>NC_056455.1:9758629-10462351 GCF_018296145.1 Oncorhynchus tshawytscha
GTTATTTACCATTCGGGACACACAACTCTTGATTTTCTGAAGTGATCAGAATGCCTAAATGTGTGACCGGCTGCAGCTCCAGCAACAATCTTTCCACTGCTGCCTGCTGGTCCTCTCTCATCTCCCCTCTGTCTCTGGTCTAATTTCACCACTCACTAAAGCAAAACAAATATTGTGGCATTAAAAACAAATAAACATCCATCTAAACCTGTAACTGAGGGTTTCCGCAACCACTGCCTACACTGAAATGGATGCTTACCTCGAATGACCCCACATTAGGGGAGGTCTGTTGCTCAGACCGAGTCTGATGGTAGAGACATGAAAGAAGAGAGACTAGGTGGCTGCTCTGAATACTGAGCAGTATGCTCTGCATAGTGTTATAACATGCAACATGCCTGAGCCCCAATGACAATTTAGTCTGAATCAATGAGCTTTCTATGAGATGGGTGGGATGAGACAATGTCTGTGTACACAGGCTGAAGTTAGACCGACTGTCAGTGGATCTCTGGGTGTTCCATGTGCAGTGCAGTGTTGCTTGGCAGCAGGCTCTAGTGTAGACCAGGAGAGAAACACCTGGCGAATACTGAGCGACTGGGTATCCTGGACTAGAGATAAATAATATAAAAATATGTTACTTTGACAATACATCTTCAATATCGCAATATTATTTTTGCACTAGTTGGCTGTACCTGCACCAAAACTCCAATAAAACAAATATATAATTATTGAAATCGCAATACATATAGAATCACAATACATATTGTATCGGCACCTAGGCTAAGTATCGTGATAATATCATATCGGGAGGTCGATTCCCAGCCCTACTAAGTAGCGTAACAGACATACATCATCATCTAACAAGAGTTAACAAGCATCATAAATTCACTCTTAGTTTCAATCCAATGGAGCAACTTTTTAGCCACATGACTCAGAAGAACAGTTGTGCTTCCACACTCACAAGCAGACCCCATCTTCCACGCACTGGAACATATTGCCTGCCCTAGCCAGTAAGGCAGCCATACATGGGCTCTGAGGTCCCCACTGGGACACACAAATCCTGGATGAGGCGTTTTTGCACCCTGATCACATCATCAAGCCGTTGAAAAGTGCAGACGGCTTCATTGTAAACCAAACACGAAACATTTCATTTTCCACTCAAAAACCCAAGTGCTGCAGAGTTTGCATGACAAACATGGGTCACTCGGGACATGAATGCCCAGTCGCATTGTCCTTGCTCATCAAGCCACCTCCCCAATTCCCCCTCATATTCTTTAACGAAAGGGGGAAAAGCTGGCCTCAGAAGCATCTGAGGAATGAGCTCCGACCAGAGAAGGCAGATTGGTAAGTGCCACACTTCCCACCGGGGTCTGTATTCCCCAGAACCATTCAAGCCCATAATCCCAGTATCACATATCATCCAACCACCACAGAGCTGATCAGGTAGGGGAGTATTGGAGGTACGATAGACAGCTTGTTCTGTGGTCTACATTCATAAAAGAACAATTAAAACCCCTCATTATTTCTGGGAAATCAAGCCAACAACTGCATCAAGGGAGAGTGTTGTAGTGTTGAGGTAGTGGGAGAAAATAACAGACTGGGTGTCTGGGCACAGCTAGGAGAAACCCACTATGATGGAACCCAGGACAGCAGAAAGTTCACAAATTCTTAGAAACCCAGAGTGTTTGGAGAGACAATAGATTGTGGAAATACAGAATGCTCCAGAGGGAATGAAGGCAGCAGAGTGTGAACACTGACTGCGACAGTTTGAGACAGAGCAGTATCACGGCAGCAGACTGGTTTGGCTCTGGCTGTGTGAGGCTGGGCCGACCTCACGCCTCTGTCTTCTGCTCCTCACAGGAGGTAGCGTGGTGTGAGGAGGCGTGGTGTGTGATTGGGCCTCTGGCTGGCAGACTGCATGCTGGGAACAGCTGGTCTGGAGCAGTCTTCACTGGGCTCTGAGGCCACACAACAGACCGTGTGTGCTGGTGCTGCCTCTCCTAGTCCTAACCCCACCCCCCACCCCCCAGCAGCTGCACAGGATGCCCAGCCACAGACACAGATCTGTAGACACCATGAGAGTGGCCAGTGGCTGTCCACACTAAAACAAAATAATGTTCTTGAAGTGCTGTTTCTGGCCCAGAGAAGCTGACAACCATGCTGACCACTAGGTAACCAACAGTTTGGAAATAGAAATCTCCTGTAATTTCCTTGTTCTACATTCTTGATCTGGTATTTTAGCTTGGATCATTCAATCAGGTCTTGGGTGAGGGCAGCGTTAAAGAGCACCCAAAAGCAAATAGAAAACTTCCCGTCCAAAAATAGGTGCTGCCATCACTTAGAAAAATAAGCCCCTAGTCTCATTTGTCAAAATATCTCACTTAAGGGCTGCTAAAAACACTTAGGGAATGTGTCAAGTTAGACATGGCTTAAATAAAAACTAAATTGATCACAGGCTTATAAATATCAAAACACCCCAAAGAACAAAAAGGGATAAAACAGGGCAGTTGGCATAACGTGTTCTAAGCCTCATTAGGAGAGCAGAATTCTGCTGGGTTCAGGAACGGAAGAAGAAAATCAGAATGAAACACAAACAGCTTTTCATAACAAGCATGAGACAGGGGCATGACTGATATGTCATTTTTGCAGACGGTTAGATTTGCTTGCAAGGGCATGTGAGAGCAGAGCAGCGAGATTTAGGCGAGTTAATGGGAAACGTTCAACATTCAATTGCGCAGTGTAACCTGCAGCGACAACCCCCCAAACTCTACCTTCTCTCACACCCTGCAAAAGAGAAGTGTTGGCATGAATATTTAAGAAACATCTTGAGCTAAATTCATTCATTCACCAAATAGGCCGCAGGTATTTGAGATGGAAGTAATGCCACAGACAGTCATTGGAGGACTGAAGGGCAAGACATAATTCATCACAGACACAGTCAATAAAAAAAAGTCAATGTAGGCTATATCAAAGCACACCATTTAATCATTTTCTGTATCACGGACACCTTATATTTGCAGAGTTATATTACATTGGGACCTAGCAACTAGCGAGCATTACTGACTGTGGCAGGACTCTTTTGGAAACATTCGCTCTCTAACAATGAGAACTCAATGAACAGAAAACACTATGCAGTGTACAATAAACTGGTAGAATACATCTATGGCCCTACTTTATATAGCCTAGTAGTGGACTTTACTATAGGGTGGTGACAGAGCAACACATTTGACAAGAGTTTGAGCGTTTCCTATGGTCAAGGACAAGTGTGAGTAGCAGACAACCAAAGCTGCTTGTGGGTAGACGGCTCCAGCTGCCCACAAATACAAGCATAAGCCCAGACAAGTGCCAACACCAACTAAAGTAGGGTAAAGTAAAACAACACAGCCATGAAGGCAAGCAGATCTTTTGCCAGAACTTTGGGCAGCTTTAACCCAAGGGAATTAGTTTGAAAGGTATGTAGGTTATCCCAATTTGACGCAATGTAACATGATCATTGCAGTGGTAGGATGCCAAAATATAAGAAACTGGCACAGGACGTGCACATTTTTGACAGTGGCACACAATGCAACACAACTTGTCCCAATCTCTCAAACTCTTAGCTACTTTGACAACCATGACTGAAGACCAATGTTCCCTCTAAGCTGCGCGTGTGTGCAGTAGTCAGAGCATGCAGCTCCCCCAGGACTGCATGCAGAAATATCTGCCCACAGAGAGAAGCACGAGATGGAACTTAACTTTCTAGAGCAGTGGTCACCAACAGGTCGATCGCGATTTCCAAGGCATTTCTAGTAGATCGCCAAACATTTCTGCAAAAAACCCAACGATAAAGCCTTGTGTTCCTATTCATTTTTGTTTTGTTGTCTCGGGCTGTACAATACAGCTGCCCTGCGCACCGGGTAGGTGAACTGTTGCCATTTTGAACCATTTCATGTGTCAAAGTACAAACTCTGCCTTCCCGACGGGCCCAGAGAGCAAATCAAGTGCACTATAGGCCTAACGCTGGCCAATCGGATGGCTCAGATGACCATGTCTGAAGAGACGTAGCAGGCATAAAAGAAAGCTACAGCAAAGTTGATACTATACGATTTCAAAATGTTTAAAACCATGACTAGAGAGAAACTATCAATGAATACAGCAAAGAGCTGCCGTTTTCATGAGTGAGTTCATGTTCAAGTTCTTACTCAGCACTATCAACATGTTGTATTTAACACTTTTAAGCCATAAAATGAAGTTTTTCCTATTTCCACTCAGCGCTACAACAAGTACTGCAGCAGTAATGAATGAGTTGGAATATGTATCTATGGGCTTGCGTTGTTGTTATTAGCGGTTTGGGTCTTTTTTAATATCAAGGAATATTTCACTTTCTCTGTTCATAGGAGTAACAACATGAATTTGTGCATGAGGCAAAAATGTATTTATTTTCAACAATCAATCAAATCAATATTTAACTACACATGGGCAGATGTCAGTTAAGAACAAATTCTTATTTTCCAAAAAAACTACTGTCAATGACGGCAAGTAATCTAACTAACAATTCCAAAAAAACTACTGTCATACCTAGGAAAAGTGGGTTAATGAGCCTGGTCAGAGCAGGGAACGACAGATTTGTACCTTGAGATAAGCTAAACCAGTGGCATAGGGTTTGAACTTGCAACCTTCCGATGTTACAGTATCAACGTATGCATATGAGATAACAATGTAGGGCTACCCTGTAGCAAAAAGTGGGGTGATGACTCATCATTTTCGATTCCCATGATTAAAGTGGCTGGTAGAGTCAGTGTCACAGTGTTTTGCCACTCAATGTCAGTGGAGGTTTAACAATGGCCTTGGATAGAAGTTTTTCAGAGCTTTGGATGTTGACCTCGCCTTCTGGATGGCAGACCCTCGGGTGGTTGATGTTTGATGATCTTTCTGGCCCTCCACTGAGGGAGGTAGTTTGCCCCAGGTGATGCAGGCACCATCAGCACAGTAAAATTGCCAAAAAAGCAAATTATTTAAAATGTGGTGACAAGCTCATTCAGCCTCCTGTGCGCTTCACGATGCTGTCTGTGTGAGTGGACCAATTAGTTTGTCTGTGATGTGATCATGAACTTAAAGCCTACCCCTCACTACTGTTCCATTTTTTGTTTATGAATCCACAATCATCTATAGTTTTTTAAAGTGTGAGGTTATTTTCCTGACACCCAACAAGAACAATACCACTGGCAAACTTGATGATTGAATTCGTGCAAAGCCAATATGTGGTGATAATGTCAGGAAGTCCAGTACCCAGTTGCACAGGGCGGGGTCGAGACCCATTGGGAATGCCGAGTCGTTATAGCTTATGGCACAAGCCTCATTGCTACAGTACTGTTTTTAATCAGTTAATTTTGCAAGGGTTTAATTTTAGGTATTTATGTCCAGATCTCAGGTTGCATTTTGACTCAAAGTGATCTTGACTCAGAGTGGGTCAAAAGGTGGAGGTGACCACTGTTCTCAAAGCACTTTTTCCCTGTTAACACTGGGATCAACATTTCCCTTTACTGTGGGCAAATGGGTTGATCAATGCAATAGCCACTTTCAATTCAACATGCAGCCCAAAACAAACTGCAGTGAAGGAGAGACCGCATTTTGTTGCAGGCAGTCAATGGCACTGTATTGAGCGGGCAAAAAATTATTTAGTCTGCATTGAGCAAGACATCCACTGACTGGGCTGGGTTTCTTCCTGTAGTCCGTGATTGACAGACCCTGCCACATACCTCTTGTGTCTGAGCTGTTGAATAAACAATCTGTACTGGCGAGCTTGCTGCAGGAGGGAATAGCTGCACTGTTTGTATTCAGCCATGTTACCAGACCACCTTTGAAAAGCATGGATCTGTGCCATTTACTTTGAACTGGACTGTGTTTGCAGCACTAGCAGTCTTGACTGGATGCGCTTGTTTTGAGATCAAAGCTAGAGCTGCATGTAGCCACATGTGAAAATTTTGTTCATATCCTTTGCTAGTTAGTGAGTTATTAGCCCAGTCATTTGTAGTCAGCAATAGGGGAGTGAATGCTTCCTAAAAGAGAACAAACTGTGTACATTTCTAGACATCTTTGAAACCAGAGTCAGTTAAAGAGCTTTATTTATGTCTTAAAGGGGCACTATTGTATTTTGAGACAGGCTTGAATAAGCTAAGTAGCCAATAGGCAGAGGGTAGCATAACTTGTCTGATGATCTGTAATAATGTATGGGAATAATAATGCATTTTGTAAAGTGGTTTCTTGGATCAAACAACATTTTCAGTCACCTCCTTGTCTGAAGCACAAGTTGATAAACAGGTTAATGTCAAGCCTTGTATATCTATTTTCAAAAGTCTAATGGAATTAAGGCCTACAATGAACCCCAGACATTGGCTGCTACTGTAGGCTGAATGATAGAACCGCTATTTCCATGTTAAAATGTTATGGGATGCATTTTTGCCATTGTTTTGATGGTAGGCCACTCTGGTAGGCCTACATTATGATCAAATAGCCATAGTAGCCTACATTGCCACTGTTAAAATTGTAACTTAAAGCAGGTACAGCCTCAGTGTTCACAGTAAACATATACGGGAAGTTGCACAGAATTTTCACAAAGTTCAAGTTTCCACTCAGCAGACCTGAAATTTTCTCAGAGCTTAAAACATTTTAGGGAACATTGCTGAAGACCACAACATAATCACTGACATGTTCTATTCTAAATACTCTATGTATTCACTAGCAACGGCGGCCGAAATTACACACTGGAAGACCAACAGATTATAAGGGTGACGTCAGTCACAGACAGAAACTGGACAGGACACCAACCCCATCCCGTCCTGGTTTTCAGACAAGCTAAGCAATAAACCAACTCATCTGAATACATTCATTGCATATGGTGAGGTTAATAGTTAGTGTTGTGGTGCTGCCAGCAATACAGTTAAATTTGTAGCCCATTAGATGTAACATGCCAAGAAATGCGTGAACTAGTTGGCATAACTGGTAAATCTGGCATCAGCAGAACAGAAGCAAAACACATACCCAGCAATGTCGAGCAACTGAGAAGGGAATCCGCTGACCTTATATGTACCCTACTAGTAGTTAACAAAAGCGAATACATTGTGGGTGCAGGATTCACCAACAAGCGGCGTAGCTAGCTACAGTTGCTAACTAGCTGCAAACGATACATGTAGTTAGCGCTAACATTACACATATTATTCTCAACTCGCCCGAATGTTGCACAGCCAGGTAAGGGGTATGTAGTTCCATGGATGGTGGCTACAGTACAGTAGAACCCATGTGTCCTACTTACGAGCTCTGACTTTGCTAATAGCTACAATGAGGAATGTGACTATGACTGTGATGTTTGTCCCACCTAGCAAGCTAATTTAAGATGAATGCACTAACTGGAAATCGCTCTGAATAAGACCGTCTGTTAAATGTACATAGTCATTGTTGTCATTGTCAGCACCGACAATGTGACAGCTAGCCAGCCAACTAATGTTAGCTAGCTCGATGTAGTTAGCTCATTTCCCCAAGGTCACTCGGCTCACTTTGTCAAAATTACAAATATTATTTTGTATCCACTAACCACGTGCTAAAGAATGGGTAGTTGTGGGTTCAATCCATTGCTCGCTGGCCAAGACGAGCTCGACAGCAATGCAACTCGTCGAACACTGGACTATCAAGTTGCTGCTAACTAGCCTAGCTAGCATTCCTTTGAACCTATTACAGATTCCTGATTCGTTTCAAAATGTGTTATTAAGGTGCACAATTATTCTCTTGATATTATTTATACTATATTGTGTTTAGTTGCTAAATATTTTATTAACATTACCTGGAAATCACGTTCTTCGTTGAACCTAGAAAATCTGTCAGCCATTTTCTGTACGCAGCAGCTTCTTTCGTCTCTCTGAATGCTGTACTTGGAAACGCCTACTGAGTTACCAACAAAGCAACTGTCCAATTGTAACTCGCAAATGCTTTGATTGACGTTATACTTTGAAACAATGTAGCACATTTGTAAAACAGTGTAACTTATTGTTATTAAGCGTGCCCAAGCATATTAGCTGGTTCCTAAACCAGCAACGGCCACCCTCATATGACAATCTAGGTCATTTAGTTTAGACTACATTTATACCCCACACAAATGCCCACTCATGTACACTTGTAAGATTAGAAATATTATTAATTTACTTTCAGCTGTCGAAAGTGAGCAGTAAGCTATACATTACATTATTACTATGTTATTACAGCTCAATGGGAGACAACGCATTTCCACAAGCTCTACCTGGATAACAATTAAGCTAGGTTCCCATGCCATCTCGTGGCCATACATTGAATAGCTCCAAGCCCACACATATCAAACAGCATTTAATTGTCACACGCTTCAAAAACAACAAGTGTAGCCTAACAGTGAAATACTTACAAAAAAAAGCACCACAAGATGAATAAATACGCAATGATACAGAAGCTCGGATATATATATTGGGTACCAGTACCGAGTCAATGTGCAGGGGTATGAGGAAATTGAGGTAGATACAGTGCCTTGCGAAAGTATTCGGCCCCCTTAAACTTTGCGACCTTTTGCCACATTTCAGGCTTCAAACATAAAGATATAAAACTGTATTTTTTTGTGAAGAATCAACAACAAGTGGGACACAATCATGAAGTGGAACGACATTTATTGGATATTTCAAACTTTTTTAACAAATCAAAAACGGAAAAATTGGGCGTGCAAAATTATTCAGCCCCCTTAAGTTAATACTTTGTAGCGCCACCTTTTGCTGCGATTACAGCTGTAAGTCGCTTGGGGTATGTCTCTATCAGTTTTGCACATCAAGAGACTGAAGTTTTTTCCCATTCCTCCTTCCAAAACAGCTCAAGCTCAGTGAGGTTGGATGTAGAGCATTTGTGAACAGCAGTTTTCAGTTCTTTCCACAGATTCTCAATTGGATTCAGGTCTGGACTTTGACTTGGCCATTCTAACACCTGGATATGTTTATTTTTTAACCATTCCAATGTAGATTTTGCTTTATGTTTTGGATCATTGTCTTGTTGGAAGACAAATCTCCGTCCCAGTCTCAGGTCTTTTGCAGACTCCATCAGGTTTTCTTCCAGAATGGTCCTGTATTTGGCTCCATCCATCTTCCCATCAATTTTAACCATCTTCCCTGTCCCTGCTGAAGAAAAGCAGGCCCAAACCATGATGCTGCCACCACCATGTTTGACAGTGGGGATGGTGTGTTCAGGGTGATGAGCTGTGTTGCTTTTACACCAAACATAACATTTTGCATTGTTGCCAAAAAGTTCAATTTTGGTTTCATCTGACCAGAGCACCTTCTTCCACATGTTTGGTGTGTCTCCCAGGTGGCTTGTGGCAAACTTTAAACTACACTTTTTATGGATATCTTTAAGAAATGGCTTTCTTCTTGCCACTCTTCCATAAAGGCCAGATTTGTGCAATATACGACTGATTGTTGTCCTATGGACAGAGTCTCCCACCTCAGCTGTAGATCTCTGCAGTTCATCCAGAGTGATCATGGGCCTCTTGGCTGCATCTCTGATCAGTCTTCTCCTTGTATGAGCTGAAAGTTTAGAGGGACGGCCAGGTCTTGGTAGATTTGCAGTGGTCTGATACTCCTTCCATTTCAATATTATCGCTTGCACAGTGCTCCTTGGGATGTTTAAAGCTTGGGAAATCTTTTTGTATCCAAATCCGGCTTTAAACTTCTTCACAACAGTATCTCGGACCTGCCTGGTGTGTTCCTTGTTCTTCATGATGCTCTCTGCGCTTTTAACGGACCTCTGAGACTATCACAGTGCAGGTGCATTTATACGGAGACTTGATTACACACAGGTGGATTGTATTTATCATCATTAGTCATTTAGGTCAACATTGGATCATTCAGAGATCCTCACTAAAATTCTGGAGAGAGTTTGCTGCACTGAAAGTAAAGGGGCTGAATAATTTTGCACGCCCAATTTATCAGTTTTTGATTTGTTAAAAAAGTTTGAAATATCCAATAAATGTCGTTCCACTTCATGATTGTGTCCCACTTGTTGTTGATTCTTCACAAAAAAATACAGTTTTATATCTTTATGTTTGAAGCCTGAAATGTGGCAAAAGGTCGCAAAGTTCAAGGGGGCCGAATACTTTCGCAAGGCACTGTATATACATATAGTTGTGTGTACGTGTTATGTGTGAGTGAGAGGTGATGCAGACAGTCAAGATGCTCTCAGTGGTGCAGCTATATAACTTTTTGAGGATCTGAGGGCCCATGTCAAATCTTTTCAGACTCCTGAGGGAGAAGAGGCGTTGTTGTGCCCTCTTCTACTGTGTTTGGACTATGATAGGTCCTTAGTGATGTGGACGCTGAGGAACTTCAAGCTCTTGACCTGTTCCACTACAGCCCCATCGATGTGAATGAGGCGTGTTTGGCCCTCCATTTCCTGTAGTCCACAATCAACTCCTTTGTCTTGCCCATGTTGAGGGAGAGGTTGTTGTCCTGGCACCACTCTGCCAGGTCTCTGACCTCCTCAACATAGACAGAGAAAAAAGCTGAGAAAATATGTTTTTGCGCAAAATGGTAGGCAGCATCATCTGAATATGTGTGCAACAAAAGTTCAACATTCACCTTCTGCTATTTCTGTTAAGTTCCACTTCGATCACACCGACAGCATCATTGCATTCTGGTACACCAGAATTACATACATTTCCAATTAAATGCTGCGTTTGCCTTGCAGCATTGCATTGCATAGGCAGTTGTAGTGCGTTTGGTGTGGTGCATAAATTGTAATCTATGTGTCAAACTGTATGCCTAGACGGTTTGACAGGAATGGTAGCAGAAGGTGAATGTTGAACTTTTGTTGCATACACATCCAGATGATGCTGCATACTATTTTGTGCAATGATGCTGTCGGTGTGTTCAAAGCATTATACACATACAGTTTGACACATAAGTTTGATAAATCCAACATATGCACCACACAGCACACACTGCAACTGCCTCCAACACAATGCTGCAAGGCAAATTAAGCATTCCACTGGAAACGAATGTACTTCTGGTGTACCAAAATGCAAAAATGCTGTTGGTGTGATCGATGCGTTAGCATCATTGCATTTTGGTACACCAGAAGTATATTCGTTTCCAGTGGAATGCTTAATTTGCCATTAATTTCCAAAAGAACGCTGCGTTTGGCTTGCAGCATTGCCTTGCAGAGGCCGTTGCAGTGCGTTCTGTGTAGTTGGATTTATCGAATATATGCATCACACTGTATGGTAGTGGGCTTGACAGAAATGGTAGCAGAAGGTGAATGTTGACCTTTTATTGGACACATATCCAGATGCTGCGTACCATTTTCCGTAATGAACCTGTAGGTGTGATCAAGGCATTAGGCCTATATACAGTTGAAGTCGGAAGTTTACATACACTCAGGTTTGAGTCATTAAAACTTGTTTGTCAACCACTCCACACATTTCTTGTTAACAAACTATAGTTTTGGCAAGTCGGTTAGGACATCTACTTTGTGCATGACACAAGTCATTTTTCCAACAATTGTTTACAAACAGATTATTTCACTTATAATTCACTGTGTCACAATTCCTGTTGGTCAGAAGCTTACATACACAAAGTTGACTGTGCCTTTAAACAGCTTGGAAAATTCCATTAAATGATTTCATGGCTTTCGAAGCTTCTGATAGGCTAATTGACATGTTTTGAGTCAATTGGAGGTGTACCTGTGGATGTATTTCAAGGCCTACCTTCAAACTCAATGCCTCTTTGCTTGACATCATGGGAAAATCCAAAGAAATCAGCCCAAAATTGTAGACCTCCACAAGTCTGGTTCATACTTGGGAGCAATTTCCAAACGCCTGAAAGTACCACATTCATCTGTACAATCAATAGTATGCTAGTATAAACACCATGGGACCACGCAGCCGTCATCCGCTCAGGAAGGAGACACATTCTTTCTCCTAGAGATGAACATACTTTGGTGCGACAAGTGCAAATCAATCCCAGAACAACAGCAAAGGACCTTCTGAAGATGCTGGAGGAAACAGGTACAAAAGTATCTACATCCATGGTAAAACGAGTGCTATATCAACATAACCTTAAAGGCAGCTCGGCAAGAAAGAAGCCACTGCTCCAAAACGGCCATAAAAAAGCCAGACTACGGTTTGCAACTGCACATGGGGACAAAGATCATACTTTTTGGAGAAATGTCCTCTAGTCTGATGAAACAAAAATAGAACTGTTTGGCCATAATGACCGTTGCTATGTTAGGAGGAAAAAGGGGGAGGCTTGCAAGCTGAGGAACACCATCCCAACCGTGAAACACGGGGGTGGCAGCATCATGTTGTGGGGGTGTTTTGATGCGGGATGGACTGGTGCACTTCACAAAATAGATGACATCATGAGGGAGGAAAATGATGTGGATATATTGAAGCAACATCTCAGATATCAGTCAGGAAGTTATAGCTTGGTTGCAAATTGGTCTTCCAAATGGACAATGACCCCAAGCATACTTCCAAAGTTGTGGCAAAATGGCTTAAGGACAACAAAGTCAAGGTATTGGAGTGGCCATCACAAAGCCCTGACCTCAATCCTATACAACATTTGTGGGCAGAACTGAAATAGCATATGCGAGCAAGGAGGCCTACAAACCTGACTCAGTTACACCAGCTCTATCATCAGGAATGGGCCAAAATACACCCAACTTATTGTGGGAAGCTTGTGGAAGGCTACTTGAAACATTTGACCCATGTTAAACAATTTAAAGGCAATGCAACCAAATACCTATTGAGTGTATGTAAACTTCTGACCCAATGGGAATGTGATTAAATAAATAAAAGCTGAAATAAATCATTCTCACTACTATTATTTTGACATTTCACATTCTTAAAATAAAGTGGTGATCCTAACTGACCTAAGACAGGGAATTCTTACTAGGATTAAATGTCAGGAATTGTGAAAAACTGAGTTGAAATATTTGGCTAAGGTGTATGTAAACTTCTGATTTCAACTGTATCATGGTGGCAAGGCATATGACAGGGATCATCTACTAGATTCAGCCTCGGGATAATTTTTTCTTGTAAGGGAACACTGAGAGTATGGTCGGGAGGCGTAACATAACTACAAATAATTTGTAGACTGCAAATTGACTGCAAGAAGCCCCCCAAAATATGTTTGACTAAAACATAATTTCAAACCTTTTTTACATTTGTATATGATCACATCGTGTCTCTCTATTACATGTGGAAATACTTTGGAACAGATTTCTTAATTGAAAATCACCTTTTTTACAGTATTTTATGTCCAACAATGAAAATTCCACCCACCAAAAAATGTATAAATATGTACAGTACAAGTCAAAAGTTTGGACACAACTACTCATTCAAGGGTTTTTCTTTATTTTTACCATTTTCTACATTGTAGAATAATAGTGAAGAAATCAAAACTATGAAATTACATATGTTATCATGTAGTAACAAAAAAAGTGTTAAATCAAAATATATTTGAGATTCTTCAAAGTAGCCACCCTTTGCCTTGATGACAGCTTTGCACATTCTTGGCATTCTCTCAACCAGTTTAACCTGGAATGCTTCTCCAACAGTCTTGAAAGTATTCCCACACATGCTGAGCACTTGTTGGCTGCTTTTCCTTCACTCTGTGGTCCAACTTATCCCAAACCACCTCAGTTGGGTTGAGGTTGGGTGATTGTGGAGGCCAGGTCATCTGATGCAGCACTACTTCTTGGTCAAATAGCTCTTACACAGCCTGGAGGTGTGTTGGGTCATTGTCCTGTTGAAAAACAAATGATAGTCCCAATCAGCGCAAACCAGATCATCCGCTCACCTACTCTGCGTCTCACAAAGACATGGCGGTTGGAACCAAAAATCTCAAATGGACAGATTTCCACCGGTCTAATGTCCATTGCTCATGTTTCTTGGCCCAAGCAAGTCTCTTCTTATTATTGGTGTCCTTTAGTAGTGGTTTCTTTGCAGCAATTTGACCATGAAGGCCTGATTCACAGTATCCTCTGAGCAGTTGATGTTTAGTTGTGTCTGTTACTTGAACTCTGTGAAGCATTTATTTGGGCTGCAATTTCTGAGGCTGGCAACTCTAATGAACTTATCCTCTGCAGCAGAGGTCACTCTGGGTCTTCATTTCCTGTGGTGGTTCTCATGAAAGCCAGTTTCATCATAGTGCTTAATGGTTTTTGCGACTGCACTTAAAGAAACTCTGCATTGACTGACCTTCATGTCTTAATGTAATGATGGACTGTCGTTTCTCTGTGATTATTTGAGATGTTCTTGCCATACTATGGACTTGGTATTTTACCAAATAGGGCTATCTTCTGTATACCACCCCTACCTTGGCACAACACAACTGATTGGCTCAAATGCAATAAGAAGGAAAGAAATAACTAACATATTTTACTTTTAACAAGGCACACCTATTAATTGAAATGCATTCCAGGTGACTACCTCCTGAAGCTGGTTGAGAGAATGCCAAGAGTGTGCAAAGCTGTCATCAAGGCAAAGGGTGGCTACTTTGAAGAATCTCAAATATAAATTATATTTTGATTTGTTTAACCTTTTTTTGGTTACTTTCAGGTTCGATATAACTAAGTTGAGAAAAGTTGTGCCTACATTGTGAAAACATTTAGACTGCGTTTAGACAGGCAGTCCAATTCAGATTTTATTTAATCGGATCGTATTTGAAAAAAATCTGATTAGAAAAGATGTGATTGGTGAGAAAATACATATGAGTGGAAAAAAATATGAGAATTGGGCTGCCTGTTTAAACGCAGCCTTGATGTTTACTAAAGTAATTGTACACAAGAACCACACACTTCCTACATTCAAACCTAACTTCGAAAACGATCATGTACTTTCGATTTTCAGATCTACACCCCTCCGATTACGCAATTTTCAACGTTGGACATTTTTAGCGAACTGTGTAGATGCTGAAAACAGCCGACGCCTTTTATCAATTACAAAAACAACAGACCTGAACAAAGGTAAGTCAATATGAACTATAAAGATATTAGAATTGAATATGTCCACAAGATTAATAACTTTCTTAGCAAATGGGTTGAAGTACATTTGAAATGGCGGAGGAAAAGGAGGTGAAGTGAAGTCGCGTCAACATTTTTCTCGACCATAGCATAATGATAATTTTTATTTAACGACTTAACGTTAATTACTTAAGAACTTCTTAGTTGTTACATTTAAGATAACAAATGACCCAGGTAGATGTTATGCACGAAGTTGCCACATAGGCTATTACAGTAGATATTGCCATATATTACAGTACAGTCCACGGCCTGTTGACGATAGTATCTTCGGACGGGGGTGCTTTGTTAAGAGGAGCCAACGCTTGCTGCAAACATGAACACGTATCGCTTGCAGAACGTTTTTTGGAAACATAAGGAACGTGTCTTCCAGATCAGAGAGAAATAACATTTTGTTCTCATAAAAAGTTTAAATTACTACACACCTTTATTGGATTAGTGTTCCCACACGCCCAAATATATCTCCAATATACATCGCTTGTTTATGGAAGACATAGGTGGCCACCTGGGCTAATTAGCTATATAATGCGCTCCGAACACGTGTGTAAGTGTAACTGGGGAGGAAGTGTAGTTTCTCAACTGGAGGCTTGCACAGCTTGTGGATCTGTGCAAAACGCTACAGTAAGTGTATTTTTTTTTATTTGAAGGATTCTTTCTCGGTGATATGAAAGACAACGGGCAAATCAAATTGTATTTTTTCACAAACACATGGTTAGGAGATGTTAATGCGAATGTAGCGAAATGCTTGTGCTTCTAGTTCCGACCATGCAGTAATATCCAACGAGTAATCTAACCTAACAATTTCACAACAATTACCTTATACACACAATTGTAAAAGAATGAATAAGAATGTGTACATAAAAAATATATATAAATGAGTGATGGTATAGAACGGCATAGGCAAGATGCAGTGGATGCTATAGAGTACAGTATATACATATGAGATGAGTAATATAGGATATGTAAACATAAAAGTGGCATTGTTTAAAGTGGCTAGTGATACATTACACCAAGATGCAATAGATGGTATAGAGTACAGTATATACATATGAGATGAGTAATGTAGGGTATGTAAACATTATATGAAGTGGCATTGATTAAAGTGGCTAGTGATACATTTATTACATCAATTTTTAACATTTTTAACATCAACATATGTTTTGAAAACCGGTTGGAAAGTCATGATTGTTGACTTTTTTAAACTTTAAAACACAGCATCGGAATTGTATACTGAACAAAAATATAAACGCAACATGCAACAATTTCAAAGATTTTACTGAGTTACAGTTTATATAAGGAAATAGTCAATTGAAATAAATTCCTTAGGCACTAATCTATGGATTTCACATGACTGGGAATACAGATATGCATCAGTTGGTCATAAGTAGGGGTTTGGAACACAAAACCAGTCAGTGTCTGGTGTGACCACCATTTGCCTCATGCAGCACGACACATCTCCTTCACATAGAGTTGATCAGGCTGCTGATTGTGGGCTGTGGAATGTTGTCTCACTCCTCTTCAATGGCTGTGCGAAGTTGCTGGATATTGTCCAGAACTGGAACACGCTGTCGTACACGTCGATCCAGAGCATCCCAAACATGCTCAATGGGTGACATGTCTGGTGAGTATGCAGGCCATGGAAGAACTGGGACATTTTCAGCTTCCAGGAATTGTGTACAGATCCTTGTGACATTGAGCTGTGCATTATCATGCTGAAACATGAGGTGATGGCGGTGAATGAATGGCACGACAATTGTCCTCAGGACCTCCTCACGGTATCTCTGCGCATTCAAATCGCCATAGATGAAATGCAATTGTGTTCTTTGTCCGTAGTTTATGCCTGCCCATAACGCCACCATTTGTCAATCTGTTCACAACGTTGGCATCAGCAAACTACTCGCCCACACAACGCCATACACGTGGTCTGCGGTTATGAGGCCGGTTGGACATTCTGCCAAATTCTCTAAAATTATGTTGGAGGCAGCTTATGGTAGAGAAATGAACATTCAATTATCTGGCAACAGCTCTGGTTGACAGTGCTGCAGTCAGAATTGCACGCTCCCTCAAAACTTGGGTTTTTAATGCTAGCAGTTTAATAGGCTAAAATAGTAGGCTATTTTTGGACAAGTTTCAGAATTTGATAAGCCAATTGGCCTATCAACCCTCTACCAGTTGTCTGTACAGGGTCTGCTGTCACTCTTCCAGTATGCAATATATAGGCTTTGGCAGTATACCGTATATACCAATACAGCAGAGAAATTGAGTCTCGCGCTTTAACGCTCTTAGTTGTTGTTGAAATTAATCCACTATGCTGTTTACTTTCTGCATATACGTACGTTATATCGCTGATTCTACTTTTATAAACACCTGCAGTCAACTTGTGCAATTCTCCAGGCAATAAAGCAGATTGCGTTCTTCATTTCACCTCTCACATTATTTTACATTATGAAGCTCACTGGTAGTCCCGTCACATGTTGCCTTTTGAGTCACTCACTGTTGTGCAGCATAGATAATAGCATAGTTTCAGTATTGAATTCACAACTAAATGTTTGCAGCTAGATATAACTATTAAGTTAACTGTCTAAAATGTGCTAAATGCTCTGAGGTTGTGCATTTGGTTTGCTGACATAGTAGCTAGTTATCTACCAAGCTTCACTCTATTGATCTTCGTGCGTGCATGTGGGTGGAGTGGGATTTTTGGAGTAGGGAAAACATTTTTGTAATATGATTTCCTTGCCGGGCCCACTCTCATTCACAAGGGGGCGATATCAACGTTTTTTCCTTTTGTGACTTTCCTTGCTAGTAGTAGCTAGCTGGCAGCCACTGAGATATAATAAGAACTGGAGACTGCATCCAAGATGTCCAACCGTTGTTTTCAAGGTAGATCTACTCATGTTCACATACGCCGATTCATGGACCATGTATACCTCGGTTGCATCCGATTTATACAGCCAACATCTCCTACGCACAGGGAGCAGCCATGACGTCATCACGTCATCCAAAAACATGGCAGACATTGGATGAATATAACATTTTAATATCTTCGGCTGTGAGTGATGGGAACTATCAACTACAATTATTTGAATAATTAAATTAATGATTTGTGCACAAAGGTAATGACTGAAGTGTCTCATTAGGAATTTTCTAATCTGATTTCTCTATGTGGCCATCTATGGAAATTCTCTTTCTGGGCCAGGCATCAGTTAAACTGCAGTACCGAAGCAAAACTGGAGGAACCTTTTCGAAACCGTGCTTTTAGACTGGAATCCTGGCCCTGGGCAGCCTGGCTAGCTGGCTTTAACCTGGCTAAAAACATAACAAGCTCGCTAGCCTTTGTGAAATAATCAGATTTATTATAAAGCAAATATGCCCTGGAAAATATTCTTATACATGCCGATGTAACCTGAAACATGATCCCAGTTTGATATGCTGCTTGTGTATTCACTCCCATATCAGCTACAAATAGACCTTCATCATGTTGGGAGAAAAAAAGCACATGGCTAGATAGTTGACTACAGCAGGTTCTACCATTTCATCATAATAACTAGTTATTACTGTAGTTATTACTTTTAAACTAAATACCTTTTTGGGTTGATTCTTGTTGTTTGGTTTAACTGTTTGAATAGTCGCTGAGATCATATTTGGTTATCAATGTAAAATAGGTTACTTTGATGCAAGGATAGGCATTTTACATTTTTCACATGTATTCATGTTTTTTTTTTAGAGTACTGAAATGTAACACAAGGCCTGCCCTGGAAAGAAATATGCACATATTTATCTATAATTTATCATAACTATTACAGATAACAAATCCTAATTGCTAAATTGCCCCATATACAGTACCAATCAAAAGTTTGGACACACCTACTCATTCCAGAGTTTTTTTTATTTTCTACATTGTAGAATAATAGTGAAGACGTTAAAACTATGAAATAACACATATGGACTCATGTAGTATCCAAAAAATGGTTAAACAAATCAAAATATATTTGAGATTCTTCAAAGTAGCCACCCTTTGCCTTGATGACAGCTTTGCACACACTTGACATTCTCTCAACCAGCTTCATGAGTTAGTCACAAATGCACATTTGTACAAATGGAACACTAGAGTCAAAGCAAATTAACATTGTCTTCAAGACAAAATAAATAAAGCAATTGGGACAAAATGTAACTGTGACCCCTGGTTAAAGAACAAGCTTTGACGTCCGTTCAAGGACTAGAGTAGCCTATCTTTCCTATAGATCAGATCAAGGAGCCAAGCGACAACACTGCCCCCACTGCGGAAGGAATGATACAGCGTGTCTTCATTTTCAGGTAGTAAAAAAAGTAAGTAAAATGCCGGAGCCTATTGTGCCGAAAAATTATATTGCAACACTCCCCGAATCGCACGTCTGCGTAGAGCCCGTAGTAAGCGGTTAGCTTTTTGCAATCAAGCTCCTCTTGGTAACAAGATAATCCCCTCCTGGATCAAGAGGCTTGCTGTCTAATATTCATTTTGTTTTGCGTGCAACAAACAGTGAGTAACATTTTTGAGTTACTTGTGTAACTGTATGACCTGGGATGTCTGTCCTCCAAATAGTTTATGTAAAAGGTTTGCATGTTAGCATTTAGCTAGCATTTGCTATGGGATTGTACATATGCTTGTTAGCATTGATAACCTTCTGATTGAAAATAGCGCCCCTTGTGTGTTTTAGTGCCGGTATTACGGGATGGCACAAAGTCGGTATGATGGCACAAGGTCAGTATGGGGGGGTTATACTTGCCTAACATATGGAATTGTTGGATCATGGATCATTTGGCTATTTGATTTAAGGACCCTGTAGATATAAAATAAATATATATTTGCAAAGTATTTGATAAAATATAGAATTTGCCCTTAGAGACGCATTCAATGACACGTTCATAAATGGCAAAACAGACAGTCAAAAAATGTATCCTAAGGAATAAGGTTTTGAAGTGTCTGTCCTATATCTGAGATAGAAGAAAGCTCAGATTTCTTATTTTTTAAATATATTTTTTAACACATTTAACCCATTAATTTTTTGAAATGGTAACTTTAGATGAGTCCTGTGACACTTGTGGGGGTCGTGGAACAAAACAGAGAGCAGCATCAGTGAAGATTAAAAAGTGAGTATACGCAATGCCCACTGAAAAGAATAGTGGTTATACAGCATATAGCCCCCACTACACCACTGGGCTAAAGTCTTCCACTCAGGGACCAGACGCGAACCTGATGAAATGACAAAGAGAAGCAATGGCCTTCTCTATGTCTGATGCATTATTAGCACCTGTCACGTTGTTCGAAATAATGATGGTCGGACCAAGGCGCAGTGTACGTAGAGTTCCACATATTTTAATGAAGAAAGTGAAACTTAAGCAAATACAAAACGATAAAGAATAAACGAACCGTGACGACAATTCAGTGCTAACAGGCAACTAAACATAAACAATATCCCATAACCCACAGGCGGGAAAAATGCTACTTAAGTATGATCCCCAATTAGAGACAACGATAACCAGCTGCCTCTAATTGGGAATTATACAAATCACCAACTTAGAAAATCAAACCTAGAACCCCACATAGAAAATATAAACTAGATTTTTTTTTAAACCTAGTCACACCCTGACCTACTCTACCATAGAAAATACAGGTTTTCTATGGTCAGGACGTGACAGAACCAGAGTAAATAGGTGTTGTCTTTCTGGCGTGTGAAGGATGTGTTTCTATGCACAGAGGCCTTCACCCCCTCTGATACCCAGCCTTATTCACTCATTGAGACATTCATTTTGGATTCCCATGAGTTTCTTGAGTTTCCCATGAATGAATGCCTCTTAACAGTGCTCTGTGAGGGACTGGGGGGCCCAGAAGTACTGGCAGGTATCCAGGAATGGCGGAGGCGTACTGGTGTGTTAAATTATCCAGGTCCTGCAGGAGATGGAGCCCTCGGCTGTTCTTACTCAAGCCTCTGGTATTCTGCTAATCTGAGTGGGCGTATATGAGTCAGTGGTCATTGTGTGTCTGTGTGTATCCATCCTGAATCTTTTCAGCAGTTCCATCTGCAGCCATTCCTCTATTTGTTCCTTTCTTTGTTGTATCCTCTACAGTCAACATTCACTCCCCCAGAATCATGCCGCCATTTTTGGATCCCCTTTCCACCCCTCCTCCCGTTCTTGTCCTTTCTGCCCCCACATTCTCTCACTCCTCCACCAAGATTCCAACTGTCCCCCACCCCTCTGCTCACTGAGTATCATGCTCATGTTTTTCATGCATGTGTTTTTGATAGGGAGTCGAGAGGTCCTCAAACACAGTTACATTGTCACATTGACAGTTAGACAGGGGCCTACATTGTTATAACAAAGTTGTTACATTGTTGTAATAACTCAACATAGAGAAACAAAAAACTGAATCTGCACAGTTTACCAAATACTGAGTATAGCTAGGGGAGGACTTACTTTATATATCACAATGACTGGTCCCTATGGTCAGAGTGGTTTTCTGGGCTGTGGAGTGCAGCTCTACAACCTATCATTAGCCTGTAGTTCTCATAGTTTAACCTCTTCAAGAGGTTTTTAAGAGGGCAAATGACTTGTGAGTGACCCATCAAGGCCAGAGGATGTAGGCTAATCCCAGCATAGAAAATTATCACCTTCGCTCTGTTTAATGCGATCACAAGTAAAATAAAGCAAGAGTCAAGGGTGATGATAAGTTCATATACTGTAGGCTACATGCTTTAAGCTGTCACTCACTGCTATGATTTGATACAAGAGTTGGCTGTTTGACATGTCCAAATGTAGTCCCTGAGTTTCCTTGCCCTTTAGTGACTCTGTTCTGAGTATGTGTTGTTCCTCTAAAAAAAAAGAGGAACCGAAAAAGGAAGTGAGGTTTTCCCCAAACTCAAAAAGGTGGCCGACCTTTCCCCTGTTCTGAGTTAAAACCTCACAATTCTCACATGTAATCCTCACGAGTCAATCTGATGTTGTTTTATTTATTTAAATGATTATAACAAGGGAAAACAGCAGGGGCTAAAGGTCTGGAGTTCAACACCCATAACTAAAAATGATAGATTATACAGACAGAGGGGATTTGATAGCAGCATCATTGATTTATGGGAGCACATACAGTGGGGCAAAAAAGTATTTAGTCAGCCACCAATTGTGCAAGTTCTCCCACTTAAAAAGATGAGAGAGGCCTGTAATTTCCATCATAGGTACACTTCAGACAAAATTAGATTTTTTTTTCCAGAAAATCACATTGTAGGATTTAATGAATTTATTTGCAAATTATGGTGGAAAATGAGTATTTGGTCACCTACAAACAAGCAAGATTTCTGGCTCTCACAGACCTGTAACTTCTTCTTTAAGAGGCTCCTCTGTCCTCCACTCGTTACCTGTATTAATGGCACCTGTTTGAACTTGTTATCAGTATAAAAGACACCTGTCCACAACCTCAAACAGTCACACTTCAAACTCCACTATGGCCATGGCCAAAGAGCTGTCAAAGGACACCAGAAACAAAATTGTAGACCTGTACCAGGCTGGGAAGACTGAATCTGCAATAGGTAAGCAGCTTGGTTTGAAGAAATCAACTGTGGGAGTAATTATTAGGAAATGGAAGACATACAAGACAACTGATAATCTCCCTCGATCTGGGGCTCCACGCAAGATCTCACCCCGTGGGGTCAAAAATCACAAGAACGGTGAGCAAAAATCCCAGAACCACACGGGGGGACCTAGTGAATGACCTGCAGAGAGCTGGGACCAAGGTAACAAAGCCTAGCATCAGTAACACACTACGCCGCCAGGGACTCAAATCCTGCAGTGCCAGACGTGTCCCCCTGCTTAAGCCAGTACATGTCCAGGCCCGTCTGAAGTTTGCTAGAGAGCATTTGGATGATCCAGAAGAAGATTGGGAGAATGTCATATGGTCAGATGAAACCAAAATATAACTTTTTGGTAAAAACTCAACTCGTCGTGTTTGGAGGACAAAGAATGCTGAGTTGCATCCAAAGAACACCATACCTACTGTGACGCATGGGGGTGGAAACATCATGCTTTGGGGCTGTTTTTCTGCAAAGGGTCCAGGACCACTGATCCGTGTAAAGGAAAGAATGAATGGGGCCATGTATCGTGAGATTTTGAGTGAAAACCTCCTTCCATCAGCAAGGGCATTGAAGATGAAACGTGGCTGGGTCTTTCAGCATGACAATGATCCCAAACACACCGCCCGGGCAATGAAGGAGAGGCTTCGTAATAATCATTTTAAGGTCCTGGAGTGGCCTAGCCAGTCTCCAGATCTCAACCCCATAGAAAATCTTTGGAGGGAGTTAAAAGTCCGTGTTGCCCAGCAACAGCCCCAAAACATCACTATTCTAGAGGAGATCTTCATGGAAGAATGGGCCAAAATAGCAGCAACAGTGTGTGAAAACCTTGTGAAGACTTACAGAAAACGTTTGACCTCTGTCATTGCCAACAAAGGGTATATAACAAAGTATTGAAATAAACTTTTGTTATTGACCAAATACTTATTTTCCACCATAATTTGCAAATAAATTCATTCAAAATCCTACAATGTGATTTTCTGGATTTTTTTTTTTTTTCCATTTTGTCTGTCATAGTTGAAGTGTACCTATGATGAAAATTATAGGTCTCTCTCATCTTTTTAAGTGGGAGAACTTGCACAATTGGTGGATGACTAAATACTTTTTTGCCCCACTGTAACTTTGGCTATATGCAGAACATAACTAGGGTGTTCCTGTGGACATGATTGATGCGACTACTCTGGCCTGATAGGATCAAATGGCTTATTCATGCATCATCGTTTGCTTGATATTAGACCGTGAGTGTGTTTTAAGAGCATATCCCTGAACCCTGACCCCTTTCTGCAGCCCCAACGCAGCACAATGAGAGGCTTAAAGTGGGCCAAAGAGTATAACATAGTCTAGTACATAACTAACACGTGGCCCCTTGCTTTGGGGAATTAGATCTTCAGGGTTTGTTGTTTTGGGTCCCAAATGAACATTTAAAGAGTTAGACAGGTTAGATTTGGACACTGTTGGGTGCACTTTTTAATAATGTGCTCTAATTTTCCCATTATTTAGGGAGAGTGAAAATGGGACAGAAAGACACTGAGCATAAGTGAGAGAAAGAGAAAGCGCAGAAAGAGCAAGACAGCCCTGCTGCTGCAGGGAAAAGAGGGAGGGGGGGGAAGTGAGATGGATTTCCCGTAAATCACCATCAACCAATCACAGCTCCTACCCCGGTTGGCAGTAGGCCAGTGGGATAAAGCGACACCAAGCAACCGAGATACACAGCAAGATCACAGAGTGAAGTAGAGAGAGAGAGAGTCGAAAGAGACCTATATTACAGAGCGTGAGTTATCATTTGGAAGGATAGGGGTATTTACTAGCAGAATATTTGACTTCAGTTTAGTGAAAAACGGATAACCAGAAGAGACTGCAGACCTGCAATTCGGACCTGCCTCTGTTGGTAGGTCTATGTTTCCTTCCTCAGCGTCTATTTTTCTGTCCAGTTCTTTGTCAAAGGGCCTGTTCTTACTTCCGCCCCACTTGATTTCAGTTGGGGTGTGGTGCTGTGTTTTGGAGGAGGGGTACGTGTGCGGAGCTCTTGCTTTAGCAGGAAGTGATGATCAGTGAATGACAAAGCTGGTGTGCCTGATCAGAGTCTGGGTTAGACAAAGTGTGTGTGGAGGAGGGGAATGAGAAATTGACAGGAAAGTGGAGGAAATTCACTGCGTGGACAGTGCGTGGAGTGTTTTATTTGAATGCTATACAGGTTCTAAGAGATTTCAAACAATATTTGCATATCCGGGTATAAACATTTACATAGCATTTACCCTGGCAGTCAACCTGAGCTTGGCGTGTCATAAAGGGAACAGGGCACCTGTCTAAGGGAAGATAAACTCCTGTGAAGTGCTGGCACACTGATGCAACATGCAGCAACCCTAGCTCTACAGCTCTCCGCTTACAGTGCTCACTAAGCGAGCCTAGGTCCAAAGCCTCTCTGGCCTTTCTCTACTGAATTAAACATGCTCAGATCAGAGGGGTTTTCATTTGAAATACATACTCCATGCTTGATGCACACACACACAGACACACACACATGATATTCTGTGGAACTGAGGCAGTTCTGTTCCTTGAGCATGCCATGTAGCAGTCTTTACAACACAACTACTTCCTGGTGTTAACTACACAGTTGTAACTGTCAAAACAAGGCCGTGATCGAGTTTCCTGTTTCATTCGCTCACCGCAAAACGTGAAGTTTCAGCAGAGAAGGAGTTGCGATCAAGTTTCTGTGTCAAGCATACACTTCCTCATGTTGAGAAATGTATATGTTTCAAATCAAATTTTATTGGTCACATGCACCGAATACAACAGGTGTGGTCTTTACCGGGAAATACTTACTACGAGCCAATTCCCAACAATGCAGAGTTAAAAAGTACAAACAATATTTACAAGGCAGAGATAAACAATACAAGGCAGAGATAAACAATTACTAGATTGACTTGTTTCACTGCCACACAAAGCCGGACATTATTCCATTCTTAGCAGGTGAAGTTCAATTGACATGAGGGAGGCTCTTTCCAGAAGTTAACAAGCTATACTGGGGTTTTTGATTACCCAGTCGCTGTCCCAGCAGTCACAAGCTCTGCTCCGCTCTCTGCTAATGGACAGGTGTGAGGATCGCTTAGATCAGCAAGTTGGTTGTTGTGGAGATGTGCTTCAAATGAAGTGCTGTACACTGAGCTGTTAAAGGACGGACCGTTTTGAATAGTCCAGCCAACAGCGAAGTCAGTAAACAGGATAAAACCATGTTTTATTCTGAATTGACATAATTTTCTCTTTCCTTTTCCAGCAGGTGAGAATGGAGGTGAATCAAAGGATCTTTAACTCGACCAGACCATTCTCAGGGTCACCCCAAATAGAGCTGAAGGGGTCTTACCCAAGCCTCCCCAGCCCAGAAGACAGGACGAGTGACAAGGAGGGGAAGGAGAGCGAAGGAGACTTCATGGCTTGTTTAAAACCCAGACTAATTCAAGTCCTAATGCAGGGCACAGCAGAACAAGTGGGTGAAGCAGGTCCACTGAACTATCAGAAGAACTCGTTCATAGCCCAGGCTGAATGTGAGTATACTAAGGACGGGCGATACTAGTTTTGATAGGATTAATTACAGAGAGAGAGAGAATGGCACCAAGCTAACACCTGCTGTCTGTGCTTCCCCAGGTGAAACCCAAGACTCCCAGCAGTTCAGCCCTTCCTGCTCCGAACGCTCCTATGTCGGGTCCCCCAACTGCTTAATCAACCGGTATGACCTCACGTATCCCTCCATAACACACTCCATTATCTCTCCTTCCAACTATCTCAATCTTTGGTTTTCTTCTTTAGCTACAAAGCATTGGTTAAATCACTAATGTCTTCTTACAGTTTGGGTTTTCGTGACAGTACTGCATTCACACAGGCATTGCTGTTGTCTTCCACAGGGACTCATCAGAGCACAACAATGTGGCGTGTTCCACCGTAGCCTCCAACCAGGACAAACCAGGCTCCCCGGCCCACTGCTCCCCCAGGAAGAAGCCAAGGAAGAATCAGAAGAGGAAGGAGAAGAAAGAGGAGCAGAGGGAGACAGGGAAGCAGAGACAGAGACGTAGAGTACCTTCTGGTGTCCCTGAGCAGGAGACCCAGACTGGAAGTTCTCCTCAACTGATCCAGACCCAGGTAAGATGAGCACTCTCCCTGTAACATCCTACCGTCAGACACAAAATGGATGACGTTGAACTCTAGTTGAACTTGAAGTGCCTTTCTTATGATTCATAGTCTGTAGTATGAACTGTAGACGGTCTCATATAGTGTTTGAGCTTCTATCAGCAAACATCCTAGCACAAACATTAGCCTTTCAACCGGGAGGAAGTGATTCAGAGAACTCTTGACTGTCTGACAAAGCTTCCTTTCAGGTGTCCATACTAATCTTGAAGCCTCACCCACATAGATAGTTGTCAGTGTCAGTATCATCACCTGAAGGTGAAAGTTCTTTCCTGGCAGACAGTCACCTTTAATCACCTGGTGGTTGGTTTGTCTTTCTCCCCTTTAGGAGGACGCTTCAGAGCCATTAAGTAACATCAGCACTTCTTACAGTAGCAGTATCCCGAGTTTAGAGGCGCATGACACAAGACGCCCCCCTTACCCCCTCCAGGACTGCAACAGGGGCCCCAGCCATTCCCACCCATGCTGGGGCCCCCAGGTGTTTAGCCCCTCCTGCAACCTCTCCACCTATGGGCAGGAGAGTGACTCGGACTCTCCTCTCAGCAGTGTGGGAGACTGTTCGTTGGCCCTAGCAGGGCTCAGGGGCAGTGTCAGTCAGGAGGACCGATGCTACGCAGGTCCCTTCTGCAAAGACGTGGAAAGGCATGTCTGGGAGAAGGAGGGAGAAGTCTCAGAGACTGACACCAACGAGGGCCTGATATTCAATGAGGTAACTTTCCAGACTGCAATTGTTGTCGATAAATGCAGTTGTTTACTTGTGGCTTTTTCTGATTCCTCCTTATTCACTCAGCCAATTGTTCCCTCTTATTTCCTATTAGAATATTCAGCCTGTGAATTATGAGTACAGGGAGGGGAAGGACTACAGCCTCTGCAAGTCTATCAACACAGGGTCATACGGGGAAGTGCACAGTGTGCAAGACAACAGAACACACTTCAGATTTTGCGCTAAAAAGGTACAACAGCACTTACACTCTCTGTGTACATTATCTGTGTGTTATCTCTCACTATTGATAACTATTGAACTCTCGTCCCTCTCCTTCCTCCCAGATTCTCCTGAAGAGTTTTAGTAGTGAGGAAGTGGGTACGTGGAGTGCCCTGAAGTCTCCTCACGTGGTGGAACTCTTCGGAGTGATCCGAGAGGGGCCCTACGTTGTCCTCTTCATGGACCTCAAAGCTGGTGAGCTATACACTATATTGTACCTCGATCTCAGGCAGTGACCTGGATGCTAGTTAGGCGCGGGTAAGCTTTTTGTTCACCTGCACCCACCCACAATTGCTAATAACCCATCCGCAACCGCCAGACTATATATGATAAAGTGACAATCTGAGGCCCGACCCTAACCCGCTAACATAGAAAAATGCTGTAGGCTATAGTCAAAAGACAGTGGAATTATTTTTTGACAGGGGGTGCAGATTTTCTCCTGATTTTAGATATGTTTCTTCTTATAATTTCTAACATTTTGGTAGACTATTTGTTAGTCAACTTGTCTATAATTAAAAAGATGCAGCTTTTCTTCTGTCATTTTATGTTGCCCTCAAAGACTATATTAACCCCTGCTCACCAGATTGTCATAAATCAATAGAATGAATGCTTTAATCTAGTTGACATCGGTAGAGTTTTTCTCTGTCATCTTCTTTCATGGAGCAAAGACGTTTAACTGAGCATTTGCATTCTCTCAGAATGCTGATAGAAAGAAATCACATTTCTCCACTCTTGTTCCTGAGTCAGAATTTTGCCTACATTTGGTGTATCATGTTACTTCAAGAAATCCTTAATTTTGCAGGAGTTAATATTAAGGCTATGTGAGGTTATAGACCTACAGTCAGTGTCCAGATTTCAGTTTCCATTTAACCCATCTGAACAGTAGGCTACAGTTCCCTTGAACTTCCCTATTTGAAGTCCCTGTCTTGTGACTGTTGAATTTGTATAGCGCCTCACAATCATCACACATTTCCCACTTCACCAAATATTTTCCCAACATGACTTTTCTGGCCCTCCTTTCCCTTTATATTCAACATTTCAAAGCTTTTCTCTTGTTGAATTAAACTCCTTTTTGCCTCCGTGGATTGACGTAACCTTAAAATTATTATTATTATTTTTTACAAATTACCCCTTTTTTCTCCCCTATTTCGTGGTATCCAATTGGTAGTTACAGTCTTTTCTCATTGCTACAACTCCCGTACGGACTTGGGAGAGGCGAAGGTCGAGAGCCGTGCGTCCTCGGAAACACAACCCAACCAAGCTTCTTGACACAATGCCCACAATACCCAACCCTGGAAGCCAGCCGCACCAATGTGTCAGAGGAAACACCTTACACCTGGCGACAGTGTGCACTGCGCCCGGCCCGCCACAGGAGTCGCAGGAGTCGTGTGCGATGGGACAAGGACATCCCTGCCAGCCAAGCCCTCCCCTAACCCAGACGACCTTGGGCCAATTGTGCGTCGCCCCATGGGTCTCCCGGTCGCGGCCGGCTCCTACAGAGCCTGGACTAGAACTCAGAATCTCTAGTGACACAGCTAGCACTACGATGCAGTGTCTTAGACCGCTGCACCACTCGGGAGGCCGACGTAAACTTTTTTTGCCCATTCCCAAAAGCATGGCATGTAGGCTATTTGGCACTAGTACAGTTAGACCCCTAGGTTTATGCACTAATGCCAGGTAGCCTAAAATAATTAAAGAACATCCTCAGTGTAGCCTATAGATATAAATTGCGCAGGAATTACACATTTATGGATTTTTAAAGGTATTGTTTTCCATTTATTCAACACACCCGCCACCCACCCGCCCTTCACCCACACAATATTTAATGACCCTAAACGCGTCCGGTTTATGAGTCAACCAGGGCATCACTACTAGACGCCTCTGTTAGAGTTTCTCGAAGAATGCCTCAGATCACCACTATGATTTTGAGGTGATTTTTCATCACCCACTGACCCCTCCTGTCCTCTTCTCTAGGCTCTGTGGGTCAGCTTATTAAAGAGAGGGGTCGGCTACCTGAGGACCTGGCCCTACACTACCACTGTCAGGTCCTGGGGGCACTGGAACACCTGCTGAAGAGACGAGTGCTGCATCTGGACATAAAGGGTAGGCCGAGACATGAGATAATGAAAAATGACTGACTTATGAACAAAAATACACCAGAAGGTTCATAAAACACACAGTAACTAAATGTCTGGGCATGTTGACTGACTCTGGTGATGACACTAGGCATTTTCAAACTAGGTTTGATTACAGTGTTTGATTACGGTGTTTGATTGCGATGTTTGATTACGGTGTTTGATTGTATTGTTTGATTATGGCAGCTATTAAAACAGTAATTAAAAGACTTGTGTCTTGACAGTTGACACATGTAAAGAGAAATAGAGAAGCAGACGTTCAGGTTATTCATATTTTGTTTCATATTTTGCCTTGGTGAGAGTAAGTTCTTTCTCGGCTGTTTTTGCAGTTGTTATGTGGAACACAAGAGTCGCAGATCGTGTCTTGATCTCCAGCACCTGTGTTGTGAAACCAGAGCACCACAGGCTGAGAACGCGCCAAGCCGGGAATTTCCCACAGCGTGACTCACCGCTGCTCTTTAGAAGGCGCAAGCGCTCGCCAGCCAGAGAGAGGGAGAGACAGAACTCGAGGAAGAGAGAGAGCGACAGAGCAAAGGATAGACAGTCGGAACCACATGGCTCAGTGCTCAGATGCCACCTGGTGTCAGATAAGCTACACCACAGGCACAGATACAACAGGGAGGTTTTGCCAAGTCACCTGCTGCCTGTCTATTTTGCTATAAGCCCCAGATTCATTCCTTCCCCAACAGCTGTTTCTTAATAGCCAACATGACTTGGATTTGACTCTCTTTTCCCTCTGGTTACCAGAACCTTGCCCCGTCTGCATAGCTACAGCGCTGCTAAATATGGCTGTCTCATCCCAGGATTATAGAACAACAATAACCAAATCCAGTATATAGCCATAGATTAACATGCCTTCCTGTGTGTGTGTGTGTGTGTGTGTGTGTGTGTGTGTGTGTGTGTGTGTGTGTGTGTGTGTGTGTGTGTGTGTGTGTGTGTGTGTGTGTGTGTGTGTGTGTGTGTGTGTGTGTGTGTGTGTGTGTGCGTGTGTGTGTGTTGCAGCGGACAATGTGTTGCTGTCAGAGGATGGGAGGGACACTTTTCTGTGTGACTTTGGACACTCGGAGAGAATGGACATTGGTGGACAGAGCCTAAGTGCATCCCAAGGAGGTAGCAAAATATGAACTCAAGACCTCACTAGACAAAAAAAAGAGGGATACACCAAAGAAATAAAGTGTTTGACCTGGTTGTCATGTCTGAATGTATACTCTGTGTATGTGCGTGGAAGCAGATCTGAAGGGGACAGAGACACACATGGCCCCGGAGATTGTGAAAGGGGAAACCCGCGGAGCCAAAGCAGACGTGTGGAGCAGCTGCTGCATGTTACTGCACATGCTCAATGGCTGTCAGCCCTGGACACGATACTACTCCCGCCCACTGTACTTCAAGGTATCCTTCAACACAACAACACCCTGTCTTCATACTTGACATGTGACAAGTATGTTTAACTTTTGATGTAAAAAAATATTAAAAAATCGGAGCCAATATTAGGCCTCCAATTGGATTGAATCTTCATGTCGTGGATTCATTGTTCGTGTGGCTATGGTTACAGATAGCCAATGAACCACCGCCTCTGAGGGAGATCCCGCCCGATTGCAGTCCCTTCACTGCTGATGTCATAAAGGTGGGACTACAGAAGGAGCCAACCAAGAGGGCCTCTGCCCCGGAGCTCAAGGGAAGAGCAGCCAGAGCTCTGAGAGAAGGTGAGGGTGTAGCACCACCACTGTTTTTAGATCAGTGCTTAGATGTTAAAAACTGTGGCTGTTAACCATGTTCATTTGAATACTGGCTAACAAACCTACTGCCTTTAGATCAGTCCTTAGATGATATAACTTTGTTATAACTGACTAACAACCCTACTGTGTGTCTTTAGTGGGAGGACTCAGCAGCCCCATCAGAGGGTCCTATAAGGAGCCCCTACAGATAGATGACAGCCCCGGCCAGTCTAGCCAGCCCTGGCCTCCCTTCAGCAGAGACACCTGCTCTGAGGAGAACCATAAGCTATTGCTGGAATCCATGAACCCAGGGAGCAGGGAGCTGAACAATGATGAGGAGGAGGAAGGCAGTGAGGCAGACACAGAGGAGACAACCTCACCTCCAGACTCACCTCGCTCTCTACTGACACAACTCCATGAATGGCAAAATCCCAAGATGGCCGACGTCACCTCCAACGTGTCTGAGCTTGAACTGCGCAAACTGGAGAGAGGTAAGGATTGTTGCAACATTCTGCATGTTTGCTGTCTGTCAGTCTGTGTATCTCAGTTCATTTTACTTGATGTATATCCTTGTGTGTCTATATCAACTCAAGTCAACTCCTCTGTTCTTACCGCTCCTCTTCTGTTCGTCTGCAGAGTTCTACCTGACCAGTCTGTCTCAGCTGCACTCAGCAGAAACCCAGGAGCAACTACTGTCCTGCCTGAGCAGCAGTGACTGTTACTCCAACAGGGACTTATGGGACAGAAAGGTAACCCACCATACAAACCTGCCATACCTGACATGTTAGATAATATGAACAGCTGTAGGGTGTGTAATGTGTTTCTGTGGGTTGGTATCTGGATCTCTCGGTCACATTATCAACCCATTCACGGTTCTCCCTCTATTTTCCCTGTCTCCCTCCTCCCTGACTACAGGACTCTGGCCGTTGGTCCATCAGCCCAGGTGATGACCTCAGCTCTGGCGTGTTCTCCTACAACAGCCAACCGGACGGACAGATTCTCAGTATGGACTGGCTGGTTCACCAAAGCCACCTGTCTCCACCCCGATGCTTTGAGGGTGAGTGACATTGTTATCTGACCCTGGAAGGTGCTACAGCTCAGGATGTTTAGATAAGAGGATCATGTCATATTGTTTCCCACTGGATAGGATCTCATTCCCATAGAGATATCACTCATGTTGGCTGTTTCTCTGCACTGTGATTGGCTCAGGAGTGGACGTCTGCATCACGGACGTAAATGGGCAAAGCATCCGGATCCGAGAGAAACGTAGGGTGAAGGTGGGCCACATTGCCACGGGGATCAGCGACCAGGTGAGTGAGGAATCATGGTAGACCCCTGACAACAATCATATTTTCATGTTTATGCTCTTGTCCTTTTCACAGGCGACTACAGTCCTTCATTACACCACAATAAATCTTACACCTGTGTGTCTCTCTCCCCCCTAGATCTCTGAGAGGGTGTTCACCATGGAGACTCAGGAGCAGGAGCCAGTGGCCCATGATGAGGAGGTGCAGGACTCTGGCCTCCTGCTCCGCTGTGTCCCTGCTCCTGACTACAGCCAGGCCTGGAGATGGAGGGTCAAGGAGGGGGTGCTGGAGACTCGTGCCTGAGCCATCAACTCCCCCCATTCATCAGTAGCAGTCTCATCAAGCATCAGGACTGTAGACTCACTCCTGTACGCCTGTCTCAGTCTATCCTGCTTTTTATCAAACTGTGTGTTATGCATAATCTTAAGGATCGTACCCTTTTTTTCAATTTTTGCCTAAAATGACAACCCATATCTAACTGCCTGTTGCTCAGGACCTGAAGCAAATATATGCATATTCTTGACACCATTTGAAAGGAAACACTTTGAAGTTTGTAGAAATGTCAAATTAATGTAGGAGAATATTAACGGCAGGGATTCAACCTTTAGAATCCAGTTCCTACATTTGAATATAAAAATTGATTTTATCAAACAAAACATTTTATCTCTGGGACCCTCAGGATGACAAATCCGAGCAATATTACTGAATGTAAGTACATTATTTACCTTCAGGGGTGAATGTATCAAACCAAGTGGCGTGATAAGTTTGTTGTTGTTGTGCACTCAAAACAATAAATGGTATTTTTTCACTGTAACAGCTGCTGTAAATTGGACAGTGCAGTTAGATTAACAAGAATTTAAGCTTTCTGCACATATAAGACGTGTATGTCCTGGAAATGTTACTTACGTCATTCTAGTCACATTAGCAACAATCGTCCCGGTATAGGGACACCGATCCCGTAGAGGATATTATAAAGGGACAAATGTCATGGGTTTCTAATAAATGGGTATCCCTGTAAATTACAGGAGCACAGACACAGGTGGTCTTTGTGTTCTCTTTATTGACAATGGTTCATGTGAATAAGCTACAACTGCCTTTTCTCAAAGTACGGTATGAAAAGTCCAACAGTGCTGTAGACCTAGCATAATTTTATACAGCTGTCCAAAAATGACAGCCCTTTTCTGTACGTAGCTAGAGCACACCCAACAACAGCACTGAGCCAATAAGATGTTAACATCTCAACCATGTGTACGCTACAGTAACATGGCATCATGTCATGAAATCAAAGCTCTACTCTGGAGAATTTCATATCCATTTGTTGATCAATAGGAAAGATTCAATCCAACTACTGCATTACTATTAGACACTCTCTTATGCTTCCAGTTGAGAATTTGCGTATAAGCAGGCGATAGTTTTAAAATCATCTTTTTCACACCCCACAATCTTTCCCCAAATATGTCACAGCTTAAGAAGGATCACAATCCATAAAATGTTTTTATTTTAGGTTCATATTACTAAAACAAACTGTCACTGCAAAAAGATAGTTTCAGGGGACAAGAGTTTTACAAAAGATTTATAGAAAAAGTGAAAAATTTGAACAATATCAAAGCAATTTATTGTAGAAATGTAAAAAAGGACGAAGGCACTGACAACTTAAAAGAAATAAGAAAAGGTTCCCTTATTTGTTAACACATTAACAAGGTGTATAAAAAGAGCATTTGATTGTGAAGGATTATGGTATAGTCTACTTTTAAATAGCCCACCATAGAATACAGTACTTTGAACACTATGCTGAGAGAGAGAGGTAAACATCTGTGAGAGGAGGACAGTGCTGTGTGTGTGCAGTAGAATTGCGCGCACACACACACGCGTACCTGGAACATCTGTTGAGCCTATGATCACACATAGATGCTCACAGACACACACCCCAAAATGCATACTCTAGCAAAGAGATACAATGAAGACGGCTGGAGAGAATGATCAGATAGGAAAAAGGAGAGACTCAATGGGAGAAGTGCAACAGAAATAAAGCACAGCAGGAAAGCATAGGAGATTCTCATGGCTAACCTGGGGGGGGGGATTTAATGTCATCAGTTCATGTCATAAGACTTAAGCAACAAAATGTCATGCAGCGACTTGTTTGTTTGTAAGAAATAAATTAATTCAAAGATGTGCCCTGGCCGAGTCTCTATACATCTCTTTCCATCTTTCTCTCCTGTATGTGCGGTCAAGAGCCGCTCACATTTTCAGCGGTGTAGGGAACAGAGGTAAGAAGAACTTTGAATCTGACTTGATCCTTTGCCATGGATGGAGGGCAGGAAAGAGGAGTGGTTGATCAGGTCCAAACGTAGCTGTTTTTCCATTCCCAACTCTATTTTTCCTCACCTTTTCCTTCCCCAGAAACACTTCCCATTTACCCTCACATCAGGTCTGTCTCTACTACCTAGTTCTCCTCCCAGTCTTATGTCCCTCCCTCTTTGTCCTTTCTTCTCTCAGGCTCTCCTCCCCCTCACATCCTGCGGATGACCAGCACAGTGGTAAGAACTCCAGCGAGGAACACCCCCACGGTCTGCCAGGTGGGAGTGCCAAAGTAGGAACGGATTCCCTCCTAAGAATTAGGAAGAGACCATTGTCTTCAACCATCACTACAACTACAAATTCAAAAACACATTTATAAAAAATAAAAAACGTGTATGAAACCTGTAAATCAATTTGGGGAAAGCACATCTACTGATTCCTTACCCAGCCACCCTGCTCCCTAATCCAGGTGATCACATGATCTCGCAGGTAGTCTGTGGCCCAGCTGATAATGGTTCTGATGATGTCGGGGACCTTGGTCAACAGAGCCTGAGGAGAGAAAGACGATGCTGTCTTATTACACAATGAAGAAGCCAACTCATCCCAAAACTTGTAAAATGCAGTACCATTCCAAGCGTTGCGGTTTTCAAAACAGTGAATCTATTCCGACTGAGATGAGCCCCGTTTCCTTTGTCTAACGGAGGACAAGAGAGCAAGAGATTGATTGAGAGAGGAGAGCTAAATAAAACACAACCACTGACAACCCTCACCTTGATGACCAGCCGACAGGCAAAGTAGAAGAGTGCCACCACCCTGCCCCAGTTGAACTTCCCATCAGAGAAGATCTCACAGGCCACTCTCATAAAAACCTCCTGGCTGGGCTGGAGTGCAGTATCATTTATCATACTGAATGGAAAAACAAGAGAGATGCTCTGAGTATTGCACAAACTCCAGAGGTCAATTCAAAGTGAATATCGATTCAAGCAAAGAGCTGGAGTCCCTTTCTAAGTCCTTGGTTTAAGATACCTTTGGAGTTGTGTATTGCCATCCAGCTCATCTCCAATCTGCTGCAGGCACTGGGCCAGTTTCTTGTGGTTGGGGTCACACAGCTCACTCCCGCCCAACTGGACCTGTAACACTGACAACTGAGTACTGCTGTCAGCATGGCGACGAACCCGCTCGTAGATGAAACTGCGAAGATAGGGTCACCGGTAAACAACTAGCTAGTATATGTGATCCTTGTCTGATTAATCAGGGTGTAACAAAATTAATTGGTATATACAGCCTGAAACATTGGAGTGCAAAATCTTATAAAATGTTCAGCCAGAATGTTGAATTATTATTTTTATTTTTTTTAACTTACTCTACAGGTTGTCTGTGCAGTTTGTCCTTCAGACGCTCTAAATTTGAGACAAATATCCACAGGAAAGTATTGTTTACCAGGCTTTTTAGAGTGCTGGTAGGTCAGATGAATGCGAGCAACGTCTGATCTGTGGTTCGCTGACGCTTGGCTATTGTTTACATATTGTGCATGTGTTTACGTCGCATTCGTCAGAAGATTGAAAATACACACCAAAAATACAAGCCAACAGAACCATATACCTACCGGCTCAGTAAAAAGTCTGATAAACAGGCTTTTTACTGAGGATATTTTGTCTCAAATTTCAAGTGGCTGAAGGACAAACCGCACAGACAACCTATAGTGTAAGTTCAAATGTAATGTTATTCAACATTCTGGCTTGTAAAGGAACATTTATGATTTGGACTCCAATGTTTCAGGCTATATGTACCAATTAAATAGTGTATTACAGCCTGATTAAATCAGACAAATGTGAATAAAGAATAAAGATCAAATTCAGGAGTAAACAAGAAGGTATACTCACTCTGTCAGTAATCTTTTTCCCAGTTCTAGTACCTGATCAGTTCCATTACCTGAGAACACAAAGCAACACTGTAGTGAGAGTACTACCAGAACATAAACCAACAGCAGGTATAGGCAATTTAAGACAATGCCTATGTCTAGGTAGTCTGGCTAACACTGAACTCTTGAAGTCCTCCTGACTGAGTCACGTAGGTAGCGTCAGCCAGGCTAATGTATGGGTGTCTGTCATATCGAAACTGGGGAGTCATAAATATATTATGTAATGGGCTAAACATGATTGAAATGTGACGCAAAAATATATTTTTGAACAAGTAGGTACTGAAGTATGCAGGTCTCATGACCAGTTCAGTGTGACATGAATTAACGTGAAAGTTAAAACACCAGCTGACTCATTTTCAGAAGTAGACTTCTCAGCTGACATTAGTAACAGTTGGGCTGGCCCAAGATGTACTACAGATAGGTTAGTTGCCAATGATGTTTCTGGAATTACAACCATTAAGAATGAAGTACAACGACTCATCGGACTGCCACACCTGCCCCTACCAGCCCTACAGGAGGGCAGCCCCCAATCAGCCCAGTCCAAGCTCTCCTGTGCCCTAGCACCCCAATGGTGGAACCAGCTTCCCCGCCCATCTTCCCAAAAACATCTGAAACACTACCCCTTCAAAGAGTATCTTAAATACACCCCCACTAACATGCATATTAAACACAGCTAGCTAGCACCCACATACTAGTCTGACGAATCAGTCTGTAATACACTATTAATTGGTATAAACAGTTGAAACAAATGCCAGAAAAATCTTGTAAATGTTCCTTGCCAGAATGTTGAATAAAATTACATTTAAACTTACTATACCGATTGTCTGTGTGGTTTGTCCTTCATCTTCATTGAGACAAAATATCCCCAGGAAAGTACTGTTAAAAAGACTTTTTAGAGAGCCGGTAGGTATATGGTTCAGTACCAAGGTAAAGGTTGTTTTATATAGGATATTCGCTTCTCTCGCCAATAGCTATTGAACCAAGCATGCCATGACAATGAAAATATATTCTAAATCAGGGAAGGATGGAGAACAATCCATAGGTTTTTTGTGTGAATTTCTCATTTCCTTATCAGATTTCAATCTTCAAAAAGATCTAAGATTAACACACAAAAGGTGTCGATTGTTCTCCATCCTCCTCTGATTCAGAAATAAACGTCACAATACTCCATGTCATGGCATGCTTGGTTCAATAGCTATTGACGAGTGAAAACCGAATATCCAATACAAAACAGAATGTTTGGGGTGTATATGTATATACCAATTAACTGTTTATTACAGACTAGCACATAACGTTACATGCTTACAGGCTAGCTTGGTGAGAAAAGAAAACAAGTTAACTATAATGTAGCTTTCCCAGATAGATAGATAGGTAACTTAACTACCTAGTTATGTGTATGGGCATGTTTCAGAGATGGGATGGCTGGGTGTTATGTTAGCTAGTTATCCAGCTGGCTAGCTCGACGCGGCTGGGTCCAACCGGTAACAAACCTCAATTATTTAACAAGTTAACTAAACTGTGACAAATACTTTAAGTTCCGGCTCACGATAATTACGATATCAGTGCCACAGTTCCGTATCGACTGTGTTTATCATAGTTATGTCACTTACCTGAATCGCCTCCTCCCGACGGCGTAGCCATCTTGTAACGTTACTAATATTACTTTGAGTCTGCTTCCGCCTGCAGTCATGTGACATATGTTTACAGTAACAGAGGAGTGGCTTCGTGTTGCTCGTTCATGAATGCCAGCTTGTAAGAACACAACGCAGAGGGCCGATAACATTTACGAGTAGTCAATTTACAAAACACTAAGAGTATAGCACGTTTAATCAGCAATGAATACAAATATTTTGACAAATGTAATCCAAGGTTCCGCTTCTGCCTTGCCCTTTATTAAACGTCATATCCTGACCTTGCTGACTTCTGTCGGTTGCGCGCATGCTTAGTTCTCTTTACGACTCGGCTGGCAAAGATGGCGGATGCACAAGTACGTTCCGCAAAACAGCGTGGCGAAATTAATGTGCTTCTTTTTGACAGAAAAATAACTAGCATGGCATCGTAGCGTACAATACATAGCTTTGGTTAAGCGAAGAGCATGCGATTGAAGTATTTCACTGTAGTTTGGTCCCGCAGTTGTTTCGACTATCGCGTTCCGAGGCCCTGTACTGTGGAGCGCATTGTCGGAGATGCAGCTAGGCCGTTTGCTAACTAGGCCTTTACAACATTGTGCGTATGCTTAATCTGTAGTTGATAATCGAAGTTTACTGATTTATGGCAGAGTTGATAGCTAAAACGTGTCATTGCTAGATAAATGTATGCGCAAGAAGCTCAGTCTTAACGTACTGAAAAAGCTATAGCCGTCAGGTTAGTTTTTACGCTAATTTGGCTGGCTTACTAGCCAGATACTCTTTCGTTGGCCAAACTCAGCGGTTTACTTTCTCAATTTCTATATTCCAAATGTTATGGCTATTGTTTTAGTTACCTAGTTAATTTGCTCTGCTTTTGAGTGCAGCCAGCTCAAACTTTTCTGAACTTTCATAATGGCCAGCTTCATAGTGTAAATCTGGCTAGTGCACCCTTTCTGATCTACTTCTCTGTTAAATTAACTTATAATATTTTGTAAACATTAATGCACAGTAGTCGTGTCTTATTTTTTTTTTAACCTGCAAATGATGTTTTTCTCACGATGGTCTTCCTAGCCTGTGAGGCTCTGACGACACTGCCTAACGGCAACACTGATGCAGTATAGCTTGATGGGTCTTTTCAGATCCATGATGCAGCAACGGGTTAGTCTCTGCATAGATTTTTTTTTTAAACTTGGTTATGTCTTTTCCCCACAGACCGAGAGGGCTTATCAGAAGCAGCCAACCATCTTCCAGAACAAGAAGCGTGTTCTGGTTGGTGAAGGTGGCAAGGAGGCCAAGGAGAAGCTCCCACGCTACCACAAGAGCGTTGGTCTAGGCTTCAAAACCCCAAGAGAGGTGATGTACCCAACGACCTAAACTATCGTAAAACTACAGTTGTGCTCCTTATGGGCAGTATTATTTAATTGTTTTTTGAATACAGCCTTGTCTAAGGTGTCAATTAGCTTGTATGGTTAACTGCTCTTTAAAGCTGCAAATGATGTTTTTCTCACGATGGTCTTCCAAGCCTGAGGCTCTGACGACACTGCCAAATGGCAACACTGATGCAGTTATAGGAGGGCTTTGGCCATCTATACTGAACAAAAAAATAGATGTACGGTTATGCTCCAATGTTTCATGAGTAGAAATAAAAGGCCCCAGTAATGTTCCGTATGCACAAAAATATTTTTTTCTAAAATGTTTGTTTACATCCCTGTTAGTGAAGATATCTCCTTTGGCAATATGATCCATCCACCTGTGGCATATCAAGAAGCTGCTCAAACACTATGATCATTACACAGGAGCACCATGTACTGGGCACAATAAAAGGCCCCTCTAAAATGTGCAGTTTTGTCACACAACACAATGCCACGGATGTCTCAAGTTGAGGGAGTGTGCAATTGGCATGCTGACTGCAGGAATGTTCCCCAAAGCTTTTGCCCTAAAATTGATGACAACTCATGAAACAGGAATATTTCTGTCTAAAGCCCAGTGGGTGGGCCTATGGCCGCTCCCCTGCCCATTCATGTGAAATCCAAAGATTATGCCCCAATTAATTAAAATGTCTGATTTCATTATGAACTGTAACTTGGGTAATTGTTGTATGTTGGGTTTCTTTTAGTTCCGTATTGTTTATTTTTACACGGGTTTGAGCGTTTTGGAAGGAGTTGCAGAGAACCTAACTTTTTTTTTCCCCAACAGGCTATCGATGGTACTTACATTGACAAGAAATGCCCCTTCACTGGGAATGTCTCCATCCGTGGTCGTATCCTCTCCGGTTAGTCTTTAAATTTCCTTGCTGTTCATTGTTTTTGGTTTGGATGTAAAACAGTCATCTTTGGCATTTAGAGCCCTATATGACCACATTCTCACTGAACTGCAAACAGTTTTCTCATGATGGTCTTCCAAGCCTTCTGGATATGACAAAGCCTTATGGCATTACTGATGCAATGACCCTAAGACCATGCTCACCCTATTCAACGGTCTACTCCTATCCCTAGATCAGTGCTTAGATGTAGTCTAAGATTGACCACATTGACCTGATTCTGCCTTTTCAGGCGTGGTGACCAAGATGAAGATGCAGAGGACCATCGTCATCAGACGTGACTACCTGCATTACATCCGCAAATACAACCGCTTTGAGAAGAGGCACAAGAACATGTCTGTCCATCTCTCACCTGCCTTCAGGTAAGAGGATTTCTGTCGAGTCTTTTCAACCTCTCTTCTTTGCATGTCTTTTTCTTGCCAGGCTGTATCCAAGAATTGGCTGATCGTGCCTAGCTAGTGCCTTTCCTACTGCAAGGGTGGCTGTAACTCACTGTTGCACTACAGTTGAAGTTCTATGAAATCAGATTTTATGTTGGCTGCAAATTATGTTTTTCTCACAATGGTCTTCCAAGCCCATGTGGCGCTGACGACACTGCCTAATGGCTACACTGATGCAGTTTGGCCTACCTATCACATGAGACGGCAGTGGTTTCCATGTTTCTCAATTCTCCTTGCATTATCTTGATGTTATTCCTAGAAAAGCAGTGCCATGGTCGCTTTCGGATTATGCTCCAGTAATTCCCTCTTTTTCCCTGCAGAGACGTCTCCGTCGGAGACATTGTTACCGTCGGAGAGTGCCGACCCCTCAGCAAGACAGTCAGGTTCAACGTCCTCAAGGTCACAAAGGCCGCTGGCGCCAAGAAGCAGTTCCAGAAGTTCTAATCTAGGATGTGCAGGAGATGAGACCAATTGACAGGAAGGCTTTCTAGGCTGACCTGCTCTGAAGTATCTGAAATAAAGAAAATGTTCTGTATCTTGGTCTTCTGGCCTGTCTTTTGTTAAATAATTACGTTTGTACAGTTCAATGGAAAGCCTTTGCCAATTAACTGAAAATTGAGTGCTTTGTTTTGCGTAATAACTGAGTCTGACTTATTGTGTGTTCTGCCGGACAATTCTCTCCGTTGTCCATCCATCAACTGACTCCTATACCAAGGCTTTCAGGCAATCAGCATTCAGGACTGGACCTGTCCAGTTTATAATTATTTATATACCTTGGGTCTCAAAAGTCAAAGATGGATACACAAAAGGGACCCCTAGTGGATAACTAAATCTATGTCAAGACTCAAAAGTGTGGCCTTGTCCTATGCTTAACCAACAGAGGGTGACAAACACCCTCTGTTGGTTACCAAATGTACTGATGAGATTTGAAGAAATTGCACACTGGCTTCCATCCTGGGACTGGGTGTAGAAAGAGGATATAAAGTATTGTTAGTACCATAACAGTAAATGATTCTCATGTCATTTTATTTAAATCTGATAGACAAAGTAATAATTTTTATCCTTTAATTCATTCACATTTAGTGTGCCACATTCAGCGGAGGCTGTTTGAGGCAAGTTGATTGTCACCCATGGTCCACACAGCATAATTTCCAAGTCATGGGAGAGATCTACAGTGGCATGCTACTGAAACTCCCAATGTGAATACAAAGAAACAATGGAATACAAAATAAATGCTTTCAGAAATCAAATGTTTCAACTGACAAATACCAGTGGGGATTTCCCTTTCAAACTTGCAATATAAGGTTTTTATATTTGGTCTGAATGATGGTATGAAAGTATTTCTCCCACGAGACCATATACATTTGAACCCAAACAAATCATGTACACAAGTCCTTGGTTGGACTCATTCTAGGGTTGTCTTGTTTTTCAGTTTGTTCCATTGTTTCCTAGGTGTTTTGCTATAGGCCTGTACGCCCAATGGCTTCTGAGATCCAGAAGAAAACGTACCCAAACATGCAATACATGCTAAATTGCCTGCGTGCATCAGCTGAGGCATATGGGGCTTTGATTCTGATATCCAACCCCTCAGTGTCTCTGCATGGGAATGAGGGCTGAGCTTCTGTCTACTTTGCTGCCTGGGTCTACCAAGGTCTTGGTGTCTGCATTTACATAATGATGTTGAGGTTGCTGCTTTCCCAGTGCCTATGTGAATGTGGACCGTATGGTGGTGACGTGAGTCCAGCTATGGCAGGGGGTTGAGTGGGGCATGTTCTCACATTGTAGACACACTGATGAAGCCAGACCCATAAGTCACCTTGCTAGACAGCATTCATAAGAAGCTTGCAATCCTTGGCCACTGCTTATGCCCACCTCTTATTTGACCTAGTCACGGATTAAGGTCTGGATTCAATTCGTATCGAGGAAGATCTACGTCAATTTAAAGGCAATGTTCCCGCGTTCGCAGACTGCATTCACGGTAAACGCGGATCTTCCGCGATACAGATTGAATCCAGCCCTAAACCTTCTACCAGACTTGTCTGACTGCAGAATCCTGGCACACAATACAGCTTCTCAAGAAAGGTAGTAAAATAAATAAATGAAACATGTCTAACAAGGTAGAGTTTCTGTCAACTCCCAAGATTATGGCACATCCGTTCAAGGGAAATCATTCTAAATACTGGGACAAAAAAATAACTACAGGGTCAACTGCATTACTTCATCAGCAAGGCTGGTCTCCAACGCTGGGGTCATCACGCCGTAGGCCTCCATAGACAGGGGACTGTGTAATGGGGTTAGGATAGGCCCCAGGGGTGATCTGTGGACCATAGCTCCTCTCACGCACAGACACCCCAGGGAGAGGAAGGAGAGACCTGACCATGACCCCTCAATGGTCAAGCTTGCTCATGAATCCATACTGAAGGGAGGCAAGAGAGATGAATCATCATATATTGAGTTTGTTTAGTGAGCAGTCATAGTGTGCATCTGGTTTTGTTCTTTTTAATGCTACTCTGAAACTTGCCGCGTCACTTACAATGAGGTCCAAAAGTGGATTTGAAATTATACAATGACTACGAGGTTAAAATGCATACTGTCAGATTTAATTTAAGGTTACTTTAATCCATATTGGGTGAACCATGTAGAAATTACAACCCTTTTGGGAACCAAAAGTACTCTGAAAAATTCACTTACAGTTGAAGTCGGAAGTTTACATACACCTTAGCAAAATACATTTAAACTCCGTTTTTCACAATTCCTGACATTTAATCCTTGTAAAAATTCCCTGTTTTAGGTCAGTTAGGATCACCACTTTATTTTAAGAATGTGAAATGTCAGAATAATAGTAGAGAGAATGATCACATTCCCAGTGGGTCAGAAGTTTACATACACTCAATTAGTATTTGGTAGCATTGCCTTTAAATTGTTTAACTTGGGTCAAATGTTTTGGGGAGTATTCCACAAGCTTCCCACAATAAGTTGGGTGAATTTTGTCCCATTCCTCCTGGCAGAGCTGGTGTAACGGAGTCAGGTTTGTAGGCCTCCTTGCTCGCACACGCTTTTTCAGTTCTGCCCACAATTTTTTTTATAGGATTGAGGTCATGGCTTTGTGATGGCCATTCCAATGCCTTGACTTTGTTGTCCTTAAGCCATTTTGCTACAACTTTGGAAGTATGCTTGGGGTCATTGTCCATTTGGAAGACCCGTTTGTGACCAAGCTTTAACTTCCTGACTGATGTCTTGAGATGTTGCTTCAATATATCCACATTTTCCTCCCTCACGATGCCATCTATTTTGTGAAGTCGACCAGTCCCTCCCGCAGCAAAGCACCCCCACAACATGATGCTGTCACACTTGTGCTTCACGGCTGGGAAGGTGTTCTTTGGCTTGCAAGCCTCCCCATTTTCCTCCAAACATAACGATGGTCATTATGGCCAAACAGTTCTATTTTTGTTTCATTAGACCAGAGGACATTTCTCCAAAAAGTATGATCTTTGTCCCCATGTGCAGTTGCAAACCGTAGTCGGGCTTTTTTATGGCCGTTTTGATGCAGTGGCTTCTTCCTTGCTAAGCGGCCTTTCAGGTTATGTTGATATAGGACTCGTTTTACTGTGGATATAGATACTTTTGTACCTGTTTTCTCCAGCATCTTCACAAGGTCCTTTGTTGTTGTTCTGGGATTGATTTGCACTTTTCACAACGATGTACATTCATCTCTAGGAGACAGAAAGCATCTCCTTCCTGAGTGGTATGATGGCTGCGTGATCCCATGGTGTTTATACTTGCGTACTATTGTTTGTACAGATGCATGTGGTACCTTCAGGCGTTTGGAAATTGCTCCCAAGGATGAACCAGACTTGTAGAGGTCTACAGTCTTTTTTCTGAGGTCTTGGCTGATTTCTTTTGATTTCCCATGTCAAGCAAAGAGGCATTGGGTTTGAAGGTATGGCCTTGAAATACATTCACAGGTACACCTCTAATTGACTCAGATAATGTCAATTAGCCTATCAGAAGCTTCTAAAAGTCATGAAATAATTTTCTGGAATTTTCCAAGCTGTTTAAAGGAACAGTCAACTTAGTGTATGTAAATTTCTGACTCACTAGAATTGTGATACAGTGAAATATAAGTGAAATAATCTGTCTGTAAACTATTGTTGGAAAAATGACTTGTGTCATGCACAAAGTAGATGTCCTAACCGACTTGCCAACACTATAGTTTGTTAACAAGAAATTTGGAGAGTGGTTGAAAAACAAGTTTTAATGACTCCTACCTAAGTGTATGTAAACGTCTGACTTCAACTGTATATGTGTATTAAAGTAGTTAAAAACTTTAGTGTTTGGTCCCATATTCCTAGCACGAAATGACTACATCAAGCTTGTGACAATACAAACTTGTTGGATGCATTTGCAGTTGGTTTTGGTTGTGTTTCAGATTATTTTATGCCCAATAGAAATTAATGGTAAATAATGTATTATATCATTTTTGAGAAAGTTTATTGTAAATAAGAATAGATATGTTTCTGGATGTCACCATGATTACGGATAATCATGAATGAATCGTGAATAACGACGAGTGAGAATGTTACAGAAGCTCAAAGATCAAACCCCCAAGACATGTGAACCTCTCAACATTACCATTAACAGAGGAGGTTAGCATTTTTGGGGGGGTATGATATTTATTCCTCTCATTATTCACGATTCATTCAAAGGGTATCCATAGTCGTGGTGACATCCACATGAATGTAGAAGTGTTTAGAAACATATTCTCTAATATTTTAATTAAAAGGGACTCCAAAAAGTGCTGTAATTTGTAAACGGTTCACCCGATATGGATGACAATACCCTCAAATTGGAGCTCACTACATCACTGACAAATAGTTGTTAGCCTCATTTTTAAAATGGTCACTACGCACCACTGTTTTGGTGTTAGTTGGTGATTTGCTAAGGCAATCAATTGCAAGTAAGGAAATCAGCCCCTGTAGTTTTCCGTGGAGGATGGAGGATTCTGTAACTAAAGAGACTTCATAGAGATGGTTTTATTATGAATCATAAACACAGGTCTCAGTCGGATGAGGATAGGTCCATAAATTACAGGAGATCAAAGGTATGTGGAGGTTTTTAAGGTGTGGAACAGTGTCACCACTGTTCTATCCTCATAAAATAGATATAGCCGTTGACCTTTGCAATGCGTTTTGCGAAAGAATACTTGAATCTTTTATGATATCATCTTTATAAGGCTTTTAATTAAAAATCTCTTTCATAAATCCAGCTTGATTTAGTTTCTGTTATGGATAAAAATACATAGAACCAGGGTACAGTAGCCCACGGTGCACAGATGTCAATTCAACGTCTATTCCACGTTAGTTCAACGTCATTTCATTGAAACCGTTGGCAAACAGGGGAAACTCCAGTGACTGATTTCATTATCCTAGACGCACACAACAATGCCATCAGGCAAGGAAATATGAACTTATGTAACAACTTGAGAAGCAATCACTTGCAGCAGATCAAAGCATATCTGTTTCATTTATTACATGGCAGTTAAACCTGTCTGTTATGGAGTATACCTCATTGTTAGTCCATGTTGATACGTGCATCTTGTGCTCACACCTGCCGCAGCTGTTAGTTCAATATCAATGACTCACTGGGGGATCCATATACTTAAATGTAACTCTAAAGTAAATGTTAACAATGCAAAAAGACAGGAAGAAGATGCAGATATTCTATACTGTTCTCGTCTTTTGGTTCCTTCTCAGTCAGAAACTGTTTTCGGTGGGTAGAATGGGACTGAATGATTATTTTTGTAAGTTTTCAATATTTTGTATAGGTTCAATTAAGATGCCAAACTCTCTAGATGATTTGCTCTCGCTACAATATCATCTAATTTGTATTTTCTTCCATGTCTCAATCTTCACTGTATCATTAGTTAGGTAACCTGACTCATGAGATTTGCCACTTTTTGAGCTGTGAGTAATGTGGCTGTAAGTCTCCACTAAACAAACATCTGCATGGTCTGCCTGCTGGTACTGTACAGTACAGCCCATTCCAGTGGGGATCATTTCCATTTAACACCCTGATGGAGTGGAGATCATTTCTATGTAACATCCTGATGGAGTGGAGATCATTTCTATATAACATCCTGATGGAGTGGAGATCATTTCTATGTAACATCCTGATGGAGTGGAGATCATTTCTATGTAACATCCTGATGGAGTGGAGATCATTTACATGTAACATCCTGGTGGAGTGGAGATCATTTCTATGTAACATCCTGATGGAGTGGAGATCATTTACATGTAACATCCTGGTGGAGTGGAGACCATTTCTATGTAACATCCTGATGGATTGGAGATCATTTCTATGTAACATCCTGATGGAGTGGAGATCATTTCTATGTAACACACGGATGGAAAATCTAGCTATATCTCCAGGTGAGGATACTGTTGAAAGAGGGCCCAGGGCAAACCTGTCCCTGTCCATCTAATTCCTCTGCTAAAGAGCTCAAACACTTTCCAGCTGGGAAAAGTCCCAAAAGGTGCAGCTAAGAACTACTGAGAGGGTAGGAAGTGAATGGACCATCAATTACAGGCATGTGACCTGGGCACATGGGGGGGGGGGAGTACAGGAATCCCTGAAATTCCTTTACATTGATGACTTTTTGCAAAACCAATCAGTTTTCCCCATTGATTCAACGTCATCACATTTATTTTTGTTGTTGAAATAACGTGGAAACATTGTTGATTCAACCAGTTTGGTCCCAGTGGCACTGCAGCCCACAGCAGATCACTGCCCTGCATTGCCTGGCTTCCTTTCCTCTCCACATCATTTACTGTCCACCACTTAACAGTCCAGTGCCTTGCAGGTTTACATGTTTATCTAGTGTCACTGAGCATGCACACAGGTTTTCTTACTTGTCCATTCAGCAGCAGGGATGTTAGTCTAGAGGGTCATCTCCGTAAGGGTCATGTCTGAAAGTTAAACACAGGCCTTATGGTGTCCCAGCAGGGGTCTGGGCAGGGGGCAGGACAGGAGGGGTCACGGTGCTGCACTGGGCCCTCATCTTGGTTTGTTTTGACATGTCAGCAAGCAGCACACAAACTCTTTTCCAGCAGCGGTGGAGGAGGCCCGATGACTTGAGCAGATGGGAGCAGAGCGGGGTTGTATACCGTAACATAGTGGAACATGGACCCTGGCATCAGCAGCCCCTCAGATGGCCCCCTGCCCTCTGTCAGCTGCTAGCATAGAGGCGGGGGTGGGGAAGAGGCTGAGTCCTCTACTCTACTGGGGTTACCAACACAGAGCTGGCAAGGTACTGCACTCTGAGGTTGCACGTAGGAGGAGGATATTGTCTTACTATGATGCCCTGGTGGCTTATGTATGATTATGTGAATGTTAAGAGTTGATGTAGAGGACTCTCAACATGTGTATGTAATCATACAGGAACATTTGTACTTCTGATATGTACAGTGCCTTGCGAAAGTATTCGGCCCCCTTGAACTTTGCGACCTTTGCCACATTTCAGGCTTCAAACATAAAGATATAAAACTGTATTTTTTTGTGAAGAATCAACAACAAGTGGTACACAATCATGAAGTGGAACGACATTTATTGGATATTTCAAACTTTTTTAACAAATCAAAAACTGAAAAATTGGGCGTGCAAAATTATTCAGCCCCCTTAAGTTAATACTTTGTAGCGCCACCTTTTGCTGCGATTACAGCTGTAAGTCGCTTGGGGTATGTCTCTATCAGTTTTGCACATCGAGAGACTGAAATTTTTTCCCATTCCTCCTTGCAAAACAGCTCGAGCTCAGTGAGGTTGGATGGAGAGCATTTGTGAACAGCAGTTTTCAGTTCTTTCCACAGATTCTCGATTGGATTCAGGTCTGGACTTTGACTTGGCCATTCTAACACCTGGATATGTTTATTTTTGAACCATTCCATTGTAGATTTTGCTTTATGTTTTGGATCATTGTCTTGTTGGAAGACAAAACTCCGTCCAAGTCTCAGGTCTTTTGCAGACTCCATCAGGTTTTCTTCCAGAATGGTCCTGTATTTGGCTCCATCCATCTTCCCATCAATTTTAACCATCTTCCTTGTCCCTGCTGAAGAAAAGCAGGCCCAAACCATGATGCTGCCACCACCATGTTTGACAGTGGGGATGGTGTGTTCAGGGTGATGAGCTGTGTTGCTTTTACGCCAAACATAACATTTTGCATTGTTGCCAAAAAGTTCAATTTTGGTTTCATCTGACCAGAGCACCTTCTTCCACATGTTTGGTGTGTCTCCCAGGTGGCTTGTGGCAAACTTTAAACAACACTTTTTATGGATATCTTTAAGAAATGGCTTTCTTCTTGCCACTCTTCCATAAAGGCCAGATTTGTGCAATATACGACTGATTGTTGTCCTATGGACAGAGTCTCCCACCTCAGCTGTAGATCTCTGCAGTTCATCCAGAGTGATCATGGGCCTCTTGGCTGCATCTCTGATCAGTCTTCTCCTTGTATGAGCTGAAAGTTTAGAGGGACGGCCAGGTCTTGGTAGATTTGCAGTGGTCTGATACTCCTTCCATTTCAATATTATCGCTTGCACAGTGCTCCTTGGGATGTTTAAAGCTTGGGAAATCTTTTTGTATCCAAATCCAGCTTTAAACTTCTTCACAACAGTATCTCGGACCTGCCTGGTGTGTTCCTTGTTCTTCATGATGCTCTCTGCGCTTTTAACAGACCTCTGAGACTATCACAGTGCAGGTGCATTTATACGGAGACTTGATTACACACAGGTGGATTGTATTTATCATCATTAGTCATTTAGGTCAACATTGGATCATTCAGAGATCCTCACTGAACTTCTGGAGAGAGTTTGCTGCACTGAAAGTAAAGGGGCTGAATAATTTTGCACGCCCAATTTTTCAGTTTTTGATTTGTTAAAGAAGTTTGAAATATCCAATAAATGTCATTCCACTTCATGATTGTGTCCCACTTGTTGTTGATTCTTCACAAAAAAATACAGTTTTATATCTTTATGTTTGAAGCCTGAAATGTGGCAAAAGGTCGCAAAGTTCAAGGGGGCCGAATACTTTCGCAAAGCACTGTATGTTAATGCAGTTTTCATTCTTATCTTTATTGATGTTTGTCATTCTCTTGAGATGTTTCAAATCATTAGCAAGTATTTGCTTTGCTGATGTCTAGCTGCACTCTTTTCTGTTTCCAAAGGCAAGTACATTTTCCAGGCTTGGGCGGTCTTCTGGGGCACTGTGGGTCAGCGCCGGGGAACACACCACATCTGGACAACGCATCGCCCTTCAGATGTGCACAAGGATATCCACTGTCCCTGGATCAAATCAACTATAGTTGTGTCCAACAACTTCCTGTTGAAAGACAAGGGTGTCAACAGAATAACAGACAATCATATGCATATCTTACACACCTCTTTATTTTAACTAGGCAAGTCAGTTAAGAACCAATTCTTATTTACAATGACAGCCTAGGAACAGTGCCTTAACTGCCTTATTCAGGGACAGAACAACAGATTTTCCAAACTTGGTGATTCGATCTAGCAACCTTTTGGTTACTGGCCTAACGCTCTAACCACTAGGCTACCTGCCGCCCCTTAAAAGCAGATGATATAGGATGAGCTGATATAAGTTGTTTGGTACCAGTGAAAGTAGTTGATGTGCTCAACATTAGCATGTCAGAATACATGAGGCAAAGGTCAGAGGTGCCGGTCATGGCTTGAGGTGTCTGGTACCAACAACTGCAGTGCATTTACAAGTGTGAGGTCAGCTCCTTAACTGATTTGAATGGGTTTTGCAGATGGGGCTTACCCTTCTCTCATTTCATCAAAATGTAATATCCATACCATAAATCAATCTCTGAATTTTGGTTATGAAATGGCTTGAGTTGCATCCATTAAGTGAACATAAACTTATCAAAGTTGTCATTTCTGTATTCAATGGTAAAGGTTTATTTATAAATCAATGCAAATGAAAATGCAGGGACTTCAAATTAGGTGAATTTACTCTCAAAACAAAGTTACAAGTTTGTTTTGAGCAGTGAGATATTTAATAGAAATGCACAATGATTATACTTCACCTGGTCTGTCAGTGAAAGCTGATAGCTGTTACCAGCTGCTCTTGAAGCTGGCTGGTCAGAGACGGGGCATGGGGCCAGCCTCATCCTCTTAACAACTGGCTCCTACTTTCCAGTCAAAGCAGCAGGTCCTAATTCAATATTCCCAGGATCTGCCGTGTCTGCCTGTCAGACCGGACGGATGGCTGGCATGTGTGGGTGTGATGGGCACCTCTGATTTTACACCAGGGTCTCAGATCAAACAGGCGCTGGGGTCAGAGATCAAGGTACAGGGTGTACCCAGCGTCAGCAGACTGGGGTCTTGTGTGTGAATCATCCAACATGGCTTTCATCAGAGCATCCCTGGGGTGTGCTCTCAGTGACTGATGGTCATGTAAACCTACTGGAATTTGAGAATCTGAAAACCCATATAATGTGGGCCACATATCTGACTGGCAGAAACACAGGTTCCATTTTCATTGTTCATGCATTGTGTTCTACAGGTCAGCTCCTATGACTACATAGACAGAATACATCTGAAATGCTACAAATCTGTTTTTCCTTAGGATGTAGTCTGCCACTAAGGCTATGATAAACAGACACTACTATAGATATAACTTTTTGAATGCATATTCATTATCATTCATCTTTTTACAAAAAGAGACAAAGAAACTAGACAAACCAAAGCCAAAAAAACACAAACATTTTGTTTCTCTGTTGAATTGGCCCTTGGCTTGAGCTCTGAGCAGGAGGAATTCTCTGTGGCAGATGGTGAGTCATAACCCCTGAGGCCAGCAGCAATGCTACACTCTGGGACCCGGATACCTAATAATGCCCTGTTGAGCTTCTCACCCACAATGTTATCTCATCTCCCTGACCTATTGTGGCACTCACTGGCGGTAATGACAGTGGGGAGACCCAAGCTGTGATCAAGTCTCTCCCCAGAGAGAGACAAGACCCTGGGAACCTGGTAGTAATCAGCACACAGGCCCAATCTCTCCATCTTACCTCAGTGGCATATCTCGTTTCCTATCACAGCACACAGTTAGTCTAGATACTGCTGCTCCTGCTGCTGCTGTTATTTGAGGTCAGCTACCAAAGACTATGCTTTAAGTGGAATCTGTTGAATTCCAATTTTGGGTGTCAGTGTAGATACTTGAGATTGTTTGTAAGGTTTTTGCTGATGTTCAACCTGGTCTCAGAGCATTTGGTATTATTCTTTACGTAAATTAGAGACACTCCATTTAGTCAGTTGTACAACTGAATGCCTTCAACTGAAATGTGTCTTCTGCATTTAACCCAACCCCTCTGAATCAGAGAGGTGTGGGGGGCTGCCATAATCAATGGCAGGTAAATAAAGGTAAAATAAAATCAACCTCTATCTCCGGCGCCGGGGAACAGTGGGTTAACCGCCTTGCTTAGGAGCAGAATGACAGATTTTTACCTTGTCAGCTCAGGGATTCGATCCAGCAACCTTTCGGTTACTGGCCCAACGCTCTATGATATGTTACATTTCGTATGGTATGTAATAATTAGGGTTAGTTAACATGCTAAGTAGTTGCAAAGTAGATAAAAAGTAGTAAGTCGTTGAAAAGTTGGTAATTATCTAAAATGCTAAAGTTGTCCATGATGAGATTCAAACTCGCAACCTTTGGTTTGCTGGACATTGTCTGTGATGGGATTTGAACTCGCAACCTTTGGGTTGCTTGACACTCGTGTTATACCCCCAACCACCATACTTTTGTTTTTGCTTTAAGTAACCATCTGTCTTATGTAACCATAACAAATGTAACCTATCATACTAATTTGAGTGTCCCAGGTTTACATTTACTATTTTACGACTAGTCTATGAGACCAGGCTGTGATCCTAGATAAAGTGGGTGGATATTGCAGTTTGTTCTGTCTTTTGTTCCTAATGTCTTACACAATACAAATATAGTGTAAATACAGTGCAACCTAACAAAGGAGAGAAAGAAAGAATAGCAGAGAGTAACCACATAACAATAGTGTTTCCCCAAGAAGAAAAAGGCTATAGCCCCAAGAGGATATCTGTGTATTCTTACCAAACTATAAATTAGAAGGAAACAGCTGACTGATGCCTTTTAATAAAATGCACACAATGCATACAGTGTCATTACCATGACAGTAAGACATGCCAGTACCCAGGACATTTTCCCAAGATGCCAAAACAAATGGTTATATGTAGGCCAGATACAATCAGTAAAATATGTTAATAAGAAGACGCCATGCTGAGCCCAGCATATCTCGATCAGATAGTGACTGTCCCAATGTCCCCATTCCCACCGCTCTCCTATGATCATTAGTCCATCAATTACACTGTTCTCATTTACAAAAAAAACTATAATCCACAAATATAATCGCTGAAGTTAATGTTTTAACCATCCACCTTTATAAACATGAATAGAAAATATGATTAGATTTGTTTTTTTTAATGAGCAATCACACGATTCAGCGTCTATTCCACATTGGTTCAATGTAATTTCATTAAAATGACGTTGAAGCAACGTTGATTCAACCAGTGTGTGCCCAGTGGAATCTATCTATGAGAGTCTTTCAACAAACTCAATTGATGAAACTGAATTGTACAAAGAGGCAAAAAGTCACATTTCAATGGAGGTCCATAAACGAGGTACTTTCTATGGAGAAGAGAAAGAAACTGTATCTTGTTCCTTCAGCAAATTGTAGAGGGAAAGAGTGAACAATAGAGATCAAATGCTGAAAGCACACCCAAGTGCTCCCTGAGAACCCTCAGGTTGTGATCCCATCATAGTGACAAAAGAACCATGTGACCATGAAAATGGGAAAAAGGGCTTTCTACTTAACCTTGTTTCAGACCAGGCTCAATGAGAACACTGTATCATGGCTCCACTGGGGTAGGGTCAGGAATCTGTTGTAGCTCAGCATTTAATAACACTTCCCAGGTTCTACATGACTCTACAGATATGCATACTAGCACAATGAGTGGGGACTGTGGTGTAGCTGGGTAAAAAATAGATTGATTTGCAGTTCCCATGGTAATGTGGTAAAAAAAAAGTATAAGAGTTTGCAGCTGACCACCATGTCTGGTCTGATATTTGCAGTGGCGGTGAGGCAGCAGTCCGTGACATCCCTGCATGCCGGGAATGAGAGCTGTGATCAGGCACTAATTGAGAGAGTGGGGGGTTTCATGAACGTTTGTCTGTTAAGTCATTCTCAGGGGAGGCAGAAAAGTGACAGCAACAGATAGCCTCTGTGCCTCTGTGCAATATTACTGTATTTGTTGCCAGAAGAACATATCTCTCATCAGTCTATGGTGTGACAGGCTTGAAATAGATGACTGAAAATCTCAAAAGAGCAAACAAGTCCCCCATTCTGTGCTATGTTAAAACACACAGTATCTCCTGTTATCTGGAGACAGATAGCATCTCTGGACCCTCAGCAATTCAAAGTACGTATAATGAGGGGTTTCTGGGTATTTTAATGCCCTAGGGGACAGGGAGCTAACACATTTCCATCTCTTTCTTGTATACAAAGAAGAGTATATTAGAGTATGGCACCAAATAAACTGATTTGAGGCAATCTTGATAGTTACGGAGATTCATTACACACTATGCAGAAATGTTTCCCAAATAGATTTAAAGTCCCAGTGCTGTCAAAAATTGGATTTTCCTGTGTTTTATATATATTTCCATACTATGAGGTTGAAATAATACTGTGAAATTGTGAAAATGATGATAATGCTCTTTTAGTGTAAGAGCTGTTTGAAAAGACTGCCTGAAATTTCAGCCTGTTTTGGTGGGATGGATTTTTGACCTGCCTGTGACATCCCAGGCGGTAAATGAGTTAATTGACCAATCAGAAAGAAAGAAAGTTCCAACCCTCTCTGCCAATAACAGCGAGTTTTCAGTTTTCCCCTCTACACGCAGACCAGTCCCAGACAGTCCTAGCAACATTTTTGCTTGACAAATTGCGATTTTGTTTCCTTTTGACCATTTTAATTGAAAACAATCACACTAAGGTGCTTAATTGTTACCCCAAAATGATTTTGATATTGAGATAAAACATCTGTATTGGACCTGATCCAGCACTCAGTTATGCTCATTGTAAAGCAAGAGGGCAATATTTTACGCTGACTCTCAGTCCCAGCAGTAAAAGTGATGAGTGTGTGTTTTATGGGAGGAAACCTGCTTGAAACCAAACCTCAATCCTGTTATCAGCACTTTGGCCCCATGTATCCTCAACCAGCAGCTGAGGTCCAACACACATTTTCCATGGAAATGACAGAACCAGCATATCTTTTCCATACATACATACACTACTAACCCACATTATAGCCAGTCAATTAACCATTATAACATTCCTTTGGAATTCCAACAACTCTCTGATGTCTTCTAAAGCAGAGTCACATCCTGTGCACCGCCAAAAACAGCGGAATCAAACTGTTTGCTTTGTACTTATCAAATGGAAAAAGTGACTCATTTGATGACACAGGGAGTCGGATCCCACCACCGCTGCTTCTACTGCTGCTACACTGCTTCCTACTGAGGTGGCCCCAACGTAAACACTGATCTGTTCAGCAGCAGTGTAAACTCTCCATGGTTGAACTGGTGCACACGCTTCCTGGGGGGTTGATACTACAGAGATAGAGCTCCGTCAGATAGAAGCCTCATCTTCTTCATGAAGCTTAAAGCTGTTTTAGGCCTCTCCACTGGCAAACAATTCACTGATACAAATTCAAGCCATGTGTCCTTTTCAATGCCGCGCTGGTGCACGGAAAATTGTACTCGTCCAAACTTATTGTCAACATATTGTGTGCGATGCAGAATGCTTTATGATGTGATATGACAACATGAGCTAAGTCAAATTCAGTGACACGTATGCGGCAGAAAACGTCACAACGTTCTTGGACTACGTTGACGTATTTTTCACAATTTATTATACATCTATTCACGATTTGTTTTTTTCCCGAATGCACCATTTAATCATTACCCAGGCCTGATCTCTCTCGAATCCTCTGTCACTCTGATCATAATAAGAGAAGGTTAGAAAAGAAAACAGGGACATGCCACAGTGTTATTGTTATGACAGAGGATTCATGAACTGTTTCACCCTTTTTATGTGTTTTAGGGACTCTTTTTCATTTCCTGCTTAAAAACAGCAGATTAATATCTACCATGGCAGAAACCCAACTGAAACAAACTGACAGATTTCTCTCCCTGCTACTCCAGCCAACAAGGCAATAAATGTTATCTCTCAGTCCCAGTCCCTAAGACTACTAACTAGAGAAACACTAGCCAGGCAGAGAGCGAGAGAACGCATTGCAAGCATAATTGAAGACAATGGTCATGAGAACAGTAGATATGTGTGATTTCTAGCAGCCTGGGGGGAAGTCCCACCCAGGGAGTTGGGAGAGGAAGCAGTGGGGAGGGAGGTCAAAGTTGGGTGCTCACATCCTACTCACAATTTAGCCTGTTATTCCACTCCCTCGTCCCCGCTCACACAGATACAGACATAGACAGGACTGTCCTAATGGTGAGAGACTCATCTAAAACAAAGTTTTGTTCTCAATAAGACTTGTTTTCTCTCTATGAGGATGCATATATAAGAGTAAGGTTTGGTTGTAATGGGTCCTGGTTTGGGTCCACTCATGGTCACATACTGTAACTGTACAGATTCTTCGGGTCATCAGAGGTATTATCATAAACTCAGCAAAAAAATAAATGTCCCTTTTTCAGGACCCTGTCATTCAAAGATAACTTGTGAAAATCCAAATAACTTCACAGATCTTCATTGTAGAGGGTTTAAACACTGTTTCCCATGCTTGTTCAATGAACCATGAACAATGAATGAACATGCACCTGTGGAACGGTCGTTAAGACACTAACAGCTTACAGACAGAAGGCAATTAAGGTCACAGTTATGAAAACTTAGGACACTAAAGAGGCCTTTCTACTGACTCTGAAAAATACCAAAAGAAAGATGCCCAGGGTCCCTGCTCATCTGCGTGAACGTGCCTTAGGCATGCTGCAAGGAGGCATGAGGACTGCAGATGCGGCCAGGGCAATAAATGACCATGTCCGTACTGTAAGATGCCTAAGACAGCGCTACAGGGAGACATTACGAACAGCTGATCGTCCTCGCAGTGGTAGACCACGTGTAACAACACCTGCACAGGATCAGTACATCCGAACATCACACCTGCGGGACAGATACAGGATGGCAAAAAACTGCCCGAGTTACACCAGGAACGCACAATCCCTCCATCAGTGCATAGACTGTCCGCAATAGGCTGAGAGAGGCTGGACTGAGGGCTTTGTAGGCCTGTTGTAAGGCAGGTCCTCACCAGACATCATCGGCAACAACGTCGCCTATGGGCATAAACCCACCGTCGCTGGACCAGACAGGACTGGCAAAAGTGCTCTTCACTGACGAGTCGCGGTTTATCTCACCAGGGGTAATGGTCAGATTTGCGTTTATCACCGAAGGAATGAGCGTTACACCAAGGCCTGTACTCTGGAGCGGGATCGATTTGGAGGTGGAGGGTCCGTCATGGTCTGGGGCGGTGTGTCACAGCATCATCGGACTGAGCTTGTTGTCATTGCAGGCAATCTCAACGCTGTCCGTTACAGGGAAGACATCCTCCTCCCAGCCATACTGCTTGTCCTGTGTGTGAATTCCTGCAAAACAGGAATGTCAGTGTTCTGCCATGGCCAGCGAAGAGCCCGGATCTCAATCCCATTGAGCACGTCTGAGACCTGTTGGATCGGAGAGTGAGAGCTAGGGCATTCCCCCCAGAAATGTCTGGGAGCTTGCAGGTGCCTTGTTGGAAGAGTGGGGTAACATCTCACAGCAATAACTGGCAAATCTGGTGTAGTTCATGAGGAGGAAGATGTACTGCAGTATTTAAATGCAGCTGATGACCCCCCCTTTGTTCAGGGACACATTATTCCATTTCTGTTAGTCACATGTCTGTGGAACTTGTTCAGTATATGTCTCAGTTGTTGAATCTCATGTTCATACAAATATCTACACATGTTAAGTTTGCTGAAAATTAACACAGTTGACAGTGAGAGGACGTTTATTTTTTGCTGAGTTTATAATGTCACATAGAGCTGGTAAACCAGGATAACTAGCCAAGGCTCTCCTGCTAAGATGGTATTAACAATGTACAATGGACCATACATCCAGAAGACAACACGACAGTGCCAGTAGCAAGCCCTTTAACGCTTTAAAGATTTTAAACCAACACCTGAGGCTAAATTGATCAAATCCGAGATCAGCCAAATTTCATGTTTGCTCACTTCCGATTTACTGAAGTTGTAAAAAAAGTTTTCTGGACTATTTTGTGTACTATCCCTTATCCTCATATAATTTTCATTTGTTAGTGTTTGTACTGTTTCTGTTATACAGACAGCATTGTGTTTCTCAGTTTGCATGCATACTGTATATCAGTATCTTCAAGATGCATGCTATGTACACAACCATGTTCCTGAATTTGAACAGAAAATAATGACACTCTGGGAAGTTATTTTCATCCTGTCTACAATAGCAAAGGGTCACCCCCAGCTGCTAAATACATCTCCAGCATTAAACACTTCTAAACAAATCTATATTTCTAAACAGATTCCCTGATCCTCTAAACAAACATCTTTAGCAGCAGCTTCTTTGGACAAGGCAAGCGTGAAAGTAGATGATAAACAAATATCTTGATGCTTCCCAGAAAACGCCTTCACAGCAGACAATGGTGGGAAATAACAGATTGAAAACAGTAAACACTACTGAACACATAAAAGGACAAGGACTCTCAAAGTCGACATCGCCTCAACTTGAACGCCCTAGCTTCAGTCACTCTTTGAAAATGCACACGCTGCAAACATATTGGAAACATATCAGAGATACACATGAAGCAAGCCTGTGCCCACGGTAAGGAGGAAATGGGAGAAGAACAGAGAGGAACCCATGCTGACCACAAAGGTCTAATCATAATCAGGAGTCTTCCTGCAGATGTGACCGTGTCCATATGGTCTCACAGCAGGTCTCAGACCTGCCAAGATGAGCCAGGTCTACATCAAACATTCCTTGGCTTGGACCAGCGATGGTTCCGCCAACAGTAGTGATCATCATATCCCCGAGGGGAAACAGTGGATAGGATTTTCGGTACAGACACAAAGGGATGTCAGGGGAGGATGACCCTTTATTCCCACTAATCAGGAGGAGATTGGCTGAAAGGAAGGGGTCCTCCCCGGGCTTAACTTCTGCCCACACTATGATGAGGTTTCCATGTTTGACTTGGCTCAAACTGAAAAACACAAACACAAGGATTGATCGTAATGCTCCTGGCTTGGTACTGACTGAGCACCCTAGCTCATGTGCTCACTCAATTAATTATTTCAATGTAATCTCATTCAATTTGTTTTAAGTCCCTCAACATAGCCAGGGTGCTGGTCACTCTGAACTACTGGAAATTACACTGAACAAAAATATAAACGCAACATGCAATAATTTAAAAGATTTTACTGAGTTACAGTTCATATAAGGAAATCTGTGAATTGAAATTGTAACGTTAAATGAGTGAATAGGTGTGGAGTCAGGCGCAGAGAGCAAAAGGATGCGGGAAAAACACGCTTTAATGTCCAGGGAAAAATAACATAAACAAAACTGGTAACAAAAATAAGAAAAATAAAGGACAGCGAGAAACCCGAATACAAACATAAATCACTCTAACACCTACAGACGAACAAGCCCGCACAAACAGAAGTGGGCTGAACGAACTTATATAACCCCACCCAAACAACCAAACAAGAAACAGGTGATACCAATTAGACAAGACTAAACGAACACAGAACAAAGGATCGGTGGCAGCTAGTAGACCGGCGACGACGACCGCCGAGCGCCACCCGAACAAGAAGGGGAGCCACCTTCGGTAATATTCGTGACAGTACCCCCCGACGCGCAGCTCCCGCAGCGCGCCGACGCTGGCCTCGGGGACGACCCGGGGGCCGAGGCGGCGGGCGATCCGGATGGAGGCGATGGAACTCTCTCAACATAGGTGGATCCAGAATATCCCCCACCGGGACCCAGCACCTCTCCTCCGGACCGTACCCCTCCCAGTCAACGAGGTACTGCAAGCCCCTCACCCGGCATCTAGAGTCCAGAATAGCTCGTATCTTGTACGCCGGGGACCCCTCAATGTGCAGAGGGGGCGGAGGGACCTCCGGAACCTCACCTTCCTGCATGGGACCAGCTACCACCGGCCTGAGAAGAGACACATGAAACGAGGGGTTAATGCGATAATACGAAGGAAGTAATAATCGATAACAAACCTCATTTATTCTCCTCAGGACTTTAAATGGCCCTATACACTGCGGACCCAGCTTCCGGCAAGGCAAGCGGAGGGGCAGGTTTCGGGTCGAGAGCCAGACCCTGTCCCCTGGTGCAAACACGGGGGCCTCACTGCGGTGACGGTCAGCGCTCTTCTTCTGCCGTCCACTCGCTTGGCGTAATGACTCCTGGACGGCCCTCCAGGTCTCCTTAGAGCCCTGCACCCACTCCTCCACCGCAGTAGCCTCAGTCTGGCTCTGATGCCATGGTGCCAGGACCGGCTGGTACCCCAACACGCACTCAAATGGTGACATGTTAGTAGAGGAGTGGCTTAGTGAGTTCTGGGCCATTTCTGCCCAGGGAATGTATCTCGCCCACTTCCCTGGCCGGTCCTGGAAATACGACCGCAGAAACCTACCCACCTCCTGGTTCACTCTCTCCACCTGACCATTACTCTCTGGGTGATACCCTGAGGTCAAGCTGACCGAGACCCCCAGACATTCCATAAATGCCCTCCATACACAGGAGGTAAACTGGGGGCCCCGATCAGAAACTATATCCTCGGGCACCCCGTAGTGCCGGAAGACATGGGTGAAAAGAGCTTCCGCAGTCCGTAGGGCCGTAGGGAGACCGGGCAATGGGATAAGACGGCAGGACTTAGAGAACCGATCCACAACGACCAGGATCGTCGTGTCTCCCTGAGACAGGGGAAGGTCAGTAAGAAAATCCACCGATAGATGGGTCCACGGCCGTTGTGGAACGGGGAGGGGTTGTAATTTACCTCGTGGCAGGTGCCTAGGAGCCTTACTCTGGGCGCACACCGAACAGGAGGAGACATAGAATCGCACATCCCTCTCCAAAGTGGGCCACCAGTACTTCCTCCTAAGACCTCGCACTGTCCTAGAAATACCTGGGTGACCCGACGAGGGTAGACTATGGGCCCATCGAATCAATTGATCACGAACAGCGAGCGGCACGTACCTACGACCCTCCGGACACTGTGGAGGCGCAGGTTCCTCCCTTAGCGCCCGCTCGATGTCCGCGTCCACCTCCCATACAACTGGTGCCACCAGCTTAGCTGCCGGAATGATGGGAGTAGGATCGATGGACCGGTCCTCAGTGTCATAGAGTCGGGACAGCGCGTCGGCCTTAGTGTTGAGGGAACCTGGTCGATACGAGATAGTAAAACGAAATCTGGTGAAAAACATGGCCCACCTTGCCTGACGAGGATTCAGTCTCCTAGCTGATCGGACATACTCCAGGTTACGGTGGTCAGTCCAGATAAGGAAAGGGTGCTTAGCCCCCTCAAGCCAGTGTCTCCACACCTTCAGGGCCTCAACCATAGCCAACAACTCCCTGTCCCCCACATCATAATTCCGCTCCGCTGGCCCGAGCTTCTTCGAAAAAAAGGCACAGGGGCGGAGCTTCGGTGGCGTACCCGAGCGCTGTGAGAGCACCGCTCCAACCCCAGCCTCGGATGCGTCCACCTCTACCACGAACGCCAAAGAAGGGTCCGGATGCGCCAACACCGGCGCCTCAGTGAACAGCGCCTTCAACCTACGAAAAGCTCCGTCTGCCTCTGCTGACCACTGCAAATGCACCGGCCCCCCCTTCAGCAGTGAGGTAATGGGAGCTGCTACCTGACCAAAACCCCGAATAAACCTCTGGTAGTAATTGGCAAACCCTAAGAACCGCTGCACCTCCTTTACCGTGGTTGGAGTCGGCCAATTACACACGGCCTTGATGCGGTCACCCTCCATTACCAACCCCGAGCTGGAAATGTGATAACCCAGGAAGGAAATGGATCGTTTGGAAAACTCACATTTCTCCGCCTTCACGTACAGGTCATGCTCCAGCAGTCGTCTAAGAACCTTGCGCACCAGAGACACATGCGCAGTGCGTGTAGTGGAGTAGATCAAAATATCGTCAATATACACCACCACACCCTGCCCATGCAGGTCTCTGAGAATCTCATCAACGAAGGATTGAAATATAGCTGGAGCATTCTTTAACCCGTATGGCATGACTAGGTACTCATAATGGCCAGATGTAGTGCTAAATGCAGTTTTCCACTCATCTCCCTCCCGAATACGCACCAGAATGATTCCACTGCCGTAGCAATGAGAGGTAGTGGGTAACTAAAACCCACCGTGATGGAATTTAGACCTCGATAATCAATACACGGATGCAGACCACCATCCTTTTTCTTTACAAAAAAGAAACTCGAGGAGACGGGTGACATGGAGGGCTGAATGTACCCCTGTCCCAGAGCTTCGGTGATATATGTTTCCATAGCCAACGTCTCCTCCTGGGATAAAGGATACACATGACTCCTGGGGAGTGCAGCGTATACCTGGAGGTTTATCACGCAATCCCCCTGTCGATGGGGTGGTAATTGGGTCGCCTTCTTTTTACTGAAAGTGATAGCCAAATCGGCATACTCAGCGGGAATGCGCACGGTGGAAACCTGGTCTGGACTCTCCACCGTTGTCGCACCGATGGAAACCCCTACACACCTGCCTGAACACTCATCAGACCACCCCTGGAGAGTTCCCTGTTTCCACGAAATCGTAGGATTGTGAATAGCCAGCCAGGGAATCCCCAGCACCACCGGAAACGCAGGTGAATCGATAAGGAACAGACTAATTCGCTCCTTGTGATTCCCCTGCGTAATCATCTCCAAAGGAATTGTGGCTTTCCTGACCAGCCCTGACCCTAATGGTCGACTATCTAGAGAGTGCACGGAAAAAGGGGGGTCTACTTTTACCAACGGAATCCTCAACCTCTGAGCGAGTCCGCGATCTATAAAGTTCCCAGCTGCGCCTGAATCTACTAGTGCTTTATGCTTGAGAGAGGGAAAATATTTAAGGAAACAAATTAATAAAAATATGTGACCAACAGGAAACTCTGGGAGAGTGTGGTGCTTACTCACCTGGGGTGACCGAGGAGTGTTCTGCCTGCCCTCTCGACTCCCAGATGAATTCCTCCAGCACCGACCTGAAGTGTGCCCTCTCCGGCCACAGCTGGTACAGGAGGAGCCTCCTCCTCCGATCTCCCTAGACGCGGCCCCTCCTAGCTCCATCAGAATAGGAGCGGGAGGGTCAGGAGGTAGAACTGACAGGACCCTTTCAGAACGTCCGCGAGCAGCTAGCAGATGGTCCAACCGGATCGACAGGTCTATCAGTTCATCCAGGCTAAGTGTAGTGTCCCGACAAGCCAGCTCCCTGCGGACGTCCTCTCTCAGGCTACATCGGTAATGGTCTATCAGGGCCCTGTCGTTCCACCCTGCTCCAGCGGCCAAGGTCCGGAAATCCAGCTCGAAGTCCTGCGCGCTCCTCGTCCCCTGCCTGAGATGGAACAACCTCTCACCCGCCGCTCGACCCTCCGGAGGGTGATCGAACACGGCCCGGAAACGGCGGGTGAACTCCGGGTAGTTGCCCTTCGCTGAGTCGGGCCTGTTCCAGACAGCATTGGCCCACTCTAGGGCTCTACCCGTAAGGCAAGTGATGAGGACATTCACGCTCTCTTCGTCCGAGGGAGCCGGCCGAACGGTGGCCAGGTAGAGGTCCAGTTGAAGCAGGAATCCCTGGCACCCCGTTGCTGCTCCATCGTACTCCCTCGGGGGCGTAATGCGCAGAGCGCTGGAACCAGATCCCGCTGGGGGAGATGGTAGAGTTGCTGGTGGGAGGGTAGGTGGGGTAGTAGGGAGACCATTCCTCTCCCAACGATCCATCCTCTCCATCATTTGATCCATCGCCGATCCGAGGCGATGGAGGATGGACGTGTGATGAAGGACTCTCTCCTCCATCGTGGGAAGAGGGGTGGTCGCTGCTCCTGCTGACTCCATAATTTGGTGCGGGCTTCTGTAACGTTAAATGAGTGAATAGGTGTGGAGTCAGGCGCAGAGAGCAAAAGGATGCGGGAAAAACACGCTTTAATGTCCAGGGAAAAATAACATAAACAAAACTGTTAACAAAAATAAGAAAAATAAAGGACAGCGAGAAACCCGAATACAAACATAAATCACTCTAACACCTACAGACGAACAAGCCCGCACAAACAGAAGCGGGCTGAACGAACTTATATAACCCCACCCAAACAACCAAACAAGAAACAGGTGATACCAATTAGACAAGACTAAACGAACACAGAACAAAGGATCGGTGGCAGCTAGTAGACCGGCGACGACGACCGCCGAGCGCCACCCGAACAAGAAGGGGAGCCACCTTCGGTAATATTCATGACAGAAATAAATTCCTTAGGCCCTAAGCTATGGATTTTACATGACTAGGAATACAGATATGTGTCTGATGGTCACAGATATCTTAAACAAAACCTAGGGCGTGGATCAGAAAACCAGTCAGTATCTGGTGTGACCACCATTTGCCTCATGCAGCATGACTCATCTCCTTTACATAGAGTTGATCAGGCTGTTGATTGCAGCCTGTGGGATGTTGTCCCACTCCTCTTAAATGGCTGTGCGAAGTTGCTGGATATTGGCGGGAACTGAAACACGCTGTCTTACAAGTCTATCCAGAGCATCCCAAACATGCTCAATGTGTGACATGTATGGTGAGTATGCAGGCCATGGAAGAACTGGAACATTCTCAGCTTCCAGTAATTGTGTACAGATCCTTGCAACATAGGGCTGTGCATTATCATGTGGTCTGCGGGTGTGAGGCCTGTTGGCCGTACTGCCAAATTATCTAAAATGAATTTGGAGGCGGCTTATGGTAGAGAGATCAACATTTAGATCTCTGGCAACAGCTATGGTGGACATTCCTGCAGTTAGCATGCCAATTGCAAGCTCCCTCAACTTGAGACATCTGTGGAATTGTGTTGTGTGACAAAACTGCACATTTTAGAATGGCTTTTTATTGTCCCCAGCACAAGGTGCTCCTGTGTAATGATCATGCTGTTTAATCAGCTTATTGAAATGCTACACTTGTCAGGTGGATGTATTATCTTAGCAAAAGGAGAAATGCTCACTAACAGGGATGTAAACAAATTTGTGCACAACATTTGAGAGAAATACGCTTTATTGTGCATATGGAACATGTCTTGGATCTTTTATTTCAGCTCATAAGACATTGGGACCAACACTTTATATGTTGCGTTTATATTTTTGTTCAGTATATTTTCCTTCCTCTAGTCATGTTCTGGACTACGCCAGTATGATTGAACAAGATGTCTTAAAATGAGCTGCTGTGCTGGATTCCTAAAATAACCGTTGCTTTAAAACCCCGTTGTCCTAGCAATACAGTGGCGAAGAATAACCTCTAAGTTGCTCCTCTCTATTGTAATACTTTAGTCTGTATTGTAATGACACAGTAGGAAACAAACCCTGGGAAAGACTGATGTCAGTTTGTCTGTGAGGAAGATCATATCTCAGAGGTGAGAACCAGAAACTGCTGTAGGGATTGTGGTTGTGGTAGAAAACATGTGAAAGTCTGACAAAAAACAGATATTGTAGACGCCTGTTTTAAAAGTCTTCATTTAAATGTGAAGAAACCCAGCTCTATTTGCAAAAGCCATCAATGTAGTCTGTTTGTTTTTAACTTTGTGGCAATGTGCCTTATATTTTAGCCTATTTTCTATAAGGTGTTTGTGGTGGTTACTGAGAGCTGAAAGTGATACATATATGATATAGAAAGAGCTAGCAGAGCTACAGAGTAAGTTGCTGCTGCCATTAACCTGGAGATGAATTCACCTTCCAGCAGGACAATAACCTAAAACACAAGGACAAGTCTACAACGGAGTTGCTTACTAAGAAGACAGTGAATGTTCCTGAGTGGCCGAGTTACAGTTTTGACTTAAATCTACTTGAAAATCTATGGCAAGACCTGAAAATGGTTATCTAGCAATGATCAACAACCACATTGACAGAGCTTGAAGAATTTTGAAAATAATAATTGGCAAAGGTTGCATAATCCAGGTATGAAAGCTCTTAAAGACTTACCCAGAAAGACAGCTGTAATCACTGGCAAAGATGCTCTACAAAGTATTGACTCAGTGGTGTGCAAACATATGTAAATTAGATCATTCTGTATTTCATTTTCAATACATTTGCACACAATGAAATGTAACATGTTTTCACTTTGCCGTTATGGGGTATTGTGTGCAGATGGGTGAGAAAAAAAAAAAAAACTGTCCCAATGCTCTAACCACTACGCTACCTGCCACCCCCAAATGCCTCAATGGCGCACTTTAGCGAACGTTCTCTGCGTGGTGTTTTGGGAAATGTAGTAAAGATGCAACAAATCACATTGTAAATCAGTGTATCATTTACTAATCTCACAAAATAAATACACGTGAAACTTGGCTAGATCTGATACATTCAACAGGCCACATTATGTATCTGTCCCAAAAATATAACAGATCTTCATCCCCCATAAAAAACACTTCCATACAATAGTATTACTTTGTCAACACAAATTCCATAAGGTAAATAAAGGAAGTGGTTACAATTAGAAGAAGCAAATGGTAGACCTCATATTGTACAAACTGTACATAATCTCTACAGGTTCTGAAGGGGCTTTCTTTGGTGTCTCTCAATGGGAGATGATGACCATGGCTTTTGGGGCAAAACGGTTCAAAGACTTGATAGCCGAGCTAAAGCCAAGATGTGTATCTAAGGGTTATTTGACCTGTGCTTTCTTTCTGATGGCTGAAGTTCACAATTTATCCTCAGGCCTGGCCTCAGGCCTGGCCTCACTTTGACCCAAGGCTGTGAACCCAGTAATGTTATACAAATGTCATACATCATTGGACTGACATCTCCCATACAAGGCACCAGCGTTTACCCTCCGAACATTGTCCTGGAGGCAGAGAAGAGCAGAGACCCCTGGCAAAATGAACAAAGATATTTTATAGACAAGGTCACGTTCAAAAAAGAAAAAACACACTAGCACAGTGAGGCAATGTTTTCTACTCACAGCAGCTTCCTTTTAGAACTGCTTCCTAAGACTTCTCTCCTCGGTTCCTGCCCGATTACCATTTATTCTTAGAGGTTGCCTGTTCTCCCTCCGTTTCCCCTTGAGCATTTCATGTGAAAACCTTCAAAATGCTCTCTGAATGTAAATTCAACGCAACAAAAACAGGTCAGCACGGAGAAAAGTCAATGCAAGGTCATCCCACAGATTTGTCTGAGTGAAAAATCATCCTGTGTCACTCACTGGGGAGTGCTGAACAGCTACAGTTTCTCCATGTATTATCCCCCATGTCTTCATATATCTTTCATCATTGTATTGTTTTGGTTTTATGACCCTACACGCACCTTCCATTCCATTCACCCTCATCAATCTGGGGCTCCCGAGGGTCGCAGCGGTCTAAGGCACTGCATCTCAGTGCTAGAGGCGTCACTACAGACCCTGGTTTGATTCCAGGCTGTATCACAACCGGCTGTGATTGGGAGTCCCATAGGGCGGTGCACAATTGGCCCAGCGTTGTCTGGATTTGGCCGGGGTAGGCCGTCATTGTAAACAAGAATTTCTTCTTAACTGACTTGCCGAGTTAAATAAAGGAAAAAACAAAACATGTCACTTCCAATATTTATGACTTCCAAGATCATTTTATGGTGGCCAGGCTGGAGAAACTAGATCTTGACTTGCTGCAGAGACTCTCTCCTGTCCATGAAGGTTTACTACAGTAATGATGCAATGTGCTTGTGTGCATTATTACTCAATTGGAAAGAGTTGTCAGCGATTGAAGCTATTGAAGTGACTGGTTTACTGCTCATTTATTGTGTACTATGACCTGATTAGGCCGTGGATTGATCAAAGACAGTGGCAGACTCTCCCATTCCTCTGCAGCAGCCACCTCCTCAAAGGAAACGACCCAAGCGCAGTAAACAGACAGGACAACAAGCTGTGCTGTCTGCTACACCCCACCGCTTTAAAGCTTTAGCAATTCCATGTTGGAATTGTCCCCAGACACAGTGCATTCCTCAGACACTCTGTCCACGTGCGTTGGTCAGGATTCAAGACTGGAGTCTGTTACAACTATAGGACCTGGGCCTGTATTCATAATTTAGCTGACCTAGGAACAGGTCCCCCCTTGTCCATATAAGCAGATGATCTAAAAGACTTAACTGATCCTAGATAAGCACTCCTACTCTTAGACGCTTTATGAATAGGGGCCCAGGACCCTGCAGAACACTGACTCTCTGACTGCCCAGTGGACACAAAACTGTTTGTTTGTCAGAGACGGTTCAAATGCAACCAATCTTCTTTCATCATCCCACATAATGGAAATTACTCTACAATTGTGGCACAGTTAACCATATCGTGCAACCTCCATTTTAGTTTTATACAAATGAGTGGTGCAGGCATGATCTATTCATGAAGTCACATGCAAACAGATGGTGAGAGAGATGATGAAACCATATGGCTGCAACAATGCTCTATGTGAAGTGTTATCTGGTTCATCATACTGACTTCACAATTTACAATCTTTACGTATCAAGGGCGTTGAGTGAGACGCTAAGCAGATACATTTTGTGCGATTCTAACTGGAACAGACATGGTTTTATGATTGCAATAGTGGAATAAAGGCATATTTTGTTTTTTGGATTCCCGGATCCCAGGGCATAATTTATGTCACAGTGAACAGACGGGTCATAGTACTGCTGCCAGAGCAACAAGCTGCTATGGAAACCGGGGGATTGTGTGTTGTGTGGCTGCTTGTGTCAGAGATCTGCCTTATTGTTCTGCCATCCCCCCTTTAATGACGGCACGCTTTCCCTGGAGGTTTTCACATACAACATCTGTCCTGTGCAGGCCCCTCCTCCCCCACCACTGATCCGCCCCCTCTAGGAAAGGTCAGAGAGGGCACCTCTCTCAATAAATCCTGGCCACACACACCTGCTGAGAGGGTCAGGGGTTGCCGACCAAGGCATGCACACATTACCCACAACACAGCAGGACTCCAGCCTTTTGTCAACCAATGGCAGGCCTGGGGTTTCCCTCTTTCCCAATGTTCAGGAGAACGTCACACCCTCTCTCTAGTTCCTGAATGTGCCTTTTACAGTCAATGTAAAATCTTATGGATTATCAACCAATAAAGTCATATGTCAATTTGTTCAATCAATCAATCAATTTTATTTTTAAAGCCCTTTTTACATCAGCCGATGTCACAAACTGCTATACAGAAACCCAGCCTAAAACCCCAAACAGTAAGCAATGCAGATGTAGAAGCACGGTGGCTAGGAAAAACTACCTAGAAAGGCAGGAACCTAGGAAGAAACCTAGAGAGGAACCTGACTCTTTATTATCGACTAAGGTTACAGAAAGGTCATTCACAAAAAAAAAACACAGATCAAAACCATGTTCCACAGAGAATGACCGTGCAATGCTGGAAAGATCTGTTGTCGGGCATTAACAGGGTTTATAGCAAGGAATTCACTTTGAAACTTATGATGGTTTCAACCATTCTACATGTAAGAGGATTAATTCTCTTAAAGTACTTTCATCCATCAACTTTGAGAAATTGCTACATTTCAATGGGTATTACAAACTACATTTACAAACCGCAAAGCATCTGATTAATCTCTTGTGGTATGTCCACAATGTTCCACTGAAGTGAAAAATGACCATTGAGAGCACTGATAACCTTGGTTTTATGTAGGCTAACTTCACATTGACTTAAAAAAGTACATTCCCTCTATATTACAGAACACAGAAAGCCCTGCTGCTGAATCCTCCTGTGGTTGGTGGATGTGTGTGTGGAGAGGGACAGGGACAGGGAGAGGGAGGGAGCCAGGGGGTGCTCCTTGTGGTGTGCCCTGTGGTGTTCCCTGTGGTGTTCCCTGTGAGGTGCTCTGTGGTGTGCCCTGTGCATGGTGTTCTCTCTGTGCTGTCTGCTGCCTCGGAGGACCCTGAAGGAATCAACCTCGTCAATCTGGCCCCACATTCCACAATGACTGACAATGGGACTCCACTCTCTCCATGGCAGATGGCTTGCCTTGGGCTGTCCACGCCAAGCTCCCATTGTTTACCACCGGGTTTAAAGCTGCTTGCCGGGACCTTCACTCCTCCCACTTCAGCGCCAAAGAAGGGACATTTAAATGTAGAAGATGAAATATAGGAGTTATATATAGTAACTCTAACTCTAATATAGTCTTCTCTAACAACCCGGTTGCATGTTTAGGGATATGACTTACTTTTTTAGATGAGATATACTTTTTCAAGTGAAGGAAACGATTGACACAACGCAGGGAGTGTTGTTTTGTGTGGTTTTGATTGACATTGTGGAATAGGCTGCAGTCTCACATGGATAGTGCTAAACCTTTATTCCCACGGGAGTCTCTGACACAGTAGGAGACAGGCCAGGCCCCAGCACTAACATGGCTTCAGGTTGTAAGTAGCACCATAGTAAAACATGTGATCCTGACAACACAATGTATCTGTCACCAGACTACAACAGCTCAATATAATGCTACCAATCTATTGATTTTAAGATTCTATACTAGGTTTATAGATTTAATAGATGGAAAAACAGGACAGTATGGTGTGCACTACTTTTACTGAATGACATGTATACCAAAACATCTATTTCCCCCCCTCAAACTAGGGTTGTGATGTTGGGATCATACGGCATCATTGCATTTCACTGTGTGGAAGAAGCTCATGCTAAGCCTTTGCTCCAACAACCCCACTTACACTCACAACCTGAAAATGGAGGGAAGAGACAGCTCCTCTTTGCTTTGTGTCATGGGAGTCCTCGGACGTGCTCACCAAAGGCATCAGAGATGAACCAGCTTTGAGCAACTCTATTCAGCAATTAGCATAAAGCTGCCCCTCTTAAAGGATGCAGAAGTCCCCCTTCTGAACTCTTGTCAGAGGGTTCACTGTGTTTAACACATCTGTTGTGTCCCATGTCTGTGCAGCCCATGGACAGGTCTGTCTAAAGCACACCCTTTATTCTGCTGTGAAAAGAGCTATACGGGCCCCTGATAGATTGCCTTCATTTCAATGAAAATGGCAGCCCACAGTGAAAGAGAATAATGGAGAACCACCACTTCAGCCCCCCTCCCACACAGCTTAAGGCCCCAAAGCTCCCTTTAAAACGCTCCTCTTAAACAGTCTGATACGGAGCATAATCACGTAGAGAAAAGAAACCATGTCTGACCAAGTTTTATGTTCTCCCTCTAAAAGCTGCCCCTTATTTTGCGTTAACGTGTCAGCAACCTCAAAGACAACCGTTATGGCGTAGGACATGGGTATCTAAACCCAAACTACGCAATAGACAGCGATAACACTAAACAAGAAAAACATGTCAACTGTAAGTGTTAACAAAGCATAAATATATACATTTAAAGCCAAAGTTGGTTGTTTGGAGGATGGGGTTTATTTGTAAAACACAAAAACACAATAAGCGATAAGGTTTGACAGGTTGATGCTATATTTATTTAATTTAACTGACAACATGATGAAAAGTGATGTCAAGAAACTAATGTTCTGGGACATTGTTTTCATAAGTGCCAGTTGCAATCAGTTGCTTCAAGCGGTCCCACCAGGAAAGTGGCCAAACAAAACCAAACCATGAAACAGTCCAGCACTGTAAACTTTTCTTTAAGTTTTTCCCAAACACATCCAATCATGTGGACTACTATTGTCCATGGTTACGCTCAAACATGTTAACAAATATTGCTATTTATATTTCACTACACATCAGATAGAATTAGCTCTGGTCATAATCCCAGCTACAACTTTCAGATTTATTTTCATACGACAAAGAAGACACTAGTTTGACCGTTCATTTGACCATATCTTCATGATGAAATGCCCATTGAGACAAAAGGACTCTCATCATCCATCAAATCAAAGTTTATTTGTCACTTGTGCCGAATTCAACAGGTGTAGACTTTATAGTGAAATGCTAACTTACAGGCTCTAACCAATAGTGCATAAAAGGTATTAGGTGAACAATAAGTAGGTAAAGAAATAAAACAACAGTAAAAAGACAGGCAATATACAGTAGCGAGGCTATAAAAGTAGCGAGGCTACATACAGACACCGGTAAGTCAGGCTGATTGAGGTAGTAAGTACATGTAGATATGGTTAAAGTGACTATGCATATATGATGAACAGAGAGTAGAAGTAGCGTAAAAGAGGGGTTGGTGGGTGGTGGGACACAATGCAGATAGCCCGGTTAACCAATGTGCGGGAGCACTGGTTGGTCGGCCCAACTGAGGTAGTATGTACATGAATGTATAGTTAAAGTGACTATGCATAGATGATAAACAGAGAGTAGCAGCAGCATAAAAAGAGGGGTTGGGGGGTTGGGTGGGGGGCAAACAATGCAAATAGTCCGGGTATCAATATGATTACCTGTTCATGAGTTTTATGGCTTGGGGGTAAAACTGTTGAGAAGCCTTTTTGTTCTAGACTTGGCACTCCGGCTTCCACTTGCCATGCGGTGGTAGAGAGAACAGTCTATTACTGGGGTGGCTGGGGTCCTTGACAATTTTTAGGGCCTTCCTCTGCTCTCAACCTGCTCCACTACAGCCCCGTCGATGAGAATGGGGGTGTGCTTGGTCCTCCTTTTCCTGTAGTCCACAAATCATCTCCTTAGACTTGGTTACGTTGAGGGGTAGGTTGTTATTCTGGCACCACCCGGCCAGGTCTCTGACCTCCTCCCTATAGGCGGTCTCGTCGTTGTCGGTGATCAGGCCTACCACTGTTGTGTCGTCTGCAAACTTAATGATGGTGTTGGAGTCGTGCCTGGCCATGCAGTCGTGGGTGAACAGGGAGTACAGGAGGGGACTGAGCACACACCCCTGGGGAGCTCCCGTGTTGAGGATCAGTGTGGCAGATGTGTTTCTACCTACACTCACCACCTGGGGGCGGCCCGTCAGGAAGTCCAGGATCCAGTTGCAGAGGGAGGTGTTTAGTCCCAGGATCCTTAGCTTAGTGTTGAGCTTTGAGGGTACTATGGTGTTGAACGCTGAGCTGTAGTCAATGAATAGCATTCTCACATAAGTGTTCCTTTTGTCCAGGTGGGAAAGGGCCATGTGGAGTACAATAGAGATTGCATCATCTGTGGATCTGTTTGGGCGGTATGCAAATTGAATGGTTCAAGGGTTTCAAATCAAATCAAATCAAATCAAATTTTATTTGTCACATACACATGGTTAGCAGATGTTAATGCGAGTGTAGCGAAATGCTTGTGCTTCTAGTTCCGACAATGCAGTAATAACGAGCAAGTAATCTAACTAACAATTCCAAAAAAAACTACTGTCATACACAGTGTAAGGGGATAAAGAATATGTACATAAGGATATATGAATGAGTGATGGTACAGAGCAGCATAGGCAAGATACAGTAGATGATATCGAGTACAGTATATACATATGAGATAAGTATGTAAACCAAGTGGCATAGTTAAAGTGGCTAGTGATACATGTATTACATAAGGATGCAGTCGATGATATAGAGTACAGTATCAACGTATGCATATGAGATGAACAATGTAGGGTAAGTAACATTATATAAGGTAGCATTGTTTAAAGTGGCTAGTGATATATTTACATCATTTCCCATCGATTCCCATGATTAAAGTGGCTAGAGTAGAGTCAGTGTCATTGACAGTGTGTTGGCAGTAGCCACTCAATGTTAGTGGTGGCTGTTTAACAGTCTGATGGCCTTGAGATAGAAGCTGTTTTTCAGTCTCTCGGTCCCAGCTTTGATGCACCTGTACTGACCTCGCCTTCTGGATGGCAGCGGGGTGAACAGGCAGTGGCTCGGGTGGTTGATGTCCTTGATGATCTTTATGGCCTTCCTGTAGCATCGGGTGGTGTAGGTGTCCTGGAGGGCAGGTAGTTTGCCCCCGGTGATGCGTTGTGCAGACCTCACTACCCTCTGAGAGCCTTACGGTTGAGGGCGGTGCAGTTGCCATACCAGGCGGTGATACAGCCCGCCAGGATGCTCTCGATTGTGCATCTGTAGAAGTTTGTGAGTGCTTTTGGTGACAAGCCGAATTTCTTCAGCCTCCTGAGGTTGAAGAGGCGCTGCTGCGCCTTCCTCACGATGCTGTCTGTGTGAGTGGACCAATTCAGTTTGTCTGTGATGTGTATGCCGAGGAACTTAAAACTTGCTACCCTCTCCACTACTGTTCCATCGATGTGGATGGGGGTGTTCCCTCTGCTGTTTCCTGAAGTCCACAATCATCTCCTTAGTTTTGTTGACGTTGAGTGTGAGGTTATTTTCCTGACACCACACTCCGAGGGCCCTCACCTCCTCCCTGTAGGCCGTCTCGTCGTTGTTGGTAATCAAGCCTACCACTGTTGTGTCGTCCGCAAACTTGATGATTGAGTTGGAGGCGTGCATGGCCACGCAGTCGTGGGTGCACAGGGAGTACAGGAGAGGGCTCAGAACGCACCCTTGTGGGGCCCCAGTGTTGAGGATCAGCGGGGAGGAGATGTTGTTGCCTACCCTCACCACCTGGGGCGGCCCGTCAGGAAGTCCAGTACCCAGTTGCACAGGGCGGGGTCGAGACCCAGGGTCTCGAGCTTGATGACGAGCTTGGAGGGTACTATGGTGTTGAATGCCGAGCTGTAGTCGATGAACAGCATTCTCACATAGGTATTCCTCTTGTCCAGATGGGTTAGGGCAGTGTGCAGTGTGGTTGAGATTGCATCGTCTGTGGACCTATTTGGGCGGTAAGCAAATTGGAGTGGGTCAAGGGTGTCAGGTAGGGTGGAGGTGATATGGTCCTTGACTAGTCTCTCAAAGCACTTCATGATGACGGATGTGAGTGCTACGGGGCGGTAGTCGTTTAGCTCAGTTACCTTAGCTTTCTTGGGAACAGGAACAATGGTGGCCCTCTTGAAGCATGTGGGAACAGCAGACTGGTATAGGGATTGATTGAATATGTCCGTAAACACACCGGCCAGCTGGTCTGCGCATGCTCTGAGGGCGCGGCTGGGGATGCCGTCTGGGCCTGCAGCCTTGCGAGGGTTAACACGTTTAAATGTCTTACTCACTTCGGCTGCAGTGAAGGAGAGACCGCATGTTTCCGTTGCAGGCCGTGTCAGTGGCACTGTATTGTCCTCAAAGCGGGCAAAAAGTTATTTAGTCTGCCTGGGAGCAAGACATCCTGGTCCGTGACTGGGCTGGGTTTCTTCCTGTAGTCCGTGATTGACTGTAGACCCTGCCACATACCTCTTGTGTCTGAGCCGTTGAATTGAGATTCTACTTTGTCTCTGTACTGGCGCTTAGCTTGTTTGATAGCCTTGCGGAGGGAATAGCTGCACTGTTTGTATTCAGCCATGTTACCAGACACCTTGCCCTGATTAAAAGCAGTGGTTCGTGCCTTCAGTTTCACACGAATGCTGCCATCAATCCACGGTTTCTGGTTAGGGAATGTTTTAATCGTTGCTATGGGAACGACATCTTCAACGCACGTTCTAATGAACTCGCACACCGTATCAGCGTATTCGTCAATATTGTTGTCTGACGCACGAAACATCTCCCAGTCCACGTGATGGAAGCAGTCTTGGAGTGTGGAGTCAGCTTGGTCGGACCAGCGTTGGACAGACCTCAGCGTGGGAGCTTCTTGTTTTAGTTTCTGTCTGTAGGCAGGGATCAACAAAATGGAGTCGTGGTCAGCTTTTCCGAAAGGGGGCGGGGCAGGGCCTTATATGCGTCGCGGAAGTTAGAGTAACAATGATCCAGGGTCTTTCCACCCCTGGTTGCGCAATCGATATGCTGATAAAATTTAGGGAGTCTTGTTTTCAGATTAGCCTTGTTAAAATCCCCAGCTACAATGAATGCAGCCTCCGGATAAATCGTTTCCAGTTTGCAGAGAGTTAAATAAAGTTCGTTCAGAGCCATCGATGTGTCTGCTTGGGGGGGGATATATACGGCTGTGATTATAATCGAAGAGAATTCTCTTGGTAGATAATGCGGTCTACATTTGATTGTGAGGAATTCTAAATCAGGTGAACAGAAGGATTTGAGTTCCTGTATGTTTCTTTCATCACACCATGTCACGTTGGCCATAAGACATACGTCTTCTTACCAGAAAGATGTTTGTTTCTGTCAGCGCGATGCGTGGAGAAACCCGCTGGCTGCACCGCTCGGATTGCGTCTCTCCAGTTAGCCATGTTTCCGTGAAGCAGAGAACGTTACAGTCTCTGATGTCCCTCTGGAATGCTACCCTTGCTCGGATTTCATCAACCTTGTTGTCAAGAGACTGGACATTGGCAAGAAGAATGCTAGGGAGTGGTGCACGATGTGCCCGTCTCCGGAGTCTGACCAGAAGACCGCTTCGTTTCCCTCTTTTCTGAGTCGTTTTTTTTTTGGTCGCTGCATGTGATCCACTCGGTTACACTGGTTGTAAGGCAGAACACAGGATCCGCGTCGCGAAAAACATATTCTTGGTCGTACTGATGGTGAGTTGACGCTGATCTTATATTCAGTAGTTCTTGTCGGCTGTATGTAAAGAAACCTAAGATGACCTGGGGTACTAGTGTAAGAAATAACACGTAAAAAAAACAAAAAACTGCATAGTTTCCTAGGAACGCGAAGCGAGGCGGCCATCTCTGTCGGCGCCGGAAGTACAAGGATAATGGTGTTGATGTGAGCCATTACTAACCTTTACTAATTACTAATGTGAGCCATTACTAACCTTTCAAAGCACTTTATGGCTACGGACCTGAGTGCTACGGGTTCCCTTTGTGTTCTTGGGCACAGGGACTATGGTGGTCTGCTTGAAACATGTTGGTATTACAGACTCAATCAGGGACATGTTGAAAATGTCAGTGAAGACACCTGCCAGTTGGTCAGCACATGCCCGGAGCACACATTCTGGTAATCTGTCTGGCCCCACAGCCTTGTGTATGTTGACCTGTTTAAAGGTCTTACTCACGTCGGCTACGGAGAGCGTGATCACACAGTCGTCCGGAACAGCTGATGCCCTCATGCATGCCTCAGTGTTGCTTGCCTCGAAGCGAGCTTAGAAGTGATTTAGCTTGTCTGGAAGGCTCGTGTCACTGAGCAGCTCGCGACTGTGCTTCTCTTTGTAGTCTGTAATAGTTTGCAAGCCCTGCCACATAAAACGAGCGTCGGAGCCGGTGTAGTATGATTCAATCTTAGCCCTGTATTGACGCTAGCAGGATTTCTTGTAAGCTTCCGGGTTATAGTCCCGCACCTTGAAAGCGGTAGCTCTACCCTTTAGCTCACTGCGAATGTTGCCTGTAATCCATGACTTCTGGTTGGGGTATGTACGTACAGTCACTGTGGGGACGACATCCTCGATGCACTTATTGATAAAGCCAGTGACTGATGTGGTGTACTCCTCAATGCCATCGGAAGAATCCCGGAACATATTCCAGTCTTTTTTACCGTAAGATACGGTTGCAGGATCATTATGTACAAAATAAGTTACAAATAACATGAAAAGAAAACACATAATAGCACAATTGGTTGGGCGCCCGTAAAACTTCTGCCATTTCTTTCGCCGCCATTTTGTAGAGAAGAACATGTCAGTGGTAATAGGTCAGTTAGATCGGTTTGCAGGATGTTTACCAGAGAATGGCAGAGATGTATTAATGGCGAGGACAGTACCAGGATGGAAACACAATGGACAAAACATCTTTATTTATTTGTATGGGTTAGTGCCATTAATAAACCAACTTAAGTTATGGGTCAAACAACATGAGATAAGGCTTTAGCAAAACAGTAGAAAGTTAACATTTATATTCAATTGATTTTAAGGCACGGCTCCCACATTTTGTAAGCATGTCTTTGCTAGTCTGGATTAAAGACTAATTCAAAAGAGTGTTTAACTGTGAGCGTTTCTTCTCTTCTTTTGTTGTAGGGTAACCTGAGCGTTCCACTCTTGCTAGAGACAGTGTAGACCTACTGCTATCAGAGAGGAAACCCAGGCCGGAATCCTGTCCTGTCTCCCCCCACATCCATTTGTCACAGTTAGCCCTTGTTGTGACATTCACTTGAGCCCGTTACATCAGTTCTCGTAGAATCCATCTTGTCACAACAACAACACACTGAATAAAGGGACCCCCTTCAATAAGACGAGACACCAGTCAATAATCTGCTGATATGGTTACTTTATTACAGATAGCTTCAGAAAGCATCATTACTGCATATTAGACAAGTATAAGTTTTGTTCTTCTGAGTGACAATTTCTTCCAGAAAAAAAGATTGTCATTCATAATGTTCCCTATACAAACATTAAAAAAGAAGGACATGAGTAATTTGACATAACAAATAAAAACATTTAAACAGAGAGCTCTTTTGATTTTCTCATGTTGTGAAGTCCAATAGTGTACTGGTGTATTGAGGACAAATATAGTTCCTCTGTATTGTCTATCTGCTGGAAAGAGCCCCTCTAAATCAAAATGGACAGTTCTGCACCAAGACAATGGGTGCTATTGTTTCCTGCTGAAAGGAGAGCATGTGCTTTGCTTAATGCCGCACTTGCAGCAGCCAACCTCCGGGACAACTTCTACATTCAGTCTTTGATTAAGGAGCACAGTTAGCCATGGATGACTTCCTCCAAGGTGCCTGGAGGTTGTGGGAAAGGCCCAGTGAGCGAGTGTGGCCTCGATTGGGGCTGGCACTGGTCACAGTGAATGGCTCTGCGGAGGTTAACGATATTGGGGGGTGTCCAACAGAACCAATGGATTCAGTGTGGGGAGATTACATGATTACAGTCTCGGTCACAACTTGTCTTGGGGACAAAAGCGATGGTGTGTGTGGGTTACTGTGGTTGCGTGTGTGTTTACTAATGAGGCCTTAGTGGGGGAGCTTTAGCGATCGTACTCTCCCCACCACATCATCAGGTCATGTGAGCACAGATGCTCCATGATCTCTCGCTCTCTCCTTGTTCCCCAGGCAGAGCTGCCTTGAAAAAAATATGCATTGAAGGGAAAATGACAATGTTTGACGGGATATTTTACTTTGACAAATTTAAGCTGATATAGTTAAATGTTCTGTCAAAAAGGAGGAACCAAAATGTGGGGGGATTGACACTTGAAGATACAGAGGTATGAATGCAGTAGGCCTATATCCCAGTGAAGGCAAAGCCTGCTCCCCATGATCCATGCTAAGGGGGTGTTAGCTAAACACAGGCTAAACACAGGCTAACCAGGCTTTACAGTCTAGTCCATTCCCAGACTTCTGGGCTGGCCTGGGCCGGGGTGTTTTTGTTCAGTCTGATCTCAGGCACATCTGTGTTGGGCCGTGTGGCTGGCTGGCAGGCTGGGCTGTGACTGTGATTAGCATGGCGCCCGTATGGAGCAGTCTGAGGGGTGAGGGGGCCGCTGCCTTGTGAAGGAGATTACTACACGAGCATAGGCAGGGAGGAGCACCTGCTGCTCTTCTACTCTACAGACTAGCCTACCAGAGACACGGGCTCTCAGAAAAACACCCGGCATCTCCATAAACTAACACTCTCTAATCTGGCTTTGGGACTGTTGTCACCCCATGCAATGCTGCAAGTCTGGCTCACATACTATTTCATCACAATACATGCCATCTAATTACCTGCAAGGAATTCTTAGTTGACAATTGTGCAATGTCATAGCATAACAAACGTATATATTATAACATTGTTGTGATGGTAGTCTGTGGTTATTAGTGTTTATTCTAGAGAAATTATTTGACTAATTTTACTCATTTGACTGACCTGCTCCATGGAATCTTTGCTTATAGGTCATTTGATCCATTCTGTCCAGTCATATAATGGACCATATAGTTGCACCAGGATCTTAACCGAACCTGGTCCTCATTCATGCTCCCTGAGGGAAATCAAAATGCTTGCAACTTGCAATAATCCTACAGTTTCCCACGGTTACTATGAGGGCTTAGCAGAAGTCTGATTAAACACAGGGGTCAGATATGCAGTGTGTTTTCCTAATACCACGTAGGTAATAAGTCGGAACCATTGCCAAATGTAAAAGCACAAAATACAAACAATACAACGATTCATAATCGATTTACTACTTTCAATTAATAAAAGGAATATTGCATATAATATTAATCATATGTGTTACTTTTATATTTGTCTTTATGTTATTTATAAAGGGTAAACTTAGATAAGCCCCTGTTGCATTCAGTCAATTTGACAGTTAAACAAAATTGTACATTTACATTTCAGTCATTTAGAAGAAGCTCTTATCCAGAGAGACTTACAGTTAGATCATTCATCTTAATATAGCTAGGTGGGACAATCACACATCACAGTCATAGTAAGTCGATTTGTCTTCAATAAAGTAGTCATCAGCAAAGTCAGTAAACTTAGATATGCCCCTGTTGTATTCGTTAAAGGCTGACAGTTAAACAAGGCCTAGGATAATCCACTTATTATGAGAGGATCAGCTCTGTTAGACCCTCCACAAGGGGTAGACTGCTGCCTTGTGTGATGGCGACATGGTGGTGCTATTGTTTTCCCTCAATGGAGTTGTGCCAGGAATGAACCTCCCTCAGCAGCAAATAGAGCAGAAGATTCCCTCAGCTGACTAGGATGAACAGTCTGGGGAGCAGAAGGCTGTGTGTGTGTGTCTGTCTCTCTGTGTTTGTGTGTTTTTTTGGTTTTACTATCCTTGTGGGGACCAGAAATCCTCACTGGGATAGTAAAACATGGTCCCCAAGAGGACAAAGGTTATATTAGGCTTAGGGGTTAGGTTTAGGTTTTGGGTTACAATTAGGGTTATCGTTAGAATTGGGATTGGGATTGGGATTACGATTAGGGGTTAGATTTAGGATTAGGTTTAGAGTTATGGAAAAGGGAAAATATAATTTTGAATGGAAATAAATTGTAGGTCCCCACAAGGATAGTAAAACATATGCTTGTGTATGTGTTTGTGTTTGTGTGTGTGTGGGTGTATGTGTGTTGGTGTGTTCACTTGAGTGCAGACATGTGTGTGTGGGGGACACCTCATTATCATTCTGCTCTGCTGATATTCCAGACTGAGAGACAGACTGGCATTTCTGCCGAGCAGGTTGTATCCTCAGCATGTAGCATGTGGCCAGGCTCTACCCCAGTCATACAGACAGCCAAGCATGATTGCAGTAAGCCTTTTTAACGTGTGGTCCTTGGTTTTTGAATTATTAATGGACAATGGCTAATCAGTATTGAGCCATATGCATGTCTTGCAGTAAATTATGCATCACAAGATGGCAGTGGAATAAACACAGTTTAGTATAACAACAATCACAAATATGTATGTGATTATGTTGGACTCAATTTGCTAATGGAGGAGCCAAGAAGTGGTATGTGTCATTTATCACAAAAGGAGAAATGGGAGTAACTTGACATAAATTCTATGTGGGTTCCAACAGGAAATGCAGTCTTAGCATCCCATGTCAGTTCAATTACCAGTTAGTCTTTAGTAATTAGCTAGTCCTCTTTGTGTCGTCTCTCACTGGTTTTCACAAGGCAGTAAAGTAGTTTAACAACCTTACAATCACATCTGCTTTACATTGTCGGGTGGTAATTCCCCTGGCCTCCCATGGTGCTATCCATTAAACCCTGCTCTCTGCTCAGCGTCTCTGCTTTTGTTTACCCTGGCTAAAAGCTAGGACATGATAGAGGGATGCTACTCTCCTGATTGGGCTCCCGAGTGGCGCAGTGGTCTAAGGCACTGCATCTCAGTGCTAGAGGCGTCACTACAGACCCTGATTCCAGGCTGTATCACATCCGGCCGTGATTGGGGAGTCCCATAGGGCGGCGCACATTTGGCCCGGCGTTGTTAGGGTTTGGCCGGGGTAGACCGTCATTGTAAATAAGAATTTGTTCTTAACTGACTTGCCTAGTAAAATCTAATAAAAATACCTTACAAGACACAAGCCAGAAGGTTATCAATCAGGAACTGCTTGATAAACACAAACAATGAAATACTATGAATCTTGACATTTTAGTCATTTAGCAGATGCTCTTATCCATAGTGATTTACAAGTTAGTGCATTCATCACAGTCAAGTACATTTATCCTCGATAAAGTAGTCATCAGCAAAGGCAGTGCTAGTAGGAAAAGACAAGTGCGAGTGTTGCTGTTTTTTGTATGAAATTAACAATATTTTTTTAAAGACTGAGTATAATGAAAAATTAAGTAGACTCCCAAAATGACGAGTGTGTAACTGACACTGTGGAGATGCTTTAAAAGTAGCTGTGAAGCTCTAAATAGAGTACAGATGTAGCATAATATCACTGATTGTGGTGATAATTAACCCAGAGAGCCTGGCCCATCCGTCATTGTTCTCTGTGGCGTATTATGAAGGACACAATGATAGAGCTCTGGCAGGGCGAAGGCCCTCGGCATCACACACGTTACAGGCAGGGCCACCGTTGATGTAGACTGTGTCTCCCCTCTGCCTGTTGGGATCCCCTGGGCTCCTGAGGGTAGGGAAGTTAGGGGCTCACACAGATTTGGTCATTTCCAAACAGATCATGTATCAGTCTGTTCTGAAGTGTGAGACTCGAGGGCTGATAAAAAAAAAAACTGTGGTCGGAAGGAGACTGGTAGGAAGACAAGTTACACGGTTCAACGAAGAGAAACTGTTGATGAGGGAAGTCAGGGGAGGGGGGCCTCGGTAGCCCATCAAGTTTCATGGCTAGTCTGAACCGAAACCACCTCAGATAAGTTGTTGATACTAATCGAATATGTAATTGTTCCCATTTCATTTAACATTTACAATCATTTCCAGAGTGAATTACAGTTAGTGCATTCATCTTAAGGTAGGTAGGTGGGTAGGTGAAACAACCAGATATTACAGTCACAGTTAGCAAATGTTTCCTCAATGAAGCAGCTATCAACATAGTCAGTGAGTGCCAGAAAGGCAAGGGTGTTAGTGTTTTTATAGATTTCACCCACCTAACCCACACCGAACCTCAGCTGAGTCTAACCTCAGCAGTTTCCCATCTGAATCTCTCCCAGGCCAGCTCAGCAGTCAGTCCCGTGAGATTCTCACACATTGGCATGCCTGGTCATTTATACAGTATCAGTTCCCAGAGCTCCATTCTTCCACCATAATACGCAGGCAGACTGGGTCCCCAGCCTGCATCTCTTCAGATTGCACATCATACAAAACACAAAGCCCTCCCAGGAACATGGGTGACAATTGAAAACAATCCAAACAAATTCAAAACTTGCCTCTCAGTGTCCCCCCTAGCATCCATAATTAGAACTGTGCAACTAAAGACAGTTGAAGTTCTCACTATTTTCCTATGTCCCTCCCCCATAACCCTATAGTCTTATGAAGGGTAGACTAGATCTCTCCCAGTGTAACCTGTCAATCAGCAGTGGTTCCCAGGACAACATGGGGGTAGACAAAGGGGAAGTTATGGGAAGAGTTAGTTAGGTTGAAAGAGTGGAAGTAGGGCAGGGACGGGGGGAGAACAGTGGGAGTCTGAACAGTTATGCAAATGGACTGTGCAGCTCTATAGTTGTGGAAGAGAACACTATGCTCACTCTATATAATATACCGGGGACAGGAATTGTATTTTTATTTAACTAGGCAAGTCAGTTAAGAACAAATTCTTATTTACAATGATGGCTTAGGAACAGTGGGTTAACTGCCTGTTCAGGGGCAGAAAAATGATTTTTTACCTTGTCAGTTCAGGGATTCAATCTAGCAACATTACAGTTACTGGTCCAACGCTCTAACCACTAGGCTACCTGCCGTCTTGGAAGCCAGACTTGCTCTGCGGCTGCTCTGATATTAGGACCAACTGGGGGTCCTGGGTGGACACAGCTCCTGATTTCACCCCTTGAAAATATGTAGATACTAAGTTCAAAGCATCGATACAGTGCTTTTGAGATTGAAGAGCTCATGAAATTAGCTAGATTGATGTGCAATTCGTTACATTCAAAATAAAACAAAAAAAACGCAAAGGGATTCAAAATAGAATGACTAAATAATTCATAAAATTATTCAAATCCACTGAGCTGAGAGGGCGCTTTTTCAAAGGAGCGCACAAGGGCAGGTTCTCGGGCACTGGTTGAGCCCTATCTGTGCACATGCCTGGCCTACTGGTATGACCTAAGATGGCTGCTGTTATTGGAGATTTGGCTACCAGTGCCATAATCTGACTTTTAACTCAGTTTCAATTGCTTCATCTGATTTTACCAGGCAAGTCAGTTAAGAACAAATTCTTATTTACAATGATGGCCAAGGAACTGTGGGTTAACTGCCTGTTCAGGGGCAGAACGACAGATTTGTACCTTGTCAGCTCGGGAATTTGAAATTGCAACCTTTCAGTTACTAGTCCAACGCTCTAACCGCTAGGCTACCCTGCCTAGGTACATTCTCAACATGGTATAGAGAAATTGATCAAATGTTGTATTTATAAGGGTAAATATGTGTTTGTATTTTTCAGTTATAGTGGCAAACTATGGATACTATAATTTGACAAAGAAAGTGCCCAATGTTACAAGATGAAGTATTTTAATCGAGGTGTCTCTTGAGAAATACAGACTATCCTCTAGGGCAGGAGAATTAAAATGTTACCCTACGAGGTCCAGACTACTAATGGTTTTCTGTTCTACCTGATAAGTGTGTCCCAGTTATAAATCAGTCCTTGATTAGAGGGAGAGAATGAAAAAAAGCTGTGGAACTGGCTTCAAGGTCTATATTTGAATTTGAGTGCTCTAGGGGTTTAGTGGAACCTCTACTACATAGACATCTCCTTTAGAAGGGGTGCCAGAGTACTGTTGGTGCCTGAGGGCTATTGAATGCAATGACAGTGGGCTACGACAATGTTTAAAAAATCTAGCTATCAGAGTCAGATTTACTCTATAGCTAGATTTCGCTCTCTCCATAAATCTATCTCTGTGACATATTTGGTGCCTTTCTCTCAAAACAGTCCTCCTGAATTGTCCAACAATGTTACCATAGAAAAATGGCTGCCTAGGGCCCCAGGGGCCAAATCTGGGGTGGCTCTTTATTTTTTCAGGTTACATACCTCTGTGACAAATTTGGTGTTATTAACACAAAGTTCACGATTGACTCAAATTGTTCAGCTTATATTTAATTCCTCCATATTTACACAGAAATCATAGCAAATTGTGAGGGTTTTGTTGGTAACTACTTGCTTGACAAAGTCCTAACATTTTAGAAGGATCAAATAAAATGCTTTTAAAATGATGATGTTTTTAAGTTGGCACTTTTATGGTTAAAGAGATAGTTCACCCAAATGACAAAATTACACATTGGTTTCCTTACCCTGTGAGCTGTCTATGGACAAGGTATGATAGCAAAATTATATATTGGTTTCCTTACCCTGCGAGCTGTCTATGGACAAGGTATGACAGCAAAATTATATATTGGTTTCCTTACCCTGTAACCTGTCTATGGACAAGGTATGACAGCAAAATTATATATTGGTTTCCTTACCCTGTAACCTGTCTATGGACAAGGTATGATAGCAATCCATATTTTGGTTTTGTTTACTTGGCCACCATTTCTAATGCTAACTTTTTACTCATACTTTATAGTGTGGATCAGAGTACCAAATGCTCCAGGATCCAGATCATACAGGGTAGATGTGAAAAAACCCTGGGCCTCCCGAGTGGCGCAGTGGTCTAAGGCACTGCATCGCAATGCTAGCTGTGCCACTAGAGATCCTGGTTCGAGTCCAGGCTTTGCTGCAGCCGGCGGAGACCCATGGCCCAGCGTCGTCCAGGTTAGGGGAGGATTTGACCCATTGCACACTAGTGACCCCGGGGGCGGTGCAGTGCACGCTGGCATGGTCACCTGGTGTATGGTAATTTCTCTGACACATTGGTGCGGCTGGCTTTGGAGTTAAGCAGGCATTGTCTCAAGAAGCAGTGCGGCTTGGCTGAGTTGTGTGGCTCTCGACCTTCGCTTCTCCCGAGCCCGTACGAGAGTTGCAGCGATGGGACAAGACTTTAACTACCAATTGTATACCACGAAAAAGGGGTAAAGATAGCGCCCTAAATGGAGCTAGCGCCGTGTCTGTCCATGAAGTACTGAATATCATGGTGTTTTGATAAACCACTGTTTCTTTACAACAAAGTCTTTCAAGTGGCTTGGAGAGTTGTTGAAAAGCTTCCAAATAGGGCTACACGACAGTGAGAATGATCATTAAGTAGTCTAATGTTAGATCATCAATGTAAATACTTTTGATTATCTATTAAATGTTTGAAGACATAAAGCAACATACCGTACTTAATGGCTGTAATAGATCAGACTGGGAAAACCATCCACCCCAAAAAAATATATATTTTTTTTCTAAACTTGACCGTCTAAACACACCTATAGGCTCTGGTTCCCACATAGGCATGCAGCATTGGGCCATTTGAATGAGAATAGGCCTGATGAGAGCACTGGGCAGTAACGCTTGAGTACTTAATGGAATCCAGTCATCACAGTGACATGTTGCATTATCCTTTGGATCTCCCATTGTGAAGACCCAGCAAGGTAGCTAGTGGCCGGCTGGGGACAAAACGACACTCTACAGGTTGAAGAAAAGCCATTCATTCCAACAGAGACCACTTGTCTTCAGGCCCTGGCTGCCACAGCCAGCACCCACACAGTTCAAATTAATCCTTTCCAACGTTCTCATCACTTATAGTTCCATGAGAATAAAATATAAATGACATTTCTCAACGGGTATTAGAAGTTCTGACGATTACAGAACAATTAAAACTACGGATGCTGTAATAAATCTCCTTATTCTCACTTTTCTCCCTCTTTCTAACTATTTCCAAATATCACAATAATTGTAGCAGTTATGCAGCAGTAACTTTTGGATGAGGGGCTGTTTGGGGTGTAATTGAGTCATCAAAATGTTTTCACTCTGCCCAACATGGGTACCATAGCAATATGTTAGTGTTGCAAGCCGAATGGAAGAGTTTAACCCAGGCCTTTATGGCAGAACAGGATGGAGTCAGTTGAACATGCCTGGACATGTCAGAGTGTAACCTGACCTGGAGCTGTATTCGATTGGTCATCTAATCCACTGTAATAGTACTGTAATCAATTAGATTAGCTGGAAATAAAGCACAAGCCGCCCACAACAACTGCAACTGGCAACCACACATGGCACCCACTGCCAACGCATGCAGAAAATGACTTCCAAAAATCTAGAAATATTCTGGCATGTCCAAAGAATTTAATGTATAAGTCAAACTTGTTTTAAAACAAAAATAATTCACATCTGCCTAATAGCCTGCATGCAAGTTTAAGTGTTGAACATTGGGAAAGTGGTAGATACACAATATATACAAAAGTTCAAATGAGTGGATTTGGCTATTTCAGCCACACCCGTTGCTGACAGGTGTATCAAATCGAGCAGACAGCCATGCAATCTCCATAGACAGACATTGGCAGTAGAATAGCCTTACTGAAGAGCTCAGAGACTTTCGACGTGGCACCGTCATAGGATGCCACCTTTCAAACAAGTCAGTTTGTCCAATTTCTGCCCTGCTAGAGCTGCCCCGGTCAAATGTAAGTGCTGTTATTGTGAAGTGGAAACATTTGGTCTGTCCTCAGTTGCAACACTCACTATCGAGTTCTAAACTGCCTCTGGAAGCAACATCAGCACAAGAGCTGTTCATCAGGAGCTACATAAAATGGGTTTCCATGGCCGAGCAGCCTAAGATACCAATGAGCAATACCAAGCGTTGGCTGGGGTGGTGTAAAACTCGCCACCATTGGATTCTGGATCAGTGGAAACGCGTTCTCTGGAGTGATGAATCATGCTTCACCATCTGGCTTTGGCAGATCCTAGGAGAACTTTGATTTGATTTGAACTGTAATGGTCTGGGGCTGTTTTTCATGGTTCGAGCTAGGCCCCTTAGTTCCAGTGAAGGGAAATCTTAACTCTACAGCATACAATGACATTCTAGATGATTCTGTGCTTCCAACTTTGTGGCAACAGTTTGGGGAAGGCCCTTTCATGTTTCAGCATGACAATGCCTCCGTCCACAAATCGAGGTCCATATAGAAATGGTTTGTCGAGATCGGTGTAGAAGAACTTGACTGGCCTGCACAGAGTCCTGATCTCAACCCCATCGAACACCTTTGGGAGGAATTGGAACGCCGACTGCGAGCCAGGCCTAATCACTCAACATCAGTGCCAGACCTCACTAATGCTCTTGTAGCTGAATGGAAGCAAGTCCTCGCAGCAATGTTCCAACATCTAGTGTGAAGTCTTCCCAGAAGAGTGGAAGCTGTTATAGCAGCAAAGGGGGGACCAACTCCATATTAATGTCCATGATTTTGGAATGAGATGATCAACGAGCAAGTGTCCGCATACTTTTGGTCATATAGTGTATCTTAGACTTATAACTGCAAAAAAGTTTATTTTTATTTTTTTCTATTGTGTTATTGACTGTATGCTTGTTTATTCCATGTGTTGTTTATTCCATTGAGTTAACATGTCCCAGCATCCCTGTGGAATGCTTTTGACACCTTGTAGTGTCCATGCCCCAACAAATTGAAGCTGTTCTGAGGGCAAAATGGGGAGCAATGCAATACTAGGAAAGTGTTCCTAATGTTTAGTACACTCAGTGTAGTATGCCTATAAAATATGTGACAGTGAATGTTTGTTTCTCTCTCTCAGAGAAGGCATGTGGGCCTGGGCCAGAGAACCAGTAAATGAGAAACGGGCAGCAGGAGAAGCCCCTGCCTCTGCTTATTCTCCCAGCATGGACACACTAGCACTGATAGGATTACAGGTCACACCAGAAGTGAGAGCCAGGGGACTGGTCGGCCCCTCAGAAGTGGGTTTCAATTTCCTTGGCCCCATGCAACATTAGAGGATGCTCTCCGCAGGATCATAAGAGGCAGAATGGCTCACTGCTTGACAGACAAATAAATAGAGCCTGTTTTTCTATATCGGTCCACAATACACAGATAGAGTTTCCATCAAGTTGAATAGAACCGCTCCAAAGAGACATACATGGGTAGATTTCTCTGTAAAGTAGGCCATAAGTCAGGTCTGGGTCTGGGACACTCCCTCTGTGGGATAGTAGTGTTTTCCTGATCACCCAGCAGAGAACAGAAAGACACTCTATCAGCAGGGTGTATGAGCAGGTCTATGTCAAGAAACAATGAATCAAAGGCAGGAAAATATGGCTTTTATCACTGCGGCTACTTGCAAAATATGTCGACTAATCCATTTTTCAAAGAGACCGAAAGAGAGAAGAAGACAAGAAGACAGAGGAGTGGTTTGAGAAGGTCTTCCTTTCAGACTCAGAGCTGTGGTCATTTCTGCTTATTGGTACCATATTCAGGAACAACAGCATGACCGTGACTCAAGGCTTACAGGAGGCTTAACATTTTCCAGACCTCACAGAGAATCCAGAGGTACAGAGAGCTCATAAAATACTTAAAATAAATACAGCACACAATTCATTCAATAAAAGGCAGGGATGCATTCAATTGTGGTCAACTAGAACACTGGTATAGTTATATTCACACAATTATACTTTCCAAGACATATTCAGTTTTCAGTTCTTTTTGAAGTGTGCAATTCCTTTGACAATAAGTCGAAGTCTATGGCCAAGTCTAAGCATGTGATTGATTGATGATCTCCTCAGAGACCTTGACTTTTTCCACATTTTGTTACGTCACAGCCTTATTCCAAAATGGATTAAATAAATAAGAATCCTCAGCAATCTACACACAATATCCCATAAAGACAAAGCAAAAACAGGTTGTTAGGATTTTTAGCAAATTTAAAAACAGAAATACCTTATTTACAGAAGTATTCTAACCCTTAGCTATGAGACTCGAAATTGAGCACAGGTGCATCCTGTTTCCATTGATCATCCTTGAGATGTTTCTACAACTTGATTGGATTCTATCTGTGGTAAATTCAATTGATTGGACATGATTTGGAAAGACACACCTGTCTATATAACATCCCACAGTTGACAGTGCATGTCAGAGTAAAAAACAAACAATAAGGTGGAAAGAATTGTCCATAGAGTTCTGAGAAAGGATTGTTTCGAGGCACAGATCTGGAGAAGGGTCCCTAAAAATGTATGCAGCATTGAAGGTCCCCAAGAACATAGTGGCCTCCATCATTATTAAATGGAAGAAGTTTGGAACCACCAAGACTCTTCCTAGATCTGTCCGCCCAGTCAAACTGAGCAATCGGGGGAGAAGGGCCTTGGTCAGGGAGGTGACCAAGAACCCAATGGTCACTTTGACAGAGCTCTAGAGGTCCTCTGTGGAGATGGGAGAACCTTCCAGAAGGACAACCATCTCTGCAGCACTCCACCAATCAGGCCTTTATGGTAGAGTGGTCAGACGGAAGCCACTCCTCAGTAAAAGGCACATGACAGCCTGCTTGGAATTTGCCAAAAGGCACCTAAAGACTCTCAGACCATGAGAAACAAGATTATCTGGTCTGATGAAACCAAGATTTAACTCTTTGGCCTGAATGCTAAGCGTCACGTCTGGAAGAAACCTGGCACCATCCCTACAGTGAAGCATGGTGGTTGTAGCATCATGCTGTGGGGATGTTTTTCAGCAGCAGGGACTGGGAGACTAGTCACGATCGAGGGAAATATGAACAGAGCAAAGTACAGAGAGATCCTTGATAAAAATCTGCTCCAGAGTGCTCAGACTGGGGTGAAGGTTTACCTTCCAACAGGACAATGACCCTAAGCACACAGCTGAGACAATGCCGGTGTGGCTTCGGGACAAGTCTCTGAATGTCCGTGAGTGGCCCAGCCAGAACCCAGACTTGAACCCAAATTAACATCTCTGGAGAGACCTGAAAATAGCTGTGCAGCAATGCTCCCCTTCCAACCTGACAGAGCTTGAGAGGATCTGCAGAGAAGAATGGGAGAAACTCCCCAAATACAGGTGTGCCAAGCTTGTAGCGTCATACCCAAGAAGACTCGATGCTGTAATCGCTGCCAAAGTTGCTTCAAGATAGTACTGAGTAAAGGGTCTGAATACTTACATAAATGTAATATTTCAGTTTTTTATTTTTATAAATTTGCAAAAATGTCTAAAACCCAGTTTTCGCTTTGTCGTTATGGGGTATTGTGTCTAGTTTGATGAGGAATTTAAAAAAAAATCTATTTTAGAATAAGGCTGTAATGTAACAAAGTGTGGGAAAAGTAAAGGGGTCTGAATACTTTTCGAAGGCACTGTACGTTTCTGTTTATAGTCAAGAGCATCACATTTTGTCAAATGCTGGAGGGGATGAGAAGCGAAGATGTAAATGAAATAAATAGAAAATATATGTGTACAGGATTTTCCCAGAGCGATATGCAACCTCTTTACCATGTACAGATGCTTCCTGTGGACGTACAGAGCAAGGTGAAACTGTATGTAGTCAGTCTCAACAGTGAGTGTGCAATCTTTCAGCCCTGAGTCGATGTGTTTTGTAAGTTTCAGTGATGAGAACAAGGCCTTAACAATAAGTGGTCTGACAGAGACATTTTTGTGGCTAGACACAAACAATAAAAAACAACAGTAATATTTCTCAAACTGACCTCAGAACTGACAGGAATGCTTTATCTCCCCTTTGTGCATAGATCCTACAGTGAATGAGGAATATAAATAGCACCCTTCTAATCATAACCACCCCACTCAGGCCCCCCAGGCCCTCTCTATTCAGATCCCCAGAGATGTTCAGAGAGAGAGATCAAGCGCTATTGTGTTTATTGGTGGGTCTGTGGGCACTCTTTGGTGGAAGTGGGATACTCTTTACAAAGGGGATTTCAATTCATTGAAATTCAGCGGTAACATCGTTAGAAGGGCTCAGGGTGGGATGGAATGGGGTACTGTATGGAGTGGTGGAGCCGTTTAAGGGGAAAAGAAGGTTTTATGTTTTTCTTGTTGCTGTCAGTGGAGGGAAGACAGGAGCAAAAAGGGGGGGTGGCTGGCATGAAGCTGGTATAGAAGCAGGACGTTCACTGAGTACATTTCACCCGCCATTTTAACAACTGTCATTGTCCCAGGAGTCTAAGGAGCTGTCTGACCAAAAGCCTTTTTAGAGGTGGGACGAATCTCTTGCAGAACCAGGAGAAAGAGCCTGTTGATCCAAGAAGAATGAGGGCCAGGGAGACAACCCCCCCTCCCTGGTTTCTTATACTTGTTTTTTAACTGCCTTTTTGTGAGAAGTTTTAAAAGATGCACAAAAGGACTTGTCGGCAGGAACAATTTGAAGTGAAAGGATTACTTCTCAGTAACATTTTGTGATTTTTGTTTGATTAAAAGCCCACATTTCAGTTTGTTTTAAAGGGACATTTAAGGAGAAAGGCTTACTGGTTTTTCTCCTCCATCTCACAGTGTGTTCTTTTAATGGTTCTTCTCCTCCATCTCACAATGTGTTCTCTTACTGGTTCTTCTCCTCCATCTCATACTGTGTTCTCTTACTGGTTCTTCTCCTCCATCTCACAGTGTGTTCTCTTACTGGTTCTTCTCCTCCATTTCACAGTGTTTTCTCTAACTGGTTATTCTCCTCCATCTCACAGTTGTGTTCTCTTACTGGTTCTTCTCCTCCATCTCACAGTGTGTTCTCTTACTGGTTCTTCTCCTCCATCTCACAGTTGTGTTCTCTTACTGGTTCTTCTCCTCCATCTCACAGTGTGTTCTCTTACTGGTTCTTCTCCTCCATTTCACAGTGTTTTCTCTAACTGGTTCTTCTCCTCCATCTCACAGTGTGTTCTCTTACTGGTTCTTCTCCTCCATCTCACAGTTGTGTTCTCTTACTGGTTCTTCTCCTCCATCTCACAGTGTGTTCTCTTACTGGTTCTTCTCCTCCATTTCACAGTGTTTTCTCTAACTGGTTCTTCTCCTCCATCTCACAGTGTGTTCTCTTACTGGTTCTTCTCTTCTATCTCACAGTGTGTTCCCTTACTGGTTCTTCTCCTCCATCTCACAGTGTGTCCTCTTACTGGTTCTTCTCCCCCATCTCACAGTGTGTTCTCTTACTGGTTCTTCTCCTCCATCTCACAATGTGTCCTCTTACTGGTTCTTCTCCTCCATCTCACAATGTGTCCTCTTTTAGCTCAACAAGTCCTTGGGATGTTGGTTAAAAAAGAGGACTAGAAGTATAAAGGTTGTATCCATACCAATTTACTCTTGTTTACTTAGCTCAACAATAGAAGGTGGTGGGGTAGGACTTTAGCTAGATGATGGCAAATAAGGATAGTCAGTGTTAGAATATTCTTAATATGACTTCAAAGCTATAACCCCTCTAACCAAAAGATGATTTCGCACGATTCACATGCTTTTTCACATCAAACAGTTTTTTAAATTGAGTAACATGAGATTATAATTTTCATCCAATAGTTTGCTTGATCCATTGGCCATTATCTGGTCTGAGACTGAGACTGGTGGGAGTGAGTGTGGGTATTCAGACCTGTCACTGCCAGCTGCATGGCAGTCGGTCTGCTGGAACTCATGTCAAGTCTAGGGGTCAGCCACCCCACTGGTTGAGAGACAGAATTTAAATAACAAGGGCTGAGGAATTGCCAACTGTTTAAAGCCCTTACAAGGTCAATGCAGAATAATTGCATTTGCTTGGCTGGCGAACAAGCTGTCCACACTTGGCAGAATTTGAACGAGTTCACAAAGAATTTCAATGAGGAGTCCAACTTTTTATATCTGAGAGACATTTGTAAGACGTTGAACGTAGCCAAATGTTACAGAATCCACCGATTCTAAATGGAAGTTTCCAATTGTAGGCCTAATCAATCATTGTAAACTCCTAATCCTGCTCTGTAACCAAACTAAAGAAATGTTTCATTCACAAGGATGTTTGTATAAGTGGCCTAAATATAGTCCAGATGTATTCAGTTAGGCACCATCTCTTGTAGATTGTGAGGCTCAGATGTTCTTCCCACAAATGGGCCAACTAAAGCCAGATAGGTTTGTTAATTATTCAAGCCTAGTTCAAAAATGCTTACTCTTCACCATCACCAGCTGCAGACAAGGTGCTAACTGAAAACATGAACAATGTCCACCTGCTGCTTTCTTAGAGTAAATATTTCCCTCTTATCTGTAACTGTCATTGGACTTCCCTGATAAGGAAAACCTTAGGATCTGATGCCATTTTTATTTTTTATTTGACCTTTATTTAACGAGGCAAGTCAGTTAAGAACCAATTCTTATTTTCAATGGCGGCCTAGGAACAGTGGGTTAACTGCCTGTTCAGGGTTCACTGTTTTTATTTATTTACTTTTCTGCTCTTTTGCACACCAATATCTCTACCTGTACATGACCATCTGATCATTTATCACTCCAGTGTTCATCTGCAAAATTGTAATTATTCGCCTACCTCCTCATGCCTTTTGCACACAATGTATATAGACTCCCCTTTTTTTTCTACTGTGTTATTGACTTGTTAATTGTATACTCCATGTGTAACTCCGTGTTGTCTGTTCACACTGCTATGCTTTATCTTGGCCAGGTCGCAGTTGCAAATGAGAACTTGTTCTCAACTAGCCTACCTGGTTAAATAAAGGTGTTCTCAACTAGCCTACCTGGTTAAATAAAGGTGAAATAAAAATAAATAATAAAAAGGGGCAGAAGGACAGATTTATAACTTGTCAGCTCGGGGATTTGAACTTGCAACCTTTTTATCCTCCAGATAATAATACTTCTTTATTCAAATGTATATGTCACATGCTCACACAGCATCATATTTGATGTTCTATTTACCAAATTACTATAAAGGCCAACTTATAGTAGATTCAAGAACAAGCAAAGTGCCTATAGAAAATAGCTGTAGGCTAAGCAGAATGTGAAAACGGGCAAAAATTCAAAAGTAACAAGGGGCTTAAAATAATTTATTTTTCTCACACACACACACACACACACACACACACACACACACACACACACACACACACACACACACACACACACACACACACACACACACACGCCTCATATCGTGGGCGTGTCTACGATTTAGATCTGCCTGGGGGAGAGTCTTTTCTCAGCGTCCCAACAATATAGTGCAATGGCACATTACAGACCGCCCATGAGGCGTGGCTAGCTTGAAGGGTAGGTTATAAAGTTGGGCTAGGACAAAATTGCTTTGTATTACAATAATGCAGTCGCACGGGACGGCCGTTTGATTTCTTTGTTCTATCTGGAGAGAATTACTATATGGACTTTCAATTTAGGTTATTCTCAGTATACAACTACATATTGTAGTTTTGAAATATATCAACATGTCGAAAAGTTATGGTAAGAAAACGATTGTTTCTATAACCAGTGGACTATTCACCTGTCTTATGGTGCTCTTGGTAGTCGCGCAGCATCAAAGAGTTCAGGTAGATGAGGTTCCAAACCAGAGAGAGATGGGGACGCGCTCACTCCAGAGCATGGACACCTTGGCTACGGACGGAGTGAAGGCTGTTCAGCAACAGGTCAACTCGGAGGCGCAGACGAAAAAAGGATTCTCTGCGTATTTTTCCAAGTTGACCCGGGGACGGAGAGAGGCGGACAAGCCTGCAGGGTCCGCTCAGTCAGCGACAAATGCGTCCCCCGCAGAGGACATCAGTGCAGATGACATCTTCATCGCTGTCAAGACCACAAAGAAGTTCCATCAGTCTCGACTGAATCTCCTTCTGGATACCTGGATCTCTAGAAACATGCAGCAGGTAAGCCAACAATACTACATTATTATCAGAAGAATATGGTTAATTTGAAATCTTCCATGGACATAACCTAGAATAAAACAATCACATATTTCCACTAGGTTTCTTTTAGTAGGCTTAGGCTAGGCAATTTACCACAATGCTTTTACAAAAAACCTAATATTCTCCCATAAAATATGCTTTACAACAAGCCACCAATGAGAGTTAAGTGTTACGGCTGACCCACTCAAACATATTTTCCACTCATGTCAGGTGAAATGGGTGATAACTGTTTGATCCTGAACTGTCCATGTTACCCTCTTAGTTGTGCAGAGTTCCTTAGGCTCTGTCACTTTTTATTCTGCCTTGAGTGATGCCCCTGAGAACATAGGGAGCAGTTTCAAGCCTTTGCACCCCCCTCATTTCCCTTCTCTTTCACCCCCTCTTTTGGGAGTCCCTGTGAATGCCCTGGTGCAATGTATGTCTCACAGCAGCAGCTCCAGTGCTGTCCCCTTTCCAGGGCTAACAAAGCGTCTTTCTGAAGGGGGGAAGAAAAGCTTTCCCAGCCCCCTTGTCTCAGCCGACCCCATGGAAACGTGGGAGCTGAGTCTGGGTCCAGCAGCCAAGGGATGGGAAAACTGGGGGGGCTTCGTTAGGGGATGTTTGGGACAATGGGGTTCATCTATAGGGAAGTTTGTGCTGGGAGTAGCACGCTGAGTATGAAAATGCAGCCCTGAGAACCAAGCTGTTTTCGACTGGTGCACAAAGGCACTCACAGCCATAGTCGAGAGGAAACAGAGGCTAGTCATAGTGATTTTATCCACTACCCAGAGTTGTCACGCAATCACACATTCTTTATCCACCTTCTTTTGAGAACTCTTCTCTCCATCCCAAGCCAAACCCCACTCTGTTTTGGGTGTTTTGAAGGTTAGTCATGGCAACACTGTCTCTCTTTGTATGCAGAGGAAGTGGGGTGAGAAAATGGAACTTTGAACACATAAGATGCATCACATGATCAAATACAGTAGCCCATTCAAAAAACTCCCTCCAAAAACTCCCTCCATTCCATAATGGTCTGTGGTGAGTTTACTACACCCGATATAGGGGAACGATACAGGGGAAGTCTGACATCTGTCCTAGCCCCCCCCCCCCCTACTTCAGGAGAGGTTTATGCTCAGTAAGATGGGCTGTCAATAGAGTTTGGGGAGTAGCAGTTTACATGGACATTGAGTGTTGTGCTTACTGTAGTGGATGATGTAAGTCAACTCTCTCTCTCTCTCTCTCTCTCTGAGATGGGTTAACTGCAGGGTTTAATTAGGCAGCTGGTGGGATCCAGAGCAGGCATAAAGGACAGCCTGGGCCCACAATACAAATGGGAGTTCCTGGAGGAAGCCTGACAGGTGGCCAGAAGTTAGAGAACAAAGGATGGTTCTAATGCCAGTCATAGGAATCAGGTCATTCCCAGCACATATGGACATCTGCACCCAGGCTATATGATAATGCTCAATTGATGAACACCTGTGGAGCTCAGCTGACTGAATCCAGTTGATCATGTCTGTAGCTGGTGTCTGTAGCTGGTAGAGATATCATGGCATTCTGCCAGCAGGTGAGGCCTGACTAGAACTGTAAACTGGGCAGATCAGAGCCCTGATTTGTATTTCCAGCACAGGAGATACACTTTTTCTGTTTGCTTAATTCCTTAAGCAAACAGACGTGCTTTCAGATAATGTTTACATGTAAATAGAGGGTAGATCCAATCTGTGATTACCATGATAGAATTGTGCCTGTGGCTTACTGTGTCTGGCAGAATAATATATCCAATTTAGTATTATGGTCAGAAGTTTGTTTTTTATTACATCAAATCAAATAAATTATTGGGGGGGGGGATGATTTGGTTCAAAGAATAGTTGGTGTAGTGAAAGGCCCATTTTTTTGTGAGTCATAAGTTAGTGAGTAAGCAAAAGTACTGTGACATAATATGATAAATACCTTTTTATTTTTTTATTTTTTATTTGTTATTATGCATGGGGTTGTTCAAATAGTAAGCCGTTGTTTCCGGTGTTTCAGCAGATTTCCCCCCTGGAACAATGCAGTTTCCCTCGTGAGTGAGCCTCACAACAATGAGAGAACAAACTGTGCAGCAACAGCGTTTTCTGGCTTGTAGTACTTTGGGCTCTGCAGTACATAACTAGCTACAAAACACAGGTCGAAATCTAGCTCTAAACTACACATTCATGGGCATTATAAGGGTATTGACTTTGGTTGTGTCTGGACAGAACAGCTGGTAGCCTGGCACTGGCAGTGACATCAAAGTGGTTTGATATGCATTCCATTTTTAATTGAAATTATACTAATTCGCCAGCACTCCCAAAACGAGCGTCTGTACGTCTGGCAGTTCTGAAGAAGACTTGGCTCCATTGTTGAGTTAATCAAATAGCCTTTCACAGTATGAAGGAATGAGTCTGAATATCCAGCTGGTCAGAGAGTGGGGAAGTGTCATTGTGTGTCTGTAGGTGGCCTGTTCTCTGTCCTGTACTGTAGTCCACACTCCAGTGACTTTAGTGCTGTGCTAAAGGCTAAAGGGAAGGGAGAACGCGACATGGTTGAGTGAGGGGGGTGGAGTACGTGGTTGTTGATGGAGGGAGATGTGTGGAGGGGAGTGCAGTCCGTGGCCCTTCCTTCCCGGGGATCTTGAGACAGCCAGCCAGGCACCATGCTCTGCTCAGACTGGGCTGTGCCAGGCCTTTCTTTGGTGGGGAGGAATGCAGTCGTCGTCGTCGCCCCCCCATCATAAAAAAAACAACGGGTTATTCTCCTCACAGGGCAGGACTTGTTATTTATGAAATTATGGGGGTGAATGAATTAGTATTCCAGTGACTTCTTTAATGTTTCAGTTAAGACAAAAGCCATTTAGCCCTTTGGAGACTTCTCTTTAGTTAACTGCTGCAGCTGTATGCAAATACCAGCAAACATAGTTAGAATTTACCCAGTGGAGGACTTTACCCAGCATGAAAACACCCGGCATTGTTCTATTGAAGAGGTACAGTGTATGGGGTGGTGAGAGAGGGGGTGAACGGGGGATGGGTAGAAGCTTGAAGTAGGGGTGAATGACCACACACAGATTTGGATTTACTAATCAGCAGTGAGACCCCCCCCCCCTCCATCATCCCCACTCGACCCCTGTCTGTCAGTACCCAGGTCGCGCTGGCAGCTGCCTCAGTGATTAGGCTGTCCATTCAGCGGGACTTAAAGCAAACAGCGCCAGCCTCTGATCCCTTTATCAGTGAAACCACCACCCTTCCTTAAACAAACACAGGCCCAGGGCCTTGCAGCATCCATCGCACAACATCTGCTCCCTGTTTGTTGTGCAAACCAATCAGATAAATCTTTGGCACCGATGGCAGATAGTACTGAACTGTAGAAATGGGAGGGGAGTTATTAGAAAAGTGAATGTCTTTGCCTTATTGCCCTCTGGCATGAACTTAGCCAGCCCCACTGTTAAGATACAGATCTCAGATGGCTGTTGCTGCTCAACAGTCAGTGGCAGAAAGCAATTAGTGGAAATGTGGGGTTGGTTCAGTTGTCATAAACTGTTGGGAGGTCGCGAGCAGCGAGAAAGGGAAGGAGGGAGTGGGGCTGAGTGGGCGCTGCTACCTGGCGTGTTGGGGCACGCTGCGGAGATAAGGCAGGTGCTGTCTCACAAGAGGGGAAGAGTAAACGGGCAACACACACACACACACACACACACACACACACACACACACACACACACACACACACACACACACACACACACACACACACACACACACACAGGCAACGGCAGACACAAACAGGCCATGGGGGCCCTTTCATCAGCCCTGTCTGACTGACTGAGGGCTGCCTGGCACCTGCTAAACCCTACCCACCATAAAACAACTCCTAATCCCTACCTGCTCTTTTAAGTGTGCCACTAAGGCTGCCTTTTGTTGTTAACTAAACACCAGCCTGCAGTATTCTAACCTTGACAGCATTATTCTTTGGCTGCTAAGACCTTACTGTGTGTCACACAGGTGGTGCAGAAATGATCATATCTGAATGATGGCCATCGATTTCTATTTCTAGTCAACATGTTGGAGCTAGGGAGTGGGTACAGATCCAGAATGGAATTGGGTCTTAATGGTGTTGGGGGTCAGTGGTGTCGAGATGGTTGCCTCCCTCTTTGTTCTATGTCTGGGATACTTTTGGGGGGGCTGCACAGTTGCCATGGAGAGAGGGAAACCTTGCATAAGAGGCCTTTATTAGAGTGGGGCTTGTTTAACTCCATGTGTTCTCCACATGCATAAACGACTGCTGATAGATGGTCATCACACTGAATTCGATGTATGGTGAACAAGGACAACTGTAGTTTGGACTCCAGTTGATTCTTGTGCCACCACATGTTCTGTAAGGGGCTTTGATTTCATGGATTTCCACTCCCACAACGTGATCTGATGTATTTTCCCTCCTTTTCAGACATACATCTTCACAGACGGAGACGATGAGGAGCTGAAGAAGAAAGTTGGTGAGTTTGGATTTTTTAGAAACATTTTAGTTCTCATTTTATATTTATCTTAACCTGAACAGTAGCTGGAATTAATTTATCATTAAACGTCCAGATTTGATAGTGAGAAACCAAGCCCCTATTTTAATCCCCATGGAATGTGTTGCTTTGAGCTCCTGGGGCATGTAGTCTTAGTGGCAGATGGCGTTAAGGCTCTAACAGTGCTATAGTTACAATTACTTGCATTAACTAGCTAGTAAGGTACTAGTTTGTAACTCACCATCTCCTCCCTCATTGTTCCTACAGGGAGTCACGTCATCAACACCAACTGTTCAGCAGCACACAGCCGCCAAGCTCTATCCTGCAAGATGGCTGTGGAGTACGACAAGTTCATTGAGTCTGGGAAAAAGTAAGTGATGAATTTACCCAGGCTGTATATCATTCTAGATTTGATAGTGATTATTGTTCTAATTGAAATATTGTAACGCTTTAACAATGTTTTCCCTTCTTAGGTGGTTTTGTCATGTGGATGATGATAACTACGTTAACATGAGGACTCTGGTGAAGCTGCTGTCCCACTACCCCCACACCCAGGACATGTACATTGGCAAGCCCAGCCTGGACCGGCCCATCGAGGCCACAGAGAGGCTAGGAGACAACAAGATGGTAGGTGCACTTAGCACTCCTGGCCTATGACAACTTTTCAATTGGTTATTAAAAGTTTGAGATGCTTCAGAAAGGTTGCATAACAACAACTTAACATGCTCGCTGTCTCTCTTATTTTCTTCTTCCAGAGACCAGTAAACTTCTGGTTTGCTACTGGGGGAGCCGGCTTCTGTGTGAGTCGAGGCCTGGCTTTGAAGATGAGCCCATGGGCCAGTGGCGGCCATTTTATGAACACGGCAGAGAAGATTCGTCTGCCTGACGACTGCACCATCGGCTACATCATTGAGTCGGTGCTGGGGGTGCCTCTGACCCGCAGTAACTTCTTCCACTCCCATCTGGAGAACCTGCAACAGGTGTCCAGATCTGAACTTCACAAACAGGTGAGGTGTGAACGTGTGTCCATCTGTCGTTTCACTGTGAGAATAGAGTTTCAGCATTTATCAGAACTTATTGGGCAGGGTTGCTTATTTCTTTCCCGTATTTGCTTATTCCAGATCACATTGAGTTATGGAATGTTTGAGAACAAGAGGAACATCATCAATATGAAAGGGGCTTTCCCTGTGGAGGAAGACCCATCAAGGTGAGACATTACATTCTGCATGACTACTAATACACAAATGGCGATCCTACTCTACTTGAACTATCTTGACTGTAAAGAGGGTATATCTTTTTTTTCTCTGTTAATCTAACCTCCATGTCTCTTTCTCTCTCTCCTTGTGTTCCAGGTTTAAGTCTGTGCACTGTTTGCTGTACCCAGACACCCCTTGGTGTCCGCTTCAGGTTGCCTACTAGGTGACCGGCTCCTTTGGTATCCTCGTCCCCGCCGTGCCTCGGTATCTGAAAGGCTGGTGGGGACCCGTGTTTGGTATCGGACTGTGATGTCACTGTATTTTTGTTTCAGTGGCACACAGACTGATAGTTTTACTGGGCTGCTGTGCGGCCCGCCTTGGGACATTTCCTTCCTGTGTGGTGTCTTGGTTCCTCCCCTGGCATAGGGGCAGAGGAGCCAGGCAGGCACTTAGTGGGAAGGAGCTTAAAGCATTATGGCTTTGCAGGCAATCAGTGCGTTGTGTTTTAAATGTTGCTTGTAATTGTATTTGCAATTCTTATAGAATGTACTACTTATATATCCAAGCCTTTTGCCAGCTTTACGTGATTAATTTGTTGAATTTCTGTTGAATTGTTTGCTTTATTGTTCAATTTCTTTTAGTTTCTTCTGGGTTTTGGAAGCCATTCAAGGTGATCCTTTTAGGTTCTATAGAAATAATCAGACGGTCAGAATGTCTGAGATTGTGGACGAAATGGTTTTCATTTTAGGATTTTTGGTTGTGGTTTATTTTTTTTGTTCATTTCAGAAGACTCCGGACAAAAACAATAATCTGAAGATATTTTGGTGCTTTTTGTTAATGATTTGTCAGTGTTATTACTAATATGATTTGAGCTGGCAGAAGGCAGTTTTCCAAATGTGCCGTCAGGTTATAAAATCTGAGGTATATCAGGAATAAGCACTTTTCCCCTTATTGATAGTTTTAAATGAATGAGTTGACAGAATTGACGTCCTTATGTTTCACAGCTGTGTCAAAACCAACGGATGTAATGACATAACCCCAAAAAGATCAATATCTCTAGATTTGATTGTATTTAATAACATTCCTTGCATGTGATAGAATCAGGGAAAATAATATATAGCAAAGATATTTTTTTCTTCTCTGTTACAATCAACTGTTGATTCGTTTGGAAGATGGTCTTGTTTAAAAATTGCACAGCTGGGTTTGAAATTAACTTTTGCTTGCTCTTGTGAAGTAGCTAAATGACCAACTCTTCCACTGAGAGTTTATATTGACCTTCTTTAGATGACCATCAACACATGTAATACTCTCTGATACGTTTTGCACAAAATGGATTGATGGAGAGCCATGTACACTACTGTAACTTATTCCTCAGTGAGTATGCGGGTTGGTTTTGTATTGAGCTTTGCAAGAGCAACACCAGTGTTTCCACACACAGAGGTGTTCTTCCTCTGTAAACAACCCATATTGGGTAGGATTGTACATGTTCATTATAAAGCAGTATTTGTGTACTGTGCCCTTTTTAGTTGAAATGCTAAATGTGTATATTGAGGATTAGAATGTAAATGATTTTGACGACCTGGACATGTTTTTTACTGCTTGTTGTAACTGCGCTAAAGGGCTGTTATTTATCCTCCAGTGTCTGGATGGTTCTGTTTGCTTCTCAGGGATTTTGATCAAATCCTGATGTTATTACCATAGGAACCCGTGTGGTGCCTGAACATGACGCTTTGAAATAAAGTTGGATAACCGCTGAGAAACAATCTTTGTTTTGTGGTTTTTTTTCTATTACATTCCATTCATAGCATGAGATTACAGATCTCCTTCTACATAAAGGCTAGAATGGAATAAACCATCCTTGTATTTTACAGATGGTGTTTGTGTGTGAGCGAAATATCAGCTTATTCAATCACGTCATTATTTAGAAGAGGGTGTCATAACTTGCCATGATTTGATATGTAACCATCAGAGGGCACACCCAGGCATGATGATTAAAAACTATCAATGTGAACTCTGTCATCTCTCACAACCATGCCAAAGAAAAGGGCGAACTGGTAATGCCCAAATGCTTATGTACTCTGTCTAAAGCTCTGTGCTTGTCTCACTAAAGCATTTAGGCAGACAACCTCTCCCAGTGAGTCTGAATGTTGGCCGAGGCCCAGGGTGTAAATTATAATGCTAATTGGAAGCACTTAAAAGCCACAACTCCGACTTTATTTATTAGTCTACAACACTGGGTATGGGAAAGGACATTGTTGCAATCGAAAGGATTGCGAGAAAATAAACAAACCGCAGTTCTATGTGTCACAATCCTAATTCCACTGAAGTTGTGATCAGATGTGACATTTCTGTGTGTCTGACAGACTGAGCCACTGCTTTTCTTCAGACATTAGAATTCTATGCCAAGATGGAGGAAATCATTCATCCTACAGTGACAGAGAGCCTTGGGAAAACAGTTTGGCAATGATGAATTGTGGGTAAAGCATTGTGTATCCCATATTGTACCCCTCTTACTGTAAATAAACAGTAGCCCTGCCTGATCTGAAGGATACTAGACCCAACAACGTCCATCACTCAACCAATACAGTCTCACCTGTAGCAAAGTGCAGAAAAGCTCAGAAGTTTTCATCCCTCTAGGTTTTGAAACGACTGACCAAGGTAACGTTTCTGTAACCCTGTGAGTCAGACCAGACTTTAGAGCCAAAGCTGTAGGAGATGACATTACACTTCAATTCAGGATTTGTTATTCATATAAAAAACCTTTGATCTTTCACTTCGAAAAACAAACGGCTCTCGGTGCCGAAGAAGACATGTTATTATGAGGACACATCCGCGACTTACCCCTTAATTGTACAAGAGTTTATGTACTTTAGCCATTGTTATGCTGTTCACATGGGTCCAGTGCCAGTCAAGAACCCCTTCCTTCCTCTGGGTTAGTCAGGATACAGTTTTACCCAACCAATAGCCACTGGTTAAATGGATATGGTTACTTGAGTGATGGCTTTAACACGCCTGTGTCATATAATACATTTCACCCTCAGTTCAAACCTCCATAAATATTGGAGGGTCAGTTATCATTTCATGTGTCACTGGAGAGGAGAGAACAGAGCGAGAGAGCTTGATGACAGATGTCTGCTTGAAACTGAGCTTCAGGCACATTAAGGGCCTGTAACTTTTCCCACTACATATCACCAAGCCAAGCTATGATTATGGCTTTGTGGTCTGGATGTTTTCTCTGGTAATTTGTCTCACATGCTCAGCTTCACTGACAGGTCCTTCATCCCTTCACATGAAATGTTTTCAAAATTGACAAATGACTGTAAATGTAAAGTGGGTGAGTCAAAAGATTAAAATATGCTTTGAGAGATAAGCTACAGTCCCACTGAATGGAAGTCCTGAGTGTATGAGACAGACAACCTTAGACGTGTAGTTACAGACACAACAGCAGGTGACAGATGACAAACAGAAAGACATGTAACTGGTGAGAGGGTTATCAGAGAGCAACAACAGGATGCTACAGCCCTGTAACATCTCTTCTGGTGACTAGACACAATGTTGAAACAGAACCGGGGGGGGTGATGTGCCTCATCCTGTTATCACTGATAAAGATTTTAGGAACCAAACCAGTCCACTATCCAAATTCCGTTTTTTAAATGATGAATTGTCTGCATAGTGTATGTTGTTTCTCCACACACTGATGCCAGTCGACACTCGATCTCCAGTCTTCCTTGTGTTAGCTTCTCCAGAATCATGTCAGTCAAACTGTCTGCCCTCAACCTCGCCGTACTTGTGGCTTTAACCCTGGGCGTCAGTCATCAGGAATAGCTGATGTATCTAGACTCTATCTGTCTGCTCTGCCACCCTTTTAATGACAGTTCTGAGAACTCCCATGTGGCAGTTGACATGAATTCAGAAGTACTTTAAACACACACGGACTTAAAGGTTTCTATTTGTTTTGACTGGTTCCCCTCCACTTCAGACGCTACAGACTGTCTGAGTTCCGCCTTTTCCCAGACGGTCCATTTAATGGGTGCTTCCTGTCTAAAAAAGCTCCCAACCTACTTGAGAACGTGTAGGCCAATAATAGAGCGAGTAGGATTCCAAACATTACAACTATAACTATATTTAAATCATGAAATGACCCCCAAAAAATGTGCAATGTAAACACCAGAACAACTGGTGCCTTGATAATGAAACATGAAAGCAAACCTGTTAAACACTCCTGAGGTAAGATAGTTGCATTGTGACTCACTCTGACTCATTTGGTGGACACATTCAACAGTTAATCCAACTATCATTTTATCTACAGAGAAGTGTCAGAGATGGCTATAGACGGTGATGATCTGGAACAGTCTGTATCCTGCTGATAAGACGCTTTAACACCTCGGAGAATCTATAGCCTCATAGGTGTTACATCTCGCACCTCACTGCTTGCTGTTAGTTCAGATGTGTCAAAGTACACACGAAAAGTCTGTTTTATTAGGGAGGTCTGCCTTGTTTTCATTCAGACCCACTGGGCACACACTGGTTGAGTCAATGCTGTTTCCACATTTCAATTCAATTGTTAAAATATTTGTTTTATTAAACCTTTATTTAACTAGGCAAGTCTGTTAAGAACAAATTCTTATTTACAATGACTGCCTACACTGTCCAAACCCGGACGACGCTGGGACAATGGTGCGCCGCCCTATGGGACTCCCAATCACGGCTGGTTGTGTTACAGCCTCGAAATTACATTGAACCAATGTGGAATAGACGATGAATTGACGTCTGTACCCAGTGGGTATTATCTACATTTATGTGTCAATTAATAAATGACTGTCTGACAATGGAATGGCATTGGGGCAGTGGTGGTGTGGATCAGGAAACTCCTGCAGTGATGTTCATGGTGAATCCTGGCATAAGGCTCAAATCTGGCGAGGTATGGAAGGCGTCGTTGGAACATCTGCCAGGAGACAAACATTCCACAGCGCGCCGGGGATTGCGGAGACGCTGGTGACTCGCACGCTGTCACCGTGGCTTTCCCCTGCAGATCACCCACCCAGACAGTCTCCAATTAACAGCCCACGGTGTCTGTAGGATTAGGAGTGGCTGGAGTGGCAGGACGGTTCTGTATAGCCCCACTGGGAGGGAGCACCCACAGCAACTGGCTGGGGGCTTAATCCGCTTTCTCAACATTTACTCAAAAGCTGGGAAGGCTGTCTTTACCATAATGCAGGTGTCACATATCTCTAGAAGTGAAGGCTCGCTTGAACTACAGAGTGGCTATTACTTGTGAAGACAGTGTCCTTGAACAGACTATAGTGAAGATCCAGCCTTAAGAGGAGTGCTGCAGACTCCACCCAGACCGATCCATCTATATACCGTAGCCTATTGAAAGGTAAGGGACCTTCTACAGTGTCCCACAGCAGGTAAAACAGTTCCTGTGTGTTCAGCCAATAGCTTGATCTCCCCCATCCATCCCACACCGACTCAGAAAGGCTGTGCCTGTAACTCATGATTATTGAATTATTTGATCTGAGTGCTGGGAAATTAATTCCTGCTGGCACAAGCTGTAATTGAATTATCCATCAACAGACTTATAGTGACAATGATAATGTACTCAAACACTTTCCATGACATTGAATCATTTGAATTATCTGAAAACATCCACTTATTTCAAGACATGAAAGGCTGTTCCGCCTATTCCTCACTCATATACCATTGCTGCCCTAGGCCCAAAGTACTTTCCTACACTTAAAGAAACATACACTGAGTATATAAAACATTAGGAACGTTTCCTCTTTCCATGACATAGACTGACCAGGTGAATCCAGATGAAAGCTACAATCCCTTATTGATGTCATTTGTTAAATCCACTTCAATCAGTGTAGATGAAGGGGAGGAGACAGGTTAAAGAAGGATTGTGCCATTCAGAGAGTGAAATTTCAAGACAAAAGATTTAAGTGCCTTAGAATGGGGAATGGTAGTAGGTGCCAGGCGCATCAGCTTGTGTCAAGAACTGCAACGCTGCTGGGTTTTTACCACACTCAACATGTGTATTTCCCGTGTGTGTCATGAATGGTCCCCCAACCAAAGGACATCCAGCAAAGTTGACACAACTGTGGGAAGCATTGGAGTCAACATGGGCCAGCATCCGAGGGAGAAACGAGGGAGAAACGCTAACTCCATTATACTTGGGGAACAAGGATTAGCTCATGAAGTCAGTACTTTATGCCCTGGGGTTTAACTCTTCCCACTCCAGTGTTCTACAGTGATAACATTGGCACCTGCAAGGCTGTTGAGTGACGCTTGGGCTCACACCCTCTGCATTAACATCATAACAGTAATAGCAGAGATCATCAGTATTTCAAACCATGCTACTCTCAGATATGCAAATATCACCGTCAGCTCTTACACCCCAGGTTGTGTCCCGTAAAAGACATGCTGGATGTTGGGGAGATGAAGACTGACCATCTTTACCAACTGAACACTAGGTTGACACGCATAGAATCATTTGACCCCCATTACAACACATTCTGAAATGTACACAAGGAAGGAGGCCTGTTCTTACTGTATAACACCAAAGAGATCTTCAGCAGAGATACGCAAGAAAGGTTGAGTTGATAGTGGAGGCAACAAAATGGAACATTTCCTTTCCACGTGTAGGGAAACAGTCCTAACTTAGGGACTCGAGCACACATTGAACTGAAGAAGTCTGGTTTCTTGTGTAAGTGTCTTAGGGGTGTGCGAGACACAAGCTTTTGCATGGAATGCAAATCTGGATGCAAATGAATTCTCTGGACAGACAGCACCTTCCCCAGGCTTCTCCCCTGGCAGACACTCAAGAGAGATATAGGACTCCAAGCTACGAGTGTTGACTGAAGCTTGATTACTGCCATGTATGCCTCATGAGATTTTCAGTTTAAATACAGTATATTACAGCTATTGCATAATGCTGTTTATTCATAACCTCAAATCAAATCAAATTTTATTTGTCACATACACATGGTTAGCAGATGTTAATGCGAGTGTAGCGAAATGCTTGTGCTTCTAGTTCCGACAATGCAGTAATAACGAACAAGTAATCTAACTAACAATTCCAAAAAAACTACTGTCTTATACACAGTGTAAGGGGATAAAGAATATGTACATAAGGATATATGAATGAATGAGTGATGGTACAGAGCAGCATAGGCAAGATACAGTAGATGATATCGAGTACAGTATATACATATGAGATAAGTATGTAAACCAAGTGGCATAGTTAAAGTGGCTAGTGATACATGTATTACATAAGGATGCAGTCGATGATATAGAGTACAGTATCAACGTATGCATATGAGATTAACAATGTAGGGTAAGTAACATTATATAAGGTAGCATTGTTTAAAGTGGCTAGTGATATATTTACATCATTTCCCATCAATTCCCATGATTAAAGTGGCTGGAGTGGAGTCAGTGTCATTGACAGTGTGTTGGCAGTAGCCACTCAATGTTAGTGGTGGCTGTTTAACAGTCTGATGGCCTTGAGATAGAAGCTGTTTTTCAGTCTCTCGGTCCCAGCTTTGATGCACCTGTACTGACCTCGCCTTCTGGATGATAGCAGGGTGAACAGGCAGTGGCTCGGGTGGTTGATGTCCTTGATGATCTTTATGGCCTTCCTGTAGCATCGGGTGGTGTAGGTGTCCTGGAGGGCAGGTAGTTTGCCCCCGGTGATGCGTTGTGCAGACCTCACTACCCTCTGGAGAGCCTTACGGTTGAGGGCGGTGCAGTTGCCATACCAGGCGGGGATACAGCCCGCCAGGATGCTCTCGATTGTGCATCTGTAGAAGTTTGTGAGTGCTTTTGGTGACAAGCCGAATTTCTTCAGCCTCCTGAGGTTGAAGAGGCGCTGCTGCGCCTTCCTCACGATGCTGTCTGTGTGAGTGGACCAATTCAGTTTGTCTGTGATGTGTATGCCGAGGAACTTAAAACTTGCTACCCTCTCCACTACTGTTCCATCGATGTGGATGGGGGTGTTCCCTCTGCTGTTTCCTGAAGTCCACAATCATCTCCTTAGTTTTGTTGACGTTGAGTGTGAGGTTATTTTCCTGACACCACACTCCGAGGGCCCTCACCTCCTCCCTGTAGGCCATCTCGTCGTTGTTGGTAATCAAGCCTACCACTGTTGTGTCGTCCGCAAACTTGATGATTGAGTTGGAGGCGTGCATGGCCACGCAGTCGTGGGTGAACAGGGAGTACAGGAGAGGGCTCAGAACGCACCCTTGTGGGGCCCCAGTGTTGAGGATCAGCGGGGAGGAGATGTTGTTGCCTACCCTCACCACCTGGGGGCGGCCCGTCAGGAAGTCCAGTACCCAGTTGCACAGGGCGGGGTCGAGACCCAGGGTCTCGAGCTTGATGACGAGCTTGGAGGGTACTATGGTGTTGAATGCCGAGCTGTAGTCGATGAACAGCATTCTCACATAGGTATTCCTCTTGTCCAGATGGGTTAGGGCAGTGTGCAGTGTGGTTGAGATTGCATCGTCTGTGGACCTATTTGGGCGGTAAGCAAATTGGAGTGGGTCAAGGGTGTCAGGTAGGGTGGAGGTGATATGGTCCTTGACTAGTCTCTCAAAGCACTTCATGATGACGGATGTGAGTGCTACGGGCGGTAGTCGTTTAGCTCAGTTACCTTAGCTTTCTTGGGAACAGGAACAATGGTGGCCCTCTTGAAGCATGTGGGAACAGCAGACTGGTATAGGGATTGATTGAATATGTCCGTAAACACACCGGCCAGCTGGTCTGCGCATGCTCTGAGGGCGCGGCTGGGGATGCCGTCTGGGCCTGCAGCCTTGCGAGGGTTAACACGTTTAAATGTCTTACTCACTTCGGCTGCAGTGAAGGAGAGACGGGCGGGGGCGTATGCCTTATGGCCAACGTGACATGGTGTGATGAAAGAAACATACAGGAACTCAAATCCTTCTGTTCACCTGATTTAGAATTCCTCACAATCAAATGTAGACCGCATTATCTACCAAGAGAATTCTCTTCGATTATAATCACAGCCGTATATATCCCCCCCCAAGCAGACACATCGATGGCTCTGAACGAACTTTATTTAACTCTCTGCAAACTGGAAACGATTTATCCGGAGGCTGCATTCATTGTAGCTGGGGATTTTAACAAGGCTAATCTGAAAACAAGACTCCCTAAATTTTATCAGCATATCGATTGCGCAACCAGGGGTGGAAAGACCCTGGATCATTGTTACTCTAACTTCCCGCGACGCATATAAGGCCCTGCCCCGCCCCCCTTTCGGAAAAGCTGACCACGACTCCATTTTGTTGATCCCTGCCTACAGACAGAAACTAAAACAAGAAGCTCCCAAGCTGAGGTCTGTCCAACGCTGGTCTGACCAAGCTGACTCCACACTCCAAGACTGCTTCCATCACGTGGACTGGGAGATGTTTCGTATTGCGTCAGACAACAACATTGACGAATACGCTGATACGGTGTGCGAGTTCATTAGAACGTGCGTTGAAGATGTCGTTCCCATAGCAACGATTAAAACATTCCCTAACCAGAAACCATGGATTGATGGCAGCATTCGTGTGAAACTGAAGGCACGAACCACTGCTTTTAATCAGGGCAAGGTGTCTGGTAACATGACTGAATACAAACAGTGCAGCTATTCCCTCCGCAAGGCTATCAAACAAGCTAAGCGCCAGTACAGAGACAAAGTAGAATCTCAATTCAACGGCTCAGACACAAGAGGCATGTGGCAGGGTCTACAGTCAATCACGGACTACAGGAAGAAACCCAGCCCAGTCACGGACCAGGATGTCTTGCTCCCAGGCAGACTAAATAACTTTTTTGCCCGCTTTGAGGACAATACAGTGCCACTGACACGGCCTGCAACGGAAACATGCGGTCTCTACCAAATCCCACTAATACATCTGTGATCTAGGATTACTGTTATAGGTGTGCCACACTTCAAATGGGGTTCAGTTCAATCATTCCATATATTAGGCCTAAGAGCCAACCAGCAACCAACCAGCAACAAGAGAATCGTCACCACAGAAGAAGACCTGTTCTTTGTAGCGATATAGAAGTCTCCCTGCTTTCTAACACAATAGCTCGTTCTGTAAATGCCATTTCCAGCTATTGTTACTTCTACAGGTGGAATGTGGCCACATTCACGGCAAGTGTGGCAAACTAATGTGAAAATGTACCTTGTTAAACCAGAGGTGGTGGAAAAACATTGGTTCAAGGCATTAGTTTTGCCCAGGAGGCAAGACGCCCCTCAAAGCCTAGGAATGAAAAGGGATACGGTTTAGATCAATGTTAAAAGTAGAAGAGGAGAGGGAGGGGATTTGCTCAAGAAGTTAACTACCCTGCACCAATACCAATGATTGCTTTTGAAATGACTGGGTTTCCACACAGCCATGGAATAAAAGGTTAGGGAGTGGGTAACAGAGTAGCTCCAGCGATCCCTCATTCCCCCCTCCTGGTGTGTGTGGGATGTGAGTAACACAGACACCCCCCCCCAGGATACAGCTGCCCCTCTCTTTTGAGTCCAGCCACAAAGGAGGGACAAGCAACACGCCCTGTCTCCTTGACTCCCAGGCCCTCCCATGACTCCAACTACAATGTGCCTGGTAGGACGTCCCTCCAGTCAAAGATGCCCAGAGACCTGCATTCACTGCTCTCTGCCTGGCTCATTCCCACAGGACACTACTGTACTTTGTGTTAAAAAAGGGTGGCTCAGAATACACTGAGACATCCTCTAGAATTAGACTTTTCTAATTCTAGCTAAAAGGGATGACAACTTAGAGAGGCATCTACACTAATAGTCTTCTTCCGTCTGGTCTGTCACGCAGCTGCTCGGAGTCCTAGAGAGATAGCTGGGGTTAGAATCCTCCAGAGAGAGAGCTGTGCTAGTGTAGGAGCATCTGGCTGTGCGCCCAGGCCCGACTCAGGAAGTGTCTGTTGGGGGTCAGAGGGCCCTGGCACCATCTCGCCCCGCTCCACTATTCAGCCCTCCACCTCAATGTATTAGCAATGCATTCCTCCAATCCAACAATGGGGAGTAATTCAATTTCCTCAAGAGTAAGACTGTGTGAAATTTCATTAGCGCGCCCCTTCTCGCTGAATACATTTCCGGTGCATTTGTGAAAAACTTGGCTGCCTCTTCAGGAGAAACGAGACTATTTAAACACCGTTCTGCTTAGTTTCTTTACTTCTCAGTCAAACTGAAACTTTGAGAAGCAGGGAAGGAAGGATCGTAGATGTGATTGCTATATATTCAGACAAGAATATTGAATTAGAAAAGTTTTTTTGTTTAATTCAGCGAATATCGTAAGCATCATAAACCATTTACATGTAAGATCAAATAATATCATCTGATAGGCTTTGTTGTCTCCATGCATACTTAATGTATATCCTAAAGGGTTACCAAAAAGTTCACGTCTGGTGTGAGATACTAAATGGACCTTCCAAACTGATGACAGTGCAGTGAGTGGCCAGAAGGAACGGACAGCTGCTGAGTTTCTCCTTCTCCAGCTGTTCACTTATCATCATCCTACGATCCAGGAAGAAGTGTTGACCAGTTCTCTTTGTTCACACTATGTTGGAAGAACACATGACAAAACCGATTTGAATTAAAAGGATTTGTTGGACATTTGTCATGTTTGTGAAATTCATGTATCGTAAAGGCTGAGTTCCTAACATTACATTTGGTTGTAAAATGGGATGAACAAAATACTAGGATTAAAGTACTTTGGCTTATGATCTTTCAGGATCGAGGGACCATTCACTCATCCATCCATGTTCCCATCCCTCCAACCCCCCTTAGACTAGACAGGACGCCAGTCTTGGAGAGACAGCAGCTGCCTGACGTTCTGCCCTACAGGAAGGAGACAATGCTGGACGTCTGTCCTGTTTGTGACACTGGCCTCTCGCCTGCCGTCGGCCCAGTGAGGTTACACAGACAACACAGCCTTTCTCCTCCAGTCCTATAGCCTTTCAATCTGCACACTATAGAGAACAATAGCACATCCCAGAAATACATTTGAGCTATATTACTGCCTGAAACAAAGCCTGATGTGTTGAATATCAAAATACTTGTACAACCATCACCTCAGGGTACTATAGCACAGATATATTTACTGAGACACTGTGTAGTTCTGCTGCTACCTAGTGCTACTAGTCACAATGTCAGCCAAGTGGAGCAAACAATCTGTTATCTTTGTTCACCATTGATAGCCTATAATATTTTACAGTGGACGCCTATGTGCAGCTAAGTTAAAATCAAACTCTCGTATAAATCATGCATTTCTGTCCATTTGAAAACAGTTATGATCAACATGGTCTAGTCCTTACTACATGTAAAGACAAGTCAGGGTTCAACAGTTAAGGTTGGTTTAATTTCAAAACACTGAGTTCAAGCTCAATAAAACCACAGGTTTAACGTGTACAATATTTTAGTAATTGCTTTAAAATAATATAAAAACAAATGAGTAAATCTACAGGGAAATGTTATCAAAACAAAGCAATGAAAGAAATTATATCGTATTCACATAAAAGAAACAAACATTTTCTGCTTGCTACACATCGTAATATATGCAATGAACACTAAAAAGAATCAATGGTAAATTACTTTTTTTTGTATGAAGCAAAAAGAGATTTCATCACAATGACAAAGGAAATGTCAACTTCACCAGCTCATTTAGCAAACATGTTTTAAAGGGATATTGTCAATTAAGGCCCGTTATCTACTTCTCCAGAGTCAGGTGAACTTGTGGATACCATTTTTATGTCTCTGCGTGCCGTTTGAAGGAAGTTGCTAACTAGCGTCAGCGCATTTGCTAGTATATACCACACACTTCCACTCATTCAGCTATCGCTAGTTAGCATTGGCTCGCAGATCTACCTCATACTGGATGCAGAGACGGTGGTCTATTAGACCATCAGACGCTGGGGAAGTAGATAAAGAGCTTAATAGCAAAAATCCTGAAGTATCCCTTTAAAGTCTGTACATTGGTCTAGCATTACAATATTAACAAAGAGAATATGACCACTCTAAAACGGTAAAAATGCATCGTTACTATAATAAATGGTCTTTCACACAGAGAATAAAAGAACAAGACATTTTCAGTTCAAAATGCAAAATGTAGGGCTCATTTTCCTAATTTGGTTGCTCAGGCAACCACAGTGCTGTGAACTGTACAAACAGGCCTACGTGAGACATTTAAAAAGATCCTAGTAAAGGTAAGGTGTTGTGTTTGGTTATTGGCACAGACTGAAGAAAGAACCACACCTCTCATATTGATTACAATGCAGAACGAAGAGGCGCCAAGAGAAGCGTCGGTAGCAACAACGTACAACAATATTTCACTCTACGTTTGAAGGGGCACCATGCTTTAGGAGTCCACAGAGAAGTAGGATGCTCTTGCTGAAAAGGTAAATGGTACAAATGAACCCGTGTCACTACAGCATTTCTTCAATTTACCCATTGTGAAACAACTCCTGCAGTTTCATTTTTTCTCTCCAAAATAGTTCTTCACGCCAAAACACATCTGTGTGACAATGAAATGCTGGCGCATTAGGACGTCCAGTTCTCTTGGCTATTGTAACATGCATAATTGTACACTAGAATACATGTATTCTACCCCTCTTTAGAAGAAATACATACTAATACATGTACACAGCCTCCAGACACTGGATGTAAGGTGATGTTACAGTCTGTGACTATATCCATAGGGTTCAGCAGAGGAGAACTGTGCGAGGCGGTCAGAGATCTGTTGGGAGGACAGGAGACTGGCAAGCAAACACACCGACCACTGTACGCAGACAAACACCAACACCAGCACAAGATACCTGGCTAACAGAAGAGCACTGCAAATGATCTATTAAATGAGTCTTATAATGGTGGAGGAAAACTCCTCTTTTGTTTGGTCTCTCAGCAACGTGGAACCAGTCCTCATATCTGTCTGTTGAAAAAAAAAGAAGCTTGTGCTTCTGTTAGTTTCGCACGGTCTCCTTTCCTCGTCTGAATAGTCTTCCGTTTGAGAACAAAACCTTACCATAGAAGTGTGAACATTTTGTTAAGCATATCCTCAATTGACCAAACTCTTCAATGTAATGAGAATTACAGTTCTGACAACAGCGGTCTGTGGTATTGATGAGAAGACAGCGGGTCCCACCGTTCACAGCTCCTCGTCTTCAGTGAGCTTCATCCGTCTTTTCAGTTCACATCATCCAAGAGCAGACGCTGGAATCGAAAATAGTCGTTTTTCACAGCAAAACTCTCCAGTTCAAAATCCATGTAGCTTCAGTCATTTTCCAGGAATAGTGGCATACTGTATCACTCCCCCTGGGGGAGGGGGACAACAGCCACAAACATGCAGGTCAGGACTAATGTAAGAGTTAAGAGATCCCAGTCTTTTCCAGTCATAGACCTACTACTATAAGACATGGTGAAATAAGATAACTGGTCCCACTCACAGTCTGTTTGTACAGACAAATGCAATAACAAGCTGATGGCTACGTAGATGAGTAATCAGTAGTCTCTCAGCTTGTTAGACAGTAGTAATGATATGTCAATGTGATCTCGTCAGACACATGGATTGAGAGACCGGATAATACAACTGATGTTAATGCCCTTTCTACTGGTCGTGTTGCAAGTCCTCCAGATAACAGGATTACATGAGGAACTGAGATGTTTCACTATTATGAAGAACACTCACACGGAATGCTTGAGAAACACTGGTGTTTGTCTTTCAGACATATCATGGCCATAGTATTGTTGAGGTACATCCAACCTTTGGAGGAACCGTGCATGGATCCCAACTTGCCATGACAGAGGCCTAGTTCTGTAAAAGGGTGTGAGGGAACAGCAGTTTCTAGGCCTTTCCACAGCTCTCTGTGTAAGGCATTGCTCAACATCTCCTCCAGCAATGAGAGAGAGAGTACAGTACATAGCAACATATTGAACAAAATCACTATCAATAGTTATCAGTGCTAGATATTCCCATAACTGTCTCAGTCCTCACCAAAGCAATGGCAGTTTAGTTTCATTATCTCGTCATGTGTTCTCTCCTTCACAGCACCATAACTAGTGGTTTTTGCAGTGGTTAACACAGAGACCATTTGATGGTGGATGTCTCCTTCATACAATATCAAATACAGGGAGACCCCAAAAGTGGCAGACAAATAAGACCAAAAGATGTTGTTTGAGCAACATATCCTCACATAAGACATTATCACTCCGTTCAAGATGATATTTGGTGGACTGAGCAGAGGAGGAGGAAAAGGAGCAGAGATCGTTTATGAAGAGCTGGAGGCCAGTTGACTCATTAGTCTGTAATGTCCCTGGGTCACGAGGATGGCCCAGCACTGAGGCGAGGCGGTGGTAGCAGGGGAACAAGGGCCACCAACTCAGTCAGTCCACTAGCAGCCCATGAAGCAGATGACAGCGATCCCACGATGCTGGAAATAACCTCCCACTGGCCCTCACCCTGCACTGGCTATCTGCTCTGCTGTGGCCCAGCTCAGACTGGCCATCTGGAAACATCATGAAAGGGCCTACGGAAAACATTGTAATGACGACAGAACTATTTACACGATGCGTCTGCCTTGCGCGTTCCTTTCTTTGCTCTGCCATCAAGCACACTTCAAAAGACATATTTGGCTCAGATGTTTGAAGTTGTTGCTGGGGAAGAGGGCTAGTAAGAGTGAAGAGGAAAGGACATCGAGACTGTAGCCTGGATGAGGATGGCGATGACGTCACAGAGATGTTGAGGGGCATTGGAGAAGAAGTTCCAGAGGCTAGGTGGTTCCACACTGGTGTGTCTGTTGGTGGGTCACGCCCCTGGTGTTGTCTAGAGCTGCGCCGCTGGGTGATGTGGTGGGCGGTGTGGAGTGTGCTGTCGTGAGTGGTGTGCAGAGTCGTGTTCTTGGTGCTGTGGAGGAACGGGGGTGGAGGTACTGGGACCCGGTCCGCTGTTGGCCAGGTACTTGGCCCTCATGCTTGAGGTGTACTGTTGAGAGAAAGAGAAAAGTAAGGCGTAACAAAACAGCATGGGATGACCCATGTATTCACAGATAAAACATTTTCATCCAATAAAGAACTGTAAAAAATGGAAAAGTCATGAAAGGGCCTCTGGAAAACAGTGTAATTAAGACTGTAGTCTTTACATGTTGCCTCTGCCTCAGGGGTGTATATTTGATATTTTCTATGTTTGAAAGTGCAGGTCTTTGCCCTGACATTGAAAAAGCATGACTAATGTAATAAGCTGAGAACAACAGGTCACCTTAACAAATCAATAGAGGGTTTGGTTTTGAGGGCTGGAGAATGAACAAGCTCCACACATCACAACACCAACAGAGAAAACATTCAGGGTCCCCCATTCTGACACTGCAAAACAAATGCATGTGGGATACAGCACTGGGGGAATGTCACCCTGGGAGTCATTTGGACAGCCTATTGTGAACACCTAGGATCAGCAGTATGTTCACAATATCTCAGATTCCCCTACCCTCAGATATGGCTCTGAACAGTCTGTGTGAGATCAGAAATGTAACTGCCTGGTGCATAAAATCAAGCTTCAGTCTGCATTTTGGTTGGAAATGGAAAGAATGAACTGCATGCTCAGTCTGTGATGTAAACCTGAAATATACATCATTTTGTCCCTTAACTGTTTTACCTGTATACCATTTGGAATTCTACCACAGAGTTAGAGATGTATGTAGTGAAGCCTATCTGCAGTATCTACCAATAGTATCTACCTGCAGTATCTACCTACAGTATCTCTCTACAGTAACTACAGTCCCTACAGTATCTACCTACAGTAACTACAGTCCCTACAGTATCTACCTACAGTCCCTGCGGTATCTACTTGCAGTATCTGCCCGCGGTATCTACTTGCAGTATCTGCCCGCGGTATCTACTTGCAGTATCTGCCCGCGGTATCTACTTGCAGTATCTGCCCGCGGTATCTACTTGCAGTATCTGCCCGCGGTATCTACTTGCAGTATCTGCCCGCGGTATCTACTTGCAGTATCTGCCCGCGGTATCTATCTATAGTACCTATTTATAGTTCTATCTGCAGTATCAACAGTATTTAGCTATAGTTTGTTTTAATGACTCCAACCTAAGTGTATGTAAAATTCCGACTTCAACTGTAGATACGATCGATACAGTATATATTTATCTATCGTATCTATTGTATCCATCTATCTATTGTATCCATCTATCTACTGTATCCATCTATCGTATCTACCGACCGTATCCATTGCATCTACCATATCAACAATATATATCCATCCATCCAGTGTATATATAGTATGTATCTACATGGGAAAGTAAGGGCTTATCATACTGTACTTAGAGATAATAAACCACACTAGAATTGGGTTGTCACATCGGTGTATATTACAATGTATTTATTGCAAAGGAAGGAGCAGACACAAAACCAGGTGCACTTGCAGTACATACTCTGTGAAAGGATGTGACAGGACTTATTCCACTTGCCTATAGCTCCTATATAATATACATGCCATTTAGTTTTTATCCAAAGTGACTTGCAGTCATGCGTGCACCCAGGATCATCAGCGTTGCCAGCGCCATGCTCGGCCAACTGGATAGAACCAGACGTTATATCCTGCACACGGTTGTACTGAAAAGTGGCCTTGCCAGATCAACGTGACTTTCAATGGGAGTCTCTTAGACTTAGAGGTAAAGTGAAGTGGAGATCATCCCACTTCACACTCAGGAGCTCACAGAAGAAGTCAAGACTTCCAAAATGAACCAGTACAAGTCCTGGCCAAGGGGAATCTCCTGGCAACAAACTGGATAAAGTTGGTCTCTTCTACAGTAATTAACTTGTTCATTTTTCAAAACCGTCAAACCTTAAAAAAGTCCACTCAGATGTCATTCACAGTGTCCACTCCTTTCCAGACCCTCCCTGGTTCCAGTGGAAAGTGGAATGCAACAGTCTGAAGGGCTCGGCAGACTGCAACGCAGTTACGTGAATGTCCTTTTCTGTCGGACGTAGGCTTAAATGTTCATGAAAGGCCATTATGAGCCTGAAGACAGGACAAGAACGTGACGTGTACCACCTAAAACAGCTGCAGTGCTGGTGGATAGGAAGGCATGCTGCCCAAGGCCACAGTCAGGGGACACGCGTTAGGTGAGGGGTCACACTAGCAAGACACAGGAGGGCAGTGGGGTGGCAGGTAACTCTGGTTACGGCGTGGGTGGTTGGGGTGGGAGACTTGGTTTGGGGGGGAACACAGGCCAGTCAGTGAAGGTGGGGGGGGCATTGTCTGTACCTGTTAGCATAGCGGAGGAGGTTACCAAAACGATCTCTCACTCGCCGAGGGCTTTAACTGCCAGCTGTTGCGGCGGTAACTGTCCATGTCGGCAGTCAAATACAACTGTGTGGGTTTGCAGGAAAGAAAACAACAGCGACAAGACAGTATAGAGAAGATACACAGCGCAGAGTCTAGGCCCAAGCAGACACACGGACACCAAGGAGGGGCTCAGCCTCCAGGAGAGGAGGGCGACCGGCCAGGGAGGACCAGGGACCACTGACGGAGGGATTCAGGTTGACTTACAACACACAACCTGTGAAGACTGGTAGCTAGGATCGTCATGTTGACTCTAGCCCTTACTGTGAGCTAAACTCACTTGAATATGTCAAAATAAGAGGCAAAAACAATGCACTTACTACACTGAGACATCATTTCCAAAGCCAGGCCCCGTTGGCAGACTGTTTACTTTAAAACAAGATCTCATCGGAAGATCTTTCATTATCATCATCATCATTATCGTGTCCTACACAACGGCTGCCAAATGACCCAGTCAGTGGAGGTGTTCTGCCAATCAGTGTATAACGTAGACATTGGGACACTTACCGAGGGAGGAGGGGACTCTCTCTCTATCAGTGGGGTGTTCTCACACCGCGGGTTCTGGAAGGCATTGGCATTCTGGGTCCTGTGTAACAGAACAAACACACACTCCAAGGTTAAACACAGGCGGAGATGGAACTACAGCTGCAGAACCTGCGTGCACACACACGCACAGAAACAGGTGCAAATAACGTACATGACTTACTGACCCTCAAAATATACTTTCCATGCCACAGAAGCACGTACACCCACATATACAAATAGTTCATGATACCATTTAAACCCCTACAGGCACCACAGACACAGAACCCCACAGTACATCCCAGGCAGTACTGTGCTGTACAATCCACCAAAACCAGAAGTATCAACAAATCCCCTCCCCCAGCCCCCATCCTAAGAGGTCCATTCATTAGGCTGTTGGCCTTGGGTTTCAAAGGGCCACAGCTGGAGAGCAACAGCTGCATCGCTCGTGGCCGCCAGAATGTGACCCTCTATGGGAGAGCAGAGCACCGCTCCTCTCGTTCTCTGTGCTAGCACAGCCCTGGGTCACATGGTATCTCACATTCCTCAACCCTCACCACCACAGCCTGCTTTGAACCTTTCAACACTGAGAAAGTGGAGGGGAAGTGCACCCACTGTTCCCCAGTGATTCTCTTTGAGACGAGTGTTCCACGGGACTGGTGTTACTGTACTCACATGTACTCTGTGACGGGGGCGTTGCTGACGGTGTGGGCTGCAGCAGGGATGCTGGTCTCGCTGCCGTAGCTGCTGCCACAGCTGTACAGGCTGGGCATGTGGACGCGGTACAGGTTGTCATGGTTCTGCAGTCTGCCTCCGTGGGCCATGGACTCCTCCTCGCTGTCCGCCTCGTTCCTATAGAGACAGAGAAAGAGAGAGAGAGACACTGCTGAGTCACAGGTCCACCAGGACACATACGACCAGGGTTGGAGTCAATTCCGTTTCAATTCAGGAAGAAAACAGAAATTACAATTCGACTTCCACACTTTCTCATAGAAAATCATTGAGGAAAAGGCAACAGAAAACATACCCTAAGAAGGATGCAGCGCCCCCTGCTTGGACCAAATTAGATATTACATGTGACTGACACATATCAGTTAATTACTATAGCTCCTGCCTTGGGCAAATCAATGTCATTTTGTAAATGTCGGATCTCTATGGAAAGACGCACCATTCACCCAAGTTTAGTCAAAATCGGGCCAGCGTTGTCTGAGGTATTGTGTGTGACAAACGTACAAGGACACATCCACAGTCCCATTCTCAATTTTATCATGGGGGACAAAAATTGGAATGACAGTTATTTCCAAACTGAAATGGAATTGACTACAACCCTGCAGAGTGACAAACGGCCACAAGAGGGAGCCCCTCTCCCACTGATGGGGAGAGCAGCAGCGGCACAAAAACAGGCACATTCACAGTCACGTTTTGCATTCATCCATGGCCACGTTTCTATTCAATTTCTTCACTGCCCAAGGGGAGACGAAAGAAGTCTTCTCTTTGAAAAAGGGAAAGCAGCAAATCCCCACTGAGCTTAAGGAATAAAACCACACTCCACTAAGATAAAAATGTATTCAGTTTCCACACGAATATTACAGATTGATCTGCTATAATACAGATTGGTTCACTTCGCCATTTCTGTTCAAACATGAGCTGTGATCGTGACTACCGCAAGGGCTCCACTGAAAGCCCACATTGTCACATTTTCAAAAAAATGAAAGACATTTCCCCCTGTAGCACAACGGTCAAGATATAAAACATGGACAACAAAAGAAGACAAAAACAGCCCTTGTGGCGCTGCAGTGAATAGCGCTGATGATGATGACATTGTCATGGTGACTTGTCTCCCTCTAGTGTTCAACACACCACCCACAGCGTTCTCCTCCACACAGCTAATTAATGACATCATCCCATTCAGGGCAGCACGCATTCACCCATATAGAACATTACGAAGACAGAGTATGTACTGAACTAATTTCCAACATTGCCATGTTCATATATAAAACATATCAATGCGATGGCTTGTGGCACTAAAAGCAGTAAAGCTTAATGTTGGGTTATTAAGAACTACATGCATCATTACAACAATGAGCTATTAAACAACTATGTCATTTAGAAGATGCATTCCTATAAAAATAAAAAACCTTTGCTGTGTAACAGGAACAGCAAGCTGAGCTAAAACTGCAGAACATAACATATCCACCAGTATCCTCAGAACTCTGCTAATTACATAGTGGAGTTAAACTGGAGGCGTGGCTTGGGACAGCTAACTCTCATCTCTCTTACAAGGCATTATGATTCATCCTATCCATCTGCTGCTGATAGGGGCACCCAGCGGAGGGAAATCAGATGGATTTCATAAAGTACAACGTCAACCTCCACAATTATACCACTCCATGCAATGGTTGCAATAGATTTAGGCAAAGCTTTGCACGATTAGGGAGAGGGGGATAACAGGAAGTGATATTTGGGGAAGCAGCTGGGCCCTCCTGGCCAGGTCCCATGGAACACGCTGCCAGTGTTCTACACACTAGCAACGGAAGACTAAAATCAGCTAACACATTTCGTCAGGGGTTTAGTCAGGGGTTTAGAAACTCTTCAGGAAAAAAAATGATTAAATTCTATAATAGTATTGTCTCTGTCTGTCCTACAGGCAAATCATTATCATTTGAGTCATTTCCGTGTAATGTAAAATGGGCCTCCGAGGCTACAGTCCATGATTCAGGCAAAAGCTCTATTAACTAATGTATTAGTTCTATTGGAAGCAATTCTAAATGGTTTCTCAAACCCTGAAATACCTAAAACATTGTTAATTTTCTGAACCATTTTGCTCATAGACATGGAGCACTAACATAGAAACAGAAATAGCATTGAGGTCCAATTGGACGGACTGTATGTGGTACTGGAGGATAGTAGTGTGTATGGGAGAAGGGTTCTGACCTCTTGTTGTTCCAGGTGTGAGGTAGGCTGCAGACGATGGAGCTGAACATGAGAGCCGTGACGAAGGAGAAGAACACCAGGTAGATCAGGCCCTCCAGTCCATCATAACACAACCCTGTTATACCCTGGACATAGTCCTGGAACACAACACAGTTAATAACACAACCCTGTTATACCCTGGACATAGTCCTGGAACACAACACAGTTAATAACACAACCCTGTTATACCCTGGACATAGTCCTGGAACACAACACAGTTAATAACACAACCCTGTTATACCCTGGACATAGTCCTGGAACACAACACAGTTAATAACACAACCCTGTTATACCCTGGACATAGTCCTGGAACACAACACAGTTAATAACACAACCCTGTTATACCCTGGACATAGTCCTGGAACACAACACAGTTAATAACACAACCCTGTTATACCCTGGACATAGTCCTGCAACACAACACAGTTAATAACACAACCCTGTTATACCCTGGACATAGTCCTGGAACACAACATAGTTAATGACATTAGATCATTAGTAGATGTCATCCATCCATCCATCCATCCACAGTAGGCCTGTACGACAGGACATTGATGCAATTGTGCAAGAGCAAATGTGAAGTTTTGCAATGCCTGGACACAATACCACTAACATGGTCACAGATCTGTCTGCACATAGTATACTCCACTGTCTAGTAGGGCGATACTTAGGTGCCAATACGATATGTATTGGGAACCTCACAATTGTAATCTGTACTGCGATTCGATACTGTGACTTTATTGCGAGGCGATCATTCAAAAACATTGCTGCTGCAGAGGGACAAGACAGAGCCATGAGAAAACAAGTTATCAGTCATGGAAATAGAAGTGCTGAAAACAAATGGGCTTCCTATTTAAAGCTATGAAGGACAAATAGTGGAGTTTTGGTGCAGGTACAGACAACTAGCACACAGATAATACTGCGATACTGTCAAAACTATGCGCTATCTTTTCAAAAATAATACCCCGATATGTAACTGCATGGATCTTTCCTCCCATCACTACTGTCTGGTTCGTTGCCATGTCATATACATGTATCTATGACAACTAGTGCACAGGATAGAGGTTCACATCACGTCATAGAAATACAACTAACCTACCAAACAGATGCTACATTTTGCCTGCCTGCTACACAGGGTTACTGTACACAGCGCCCTATCTGACACACATACTGGGGGGAGGGAGGTTAGACATGACTATTTAATGATACATGGCGTGGAGGAGTGAGAAAGCAGGCCAACACGGTGCTTTTCCAGCGCCTTGCTTCAGAGCCAAGCAAATTACAGTCATTATCGAGAGGAAGTAGCTCGACGACATGCGCAATACCCGGGAGTGCTATTCAACATGACCAAAGCAGAGTAAGTTGGGAATAATATTGTCCAGCTTTTAAAGAAAACATTTCATGACGACCGCTTCTGCTTCCTGCATTTGCACTGAGAGACGTCTTGGTTGTTCCCTCTAGGTACAGCATGTTTACATGTGATGTAGTGGCAGGCGCATTACCCCATCCTCCTGGGTCACGCTCAGCACAATGTTTAGAAAAAAATATACGATGCAGAACAAACATCCCTCTCTGTAGAAGAACAAACCACGTCAGCTCTATTCACGTCATGACATTCGATCTGCTACTGAAAGTGTCCTTGGTTTCATCTGAATGTGAGCTCCTGGGCTACTGCTTGATTGGCTCAGGTTCTCCTGCCCTCCGCTGTGAGGGCTGTGAGTGGTGGGGATGAGAGTGGGAGTGACAGTAGGAACAGTGAGACCCAGGCAGGGTTCTGACAGTGTGACAGTGGGCACCGGCCACATAGGGGTTAACAGAGGAGGACGTGAAGAGCAGTCAGGTAGGGCTGCTACTACAGATCAGAGAGATATGCAGCCAAGCGCAGGGCGGCGGATACACTGCAGGCAGAGAGGAGCAGGTCTGAATACAGGGTTGAACCAAGAGCAGTGGAGCAGAGTTAAGCTCAGCTAAGAGGAGCACAGACGCACGTGCACAGGAGTGTGAACTGTGAACGTGGTCCTCTCCATCACACAGGCAGAGGGAAAGCCAACTGCGGGTCACACAACGACTCACTGGACCGTTTAGACACAGCTTGCAAACACATCTGCCAACATCATCGGACTGGACATGCACCGTACATGCTAACAACCACATCCCAGAGAGGGATACGTACACATGTAGACCGTGACCACGCAACAGAGACCATACGACATCCCCTGTGGAGTAAGGATGTTAGCCATGGTCCCCCTGGTGTCCCAGGCAGGAACAGCTCACCATGTGCAGGCTTCGGCAGTCCACCAGGGCAGTGAGCTGATGCAGGCCGATCTCTGTGGTGTTCAGCACCCCCTGGATCTGTTCTAGATTCCCCTGCAAGACACAAACACACAAACACTTTAAAAACAGGGCCAGGTCTACATTTAACACAGCAAATTAGGCCAGACCACGGTCTCAGTGAGCGTGTGTGTGTGTGTGTGTGTGTGTGTATGAGAGAGATACTGGCAGTACTTAATTTTTCGTGTCCTACTTAAACTAGTAAAGAAGGTTGGTATGACGTCAACAAAAGTAGAGAGTCGGCGAAACTTTGAGAAAACTCCCAAACCAGAAGAGAGTCAGCAACCCTGACGCCTCGTGCAGACAGACTCCAGGATTTTAATGGTGCGCATCACATCCCATTGAAATGAAGGCACTTCCTCCCAAACCTCAAATTTAGGCTATACTGCCGTCTGTCTGCACGAGGTGTAATAACAAACCACGTCCGGATTCTCCTATGGGCTGTAACAGCCGGCAGAGAACAGCGTCTGTCCAGAGGTCTATTTTAAATGACTAATTGGGACATGAGGGCTGATGAGTGTTGATGGAGTTCTACGTCTCTGGTAGCCCAACAGAACGTGAAATGTTCCTGTGAACTCAGCATTTTCTCGCTCTTTTTTGTTGTTGTTGTTGAATTTTTACCCCCTTTTTCTCCCCAATTTCGTGGTGTCCAATTGTTGTAGTAGCTACTATCTTGTCTCATCGCTACAACTCCCGTACGGGCTCGGGAGAGACGAAGGCTGAAAGTCATGCGTCCTCCGATACACAACTCAACCAAGCGGCACTGCTTCTTAACACAGCGCACATCCAACCCGGAAGCCAGCCGCACCAATGTGTTGGAGGAAACACTGTGCACCTGGCAACCTTGGCTAGCGCGCACTGCGCCCGGCCCGCCACAGGAGTCGCTGGTGCGCGATGAGGCAAGGACATCCCTACCGACCAAGCCCTCCCTAACCCGGACAACGCTAGGCCAATTGTGCGTCGCCCCATGGACCTCCCGGTCGCGGCCGGTTACGACAGAGCCTGGGCGCGAACCCAGAGTTTCTGATGGCACAGCTGGCACTGCAGTACAGCGCCCTTAACCACCCGGGAGGCCCCAGCATTTTCTCTCTTCACTGTCCCACTGAAGTATGCTCTGTGCACACAGTGGAAAGAGTAGCGCTGGACAATACAACACAGGGCTGTACAGAGGAGGCCAGTGAAAGTAACAGGAGCATAACGCAAAGGTGACGTGGCAGCAGACTTTTGTGGCCAGGTGCACTCGTCTCCTCTCCCTCTGCCTCTTGGTCCTTTGGCTCCATTCAGTGGACTGTGCAACCCGTAGAATTGCTACAATAGTACAGCCGGTGTGTCCAGACCAGGGGGAAGGCAGGGTGTGTTTAGCATCAGTACTCTGGCAGGTGGCGTTCACAGCAGGAAGTAAAGTGACAGATGTCAGGAGTCAGGACGCTCACCTTAGTTTGGGGGTACTCTCTGGTGGCCGAGCGGAGCAGCTCAGACACGTCGTCCTGCATCTCCACTAAGGCTTTGTGGCTCCCGGACAACTTCTACAACACAAGAGGGGAAACACGACCGACTGTATCAGACATGGCACTGAGTACTGCACTACTTGTTCAATGTCTTCGTGACAAACCTCCTGACCCTAACACAGAATATATATATATATTTTAAACCATGCTAGCGAACTCTAGTCCTTTCTGATGGTCAAATATGTCCCTTTACACTCAACCCAATGTCGGCACATTGACACCTGGTACCTGTGAGATATATTACATATATATCAACCCTTTTTATTAACAGATGTTGCTGTGATAGCTAGCCTGGGCTTGCGCTGCACTGTGAAGAGGGGGGGAAATACTACAGTCCATTAAAAGCAAGTCACGGATAGGGTGTTATGGTAGGGTCTTCAAATCACATTAATACACTGGCAATGGCCTTAGTGGCCGTTTCGCAGTTCTACATTTACACCTCCGGGAAAAAGCTGACATTTGGCCTAAAAGATGAAAGGCACAGGGAGTGTGCACTCTGTTCTGTCTTACCCAGCAAGACCACTCCTCTCTAGGTGGACTGGTACAGAGTGTACGTCACAATGTGCTTTTTGTGACCCAAAAACAGTCTTGCAGCCTTGACCCGTATTCTTTGAACAAAAAGCTTTTCTGGGAGATATGTTTTGTCAGTAAACATCTACTGTACATCAATGTTTTGCGACACCTTAATTAGTCAATTAAAAGCTACAAAGTCTAAGTGAAAAGACGATATTGTCCCTCTGAAGTAGCTGTGGTTGACTAGTCTTACTCCTCTTAATAAGACTCAGGTTCTCTTGCCAGCAGGCAGAACGTGTTCTAACGACGTCATTTCCACCAACTTCACCCGCTGGGTTAAAGCTGCTGCTTTTAAGGCCGAGGCGTTGGTGTGAAATGCTCATCTGAGACGGCAGTCCACAGATGAATCTATAAAGGCCGCATATGATCATCATCGCCCTTCCTTTCGTCCAATGGGATCGTCTCATTCACACGCAGAGGTCATTCGGAGGTCATAGATGAGAGAAGATATGTGCATACTTTATACAGTATGCAAGGTAGCGAGACGCATTAGCTAGATGAGAGGCATCTCACTGTTCAGCCTCAACAGATCAGATAAATTATAACCCGCATCAAAGTTACACGTTAGCCTGATTCACGCATGTACACTGAAAAAGATATGAATACTAAACATGTTAGAACACATCCCTACTGCCTGTGAGGCCTGTATCAAAGCGCTTTGCTAAAATATGATGGCCAGTAAAAGTCTGTTTGAAGTAGCCTACCTGTTGGAATGGGTTGGTTTGGCCCACACTGCATGTCATGTAGTACTGCAAAATGTCTGTGGAAACACACACACAACAGGCCTGGATCAGATGATGTGAGCAGTACCGCAGACAACCTCAGTCTAGTTAGTTCTAGCAGTGTCACTGTACTACTAGAAGGTGAATTGCATTACCACATTCTCACAGAGGACATCATGTTTTCTCCAACCATTTCCACTGTGAAAGGAGGTCCTCTCATTCACCACCATGGTGACTTACTGGATGGTATTTCTATTCCCTGACCTTGATATCCCATAGCCTTTATATGCCACTGCCTGAAGCAGTGCCCAGCCTACTGAATGTCAGCTGGGAACTCCATAACCTACAGTGATGTGGTATCATCTCAGGTCAGCTTCCCCAGAGACAGAGAGTGACAGACTAAGGATATTTTTGGGGTTGCTTTTCTGAAGAGGGTGAATAATGATCTTTGGGAGGGCCTGCAGAGTAATCAATGGCTGCCGATTAGCTGGGGGCTTGTGAGGAGGGGAGACTGGGGTTGCGTCTCTAATTGGCACCCTACCTTACACCCTGGTCAATAGTAGTGCGTTATATAGGGAATAGGGTGCCATTTGGGACAGAACCTGGGTCGATGGGGACATTTCAGAGCTCCGTAAACAATGCTAATGGGTTAGCTAGCAGCACGGTCAGGCACACTGTACCAGTAGGATTAACAGTATCCTGCTTTAGGGAACTCAATCTGGGACGGTGTGAGAAGGAGACATGTATTCTCACCCACACTGTGTGGGCCACACACTCATGCAATTTAATAAATAATGATATTTGGGAGTTTGTGACTCAAACATAGCGCAGGTTTGAATCAGAGTGGCTCTACTTCTGGTCCCCAGTATTAATCATAGAGAATATCACCAGCACCACCAACATAACACATGGCATCCTATTTCTGATGTGACACTGGTCTGTGACGTTCACTGATTACCACACAGTCAAATGGGTTCCGGATATACCACACCGCACCCACGCACAGACACACACACACACACAGAGTGGTAGAGAGAAGAGCAAGTCTGCTCTGTTATGGATGGGCCAGTTCACATCTGCTGTAGCTCCTCTAAACTGAGCTCCCTCCCTGTGAGTCTCATAAACAGTGGAATTATGGCACTGACAAGGGAAATTAACTGCTCATTCAATGATATCCTTGGATGGCCAGATACAACAGGCTGAATAGAAGACCTATCATTTACTGCTTGTAATAGTGTTTAAAGCAGCCAGTCAGAGACAACAGACTCATAACTTATCTTTGTGGAAGATTCAATAATTCGGTTCAGGATTTTACTACCACAATGGCAGAGTGATGTAAAAGAGAAACAATGGCCGAAACATTAAGCAGAAAGCGGGAGAATAGAACGTTTTTTCTGTTGGGGCTCGGACAGGGCAGTAAAGATAGACATATTACAGCCAGCGAGGAACAACAGATAAGATGAAGAATGGAACCAGAGCTGTTGAAATGATTCCCAGAGACCTCAGTGCTGCAGAGTGAGGTAGGGGGGGGGAGAACAAGTATTTGATACACTGCCGATTTTGCAGGTTTTTCTACTTACAAAGCATGTAGAGGTCTGTAATTTTTATCATAGGTACACTTCAACTGTGAGAGACGGAATCTAAAACAAAAATCCAGAAAATCACATTGTATGATTTTTAAGTAATTAATTTGCATTTTATTGCATGACATAAGTATTTGATCACCTACCAACAAGTAAGAATTCCATCTCACAGACCAGTTAGTTTTTCTTTAAGAAGCCCTCCTGTTCTCCACTCATTACCTGTATTAACTGCACCTGTTTGAACTCGTTACCTGTATAAAAGCCACCTGTCCACACACTCAATCAAACAGACTCCAACCTCTCCACAATGGCCAAGACCAGAGAGCTGTGTAAGGACATCAGGGATAAAATTGTAGACCTGCACAAGGCTGGGATGGGCTACAGGACAATAGGCAAGCAGCTTGGTGAGAAGGCAACAACTGTTGGTGCAATTATTAGAAAATGGAACAAGTTCAAAATGACGGTCACCCTCGGTCTGGGGCTCCATGCAAGATCTCACCTCGTGGGGCATCAAAGATCATAAGGAAGGTGAGGGATCAGCCCAGAACTACACGGCAGGACCTGGTCAATAACCTGAGAGCTTGGGATCACAGTCTCAAAGAAAACCATTAGTAACACACTACACCGTCATGGATTAAAATCCTGCAGCGCACGCAAGTTCCCCTGCTCAAGCCAGCGCATGTCCAGGCCCGTCTGAAGTTTGCCAATGACCATCTGGATGATCCAGAGGAGGAATGGGAGGTCATGTGGTCTGATGAGACAAAAATAGAGCTTTTTGGTCTAAACTCCACTCGCCGTGTTTGGAGGAAGAAGAAGGATGAGTACAACCCCAAGAACACCACCCCAACCATGGAGGTGGAAACATCATTCTTTGGGAATGCTTTTCTGCAAAGGGGACAGGACGACTGCACCGTATTGAGGGAAGGATGGATGGGGCCATGTATCGCGAGATCTTGGCCAACAACCTCCTTCCCTCAGTAAGAGCATTGAAGATAGGTTGTGGCTGGGTCTTCCAGCATGACAACGACCCGAAACACACAGCCAGAGCAACTAAGGAGTGGCTCCGTAAGAAGCATCTCAATGTCCTGGAGTGGCCTAGCCAGTCTCCAGACCTGAACCCAATAGAACATTTTTGGAGGGAGCTGAAAGTCCGTATTGCCCAGCGACAGCCCCCGAAACCTGAAGGATCTGGAGAAGGTCTGTATGGAGGAGTGGGCCAAAATCCCTGCTGCAGTGTGTGCAAACCTGGTGAAGAACTACAGGAAACATATGATCTCTGTAATGGAAAAAAAAGTTAATATTAAGTTCTGCTTTTCTGATGTATCAAATACTTATGTCATGCAATAAAATGCAAATTAGAAATCATACAATGTGATTTTATGAATTTTTGTTTTAGATTCCGTCTCTCACAGTTGAAGTGTACATATGATAAAAAATTACAGACCTCTACATGCTTTGTAAGTAGGAAAACCTGCAAAATCGGCAGTGTATCAAATACTTGTTCTCCCCACTGTATAGCCTGTAGCGTTCGTTTACCAGGGCAAAATAAACAGGAAATCGTGTGCAGCAATAAAACCAACGGCTTATCCAGGGCGGCCATTTCTCCTGATGCCGAGTGACAGGTATGAAATAAGGATAGAACGGAATAAAGGTAATGAAAAGGGTGACCTTTTCAAAGGCTGCCTTTTGCAGATTGAGAACAACAACCTTGGGGGTGGAAGGCAAGGTCATTCTTAGGAGTCACAAACATGTACTGGACACCATGTTGAAGAGAAAGAGACTCTCGCAGTCTACCAATTTAAAATCAAGTCTTGCAATGCCACAATTGTTCAGCTCGCTTTGAAGTCTAAAACCACCTTACATTCGTTTGCAATAATTTCCAGTTCTGCTTTTAAACACACAGGCATGTTAACACGCAGGAAAAACAGAACACAGTAACACCCCTGAATGCCCGAGTCCAGCCTCAAGGCAGTGGGTGAAGATACTGTACTGAACAGAGATGAGGTGATGCACATACAGTTGAAGTCAGAAGTTTACATACACCTTAGCCAAATACATTTAAACTCAGTTTATGACAATTCCTGACATTTAATCCTCGTAAAAATTCCCCGTCTTAGGTCAGTTAGGATCACCACTTTATTTTAAGAATGTGAAATGTCAGAATAATAGTAGAGAGAATGATTTATTTCAGCTTTTATTTCTTTCATCACATTCCCAGTGGGTCAGAAGTTTACATACACTCAATTAGTGTTTGGTAGCACTGTCTTTAAATTGTTTAACTTGGGACAAACTTTTCAGGTAGCCTTCCACAAGCTTCCCACAATAAGTTGGGTGAATTTTGGCCCATTCCTCCTGACGGAGCTGGTGTAACTGAGTCAGGTTTTGTCGGGCTTTGTGACGGCCACTCTATTAGCTTGACTTTGTTGTCCTTAAGCCATTTTGAAAGTATGCTTGGGGTCATTGTCCATTTGGAAGACCCATTTGCAACCAAGCTTTAACATCCTGACTGATGTCTTGAGATATGATGGCTTCAATATATCCACATAAATTTTCCTCCCTCATGATGCCATCTATTTTGTGAAGTGCACCAGACCCTCCTGTAGGAAAGCACCCCTACAACATGATGCTGCCACCCCTTGTGCTTCACGGTTGGGATGGTGTTCTTCGGCTTGCAAGCCTCCCCCTTCTTCCTTCAAACATAACGAGGGTCATTATGGCCAAACAGTTCTATTTTTGTTTCATCAGACCAGAGGACATTTCCCCAAAAAGTACGATCTCTGTCCCCATGTGCAGTTGCAAACCGTAGTCTGGCTTTTTCATGGCGGTTTTGGAGCAGTGGCTTCTTCCTTGCTGAGAGGCCTTTTAAGGTTATGTCGATATAGGACTCGTATATAGGATACTTTTTTACCTGTTTCCTCCAGCATCTTCACAAGGTCCTTTGCTGTTGTTCTGGGATTGATTTGCACTTTTCGCTCCAAAGTACATTCATGTCTAGGAGACAGAACGCGTCTCCTTCCTGAGCATTATGACGGCTGTGTGGTCCCATGGTGTTTAGACTTGCATAATATTGTTTGTACAGATGAACGTGGTACCTTCAGGCGTTTGGAAATTACTCACAAGGAAGAACCAGACTTGTGGAAGTCTACAATTTTTTTTCTGAAGTCTTGGCTGATTTCTCTGGATTTCCCAGGATGTCAAGCAAAGAGGCACTGAGTTTGAAGGTAGGCCTTGAAATACATCCACAGGTACACCTCCAATTGACTCAAATGATGTCAATTAGCCTATCAGAAGCTTCTAAAGCCATGACATCCTTTTCTGCAATTTTCCAAGCTGTTTAAAGGCACAGTCAACTTACTGTATGCAAACATCTGACCCACCGGAATTGTGATACAGTGAATTATAAGTGAAATAATCTACAAAGTAGATGTCCTAACCGACTTGCCAAAACTATATTTTGTTAACAAGAAATTTGTGGAGTGGTTGAAAATCGAGTTTTAATGACTCCCGACCTAAGTGTTTGTAAACTTCCGACTTCAATTGTAGGTCTTAACAACAGTTCCACTAGCCAGGATCTACAGTTAATGTAGGCTTTCCTTACTGGAGCGCCTCCTCTAGTATTCCTAAGGAGAGTAGACAGAGAGGCATTCACAATGACAGGGTAGAGAGCTCTATTCTCTCCAGCAATGACTTGACAATGGAGAGGGAAAGCTGGAGTGGCGATTTAGAAAAAGGATGACACTAACTGGGCACTATTGATGGGGGAAAAATATTGTTAAATCGATACAGTTACATATTGTGTTATTTTTGACGATATATCGTATCGTTTTGACAATATTGCAATAATAGTATTTTTTACTTCATAGCTTATTTTGTGAAATATGGAGCCAATTTGTTTTCAGCACTTTTATTTCCATGACTGATCAAAACTTGTTTTCTCGTGGCTCCTTTGTGAGAATCGGAAGGCACCTAAGTATCGTGATTATATCGTCCCCGGCAATTCCCAGCCCTACTGGTGACTGTGTCAAATGATGCAGTACTTTCAACTTTAGTAGGAACAAACACACACCCACCCACCCACTCTGCCTGCTTCACCATAACATCTCTCCTCACCCCCCTCCTCCACTGGTCTTATCTGACACACACACACACACACACACACACACACACACACACTACTTCACACACCCCTGGCTCCATCTCTCTCCTCATCATGGGACCAGTTTGGCCAATTACGCCACAGGTCGCATTAGACACTTAAAATTCAGCGCAGCCCGTCACCCCTGGCTTGTCTGCCCGGCCACAGATGCTCTGGGGGTAATTTATTGAATCCTATTACAGGTTTGAGGAGGTAGCTCATGCACCCCAGCCCAGGTCCATAAATCTGAAAGCAAAACATTTCACCACTGGCCAGAGAAAAGAAAAAGGTTTATCTCTCTCCCCAGGGTGGGATGGGGAATTGATTGAGCATCAAAGTGATTGGCCTTGTCTGGCAAATATTAAAGCGCTTTTGGCATTTGTGTCATTGCTCTGTCATTATTTCTGCATCATATCCCAGCGTGCATGCTACTGAAGAGAATGAATCCAATCATTTGTCAGAGCTATCAAAAACATCCTCCAGATGAGTACCCGACGACAAAAGAAACACTTATTTTATCAAATAAACAGACTGTGTTAAAGCCACACTTTTCATTGGTGTTATGCATTTCCCCCTACAACGATTTTCGACAACTGTTGTAGTGTTCTGTCAAGTTGAAGAGAGAACGCAATTCATAGTCAGCAGACGGTTCTCCTCCAAAACAAACAGGATATGAAAGCTTACGTGACTAAGAAATCGAACAAAAACCTGCCTTTCGGCGTTCTTGCACAAAACAACTTAAAAGTAGAGTTAGATGTGAATCTCACAGAGAGTAGTGTCTGGATTTCACTTTTTGATCGATCTCTCAATAAACGTAACAAATCTAAGACCCTGACGATTCCTCTTAATGAATCTTCACCTTTATTGAGCACTCCATACTGTTCGGTCATTTGGGTGACGAACATGTCTGGAGCAACGCAGAAGTCACTGGAGGTCTGCAGAGAGGGAGTAAAACACAGTCACACGCTGGGAAAAAACAAACAGTCAGAAAGCATAACAGGACATTTCCCAACAACACAGTAGTTAGAATAATGAGAATGTTTAGTCTGCAGGATAATCAGTCTCACTAGAGCATTCCATCAGGAGATAATAAAGATCACATGCATCATCGTGTCACGGAAGGAAGACGAGGCAGGGGGGGGTCATCTCTGAATCATACGCAGGGGAGGGAATTATCCATTTGAAATGGTGTGGGAGGGGGATTTGCATAAAGACAGATCCCACTGGGTCCTAAATATTTGATAAAGGCATGCTGCGCACAATGAACGGCACACTGTACCAGCTATAAATTGTAGTAGCTAGTCTGCCTTGCAATTGTCCCTAGATAAACTTGGGAAGTGTTAACAACCCTAACTTCATGAATCATACTGATAATAGTACCTCATGCCAAACATTCTATTTTGTTCAGTGTCAGCTGGCCCACTGCAGTGATTCAGGTACAAGGTTGTACAGGTTCTAACTCCCACACTACTTGGACTGAGCTCTGGGTTCCAAGCCTCAACATAGAGATATAGAGCCATGTTCCCATGGAGACACTCACGGCAGACACAGCCAACTCCAGACCCAGGGAGGCCCAGCTAATAACCAGAGCCAGGATGCCCAGCAGACACACTCTGCGGAAGGAGAGAGAGAGAGAGAGCGAGAGAGAGAGAGAGAGAGCGAGGACAGAGGTTAGAACAGGACTGCCATCCAGAAGAAATATCAGCCCGCACAGAGACGCACGAGATTGAACTTCACTCAAGTTTACTATAGATTCACCCCATTAGTTTACAGTAGCAACGTTTCCCTCTACTGTGGGAATTGTGATCGAATCAACATAATTTGTCCCTTTCAAAGCAACATACCGGGGGAAAAGAAACGTCTGAGATTTTGTTATAGGCAGAGCGCATCGGAGGAGGATTCTATTGCATTGACAGGCACGAGTGACGGCGAGTAGATGCACTTGTTTTGAGATCAAAGTGAAGAACCGCATGTATCTGCGTGCACATTTTAGGGCTGACCCCATTTAGTAGACTGGTTGATTGTTTGGTCGACTGAGATTTCTTTAGATTTTTATTTATCATCATTGTTTACAAGACATCTGTCTGATTGGCACCTGTCTGAGTGGACTAATCCATTGTGGAGGCCGTGTGGATGGCACAGTCCATCACTAAGAAGTGCTACTGAAATTGTATATGGTTATATTACCTAAGAACAATGGTGCAACACTAATAAAAATAATATTACTTTATAACAAATGATCTTTCTCCTGAGTTGGATAGAGGTCGCTGTCCGTGGTTCTGAAATATCAGTACGCTATTGAATTGGTGCTTTTCCTAAACCATGTTGCTATGTGCATAATAGCAAAGTAAAGCAACATATGTGGGAGGCAGCAGCAGAGTTTGGAGACGAGAAAACAGCCCTTGCCTTAATTGTCTAAGAAAAGTGAGGAGAGAGGAAACGCCATCTTAATTAGGTCTGTAATCAATAGCCCTAAATGTTATACGGGATAGGCTTTATAAATCATCCATACATCTACAGAAATAAGACAGATCCTGCTTCTGTTGCCTGTTTGAGTGTTTGCTTAATAGCCTACTGATTCCGTGAGCACCAAGCCTCACGCAACCACAACAAGTCGGATAAACAATTTCACAAATTGGGCTGTTTTTAATCTACGCTACGCTGTAATTAAGTCTTTACATATTGTTTTTGTTAGAACAGCCTCTGGTATTATTATTATCATTTATTTAGTGTTTACACGGTTCCAAGTTGTCCGAAAAATTATATTTACAATAATAATAATGAAAAAAATAATAATAACCTTCCCTTTTCTTGATCTCATTGTTATTATTACTAGTATGATCATCATAATAATAATAATAATAATAAGTAATGTCATTATCATTAGTAGGCTTAGTATGGCACTATTGTATAACCACCTACGAGCTGTTGGCCTAAGAGCGCCTCCCGTTTGGTCTTAATACCGTAACTCACTGAGGACTAGATTTCAATAGTTATATAGGCTACAGCAGTGTATCAATCATTCAGCTGTTCATGTCATCATATAGCATACGAGTCATTAATGATTTTTTAGTTCAATAAAATAAGGCACTCAGTGCTTGCTCCTTACCTTCTTTTTCTTGATCTCCAGTATTTTCCACAACGACTGAAATTTATTCCACACGCTTGACTTCCCCTTTACCTCCTGAGCAACCAGTCAACATTCCGGTTTCAAGTTTATTTGTCACTCTGCATCCTCTGCATCCCTTTTGCTGCTATGTGTTACGGTGTTCAGAGTTTGTTATAACTAATTGATTGATGTAATTATGATATGCTATAGGTCAGGCCTTATTGGTCATGTGCATGCGATGCATACATGCGTCACGTTAAGAGCAAGGGTCAAGGGAATAGGGAATGTTTTTCCTAAACAAATGAGGGATTTAGGTAACAGAACTTTTTATTTTGTAAAGTGGCTTCAACACAATACAACAACAGTGCCAGTCACCTCCTTGTCTGAAGGACAAGTGGCTAAACAGGTTAATGTCAAGCCCTGCATGTTTTCAAAAGTCTCATGGGATGTAGGCCTGTATCATAGAACAGTTATTTCAATAGTTATTTCCATGCTAAAATGTTATGGGATGCATTTTCTCCATAGTTTTTTTTTTACGGTAGGCCACTCAGGTAGAACGACATTATGATCAAAATGGCCACAGCAGCCCACTTGGCCACTGTTAAAACTAACAAAAAAAACTGGGTACAGCCTCAGATCACACACTAAACACACACTGGAATTTTCATAACGTTCAAGTTTGCTCTGAGCAGACAAATGTTCTCAATGCCGCAAAAAAATGTAGGGAACATTGCCTTGGACTGGGAGTTGCTTAGCCTTAACACCAAACGATGGCTATTACACATTATGACTGATCTAAATAACATGCTGGAGGGTTTAATGTTGAGCTATGAAAAGGGAGACCTTGATTTCAACCCTAAACACCCACAGGGATAATGTTTCCCTCATCTCCCAAGGAGAGTTAGGGTTAATTATGTTAGAGGAAGTACCCCTTCATTGGTCTCTGGGCAGGGCTTGAGGATGACCTGGGTCTGATTCACTGAGGATGCGTGAGATGAAAGGACATAGGAGGGATAGGAGAGCGGGACCTGGGGGAACCATAAAGCCCAACACTCTGGAACTGACCAACATGATAATGAGCCTCCCAAACTGACCCTGCTGTATCCACAGTCACAGATCATTAAATTAAATAGAAGGGGAGGGACTGAAGAGGAGGACAGGCAGTGATGAGCCTGTGTCCTTGAAGCCTTTAAAAAAAGGATCTAACATACTTTCCTGCAGAGTTATCAAGAGTTGAGACAGAGGAATTTTCTGAGAGATTAGTTTTAATGCACGTGCCAAATGGACTGTGACTGGCTGACACTTTAGGAAGCGTGAATTCGTCTCACATAATCGCAATGACAAGGCTGTTCAGCGTACAGTCAAAAGTAATTTGCAATGGGCGAACAAAGTGATACTTGAGATAAAACTTCTGACACGTTGGAGGCTTTCATTTTGTTTAAATAATTCAATAGCATGACAATTGCTATAAATATATGGCCCAGCAGAATATGGTCCCCCTCCCCACAGTTCTTTTTGGTTCACTCCCTCACATGGTAGGACTTACCCAATAAGTGTTCCCTTGGAGTTGCGAATGAGGCCAAACAGCACCAGCAGGCAGATGAGGATGTTGAAAAGCAGCAGGCCTAAGTAGCCCAGCCACCTGAAGTGGAAAACAACAATAACAGTCACGAACAACCACAAACACAACAGAACTATAGACGAACTGACTGAAGAAACCCCAACACCTGCTGACAAACGCAGCACAGTACAGCAAGAAGGAGAAGTTATCTATGACCACTGTACAAATCACATTGGTACTGCTAAAGAAATCAAAAGGATACAAACATGGGGATGGCTTCAAACATACATAAAACAAGAAGGAGACGTGATTTGAAGTCCACTTCCCCTGCGAGATGCTGAGGGAGGAAGTGTTTGAGATGTCGAGAGGAAGTAGCAGGGAGGGTCGGCTGCTGAATCAGACTGATTCAACTGTAAAGGCCTTTCCACTGTTGACTGCAGTCATCTCTGTTAACGACTTTCACATTCATACAGAGCCAACTGAATATCACTGACTGGCTGGCTGGACGGTCTCACCAGGAGACCAACTATCCAACTGTGAAATGTACTGAGGATATATAAACTATCTTACACTGCAGGGTTGTTAACACGAGTTACAGGAGGGAGGACTGTGTTGTGTGTTTCATCCAGTGTCTCCTCCCACTAAAATGGGTCATTTGAAGGGTTTCCCCAGAAAAATCTGAGGTCTCTTGTGGTTCATATTAGCCTTTTCTGAGTATCAACTGAGATGACTCTCTCTAAAGGGCCTAGCAGTGGAATTCTGCAGCACGACACCAGCATAAACATCAATCTACGAGGAATGACGTACTGTTCATGTAAACTGCTAATCCTCTAGTGCAGGATTCCTCTCAGAGTGGAAGCTGTGTAGTTCTGTTCACACTCCATTAAACCCATGTTGCTGTGAGCTCCTGTATGTAAATGAGGCAGCAGCAAAAGTAGCTAATAATAAAAACTCCCTAATACCTAACTTGAAATACAAGCAATGTATCATACAACATGACAGGAAAACAAACTCCAACTACATTCACCTACAATAGCCAAACAATGTACTAAAACAAACAGGCCTCGGTTCTGGTAATGGTTTTGGTGAACAATAGAAATTGTATGTCATGAGATGTCATATATTGAGACTCCCAGTCTGCCCATCTCTCACCTGTACCAGTCGTAGAGCTCGATGTTGACGGCCAGCTGCTCCAGGGAGATGTCTCTGTTTCCCCAGAAGGGGATCTCCACCATCTGCCTCACCAGCTCGTCCAGCTGGCCCTGCAGCTTCTGGATGATAGACAGATAGTCTGTGTGCTTGGCGTACTGGCCCTCCAGCTGCCCCAGACTGCCATCCACCGTCTGCTTCAGGGAGCCCGTGCCATCTGATACCTAGGTAGTAGGCACAGGGAGGGACACCCAAAGTCACAAACAACCCACTCCTTATGGGGATAGACAAAATCAATAGTGTTAATTATATCGTATCTATTTGGGGTTAGCAGGGGAATCACTGCTCCTTATAGTGATCAACAGTATGATGACTGTGAACGGTGGGCCCAGCCCATGTTATGGCTGTGACAGTAGAGATTTTGCTGGGGTGTCATTGTTTCAATGGGAGTTCTGAGTATTACCAGTTTCTGCACTCCTGCCACCGTGCGGTTGGCGTGGCGCAGGGAGTACGTCAGCCTGTTCACGCCGTCACAGGTCTCGCCGTTCCCATAGAAACCAACAGCAATGCCGGCGCTGAAGGGAGACAAGGGGGAGGAGAGGAAGCTGTTAGGAGGAGGAAGAGGGGTCGGCACAGCACGGCAGACAGACAGACGTACGGGGTAGGCGTGTGAACCCTGCATCAACCCTGCCAGGGATAGATGCTACTAAACAGGCAGCATTGAGCTACAGCAGAAAGCCTCCCTATACAGAGTCCATAGCAACCAAGAGAAATGGGTCAGCAATGCCCAGAGCCCCACGCCAGAGCTAACAAAGACTGCACTGACACAGGAGATCAACCCTTGCCCATTCATGGAGGCCGGAGATTATAGGGGGAGCCGCCCTGGCAATCACAAAGACCTACTTCCTCCCAGCTAGTGATAGACCAGTAGCCCTGAGGGTACTTGGCCTATCCACAGGGGGTACTTGAGAAGACTCATGAGACCATAGGCCTACTGGTAAAATGCACATGAGGGGGTACTTCAGGGGTACTCCAGGCAGAGAAAAATTCAGATGGTTGTACAGTAACCAAAAAAGGTTGGGAACCACTGCGCTAGAGTAGTTCACAAGTGGAATCAAATGCATTCGAGGTGGCAACATACAACACCGAATTTCTGATGCATATATCATCTAATTATTTACATAAACATTCTGAATATTAGCTACCTATTAAAAACTGATACCAGTAGGCCTTTAGAAGTCTGAGTTGTCCTTTAGATTAGAATGCGATTGAATTTTGCTCAACAGTGAAACCCAAGAAACTCAGTAGGAACTGAAGACCTGGTGAGAGTGGGACTTTTGCTCAATACATGTGGGGGGTAACCAATTGAATCAACAATGAGAATGATATCAGGGGGTAGCCTTGTCTAAGGAGGAGTTGTCACTACTTTTAACCTATTTCCCCTTTGGGAAACAAATACCTCACCACCAGGGGTCACTACAGCATCTCTCTCTCTCTGTATTCAATTTGCTTATCGGCATGACGTAAAAATGTACATATTGCCAAAGCTTACTTTGGAGATTTACAATATTAACATAATTAAAATAATAAATATTCTCTCTCTAACTCCCTCCCATTGTGAGCAGTTCAATAGGCGCCACAATCACTGCCTCCCTGCTGACTGAGAGACTGCAGAGCCAGACAGCCAGCCCAAACAATAGCCTGGTGACCATATGGTCACTCTCAGTTGAACACATGCAAACTGGAGGAGCATTCCATGTGTACAGCAGCTTGTTGAAGGACAGTCCATTTACAGTTCACACACACACACACACGACATCAGATGGAGGACAGGCTCCATGCAGAGTCCTTCAGAGCTATAAACTAAAGTAAATAGGCCGATTACATGATGACATCATTATAAGGCAGTTGGAGGAACTGTACAAGCAAGATGGAAGGAGGCCCGAGGGCAGCGTATCAAAGGAGACGTTCTGGTCAAACAGACTGGCTTTTAACATTGTATTGCAGGATTTCAAAGCTTCACTGCCATTATCCTACAGTATGTTTAAAGCAGGTACGTTCAGTTGTGGTTCTCAGACAGACGCCATCTAAGGCTATGGTTACATGGTTTCCTGCAGCCGTAGCAGAGTTCCCATCATTCCTGCAAGTCAGTACATCTGCCAGGATGATCTGTATAGGGTGTGGGTCTGGGGTAAGGCCAAACAAAGGGTTCCTCTGACATTGATAAACATCTAGCTTGTTCAACACTAATGGAGCCAAGACCAGGCCATTCCAGTAGTAACCAAAAATTTGAACATTTCAAAAGAGAAGTTTGAGTGTCATGCATGTAAGGCTGCAGCAATAACTAGGCTACATCAACAGAAACTAGGCTTACTCAACATAATGTCTCAGTTGAAGTAGAGAATCTTCAAGGACAGATGAGGAGAATATCTCTGAACAAAGAGTCAAACTGAATTATACGATGCAGCCACAGCAAGTGATATCACATTTTGATGCACCATCAATGACTTATGAAATTGCCATGGCAACCACTTTTGAGCAAAGTTAAAGCAGTACAATACGACAATTACCTCAGGGAGGGGAGAAAGAAGCAGAGTCAATCATTATAGACATAAGACAAGTTAAACTACTTCAGAACAAACCTGGAGAAAGACATTCAATCATCTCCTGCGTAAAATCTATAGACAAAGTGTTCCACAGGGATGCTGGCCCATGTTGATTCCAATGCTTCCCACAGTTGTGTCAAGTTGGCTGGACACAAACCGTTCTTGACACAAACCGGTGCACCTGGCACCAAGTACCATACCCCGTTCAAAGGCACTTAAATCTTTTGTCTTGCCCATTCACCTTCAATGGCACACATACACAATCCACGTCTCAATTGTCTCCACGTTTAAAAATCGTCCTTTAACCTGTTGCCTCCCCTTCGTCTACACTGATTGAAGTGGATTTTATAAGTGACATCAATAAGGGATCATAGCTTTCACCTGGTCAGCCTGTCATGGAAAGTGCAGGTGTTCTTAATGTTTTGTACCCTCAGTGTATATTGTGAAGACTAAGCTGATCTAGCCCTCCTACGCAGTCTAGAACGAACCACCCTACCAGTAAGATACATAATATGAAATGTTCACCCCCCCATAAAACCAAGCAGTGAATTTGAAGCTCAGATCTTTCCTTTTTTTCTTTCTTTTTAAAGCAGGTCTGTTTAGGCTTAACTCTTCATGCCTGTGACATAACATCCCCAGTCCTTTACACAAGAGCGTCAGAGGGGATTAAATCAAATGTCATGTTGACAAGGGAAACACCTCCTGTTAAAATGGGAGCCAGTCCACTCCTCTTCACCCTGCAGCCAATGAGTGGATGGGATTGGCCATTTCCTGAACTGCTGCTAGCTAGGGCAATCTCTTCCTCTCATACTCTATGGGATGGAAAGGTGAGCTGGAACTATGGGTTTGTGTTCAGGGCAAACAAAGCACATCTCCCTCTGGGGACGGGTAAACTGTGGTGGAAACTTAGAACAGGAAACACAGCCAGAGATTAAATACACAACAACCCCACTAGTTTGTTGGTTTAGTGTTCTCTTCGACCACCTTGATAGTTTAGGAGTTTGTAATGTTTTCTAGACACATCCGGTTTGTGTCGTTCATATTACACCCCCGTGCCGTTTCACAGAAATGTACAGAGCGTTGTTGTTTCTCTCACTGTAAGGTCAGTGATTCAGGACTGACAAAGCAGCAAGACAACGTCTTAAGTGCTTTATATGTTTAGGTGTTCACAAAGAAAACGCCAGAAATGACATATCCGAGTTCCATCTCCCTGTCATCGACCAGCACAGTGAGTTTACAGCAGGCTGAAGACAAACCAGAAAGATGTTATCGCACACTCAATGTCAAGCCTAAAAACGGATTTACATGAAAGGCAGTTCTGCTTCCTAGGCTCTTGCCTGGGATTTCCATCATCTTTAATTATGCAAGCAGCAACAACTCCTTTGATCTCGACAACCTCAAGTTTCACAGCCAAAACGTAACAAAGTGACAGAAGATGGGTATGTGACTGCGAGGACTCCCTCAAATCATGAGCTTTGTGCAAGACTTCAGTAAAACAAAATTGCAGAGATTCTCTCAAGTTTCATGACAGTTAGACCATAAACTTACACTGCCTGTCATTCACGTGGCATTAAACTGAATTTAATATTCCACATGCGGCATTTTTACTCATTGCTCTAATCCCACTTTCCCCACGCTCTCACCACACAGACACACAGGGAGAGAGTAATTGTCATGCAGCCCACATGCTCATCAAGTCTCCATGCTTTTGTGAGCCGCTCTGCAGTGATTTCAGCTGAATCCAACAAGATGGCTCTGAGCTGATCCAACTCATGGGGAGTGAAAACAGGATTCAGCGAAGCCCAGTGTTAAAATGGATGTGACAAAAACAGGAAGATTCCACAATTGAGTCAGCAAAAAGCTCATGCTTGGATTTCACAAGCTCTCCCAAATAAATGAACTCTTTATTTGGGATATGGAAGCGTTTAATGTCTCTCTCTTGGGTGTCATCCATTCGTAAGACATTACTCAGTTTTCAGTACGTGTGGGAGTTCTTTGCTCTGCTCTCAGGTTGTTCTTCCCTTTCTCATGACTCCTCTGAGACTGTATGCTAATACAAGTATCTGGCCTAACAGTCAAATCCCAGAGGATTACTTACATAGTATTATTATACATTTTTTATTTAACCTTTATTTAACTAGGCAAATCAGTTAAGAACAAATTCTTATTTACTGTGATGGCCTCTCATCTATACATGAAAGAATAGGCTTTGTTTCCAGACAGATACAGAGTGGAATCTTTTTTTAGGCTGTGTTCTCACACCTCCACAATGCTGAACATAAACTGCACAAAGCAGATGGTTGGATTCTTAAAAAAGGTGTCCATTTATTTGGGTGGATCCATGAAGAGCCGAGGCCACTTTTTCCATGTGGTCTACAGGTGAACAGGAAAACATTGAAAAAGATGAGCAGAAGATATCGGCCCTTTTTAATGTCTATCTGTCTGTCCTTCCTTCTCCTGTCACTTGCCATGAGGCCATTTTGCTCTGCGTTTGTGGCTGCTTTCCCATTTCCGCTTTGATCATCTATGTACGAGCTACAGACAGTGACTGTCCACAGTTTGCTGTCTGTGTGTCCATCTGTCTGTCCCTAGATGAGCAGAACGACTTCCATTTCAGCGCCTTGAGACTCCTGGCTGGGCCTCTGTCTGTGTCGACAATGATGCCATGACCTGAGAAGTACTAAACAAAGAGAGGAAACAGACTAAACTGTTTACTTGTTTGGGTGGCCTGGGGGCTGAACCCACAACACAAAGGTCATGTTTTCTAAATTACAGCTGAAGGAGCCATTTCCTCATCCTCCCAAATCTTTATTGGCAGATTATTAAACACACAACACAAAGTGCATGACAGTTAAGATTCTCTGTTACAAAACCATCCACTACTTGGTTACTGTTTATCATTAAATGGCAGACCGGATTTATTTTCTCCCCCTCCAAAAAGGCTTCCATGCACACAGACTAGGGATGGGCATTTGAAATATTTTCACTATTCGAATAAATTAAAAAAAAAAACATTAAAAAAAAGAAGAAATATCCGGATAGTCGAAATACATGTGTTTTTTGTAAAACTAGGTTTGCTGCTGTAGCAGGGGGGGGGGTGTGTGTGTGTGAGCAGGGGTCAGTGTGTGAGAGACCATGTTCCCCTTCCTTGTCTACAAGGGAAATTATGTAAAATATATCACTAGCCACTTTAAACAATGCTACCTAATATAATGTTTACATACCCTACATTATTCATCTCATATGTATACGTATATACTGTACTCTATCATCTACTGCATCCTTATGTAATTACATGTATCACTAGCCACTTTAACTATGCCACTTTGTTTACATACTCATCTCATATGTATATACTGTACTCGATACCATCTACTGTATCTTGCCTATGCTGCTCTGTACCATCACTCATTCATATATCTCTATGTACATATTCTTATCCCCTTACACTGTGCATAAGACAGTAGTTTTGGAATTGTTAGATTACTTGTTGGTTATTACTGCATTGTCGGAACTAGAAGCACAAGCATTTCGCTACACTCGCATTAACATCTGCTAACCATGTATATGTGACAAATAAAATTTGATTTGATTTTGATTTGATTTGAAGTACAACAACTCCTAGCCCAGAGTGGAACTCAGGACTAAGCTTATAATGCATGATATAACCTTGAGAGTTATGTCCCACCCCGCTGTGGGGTGGTGGAAGGGGTGGTGGTGGCATCAAACTATTTGATTGAACACTTTCTTGGGCACTGCTGGGCCATGCACAAGGCAACCTTTCCATCAGAACCATCTACTGATTACAGATACAGTCCAACGCGGGACACGTGCTGCTATAACAGGCAGTCATTGGCAGAGTACTAATCTCTCACGCTTCTCCTATGTAATGCCCTACAATGGAACATTAACGGCGAGCTTCAGATTAAAAAACAGTCTAACTTCCGTCGTTTTCTATTCCTTTATGCATTGATTAGAAATGTCCCCACTCACCTGCTAGGCTACATATCTAGCCTCTGACTGTAGTGCCGCTTTGATTGGCTCACAATAAACCAAATCCAACTTTATTTGTCACACGCGCTGAATACAACAAGTGTAGACTTTACCGTGAAATGCTTACTTACAAGCCCTTAACCAACAGTGCAGTTCAAGACGAAGAAAATATTTACCAAGTAGACTAAAATAAAAAGTAACAATAAGAATAACAAGGCTGTATACACCAGTACCGAGTCAGTGTGCAGGGGTACAGGCTAGTTGAGGTAATCTGTACATGTAGGTGGGGGCGAAGTGACTATGCATAGATAACAAACAAACAGCGAGTAGCAGTGTACAAAAGGGGGGTCAATGTAAATAGTCCTGTGGCAATTTTATGAATTGATCAGCAGTCTTATGGCTTGGGGGTAGAAGCTGTTAAGGAGCCTTTTGGTCCTAGACTTGGCGCTTACCGCTTGCCGTGCGGTAGCACAGAAAACAGTCCATGACTTGTGCAAACTTAATGATGGTGTTGGAGTTGTGTTTGTACACGCAGTCGTGGGTGAACAGGGAATACAGGAGGGGACTAAGTACACACTCCTGAGGGGCCCCAGTGTTAAGGATCAGCGTGGCAGACGTTTTGTGGCCTACTCTTACCACCTGGGTGCAGCCCGTTAGAAAGTCGAGGATCCAGTTGCAGAGGGAGGTGTTTAGTCCCAGAGTCCTTAGCTTAGTGCTGAGCTTCGTGGGCACTATGGTGTTGAATGCTGAGCTGTAGTCAATGAACAGCATTTTCACATAGGTGTTCCTTTTGTCCAGGTGAGAAAGGGCAGTGTGGAGTGCGATTGAGATTGTCATCTGTGGATCTGTTGGGGTGGTAGGCAAATTGGAGTGGGTCTAGGGTGTCCGGGAGGATGTTGTTGATGTGAGCCATGACCAGCCTTTCAAAGCACTTCATGGCTACAGACGTGAGTGCCATGGGGCGGTAGTCATTTAGGCAGGTTACCTTCGCTTCCTTGCGCACAGGGACAATGGTTGTTTGCTTGAAACATGTAGGTATTACAGACTCAAGTCAGGGAGAGGTTGAAAATGTCAGTGACACTTGACAGTTGACCTGCCCATTACCATGTCCTGGTAATCCGTCTGGCCCAGCGGCTTTGTGAATGTTGACCTGTTTAAAGGTTTTGTTCACATCGCCTACCGATTTACACGTGTGAAGGCTACCAGTGTGTCTTTTTTAATATTAATGTGTCTTTTTTATATTAGAAAGTTTGTTGTTTTATTAAATGAAGAATGTCAAATGTCACGGTATTTACTTGTATGTAGTAATGTCACTTCATGGATCATTTTAGTTAATTCAGACAAAGCCTTTTCAATGTTAAAATAGGCCTAAACATGTACACTCGCAATAATCATGTACACTCGCGATAATCAAATACTAATACTAACGTCCGTTCGATAAACCGGGCCAATCCCTAGCACAGACCACATGAATTACACAATAGCATTAAGCACAGAGAGTAGTCTTGTTCAATTCATGATATCGTCGCTGCTTATTATGGGTTGTGCTCCTTCCCAATGGGGAGAGACCCTCTCATAGCCTGTGAAAGGAGGGTAGGGCGAAGAGAGTTTGATGAATCTCTTCTCTCTACAAGCATAGATGGGAGTCGATAAGACTCCCACAGCCGGGAAGAAATATTTTCAGCTGCCTGGGCTTGCAGAGACTTGCATCATGTGGATGGATTTGTTCTCACAGGAGGGGCAGGGCAGGAGAGGCGGGCAGAGAGACTCCAGAAGCTCACTGTTAAGACAGCGACAGGTGCAGATGGTCAATACTCACTGGGGTTCAGGGAGGACAGATATCCATCATTCAGATTCAACCAGAGATGCAATTACAGTTCAGGGAGAGGTACCACCTGGGTCACAGCGCCTTGAAAACAGAAGGCTGGGAAGTGCCTATCCCACAGACGGATGGAGGGAGACTGAGGTGAGAAGACGAAAAACCTTTCATCAGTCATAAATACTGGGCTGTGGCCCAGACACTACAGAGTGGCCATTCTGGCCAATAGCTTTGTCTTAAGAGATCACTCACAAAGGGGCTGCATAATTGAAAAGGAAGGTTTTTCTAGGAATTCTAGGTAGATTATTTTGACAGACAGCACTGTTCATTCACTTATCCGTCACTGCCACTCAGAACATGACCCTTTGTGAGACCCAGGGATTCAAAAGCTAGTCTGTGTAACTGTGGTGGACTAGCCTGTTGATATTCCAGACAGCTGTGTAAATTATTGGTTGGGAGGGACTCCAGAAGGAAGGACTCAGAAACAGACATATATACAGGACACCCCTTCATCCACTATATATACAGCAGTATGAGGATGAGGACACCCCTTCATCCACTATATATACAGCAGTATGGACACCCCTTCATCCACTATATATACAGCAGTATGAGGACACCCCTTCATCCACTATATATAGAGCAGTACCAACAGTTTGGTCTGGTTTCCCACTGTACTAGACACAGAGCTACTCTTTGATAGTGAAAGGGTATATCGTCCTTAGCATTTACCCCAATGTGATACTTTGCCATCCCATTGAAGTATACTGTACAAAAATATAAAACGCAACATGCAACATTTCAAAGATTTTACTGAGTTACAGTTCATAGAAGGAAAATGGTCAATTGAAATAAATAATCTATAGATTTCACATGACTGGGCAGGGGCGCAGTCATGGGAGCCATGCTCAGCCAATCAGAATGAGTTTTCCCCCTCAAAAGGGCTTTATTACATACAAATACAGCATGGCACTGACAAATTCTATAAAACGTTGTTGGAGGCGGCTTATGGTATAGAAATTAACATTCAATTCTCTGGCAACAGCTCTGTTGGACATTCCTGCAGTCAGCATGCCAATTGCACACTCCCTCAAAACTTGAAACATCTGTGGCATTGTGTTGTGTGACGAAACTGCACATTTTAGAGTGGCCTTATATTGTCTCCAGCACAAGGTGCACCTGTGTAATGACCATGTTATTTAAATCATCTTCTTGATATGATATGGCAAAGGAGAAATGCTCACTAACAGGGATGTATACAAATTTGTGCACAATATTTAAGATAAATAATCTTTGTGTGTATGGAAAATATCTGGGATCTTGTATTTCTGTACACTTTACATGTTGCGTTTACATTTTGTCCAGTATAGTATGCCATCTAGTGTGATTAGTTCCGCAAGATTGACACTTTGCAGAATTCTTGGGGTAGCCTAATTCCTGAAAATACACCACAATATTATTGTCATTCAAAGGGTTCTAAAGCTAAACCACCAGAGTCCTTGAGTATCCCTCTGCCTGCTCTGAGCCAGAGCCCTGCCTGCGCTGAGCCAGCCCCTCTGGGTCTTCTTCTGTGTCCTGAGTTGGCTTCTGAGAGGATGTTGCCATGGAAACTACAGTGTGAGCTCATTTGTCACATGATTTCAGTTTGAATGTGAGAAATCCTTTGTTTTCCTAACTTTTTCGTTACTTTCCAATACCTTGCTGGAGGACTTCCTGCAGAGACGAGGCCTCACGGTTATCACGTCTATCCCAGAGAATAGGGGCGTTGGCATGGTGTTTGGTAAGGAACCAACGTTTCAGACAGAGACGCTGAAAACTGGCATGATTCTACGGCAATGCTGACTGCAGTGCAGCGCAGGAACTTGCATATACCAATGATAAAATTAAAGCCTAAATATGGCTGGCCATTAAACCAGTTGTGGTTCAGCCTAGAGCTGTTCAACAGCTGACTTACCAGGTTAACTATTTCGATATAGGGGGCGCTCTTTTAATTTTTGGATAAAAAAACGTTCCCGTTTTAAACTAGATATTTTGTCACGAAAAGATGCTCGACTATGCATATAATTGACAGCTTTGGAAAGAAAACACTCTGACGTTTCCAAAACTGCAACGATATTATCTGTGAGTGCCACAGAACTGATGCTACAGGCGAAACCAAGATGAAATTTCAAACAGGAAGTGCCCCAGATTTTGAAGTCGCTGTGTTCCAATGTCTCCTTATATGGCTGTGAATGCGCCAGGAATGAGCTTACACTTTGTCGTTTCCCCAAGGTGTCTGCAGCATTGTGACGTATTTGTAGGCATATCATTGGAAGATTGACCATTTTACACTACATCTACCAGGTGCTCGCCTGGTGTCCTCCGTCGCAATTATTGCGTAATCTCCAGCTGCGTGTATTTTTCCATTTGCTTCCGAGGAGAAACCCAACTGCCACGAATGATTTATCATCGAATAGATATGTGCAAAACACCTTGAGGCTTGATTCTAAACAACGTTTGCCATGTTTCTGTCGATATTATGGAGTTCATTTGGAAAAAGGTTTGGCGTTGTAATGACTGAATTTTCGGGGTTTTTCCTTAGCCAAACGTGATGAACAAAACGGAGCGATTTCTCCTACACAAATTATCTTTTTGGAAAAAAATGAACATTTGCTATCTAACTGAGATTCTCCTCATTTGAAAACATCTGAAGTTCTTTAAAGGTAAATGATTTTATTTGAATGCTTTTCTTGTTTTTGTGAAAATGTTGCCTGCTGAATGCTAGGCTTAATGCTATGCTAGCTATCAATACTCTTACACAAATGCTTGTGTAGCTATGGTTGAAAAGCATATTTTGAAAATCTGAGATGACATTGTTGTTAACAAAAGGCTAAGCTTGTGAGTGAATATATTTCTTTCATTTCATTTGCGATTTTCATGAATAGTTAACGTTGCGTTATGGTAATGAGCTTGAGGCTATGATTACGCTCCCGGATACGGGATTGCTCAAAAAATGTCCCCGTTCCAGCTGCTGTGAAGGACTACAACAAGGGCATGCGAGGTAGGATATGATACTACAATGTTCTCCACAAGACCATGAAATGGTACAAGACATTTTTCTATAATTTCATTGACATTGCTGTGGTGAATTCCTTCATCCTGCAGAAGGAAATGGTCAAGAGCTGTGGACAGCCCCCCATCTTACAGCTAAGCCTTCAGGGAGCTTCTCATCCAGGAGCTTGCTAGCTACAGCAAGTCTACTGTAGCACCTTCTCTCCCCTCTACCTCTGTCCCTTCTGCTCCAACCAGTGGTGTTCACCTGACCAGATTCATCTCTGCAGGCATGAATGTGCCTCAGGGCAAAAAGGGCACAGTAGGGAGATGCCGTTGTGCCCTTTGAAACAGGAAATGCCCCATCACCTGCACCACCTGTTCAGTAAGCCTCTGCTTTACACCAAAAAGAGACTGCTATGGGCCATGGCACCAGCAGCACAATATTGTGTAGAGGACTGAGGGTCTTCACAATATTGTAAATAGAACATGTGTAAATAGTTACTTGTTATTTTTATTTATTTATTTATTTTTATTTATTATATTATATTATATTTATATTTTTATATATTATATATATATATATATATATTTTATTTTTTTTTTTTGGGGTGTGTGTTAGAATAGCATTTATGTATTTTGTATATCGTTCTTTCCTTCAAAATGAATCACTGTACCAATTCGGCCACTTGGGTACATTTGTGTGGGACACCTGGGTGACTTCATGCTCAATGTCATGTAGCTCGCTTATTTTAAGTTTTTTTCTTCTACCAGATCTATTGGTGTTATATTCCCCTACATTCAATTAACATTTCCACAAACTTCAGAATGTTTCCATTCAAATGATACCAAGAATATGCATATCCTTGCCTCTGGGGCTGAGCTACGGGCAGTTAGATTAGGGTATGTCTTCAGGAGGAAATTGAGAACAAGGAATGCAGCCATAACAGGTTAACTTGGGTCAAACGTTTCAGGTAGCCTTCCACAAGCTTCTCACTATAAGTTGGGTGAATTTTGGCCCATTTCTCCTGACAGAGCTGGTGTAACTGAGTCAGGTTTGTAGGTCTCCTTGCACCACAAGCTTTTTCAGTTCTGCCCAAAAATGTTCTATTGGATTGGGGTCAGGGCTGTGTGATGGCCACTCCAATACCTTGACTTTGTTGTCCTTAAGCCATTTTGCCACAACTTTGGAAGTATGCTTGGGGTCATTGTCCATTTGGAAGACCCATTTGCGACCAAGCTTTAACTTCCTGACTGATGTCTTGAGATGTTGCTTCAATATATACACATCATTTTCCTGAAGTGCACCAGTCCCTCCTGCAGAAAAGCATCCCCACAACATGATGCTGCCACCCCCTGCTTCATTGTCGGGATGGTGTTCTTCGGCTTGCAAGCATCCCCCTTTTTCCTCCAAACATAACGATGGTCATTATGGCCAAACAGTTGTATTTTTGTTTCATCAGACCAGAAGACATTTCTCCAAAAAGTACGATCTTTGTCTCCCATGTGCAGTTGCAAACCGTAGTCTGGCTCTTTTTTAAATTTTATTTTTTAAATGGGGGCTTTGGAGCAGTTGCATCTTCCTTGCTGAGCGGCCTTTCAGGTTATGTCGATATAGGACTCGTTTTACTGTGGATATATACTTTTGTACCCGTTTCCTCCAGCATCTTCACAAGGTCCTTTGCTTCTGGGATTGATTTTCACTTTTCGCACCAAAGTACGTTCATCTCTAGGAGACAGAACGCGTCTCCTTCCTGAGCGGTGTGACGGCTGCGTGGTCCCATGGTGTTTATACTGGCATACTATTGTTTGTACAGATTAACGTGGTACCTTCAGGTGTTTGGAAATTGCTCCCAAGGATGAACCAGACTCGTCTACAATTTGAGGTCTTGGCTGATTTCTTTGGATTTTCCCATGATGTCAAGCAAAGAGGCACTGAGTTTGAAGGTAGGCCTTGAAATACATCCACAGGTACACCTCCAATTGACTCAAATGATGTCAATTAGCATATCAGAAGCTTCTAAAGCCATTAAATACTTTTCTGGAATTTTCTAAGCTATTTAAAAGGCAGTCAACTTCGTGTATGTAAACTTCTGACCCACTGGAATTGTGATACAGTGAATTATAAGTGAAATAATCTGTCTGTAAACAATTGTTGGAAAAATGACTTGTGTCATGCACAAAGTAGATGTCATAACCGACTTGCGAAATCTATAGTTTGTTAACAAGAAATTTGTGGAGTGGTTGAAAAATAAGTTAATGACCTAAGTGTGTGTGTAAACTTCCAACTTCAACTGTAAGTAGTTAGATGACTAAGAAAGGAAAGCTAACAGCCTAGATACAAAAAAGTAGCCGTGATTGAGGATTATTTAATTTGAGGCAGACTGCAGAAAGTATCTAGTAGAGGGATTTGTGGTGTCAAGCCTTTTAACCCTGTGCACCTCTCATTCTCTGCTTGAGTAGATGCTAGATTGTTTAAAAAATGTGAACACCAGATGGGAAGGGGTTAACACCAAGCAGCAAGCGCCCAAGTAGCCTACCCTCCAATTGAGAGCTTCAATGAAGTAAGCAGAAGATTAGTTCTAAAAATACCACCATCTCACCACAGTAGTTAGACACTAAACCAGCAGCTTTCAGATGCTACAAGATACCAAACTACATCCCTTCCACTGCAGATAAATTGTTTGCCTACACAAAAACAGAATAATCTCTCAAAAGGATTAAATTTCCGGGTCAAAGTTTAGAAGAATTGTGGGGGTCCTGTCTGTCATCCCCAGACTACAGCATGTGCAACCCATGGTTTGTGAAGTCCAATGTCAAATGAAGATGTGCTCTTGTATCCTCAGTTCAGAAGGGGAGAGGTATAAACAACAATAAAAGTGGCATCTGACAGTGTGTGTGTCAAATACCTCCTGTGTCCATTATGAGTTTGGAGACAGGTCACAGTTCTGCTCTCCTTAGAGCACAGCCTCCAGCAGAGTAAACTATCCATCAATTCTAGGGGTGTAACGGTTCACCAAACCCACGGTTCGGTACGTGTTGCGGTTTTGGAGTCACGTTTCAGTTTGGTTTCGGTACAGTGGGAAAATTAAATGCTGTTCACCTGTTCAGCATTCATGTTCCTGGCATTGTCTGTTGTGACAGAACTGTTATGTTGGGCCTCTCAAGCTTCCACTCTGATGCTGCGTTTCGAACTATGTGAGAGGTGGGAATGTACCTGTTGGAGGGCCATTCAAGTGGATTTTTCCCAGTCCTATATAACACTGCTCAAAAAATTAAGGGAACACTTAAACAACACAATGTAACTCCAAGTCAATCACATTTCTGTGAAATCAAACTGTCCACTTAGGAGGCAACACTGATTGACAATAAATTTCACATGCTGTTGTGCAAATGGAATAGACAACAGGTGGAAATTATAGGCAATTAGCAAGACACCCCCAATAAAGGAGTGGTTCTGCAGGTGGTGACCACAGACCACTTCTCAGTTCCTATGCTTCCTGGCTGATGTTTTGGTCACTTTTGAATGCTGGCGGTGCTTTCACTCTAGTGGTAGCATGAGATAGAGTCTACAACCCACACAAGTGGCTCAGGTAGTGCATCTCATCCAGGATGGGACATCAATGCGAGCTGTGGCAGGAGACGTGGAGGAGGCCATAGGAGGGCAACAACCCAGCAGCAGGACCGCTACCTCCGCCTTTGTGCAAGGAGGAGCAGGAGGAGCACTGCCAGAGCCCTGCAAAATGACCTCCAGCAGGCTACAAATGTGCATGTGTCTGCTCAAACGGTCAGAAAGACTCCATGAGGGTGGTATGAGGGCCCGACGTCCACAGGTGGGGGTTGTGCTTACAGCCCAATACCGTGCAGGACGTTTGGCATTTGCCAGAGAACACCAAGATTGGCAAATTCGCCAATGGCGCCCTGTGCTCTTCACAGATGAAAGCAGGTTCACACTGAGCACGTGACAGTCTGGAGACGCCGTGGAGAACGTTCTGCTGCCTGCAACATCCTCCAGCATGACCAGTTTGGTGGTGGGTCAGTCATGGTGTGGGGTGGCATTTCTTTTGGGAGCCGCACAGCCCTCCATGTGCTCGCCAGAGGTAGCCTGACTGCCATTAGGTACCGAGATAGGATCCTTAGACCCCTTGTGAGACCATATGCTGGTGCGGTTGGCCCTGGGTTCCTCCTAATGCAAGACAATGCTAGACCTCATGTGGCTGGAGTGTGTCAGCAGTTCCTGCAAGAGGAAGGCATTGATGCTATGGACTGACCCGCCCGTTCCCCAGACATGAATCCAATTGAGCACATCTGGGACATCATGTCTCGCTCCATCCACCAACGCCACGTTGCACCAGACTGTCCAGGATTTGGCAGATGCTTTAGTCCAGGTCTGGGAGGAGATCCCTCAGGAGACCATCCGCCACCTCATCAGGGCATGCCCAGGCATTGTAGGGAGGTCATACAGGCACGTGGAGGCCACACACACTACTGAGCCTCATTTTGACTTGTTTTAAGGTCATTACATCAAAGTTGGATCAGCATGTAGTGTGGTTTTCCACTTTAATTTTGAGTGCGACTCCAAATCCAGACCTCCATGGGTTGATAAATTTGATTTCCGTTGATAATTTTTGTGTGATTTTGTTGTCAGCACATTCAACTATGTAAAGAAAAATTATTTAATAAGAATATTTCATTCACTCAGATCTAGGATGTGTTATATTAGTGTTCCCTTTATTTTTTTGAGCAGTGTATATAAAATGTACCCTTCCCTCTTGGTTATGAACGCACCATGATAGTAGCTCGAGCACTTTTATGAGTGGCTGAAACCCCCCATTCTCAACCACCATCAATGGTCGCATGTCCGCAGCTATAAACCGAAGACTGGTAGACTGTTTATTTTTTACAATCGCTCTTGTAATTTCTTTGGCCAGGTCAGAATCAGCTGCCAAAGAATGCTTGAATGCAGAGGGGAGACGATGTTGTTGTTATCATTTCTTAGCGTTTCTGTCTTGTTCCGGTATACTGGGGTGTAAACATGAGGTGTTGGCAGCTGCATAGGCTAATCTCCTTGAGCGGAACGACATACTGTTAAGCATTTATCCACAACTCTCTGTCCATCGGCGCTGTAATCTACTGGGAAGCCAAAATGTTCCCAGACTGGAGATTTAAACGATGAATGAAGACCCTCCAATTCTGGTTAATCAATCCCACCACTCACCATCATACAAAAATAATTTACTTCTGCACCTCACAAAAGTACAGTTTGATAAGCAGCAATTAAAATTAAAATGTTGCTAAAAAAATTATGCAAAGGAACTAGCTGTTTTAACAGAATAGCCTGAAATGTACTCAAGAGACATAGGTCGTGTTTTTATTTTGGACTGTAAATATCTTTTATGTAATTCATTCGGGTCCACATTATGGACCGAGCCTGTACCGAATGGTTCAGTACGAATACATGTACCGTTAAACCCCTAATAAATTCCCTCCGGCAGACTTGGCATGAGGTCTTAAAGCCAGTCACGTAAAACACCGTGGGTGGTGTTCACTCATCTCAGAGGAAGACTGCTGGCAATGTGTTAGATAACAAAGGTATCAAGGAGGAGATTAAAAAGGCACAAACTGCTCCATCATGCATGGAACGCACTTATGTCTGTGCACTACAAGGCCAATCGAGGATGTTAAGGGATGATGGCGAACATTGCTAATCCTTGCATTGTCATCTGCAGTCTCAGGCTTTACATGTTGAAATTAGAGATGGCCCAGCTCATTACAGCTAGGCCTGTATTTTGGGTAGTGAACCAAGGGTCTGTTGAGTGATCACAGGCATACGACTTTCCATGTGGGACTCACCTGCAGACGAGCGTGGCGATGATGACACACCAGGCGGTGCAGCAGCAGTCGGCGTTGGGCTGCTCCTCGCTCTTCTTCCGCCGGCAGCACAGCCAGAATGAGTAGAACAACAGGAAGAGGAGGTCCAGGGCCAAGCAGGCTAGAGCCACGCCTCCCAGCAGCAGGATGGACTGAGTGGGAACAAGAGGACGATGAGACGTCATCTCACACACATAATGAATAATAGCAACGGAAAGTTTTGCAGTTATTACACACACACACACCTGCTGGGGAAAGCTTTCAGAGAGACTTTGTAGGATGTAGAGATACAGGAGCCAAGCATCAATGATCCAATTTGTGGTCCTAGAAGAATAGTCTAATTTAGACCTTTAAAAAAAAATGTTTTACTGCATAGCTGTTGCCCGTTGGAGTGATATTGGGGGAAAGGGGATACCTAGTCAGTTGCACAACAATGCATTCAACCTAAATGTGTCTTCCGCATTTATGGCAACCCCTCTGAATCAGAGAGGTGTGGCGGGGGCTGCCTTGCTCAAGGGCAGAACGGCAGATTTTCCCACAATGCCGGCTTGGGGCTTCAAATCAGTAACCTTTTGGTTACTGGCCCAAAGCTCTAACCGCTAGGCTATCTTGCACATCCAGTCTGCAAGGAATGAGAAGCTATTAAAGCAGATATACACTCTTGACCACCCAGAGGAGTCACATGGCAATGAGATGGTCTCTCTGATTATTAGCTATGCCCTTTGGCTCGTCATAGCTCATTTACACCAGATCACAGTTAATTAAGGGTTATCGTCATAACTTTGAGAATAACGTAGAAGGCAGAGGAGAAAAACCTCAAGCCTCATTAAAACCCCCCATCATGAACAAGCACAAACACACCACCATAAGACGCATACTCTGAGAAAGCCTCCTGAAACACATAGAAACCATATAATCTTAGTCTCTAACATCCTCACACATGAATAATCTGTGTTTCCCTGGCCTCATTTTTGAAGTTTCACTTAAAGCCCGTTCTCATAATACAGGGGGAGGCCACAATTATTTCAAATCAAGCCCAAATTTCAAACAGGATATATCCATTACGATGAATCATAAAAACAGAAGATACTGTAAAGCATATAATGCTCCCAATCTGTCTGCTGTACAGTACCTTCAGTCTTATGATTCATCGTAATGGATATATCCTGTATGAAAGTTGGGCGTGGCTTAATATCAAATAACTTGAATTTTGTGGGCCCAGTGAACCCCTGTTTCCATGTGAGCACTTCAAAATGACTGGAATCTTTGGACGCTCACAAGCTGCCATCTTTCCCTTTCCAGAACACGGTGCTGGAGAGAGCATTGTGTTGGCTCAGGCCAGACCAGAGCTTGTGACATTATAGGAAGTGGGGTAAAGAGAGTCAGGGTTCGTGTGAGGCGACTTACTTCTCCAGCAGAGGGAAAAGAGAAGAATGACTGTCATTCCACTCCAGACAAAGTCTTAAGTGACCAGAGCCCTGGGGTGACTGAGGGGAAGGCCACTGTCGTTTGGGCTCAGCACCGCTCACCCGCTCTTTACTGCTGTCAGATGTACATTTGAAGTGATTTGCCCAGTGCAATACTGTATATTATTAAAATGCCCAGGTAGCAGTGGTAATTATTTGGCTTCACTACCTCATGGATATTAGGTTGAGAACAAACGTGCATAGGAAATGGTCTTTTGGATTATTGTTCTTCTCCACCTTCTCCTGTTGTTGTAACGCCTTAAATGAGAATGAATCCAGTATTACCGCACCCTTCCACAACAACAGCTGCTCTGAGCTCCTTTGAGATAGGAAATGATTTACAAAATGCAGGACAGCCCAGCTCCTTTGGGCAAATGCTAAATAAGGATCTAATTTTAGGCGCCACCTGGGCTCCAGTCTTCTGTTCATGCGTGCGGACTAGAGGTCGGCCGATTATGATTTTTCAACGCCGATACAGATTATTGGATGACCAGAAAGGCCGATACCGATTAATCGGTCAATTTTTATTTTATTTGTAATAATGACAATTACAACAATACTGAATGAACACTTATTTTAACTTAATATAATACATCAATAAAATCAATTTAGCCTCAAGTAAATAATGAAACATGTTCAATTTGGTTTAAATAATGCAAAAACAAAGTGTTGGAGAAGAAAGTAAAAGTGCAATGTGTGCTATGTAAGAAAGCTAAAGTTTCAGTTCCTTGCTCAGAACATGAGAACATATGAGAGCTGGTGGTTCCTTTTAACACGAGTCTTCAATATTCCCAGGTAAGAAGTTTTAGGTTGTAGTTATTGTAGGAATTATAGGACTATTTCCCTCTATACCATTTGTATTTCATTAACCTTTGACTATTGGATGTTATTATAGGCACTTTAGTATTGCCAGTGTAACAGTATAGCTTCCGTCCCTCTCCTCGCTCCTCCCTGGGCTCGAAGCAGCAACACAACAGCCACCATCGAAGCAGGGTTACCCATGCAGAGCAAGGGGAACAACTACTAGAAGGCTCAGAGCGAGTGACGTTTGAAACACTACTAGTGTGCGCTAACTAGCTAGCCATTTCACTTCGGTTACACCAGCCTCATCTCGGGAGTTGATAGGCTTGAAGTCAAACAGCGCAATGCTTGACGCTCAACGAAAAGCTGCTGGCAAAACGCACGAAAGTGCTGTTTGAATGAATGTTTACGCGCCTGCTTCTGCCTACCACCGCTCAGTCAGATACTTAGATATTTGTAGGCTCAGTCAGATTATATGCAACGCAGGACACGCTAGATAATATCTAGAATATCATCAACTAGTGATTATGATTGATTGTTTTTTTATAAGATAAGTTTAATGCTAGCTAGCAACTTATCTTGGCTTACTGCATTCGCGTAACAGACAGTCTCCTTGTGGAGTGCAACGAGAGAGAGGCAGGTCGTTATTGCGTTGGACTAGTTAACTGTAAGGTTGCAAGATTGGATCCCCCGAGCTGACAAGGTGAAAATCTGTCATTCTGCCCCTGAACGAGGCAGTTAACCCACCGTTCATAGGCCGTCATTGAAAATAAGAATGTGTTATTAACTGACATGCCTAGTTAAATATATATATAAAAAAATTGGCGCTCAAAAATACCGATTTCCGATTGTTATGAAAACTTGATCGGTCAATCGAGTGCGGACAGTGAAAAGCGAACAAAAAAACAAAGCATTCTCCCTAAAATGGAACAGTAGATAAAAGGAAATGAAGGCTCTCGAAGTAAATCCATTAAGACGTCTTGACTTTAATGATATTCAGATGCATTTACTTATTGAGCCCATCTCAGACAAAAGGTCATTAATTCTTGCACAGGAAAAACAAAATAGACTTTATACTGCCAACTGTATGCCAAGTAAAGATTGCTTAGAAAACAAATCATTCACATTCCTTAAATGAAAGAGGATATATGCAGAAGTTGGTAACTATCTGTTTTTATAAACTGGGTGGTTTGAGCCCTGAATGCTGATTGGCTGACAACTGATTGGCAGGTACTCTGCGTTGTGTCGTGCTTAAAGAACAGCCATTAGCCATGGTATATTGGTCATATACCACACCCCCCTGTGCCTTGTTGCTTAAATGAACAAATTATTTTGGTTGGTGTTAAATGAGTGTCTGGTAACTGTTAATTATCTATCCAGCTGCCTTGTCACTTTACCCATACGTAGATGTACATATCTACCTCAATTACATCGTACCCCTACACATTCATCCCGTGTATAGGGCCAAGTTTTTCTATAACGTTTATTTTTTCTTTCTCTGCATTGTTGACAAGGACCTGTATGTAAGCATTTCACCTTTGTTAACGAAGCATGTGACAAATAAAGTTAGATTTGATCATTGTAACCAAGGTAGAGCCCGTTATGAGCTTTATAAAGCATGATTCAATCATTAAGACATTATTTGGAGTGTGCTATAGTGGCAAATGAATCTCTCACATAGCCTCATTTCAGAACAGGGAAAAGAGAACAAGGGTCTATGTGGAAACTGCCAACTGGCTTAAAAGTAAGGCAAAAGTGAACAGGAAACAGAATGCTGCAACTGAGCAGGAATGCAGCTAAAACAAGCCAATCTGGGAGCACGGCCCGTATCAATGAGGATATGCCTGCTCCCCTGATTTAGCCTAATTTCCAAAGAATAGCAAGAGCTTGTCTTCTCTATTGGCAGTGTAGCCTTCTCAACTTGGAGTGTAAAATCATATCAGCAAGACAATTTATGTAGTAGTAGGATACTTTATTCACCTACGGGTAAAGGGGATCAAAATGATAAGAAAGTGGGTTCAATACTGACATAAAGTCCTGGCTAGGCTGCAAGGTAGATGTCATATGGTCTGGGATCAGATCTTACGATATAGAGCTTTGATGTGAAAGGGCACCCATCTGCTGAACCTTGGAAGTCTTAGGGTGAATGTGAGTGAGTACTTTTACCATTTGTACATCGTTACAACACATAGTATGACATTTGTAATGTCTTTATTCTTTTGGAACTTCGGTGAGTGTAATGTTTACTGTTCATTTTAATAGTTTGTTTCACTTTTGTATATTATCTACTTCACTTGCTATGGCAATGTTAACATATGTTTCCCGTGCCAATGAAGCCCCTTGAATTGAATTGAGAGAGAAAGAAAAAGAAAGAAAGAGAGAAAGAGGTGAAGAGAGCTCGAGCAAACAAAAATGCGAGTTTAGGCTAAATACACTGCTCAAAAAAATAAAGGGAACACTAATATAACACATCCTAGATCTGAATGAATGAAATATTCTTATTAAATACTTTTTTCTTTACATAGTTGAATGTGCTGACAAAATCACACAAAAATTATGAATGGAAATCAAATTTATCAACCCATGGAGGTCTGGATTTGGAGTCGCACTCAAAATTAAAGTGGAAACCACACTACAGGCTGATCCAACTTTGATGTAATGTCCGTAAAACAAGTCAAAATGAGGCTCAGTAGTGTGTGTGTGGCCTCCACGTGCCTGTATGACCTCCCTACAATGCCTGGGCATGCTCCTGATGAGGTGGCGGATGGTCTCCTGAGGGATCTCCTCCCAGACCTGGACTAAAGCATCCGCCAACTCATGGACAGTCTGTGGTACAACGTGGCGTTGGTGGATGGAGTGAGACATGATGTCCCAGATGTGCTCAATTGGATTCAGGTCTGGGGAACGGGCAGGCCAGTCCATAGCATCAATGCCTTCCTCTTGCAGGAACTGCTGACACACTCCAGCCACATGAGGTCTAGCATTGTCTTGCATTAGGAGGAACCCAGGGCCAACCGCACCAGCATATGGTCACACAAGGGGTCTGAGGATCTCATCTCGGTACCTAATGGCAGTCAGGCTACCTCTGGCGAGCACATGGAGGGCTGTGCGGCCCCCCAAAGAAATGCCACCCCACACCATGACTGACCCACCACCAAACCGGTCATACTGGAGGATGTTGCAGGCAGCAGAACGTTCTCCACGGCGTCTCCAGACTCTGTCACGTCTGTCACATGTGCTCAGTGTGAACCTGCTTTCATCTGTGAAGAGCACAGGGCGCCAGTGGCGAATTTGCCAATCTTGGTGTTCTCTGGCAAATGCCAAACGTCCTGCACGGTGTTGGACTGTAAGCACAACCCCCACCTGTGGACGCCGGGCCCTCATACCACCCTCATGGAGTCTGTTTCTGGCCGTTTGAGCAGACACATGCACATGTGTGGCCTGCTGGAGGTAATTTTGCAGGGCTCTGGCAGTGCTCCTCCTGCTCCTCCTTGCACAAAGGTGGAGGTAGCGGTCTTGCTGCTGGGTTGTTGCCCTCCTACAGCCTCCTCCACGTCTCCTGGTGTACTGGCCTGTCTCCTGGTAGCGCCTCCATGCTCTGGACACTACGCTGACAGACACAGCAAACCTTCTTGCCACAGCTCGCATTGATGTCCCATCCTGGATGAGATGCACTACCTGAGCCACTTGTGTGGGTTGTAGACTCCGTCTCATGCTACCACTAGAGTGAAAGCACCGGCAGCATTCAAAAGTGACCAAAACATCAGCCAGGAAGCATAGGAACTGAGAAGTGGTCTGTGGTCACCACCTGCAGAACCACTCCTTTATTGGGGGTGTCTTGCTAATTGCCTATAATTTCCACCTGTTGTCTATTCCATTTGCACAACAGCATGTGAAATTTATTGTCAATCAGCGTTGCTTTCTAAGTGGACAGTTTGATTTCACAGAAGTGTGATTGACTTGGAGTTACAGTGTGTTGTTTAAGTGTTCCCTTTATTTCTTTGAGCAGTGTATGATCAAACAGAAACAGCATAACACCTATTATCAAATGCATCTCACGGCCTGACGACATGTTAAGTATTGTGCTAGAGAAACGGGTCTATTGCTGAGTACTGTAGGTCCAGCACCAGTCCCATACTTCAGCCTGCAGCACATAGAGAGGGCAGGCACTTCATATGTAGTTCACACAGGCCTCTCGCTCATGTTTGTATTCCTGTGGGGGAATACAGGTTGGGAGTTCATTGTAATTACACAGATTTCGATCCAGACAGTTTCTCCTCCCTAGTAGTCGGATATATTAAACAGGAAAATACCGGCACCCTGGTTCTCTAAACAGATGCATTTTTCAGTAAGATCAGCCTAACGGGCTGCCCCTGGGCTCTTGGTGAATAGAGGCCTCTCCATTGAAGCGCTTTATTGAGATGGTTTCCCCACCCTGGAGAAACAAAATCTGAACTCAAATGACAGTATCTCACTGAGCTCCATCTCCTGGGCAGCCATCTGTGTTACCTAGTGATATTATACCAGTACTTCATGGATACACAGCGCAAACATTTTCAAATACTACATATGTTGAAATGCAAGTTGAGAAAATTCATACCTTGAGTGGTTAAATAAATGGAAAATAGTCATTGTCACTGTCTGACTAAGTGAAGTTCAAAGGGGCTGGAGAGGAGCCGTACCATCCTGTGAACAGGATGCTGGCATTGTTCCAACCCCTTCTCATCTTCCCAGCTTCTGATCCAAGATGATGGGAATTCAATGCTGACTAATAATGACCTTCAATTTAAAAGTCATTCTCTACCTTTTAGTCATGATTTCTTTCATTTTCACTCCCCATTGTCAAGAAAGGAAATGGTCCTTGTTTTATGTTGCGATTCAAGTTTCAGGGATGGGAGTTCTGTTTTTCACATACCAAAAAAGCAAATCGTGGTCCATATGTGTTCAATTAAAGGGCACTTAAGTATGGCTTTGAATTAGACACATTGCCATGAAAGAATAGCAGACCCAAATCACAAGACAAGGGAAGAGAGAAAATAACACGTGCTGACTCAACTGTCCACTTTGTCCATTACAATCAGGTTTCACTTCCAGGTCAAATTCCCCACATCTAAAATGAACTGCTTGATGAACATATGCAGACGGATGCAGTGACAAACAGCCTGTTTCCTGTAACAGCTAGGAGTCTTGTGTCACACCAGGTGAACAAGCTAACATAACAGATTATCTATCACCCTGTTGCCCTTCTCCACTTCCTGTGCATGAAGGCACATCATTAGATGACACTACGTAAAGACAAAGTAAATGGATAAATACAATTTCATTTTTGGCTAACACTCCACCACACCAGATACATAAAAATTGGTTCTCTCATACATCAATCTCACTGTGCTATTGGCAGTGTGGATGTCAACATACTTGCCCTAACCATAGTAGCCTACTTTAAAAAAAGGCATTTCTGGCCAAGTATGGCCTAAATCTAAAGAATATATATTTTCCCATTCCTCAGGCTAGCCTGGGCACTCTCCTGGTTCTCTAACCCAGGAAGGAGGCTGAAACCATGCTGGCCCTGTCTACTTTCCTCACCCCAGTCTGCCCACACCCAAACAAACCGAGCTCTAGTCCCACTCCCGTCCATCACAATGGCAATAGACTGAGACTGCCTCTCTTCTTCCACCTCGGAAAACCTTGGCTCTGGTCCACAATTCACAAAAGATGCCTCTTGACAACCCCCCTCCATGTTGTCCTTCTGACGCAAAGGATTTTGTCAGACATCTTCACTTGTTTCTCACTATTGCCAAAACGTTTCTAACTATAAACCACCAATGAAGAAAGTGGATGACTGTCTGTCATCATTAAGACATCATTAAATATCAGAATGAAAGGTGTGATGACTGTATGTATGCCTCAGGACAAATGTTGCATATATGCCTGGTTAGGCCTATAGATCTCCTTTGTGGGCCAAATCAGAGGTTAAGGGGAGAATTGGCGTACTTGGCAACATAGGCCTACTCAAAATTTGTGGACACTTGAAGGGGGGGTAAAACAAATCCTGGCTTTGGTCGTACCCTGTCTACAGACTGGCAATTATCTCTCATTTTGAAATCCACTTCAACACTAAATTCTTAGTACTTGCCGTTAAAGAGAAAAATGGGAAAAAGGTCACTGATCAGCGCATCAAGGACAGAGTGGATTTTACTTCAGTGAGGGTTGAGTGAAACCCTCAAGTAAATGAGCTGAGAATATCCATTAATTCTGACCCTGTGAACAAGTGCCATGCTGCAGAGTGCAGGAGGATGGTTCTACCCTCCCCAATCTTCAGCTGTGCAGCTCGCTTGCACTGGGCTGCTGCACTCACTCATCTTCTACTACACACTCATTGGCGTAACCTCTAAATCTATGGTAGTGGAACTTGGTGGTGGGCAATAGCGAGGGCAGTTCATTCATGCAAATGACCTTAGGGTAAATCCATATAAATTAAATCACTTTTTGACAGCATCTCTTTTGATTCAAAACTAAACTTTCCATACATGTTTGCCCATGGAAGAAGTGGTCAGAAAGTGACTTTTTGGACCTGAAGGTCAACACATCCAGGAGATCGAGGTACTCAAAGTTTTGCATACCCCACCATATCATGAGATCATGTCTTCATGACTGGAAAATATAAATACTTCAGTTCGATATTGTTTAGAAGCTTACAAAACAAGGTTTGTCAAACATTTCTAAAATCTAGATTTGTTATTAAATATTTTTTTAACCACCAATGGACCCATCCCTTCACACCACTGCAACACCTTTGACATTTTAAGTGAATTGTAATTTTAACTTCAAATTAGTGCCACAAACTTGTTTTTCAACCACTTCACAAATTTCTTGTTAACAAACTATAGTTTTGGCAAGTCGGTTAGGACATCTACTTTGTGCATGACACAAGTCATTTTTCCAACAATTGTTTACAGACAGATTATTTCACTGTATCACAATTCCAGTAGGTCAGAAGTTTACGTACACTAAGTTGACTGTGCCTTTAAACAGCTTGGAAAATTCCAGAAAATTATGTTATGGCTTTAGAAGCTTCTGATAGGCTAATTGACATAATTCGAGTCATTTGGAGTGGTACCTGTGGATGTATTTCAAGGCCTACCTTCAAACTCAGTGCCTTGTTGCTTTACATCATGGGGAAAAAAATCAAAAGAAAATCAGCCAAGACCTCAGAGTTGTTTTTGTAGACCTCCACAAGTCTGGTTCATCCTTGGGAGCAATTTCCAATTTCAGGCATTTGGAAATACTTATTTTCCACCACAATTTGCAAATAAATTCATTTAAAAAATCCTACAATGTGATCTTCTGGATTTTTTCCCCCTCATTTTGTCTGTCATAGTTGAAGTGTACCTATGATGAAAATTATAGGCCTCTCATCTTTTTAAGTGGGAGAACATGCACAATTGGTGGCTGACTTAATACTTTTTTGCCCCACTGTATGTAGTTATCAGATCACTGCTTATCAAAACATTTAGCAATAATGCTTTCACTTATAGACTCAGCAAAAAAAGACATGTCCCTTTTTCAGGACCCGGTCTTTCAAAGATAATTTGTAAAAATCTAAATAACTTCACAGATCTTCATTGAAAGGGTTTAACTTCTTTGGGGTAGGTGGCAGTATTTTCACGTCCGGATGAAAAGCATGCACAGAGTAAATGGCCTCCTACAAAGCCATAAAAGCTAGAATATGCATATTATTAGTAGATTTGGATAGAAAACACAAGTTTCTAAAACTGTTTTAATGATGTCTGTGAGTATAACAGAAATCATATGACAGGCAAAAACCTGAGAAAAAAATCCAACCAGGAAGTGGGAAATCTGAGGTTGGTCTATTTTCAACTCAGTGGGATATTGGTATGTTGCACTTCTTAAGGCTTCCACTAGATGTCAACAGTCTTTAGAACCTTGTCTGATGCTTCTACTGTGAAGTGGGGCCGAAGGAGAAGGGAATGAGTAAGATGTGCCATGAGCGGACCATGCGCGTTCATTGCACTTCTGAAGACAATGGAATTCCCCGGTTGGAACATGATTTAAGATTTATGTTAAAAACATCCTAAAGATTGATTCAATACATCGTTTGACATATTTCTACTGACTGTTACGGAACTTTGACATTTCGTCTGCTTTTAGTGAACACGCTTCGTGACTTTGGATTTGTTTACCAAATGCACTAACAAAAGTAACTATTTGGACATAAATGATGGACATTACCAAACAAAACAAACATTTATTGTGGAAGTGGGAGTCCTGGGAGTGCATTCCGACGAAGATCAGCAAAGGTAAGTGAAGATTTATAATGCTATTTATGAATTTTGTTGACTGCATAATATGGTGGATATATTTGTGTCTTGATTGGGCTCTGAGCGCCGACTCTTTTATGCTTTTTCCGTAAAGCTTTTTTGAAATCTGACACTGTGGTTGCATTAAGGAGAAGTGCATCTAAAATTCCATGCATAACAGTTGTATCTTTTAGCAATGTTTAATATGAGTATTCCTGTAAATTGATGTGGCTCTCTGCAAAATCAAAGGATGGTTTGGAACTTCTGAACATAAGGGGCAAATGTACTCAGATTTTTGGATATAAATATGAACTTTACCGAACAAAACGTACATGTATTGTATAACATGAAGTCCTATGAGTGTCATCTGATGAAGATCAAAGGTTAGTGATTCATTTTTATCTATATTTCTGCTTTTTGTGAATCCTCTCTTTGGCTGGAAAAATGGCTGTGTTATTCTGTGAATAGGCACTCACCTAACAATCGTTTGGTTTGCTTTCGTCGTAAAGCCTTTTTGAAATCGGACACTGTGGCTGGATGTGTATCTTTAAAATGGTGTAAAATACATGTATGTTTGAGGAATTTTAATTATGGGATTTCTGTCGTTTTGAATTTGGCGCCCTGCAGTTTCACTGGCTGTTGAAGAGGTGGGACGCTACCGTCTCACCTACCCTAGAGAGGTTAAACACTATTTTCCATGCTTGTTCAATGATCTATAAACAATTAATCAACATGCACCTGTGGAATGGTCGTTAAGACACTAACAGCTTACAGACGGTAGGCAATTAAGGTCACAGTTATGAAAACTTAGGAAACTAAAAAGAGGCCTTTCTATTGACTCTGAAAAACAACAAAAGAAAGATGCCCAGGGTTCCTGCTCATCAGTGTGAACGTGCCTTAGGCAGGTAGGAGGAGGTATGAGGACTGCAGAAGTGGCCAGGGCAATAAATTGCAATGCCCGTACTGTGAGACGCCGCTACAGGGAGACAGGACGGACAGCTGATCATCCTCGCAGTGGCAGACCATGTGTAACAACACCTGCACAGGATCGGTACATCCGAACATCACACCTGCTGAACAGGTACAGGATGGCAACAACTGACAGAGTTACACAGGGAACGCACAATCCCTCCATCAGTGCTCACACTGTCCGCAATAGGCTGAGAGAGGCTGGACTGAGGGCTTGTGAGGACCTGCCTTACAACAGGCCTACCGGATATCACCGGCAACAACGTCGCCTATGGGCACAAACCACCGTCGCTGGACCAGACAGGACTGGCAAAAATTGCTCTTCACTGACGAGTCGTGGTTTTGTCTCACCAGGGGTGATGGTTGGATTCGCGTTTATCGTCAAAGGAATGAGCGTTACACCGAGACCTGTACTCTGGAGCGATATCGAGTTGGAGGTGGAGGGTCCGTCATGGTCTGGGGCGGTGTTGTCACAGCATCATTGGACTGAGCTTGTTGTCATTGCAGGCAATCTCAACGCTGTCCGTTACAGGGAAGCCATCCACCTCCCTCATGTTGTACCCTTCCTGCAGGCTCATCCTGACATGACCCTCCAGCATGACAATGCCACCAGCCATACTGCTCTTTCTGTGCGTGATTTCCTGCAAGACAGGAATGTCAGTGTTCTGCCATGGCCAGCGAAGAGCCTGGATCTCAATCCCATTGAGCACGCCTGTGACCTGTTGGATCGGAGAGTGAGGGCTAGGGACACCCCCCCCCCCCAGAAATGTCCGGGAACTTGCAGGTGCCTTGGTGGAAGAGTGGGGTAACATTCTCACAGCAACCCCCTTTGTTCAGGGATGCATTAATCCATTTCTGTTAGTCACAGGTCTGTGGAACCTGTTCAGTTTGTCTCAGTTGTTGAATCTCGTTATGTTCATACAAATATTTACATATGTTAAAACCTCTTAGAACTACTCATCCCAGATCCGGTATATTTGTCATCAGCAACCGCTGAATAGCATAGCGCAACAGTCAAAAAATATTACTAGAAAATATTCATATTCATGAAATCACAAGTGAAATATAGCGAAACACAGCTTAGCCTTTTGTTAATCACCCTGTCGTCTCAGATTTTGAAATTATGCTTTACAGCGAAAGCAATACAAGTGTTTGTGTAAGTTTATCGATAGCCTAGCATTATGTACACTTAGCATCAGGAAGCTTGGTCACGAAAATCAGAAAAGCAATCAAATTAACCATTTACCTTTGATGATCTTCGGATGTTTTCACTCACGAGACTCCCAGTTAGACAGCAAATGTTCCTTTTGTTCCATAAAGATATTTTTATATCCAAATACCTCCGTTAGTTTGGTGCGTTATGCCCAGGAATCCACCGGAAATAGCAGTCACGACAACGCAGACAAAAATTACAAATTATATCCATAATGTCGACAGAAACATAGCAAACGTTTTTTTATAATCAATCCTCAAGGTGTTTTTCAAATATCTATTGGATAATATATCAACCGGGACAGTTGGCTTTTCACTAGGACCGTGAGGAACAATGGCCGCCTCTCTCTTTTGCACAAAAATCACTCTGAGAGCCCCCACCTGACCACTTACGTAATGTGGTCGTTCATGCTCATTCTTCAAAATAAAGGCCTGAAACTATGTCTAAAGGCTATAGATACCTTAGGGAAGCCATAGAAAAAGGAATCTGGTTGATATCCCTTTCAATGGTCAATAGGGATGCATAGGAACACAGAGGTTTCAAAATAAGAGTCACTTCCTGATTGGATTTTTCTCAGGCTTTCGCCTGCAATATCAGTTCTGTTATACTCACAGACAATATTTTTTTACAGTTTTGGAAACTTTAGAGTGTTTTCTATCCTAACCTGTCAATTATATGCACATTCTAGCATCTGGTCCAGAGAAATAGGCTGTTTACTTTGGGAACGTTATTTTTCCAAACATAAAAATAATGAAGCTAGGGGGCACTAAGTTTGCTGAAAATAAACACAGTTGACAGTGAGAAGATGTCTTTTTTTGCTGAGCTTATGTATAAAAAGACTGATTTGGCATTGTTGTCTTGTTGCTTATGGGGGTTTTTATGTCACAGGAAACCTAAAGTTAATTGACCACTGCTCCATGTCAGCCAGAACCAACCCATTAAGCTGCACCACAATTGAGTGCATTACAATGTACTCTCACAAGCTTTTCGGATTTTAACATGTGTTCGAATTTGCACCGTACACCTTAGATCAGTGTTTCCCCAACTCTGGTTCACGAGTAACCCCCACATCACACATTTTTGTTGTAGCCCCTGACAACAACACCTGACAGGCAACCACTGATGCAGGTAAAATGTGATGGTTTTGCAATGGACAGGTCATGGATTATATAACGGAGAGGTCATGGATTCTATGGAGACATTGTCTAGGGTTAGGGAGAAGCTAATCACATTGTCATTGTTTTCATGTCTTTGTAGACTTGATGAAAGTAACACCATGTCACTCTTTCCTGTAATACTTGTTACGGTCATTGTGCATACTTTGTAATCTTATTTTCAGGGAAGGTAGACAACAGGTAGACTTAGTGTGTAAATCTTATGCGGAAGTGAGAAAATTGCTGATTGGGGTTTCATTTCTTCTCAGGCACACCCAGGTACATTATGGTTCTCCCCCCAAAAACAAAGCCTGGGTTGCTCCAAAAATTTACGACCCAACAAAACAGACTTTCCGGATGGACCTGGTAAGGCTGTGCTGAAAAGACGGGAGGACAAGACAGCGGTGTACAAGGACCCGCTCTCCAATGTTCAACTTCCAACACGACCACCCAAGAACATATCTAGTGTTCCAAGACCAGACAAGGCCCAGATTGTAGCTGATTCGGACTCCTGCTCTTACTTATAAATATTACTCAACAAATTAAGAAATACCAGGTTGGAGAGGACCTGTCACATTTATGTATTGACACAACAATAACAAGTCAAAATAATGATATATGCCTACCTCGTCCGTGTCTGTTGGCTTTTCTGCATATAACATTTTCTAATACAGATCCTATTTCGACGCACAAATCCATTCAAGCGAAGTCCGATGTGTTCTCAAACCTTTCCCGAAATAGTCACATAATGCCACAAACCCTGCTGCTGCGGTCATTCAATGGCAGTGGCATATGTTCTTCAAAGAGAGAACGCTGTAATGAGAGAAATAATGTAGCCTAAGCTACCGAAAACAAACCGTTTACAAGATTAAATCAAGACAGGAGCGTTTGACTCTTAAGGAGATGGAGTCCAAACAGGCTTCTTTAGGAAACTTTCTGAATGGACATATAGGCCTAGAGAGAATCAGCGTACTCACAACCCCGTAAAAGCACCTGTCAATCAAAGCCACTAGCGTATGTCAGATACAAGAGCAAGTATTTCTCCTTTCCTTAAAACGTATTAAAAAACCTAGGCCTACCTTTACTTTCTGGAAAGCAGAGTATAAGATAATGAATTGACAATTAGCGTATGAACGGGGACATCTATGCTATAGTATGAAGATTAAAATTGACCATCATTAAAATAGAAACGAATACATGCAACATGTCCATAGCCTATTTATCAGCGATGCTGATTATCGAGGGGGAGAGTGTTGGAAAGAGTTTTTAAATACTGTGAGGAACTACTATACATTTGAATGGATGTAAAAAATGTATTTTTTTTTTAAAACAGACTTCGTTGACATACTGTGTGAGGTGAAGAAAAACTGAGAAGCCCAGCTGGCCACTTTCCTACATTTTACATTTGCGAGAAGCAAGCCAGGTACTTCTATGCGTGCTCCGTCAACATTAACAGGACAGAGAAACCAGACACATGCTCATATGGAGCATGTAAAATATGTTAGGAAATAAACCAAAAGTTGTTTCTCACAAGCGAAGGAGGTTTTGAAATCTGCAAACAACTTTTCCACTCCGAGAATGAGAGCAGTAAATTAATGATTAAATGAATTAACATAAATGAATGGTAAATTGCCTGTTTTACAAACTGTCTGTGGGTTACACAGACATTCATAAAATAGTGAATTGCAGGCCGACACCGTATAGCCTAGGCTACTATTCTACTTTGTGATAATAGGAGAGCGGCATTTTTTTTAATGTTCCGCCTAGGGCGGCATATCGGCCAGGACCGGTGCTGACCACCGTTGATTAGTCTATAAATTAAGAAAATATTCCATATCAAACTATACAATGCTAAATTGGAGAGGATTGGTGCATTCATTGTCCATTTGACACAACATTAGGCACATGTTGTGGGGACCAGATGTTGGAGCAGCCTTAAGGGCAGTCAGTTGCAGGCAGCAAGATCAAGTGCAAAATAGTGTCCAGCTAAGTAACAGTGAAAGGTCATTCCCAGTGAATGACAAAATCCAATGAAAATGTACATAACCTAGTAAAAATATACACAGATGAAACAGGTACCTTTATACCTATGGCCCCTCCCTATGAACCATACCATTAACCCAAATATGGCATATTAAATCATGTAACAGACATCCTCATTATACCTGCATTAACATATTCTGTCTAAATAATATGCGGGAATACTTTCCATTAATGAATACACAATTCATAACAATAGTTCTGCAGGCCAACAGGAGGCAAAACATATTACTTATGGAGCTGCGCTCCCATTACGCACAGAGAAAACCGACAAGACATGGAGTTCCGAGACACGCATAACCTCAAAACACAGGACGCATTACAATATGGAAATAAGCAAACATTGCATCCACTGGGAGGATTGCAAAATGGTAAATTACTGCAGTTAAATATGAAACTGAAATGAGACAATGCAACTCGACCAAACATTTCCGCGACACATAATTAGCCTTGCGCACAGTAAATACCATGACACTGACAAAAGAGGAAGCAACAGTATATACATTTAGAAGAAATGAATTACTAGATATACTTGGAAACATGAGCCCCCTAAACAATTTAGAAGGGGAAATAAATGATGCTCGTTCGTGACGAGATCAACTAAATCAGCTTCCTCAGAGCCAGAACATCCTTGTTGACTGCTGTCAAATAAGGAGTGAATAGTCAGACACATCCAAACGTTTTTTTAAAAGATTGATTTATATAATTACTAGCAAGCAATGACAACATGTTTTGTTTAAAAGAAAGTCCACACATCAAACATGATTTTTACTAGTGCCATAGCCTATAGCGCTCTACACCCCCACACATCTAACAATCTGCTGCAGCACATAAGAACATTTAGGCAGAGGAGATGTATACTGAACAAATATAAATGCAACATGTAACAATTTCAAAGATTTTACTGAATTACAGTAATCATGCTGTAATCAGCTTCTTGATATGCCACACCTGTCAGGTCGATGGATGATCTTGGCAAAGGAGAAATGCTCACTAACAGGGATGTAAAACAAATTTGTGGACAGAATGAGAGAAATAAGCTTTGTGTGCATACGAAGAATTGAACAGGTGCCCCTTGTGCTTGGGAAAATAAAGGGCCACTAAAATGTGCAGTTTTGTCACATAACACAATGCCACACGTCTCAAGTTGAGGGAGGGTGCAATTGGCATGCTGACTACAGGAATGTCCACCAGAGCTGTTGACAGAGAATTTAATGTTTATTTCTCTACCATAAGCTACCTCCAACATTGTTTTAGAGAATTTGGCCATATGTCCAACCGGCTTCACAACCACACATCCAACCGGCCTCACAACCGCAGACTACATGTAACCACGACAGCCCAGGACCTCCACATCCAGCTTCTTCACCTGCGGGATCATCTGAGACCAGCCACCCAAACAGCTGATGAGGAGGAGGAGTGTTTCTGTCTTTAATAAAGTCCCTTTGTGGGGAAAAACTCATTCTGATTGATTGGCCACCCATGGCTACGCTGCTGCCTAGTCATGTGAAATCCATAGATTAAGACCAAATGTATTTATTTCAACTGACTGATTTTCTTATATGAACTGTAACTCAGTAAAAATGTTGGCATTTACATTTAGATTGTTGTTCAGTATAGATTTTCCAAAGCTGGTATAAGCAGGTCCAACTCCGTGCAGCAAAGACACTTGCCTTCAGCGGTATACCACCAGTTCCCAGAGGTCCTCAGTCCCATCTCAGCTGCTGGTTGAATATCTGCCTGAGCCCCTGCCTGCTCCGTCTCACCCTCCCCTTTCTCTCTCATCCTCAATCTGTTGAGGATCTTCGTCTGTGTATGCAACTTCAAATAAATAAGGCTCGCCTGCAAATTCAAACATTTCCTCATATTTTCTAGTCAGACATGTTGGTAGCATAATAAAAAACAACAAATAATTAGCTTGCTCGGTAGATTAGCGACCAGCAGCTAGCTAGCAGCTCTACGTTTACAGTGGATACGTTGTTGTGGACTGGCTAGTGTGTTTATGAAACACGCCCCTTAACTTATAGGTGTGCAGTAGTCACTGAGGTATAGGCAGAAGCGAGAGGAACAAGGAAGTAAACGCATGCACGCCAATATGTGCACGCTAGAAATGATCGCTCGTGTTAAAAAAATATATTATAAAGTTGTGGATAAAGTTCAGTATGACAAAATGTCATGTGTACAACATCTAAAGACCTGCATCAGGATACTGAGAGCTTTGGCATTTGTAAAAGGACTTATTTGGAGCATCAGTTCATGTTTTCTGGATGCCTTGTAACTCCAGAATAAGGCTCAGAAAGTTGCTGGTGGGATAAGTTTCTCAAAATCAAGTGAAATTGCAAATAGAACTGTCTGGAACCTTCATTAACATGCCATTTACATAACAAAATACAGATTATGGTTCTAAATAGTGAAATTCTTCTTAAAGATGAACTTTAAGTCACTCTGGATAAGAGCGTTTGCTAAGTGACTAAAACGTAAAAATCGGGCAGCCAGATGACCTTGGGGATCACAACCTCAGGTCAAAGGTCATACATCAAGCTCTTAATGACCAATTGATGCCGGGCTCTGTCTCCTGAGGAATAGAGTTACAGTGTGACAAGAATGCAGAAAAGAATGCAAATAATGCCTAACAGACTAATCATCAGCGAACACATGGCACATTACAGACATGACTGAGTCTCATTCACACTGACATGGTCCACAGCTTGCTTTGGTTAGGACAGAGTCATCTCAAGAAATTTGAGAAATAACTTCTGTAGGTCAGGGATAGTAAATTCAATTCCATCAGCATGACTTAATCTGGGGTTATCTTGAGACGTGTAGGCTGGATGAAGTCTTTGGTCAGCAGGCCCACGGCCCAGTATTAAGTCTGATAACTGATAGGTTATCTTGGTCCTAGAAGCTGTGAATGAGCAGCTCTGGCAATCTCCCTTTCCCTTCTCCCTGAGCACTCAACAGACAGTCACACACAGTGCCAGGAGACACAGCCCTTTTTTTGAGCCTGTTTTGACAACTGTCGTTGTGATACCCACAGCAGCTGACAGGGAAGGGGAAGCCATCTGTTAATCTCATCCTCCTCCATACACTTTGGAAGCAGACAAGCTCATTTTGGAAATCCCCATTTTAGCTAACTTAAAATGTCCATAGTTTGTTTGCTGTTGCACAAGCCAAAGCCATAACGGCCACACAGTAAATGGGCATTATGCTCCCCCTCACACACACTTAAAAACATCTCCAATCCAAAGTTAAATCTAGAATTGGCTTCCTATTTCGCAACAAAGCATCCTTCACTCATGCTGCCAAACATACCCTTGTAAAACTGACCATCCTACCAGTCCTCGACTTTGGCGATGTCATTTACAAAATAGCCTCCAATACCCTACTCAACAAATTGGATGCAGTCTATCACAGTGCAATCCGTTTTATCACCAAAGCCCCATATACTACCCACCATTGCGACCTGTACGCTCTCGTTGGCTGGCCCTCGCTTCATACTCGTCGCCAAACCCACTGGCTCCATGTCATCTACAAGACCCTGCTAGGTAAAGTCCCCCTTATCTCAGCTCGCTGGTCACCATAGCATCTCCCACCTGTAGCACACGCTCCAGCAGGTATATCTCTCTAGTCACCCCCAAAACCAATTCTTTCTTTGGCCGCCTCTCCTTCCAGTTCTCTGCTGCCAATGACTGGAACGAACTACAAAAATCTCTGAAACTGGAAACACTTATCTCCCTCACTAGCTTTAAGCACCAACTGTCAGAGCAGCTCACAGATTACTGCACCTGTACATAGCCCACCTATAATTTAGCCCAAACAACTACCTCTTTCCCAACTGTATTTAATTTTAATTAATTTATTTATTTTGCTCCTTTGCACCCCATTATTTTTATTTCTACTTTGCACATTCTTCCATTGCAAAACTACCATTCCAGTGTTTTACTTGCTATATTGTATTTACTTTGCCACCATGGCCTTTTTTGCCTTTACCTCCCTTCTCACCTCATTTGCTCACATTGTATATAGACTTGTTTATACTGTATTATTGACTGTATGTTTGTTTTACTCCATGTGTAACTCTGTGTCGTTGTATCTGTCGAACTGCTTTGCTTTATCTTGGCCAGGTCGCAATTGTAAATGAGAACTTGTTCTCAACTTGCCTACCTGGTTAAATAAAGGTAAAATAAAAATAAATAAATAAATAAAATTAGGAGAACCAGACCTAGATGAATAGCTATGATTATGCTGCAATTTATGAAATATAGGATCCCTGTTATAACTCGGTTTAAAGACCACTGTCTTTAATCCACCTCCACCCATCCCTCGAATCCATACATGTCATGTCTTGTCAGAAGGTAACAGTGGCTGTTTCTGCAATGGGAAATCAACCTGACAACAGTTTGAGAAATATAGCCTGCAAAAGTAGTTGTCAGTCACCCCTCCAGTCTCAGTAGGTCTATGCACTGTACCACGCCTAGGGAACCACAGTTAATAAGGAGTCTTGAGTACTCTTGCAAAGGCTCTGCACCAAACAAGTTTAATAGGCATCGTCAATGCACCGGGGTATAACATTGCATTGGTCTGTGCTGATGCCTGCCCCATTTGTTCAACTCCCAAAAATCCTCAATCAATTGCATCATCCCAGAATGGTATCATACATCAAACAGCAGCAACCCACTGGCAACTCCTTTGTTTACAAACATATGTTTGACAGACATGTATATTGCTTCTGATTCACAAGACACACATACACAGTTCAAGTAAGTGTATGTCATAAAGTTACCTGTTGATATGACGAGTCCTCCGGGCGAAAATCGCTGCTCGTCTGTTCGAATTGAAGGTTGAAATGAGGGAGTCGGTGTAGCAGGTTGACCCACCACGGCGGTGAGTAGTTGACAACCGCTGCCATGGTATGAGGGCTGTGGACGCTTTAGGGAAACTGATCTGTGTAGTCAGTCAAAAATGAAATAATGGACTGAGCCCGCGTCATAAAGTTATTGTTAGCAAGCGCTCCAGCAAAACCAAAGAGATTCCTATGTCCGAAAGCAGAACGTCAGACCTAACGCATTGTGGTCCAACGTTAAACTGTACCTGAGATATCGGTTGTCACTTCCCTACGGTACTAACAAACGGGTAGCTAACTATATCCATTGTCATATAACACTACCATGTTCACTTCTGTCATGTGTAATACTAAACTGTGTCAAAAAATCTGAAGGAGGAATAGGCTACCCAGTCAACTAACGTTAACTTCATGAACACCCCCACGCAGATGACAGTCCATCCACCTTATTGTAGTTGCCTGTCCGTCTGGTTAACTACTGTACAGATGACGTAACGTTATTTGGCTAACGGGATAGCTTCCCAACTCAACATGCAAGTAACCTTAGCTAGCTAGCCGGCTAACTATTGTTGTTGAGCAATTCTACAGAACGCATCCAATCCATTCAAATACTTTCGTAAGAATAAATGCGTAGCTAAAACATTTGATTTGATTCTCAATAATTCATTCTAGATTATAATTTGACTGTCCTTTCCTCATTATCAGTCATAGCCAGTTGATTGTTACTCGTGTTCCAATGTATCAAGTTAGCAGCAGGCTAGTTGGCTTGCTAACTAGCTTAGCGAATATATCCGTGCTTCGTCCGTGGTTGCTCCAGTTCCATTTGCGCCCTTTGTCTTTTCTTCAATTTTCCTAAATGCTTTGATTGCGACCAAGTCTTTTACTGTATTGCAAAGTAGTTTAAAGTGGACAATTCCCGTTCATTCACTAAAGATAAACAACAATTCGGTGAACTGTTCAGGGGACTACGACGCTGTAACCTCGACACCATCCGATGCAGATTGCAGTCCCGCTCGCACCCACAACAACTCCACTCCTCACGCAGCGCCGCTGTCTCGTTGCAAATGATTTGTGTGTAGTGGCCTCTGGTGGCGAGATGGTGAAGCTACACACACCCAGGCATATTTTGAGTAAGAGCGAGTTATCAAATCGACCTGCTGAGTAAAGGGATAAATGAACAAACTATTGGGCTCTATCCAGGAAATCATTATAACACATACTGTACAATAACAACATTTTTGTAATTATCAATTTAGGGTCCTGCTAATTACTTGACTGTTTTTTTCACTCCTTCGGGATCTATTGGAGGAGACAAATCACCCTTCAAACTGTTAGACCATCTGAACCCAAAATAGACTTGTAGACCATCTGAACCCAATGTAATCATATACAAATTTGTATATCAATATCCAATAAATAGATTTGGTGCACTGGTTCTCAAAGAGATGTTCTTTGATTTATTTGGCTAGAGTGTTTTTCAAATCAAGTTATGGTTAGGCAGAGGTGGAAAAAGTACTCGATTGTCATACTTGAGTAAAGCTACCTTAATATAACATGACTCAAGTAAAAGCGAAAGTAACCCATTAAAATACTACTTGACTAAAAGTACAAAATAAAAGTAAATGCTATGGATCAAATTACTTATATTTAGCAAACCAGATTTCCTTTTTATTATTATTTTTGACAGCCAGGGGCACACTCCAACACTGAGACATAATTTACAAAGGAAGCATTTATGTTTAGTGAGTCCACCAGATCAGAGGCAGTAGGGATGACCAGGGACTTTCTCTTGATAAGTGTGTGAATTTGACCTTTCTCCTGTACTGCTAAGCATTCAAATTGTAACTAGTCCTTTTGGATGCCAGGGAAAATGTATGGAGTAAAAAGTACAACATTTTCTTTAGGAATGTAGTGAAGTAAAAAGTCAATAATATAAATAGTACAGTAAAGTACATATATCCCAAAAAGCTACTTAAGTAGTACTCTAAAGTATTTTTTAATTAAGTACTTTACACCACTGCGGTTAGGCTATGTCATAATTGCTCGGTTTCCAAAATTGGACTGAGAATGGGAATGCAATTATATTCTAGGGCAGAGGCATATTTGAGGTGTTTCAAGCCTTTGTGGGGGAGGGCCCATATACAATAACACTTGTTCACCTATGCTCCTATGTTCTGGATTCCTAATATCCAGTTTGCAGTCATCCATATCTTGTCTAGTGCCTACAATAATGTTTGGACATATACAGTACTGCTGCATAAGGTCTGAAATCTGGCAAAAGTCCAAAGTTCACTACAACTTTAAGAAATAGGAAATTATTCGAGGTTTTTTCTTCAGGAAATCACATGGAGGTGCTGTCGTGCTCACATGACAATCTGAACTGTGGCAGGCGAGCTCAATGAAGGTAATTTGCTAAATACATGTTATGTTCCACATCTTTATGTTGGATTTAAGAATATGTTTTCGACTTTTTGTAAACGTTCTACGTGGCGACAGGCGAAATAGTGTTCTTTTTTCGGGGGGGGGTATGTTTGTCCATTGAATTAAGACTAAGAGAACGCGGTGTGAAGTGTTTAGAGCTAAATAGTGCAGCCTACGATTCATGATGTAACTATAAAACCTGTCAATTTAAGATAAACAGTAATATAGTAGGTTTACCTCGAATTGTAAAATGCTGGCTACTCATCTGAGCATTAGATTACAAGTTTAGCAAGGGTGTTTAGTTTATTAGGATCCCCATTAGCTACTGCACATGCAGCAACTACTCTTCCTGAGGTCCACGTAAAATGTACAAATACATAACAGTACAGAACAGTAAGACAAGAACATATAGGTGTAATTAAGGGTGATTTGACAGATGAACTCGTTTTTTTTATATACAGTAGGGTAGGCTGCTGTACGGTTGCATTGGTCTGCTCATTGTCATGTTCTCACCTGGTTTGGATGTTACTGTCCCATAGGATTACAATCTAGATTATATTTCTATGACCTGTCCAACTCACGTATTCAACGTTCCATAGCATAGGACTAGCCTGGTTGTCTTCTATTTAGCTATTATATTCCACTACATGCCTCTCCTGTCATTTCCCTAAGAGACTTTAGGTACTCTTCATGTGAACATTCTATCATTAAAATTTGATCCTGATTCGATAACCCTCACAGCTATCATCCAATCACAATATTTATGCAAATTAGACTAATAGAAAAACATTAATTTAATTCATACATTTAATTAGAAACATTCTAACATTAGGTATTCTGACTTAATACATATCATTGTAAACATAACATTGGGTGTGGGGAGAGCAGAGGATTCCCGTCTTGCTTCTTCTATTTTTACCAGCCTCTTGGCAAATGACAGGAGTGGAAAGTTAGTTGGTACCCAGACTACCATAGGAAAGTTGTCGATAGTTATTTTTTTTCATTATGAAAATTACATATAATGGAAATGAGGGATACAAAGTATATTGAAAGCAGGTGGTTCCTGAGTTAATTAAGCAATTAACATCCTATCATGCTTAGGGTCATGCATAAAAATGCGGGGCAGGCCGTTATTTTGGCTACCCATCCCACAGAGCATGATTGGCCACTGTATGGTTTGATGGGCATGAAAACGATGTAAACCATATGCCATGGTTGTCTCAGTCACCAGATCTCAACCCAATTGAACACTTATGGGAGATTCTGGAGTGGTGCCTTAGACATTGTTTTGTATTCAGGACATAAAGTTTGTTTCTTTGCCAGATTCTTTGCAGTTATACTTTAGTGCCTTATTGCAAATAGGATGCAAGTTTTTGAATATTTTTTTTCAGTACAGGCTTCCTTCTTTTAACTCTCATTTAGGTTAGTATTGTCGAGTAACTACATTGTTGTTGATCCATCCTCAGTTTTGTCCTATCACAGACATTAAACTCTGTAACTGTTTTAAAATCACCATTGGCCTCATTGTGAAATCCCTGAGCAGTTTCCTTCCTCCCTGGCAACTGAGTTAGGAAGGACACCTGTATCTTTGTAGTGACTGGGTGTATTGACACACCATCGAAAGTGTAATTAATAACTTCACCATGCTCAAAGGGATATTAAATGTCTGCTTTTTTTTACCCATCTACCAATAGGTGCCCTTCTTTGAGGAACATTGGGAAACCTCCCTGGTCTTTGTGGTGGAATCTGTGTTTGAAATTAAGTGCTCGACTGAGGGACCTTACAGAGTGTGTGGGGTACAGAGATGAGGTAGTCATTCAAAACTCATGTTAAACACTATCATTGCACACAGAGTAAATCCATGCAACTTATTATGTAACTTGTTAAGCAAATCTTTACTCCTGAACCTATTTAGGCTTGCAGTAACAGGGGTTGAATGCTTATTCACTCAAGACATTTCAGCTTTTCATTTTTAACCAGTAAACATTTCTAAAAACAAAATTACAATTTGACGTTATGGGGTACTGTGTGTGTGTGGACCAGTGACACAAAATCTCAATTTAATACATTTTAAATTAAGGCTGTAACACAACAAAATGCACTGTAGATCCAAGTTGGCTAGACTTTAAATATAAATATTATCTGGCTACTCACTAGCAGGTGGGCTGGTGCTTGAGATTGTTTATGAGATCTGTGTTAAAGATGCACTATGCAGAAATCACTCAGCCATTTCCTGGTTACTAAAATTTGAATAGTTGGCCTAATTTCAGTTTGTGACAAAACAAGCAAATATAGTGGAGAGCATCATTGTACCATCTAAACCACTGTGAAATATATTTTCCAAAAGAAAAATATTGTGTTTTCAGCTGTTTGAAGCTGATGTACAAAACGTAAAGTAAAAAAAACGCAAAAACGAAACTTAAGTACAGGAAGCATAGAAATAGCGCAAATAAAATAGATCTACCGCTTCTTAGACTTGCTTTCCACGAATGACAGATCTATAACACACATTTCTATGTGAACATGCTGGTTTGCCCAAAAAGTTACATTTTACACCTTTATTTTTCTATAATGCCGTTACGAGAAGTTGGTCATTTTTTAGTGGATGTGCATGATTCTGGTAAAAATTATAACAAGAATTGCATTTTCGTAGACTGATTTGAAAGCCAGATCAGTGATTTTGCAAAAATGCAGGTTAATCTATTTTGATAAAATAATTATATTATTAGTGGCCCCTTATGTTGAAGGCTTATTTTTTAGCCTAGGTATAATTTTATAAGCCCAGAATTCAGCCCTACCTGCACCTTCGAGACTGCTGCCCTGTGTACATAGTCATTGAACACTGGCCACTTTAATTATGTTTACATACTGTTTTACCCACTTCATATGTATATACTGTATTCTAGTCAAGGCTCATCTTATATAACTACTGCTGTACACACCTTTTCTATTCGTATACTGTCCATAGTTTCACACCATTATATAAATATACACTGAGTATACCAAACATTAGGAACACCTTGTTCCATGTTGATGCTGACCCATGTTGACTCCAATGCTTCCCACAGTTGTGTCAAGTTGACTGGATGTCCTTTGGGTGGTGGACCATTCTTGATACACACGGAAACTGTTGAGCGTGAAAAACCCAGCAGCGTTGCAATTCTTGACGCAAACTGGTGTGCCTGACACCTACTACCATACCCTGTTCAAAGGCACTTAAATATTTTTTCTTGCTCATTCACCCTCTGAATGGTACACATACACAATCCATGTCTCAAGGCTTAAAAATCCTTCTTTAACCTGTCTCCTCTCCTTCATCTACACTGATTTTAAGTGGATTTAACAAGTGACATCAATAAGGGATCATAGCTTTCACCTGGATTCACCTAGAGCAGGTGTTCTTAATGTTTTGTACAATGTGTAAAATATCTATATATATATATATATATATATTTTTATTGTCGGACTCTGACATTGCTCATTCTGATATTTCTTTTGGAGTGTGTGTATTTCTGTATTGTTAGGTTTTACTGCACTGTTGGAGCTATAAACAAGCATTTCGTTGCACCTGCGATAACATTTGCAAAATATGTGTACGCGACCAATACATTTGATTTTGTGTAGGTTAAATGAAATCGATCTTGCCATGATGTTTAACCACAAGTCATGCAATTAATAAAAATGTCTTCATCCACATAAATCCATGCCTAATGGTTTGTGCACCTCCTCTGTCAGGATCAGTGCCTCCATACTACAGGGAGGTGTATGAGGCCATCCGGAGTAAGATAGAGGAACGAGTGCAGGTGGAGGTCTTCCAGAGGTTGCTCAGCAGAACAGATCTCCCCAGTGCTGTGCAGGGCCAGGTGAACACAACGTTTTCTTTACTTGTTGTCACATCTATGATTTAGAATGGCCGCCAAATGTGGAAAGGGAGTTCTGGCTGTTTGTGGTTGTTTTTTTTTAGGCTCAAGTTTTTGTTGTTATGAAACAGAAGCACAGGCTGGTTTGTTATGTATTAGACCTATTGGTTTTCTATCCTCTTCCCTTCTTGGAACTCCAAGAAAAGTGAACAAGACATTCTGCAGAACAGGAAGTAGACCCTAAACAGAAAAGTCTTGAAAAACATCTAGCGCTCTTTGATACAAACCATTCAACTCTATTCAAAGCCTATATTTGTTTTACCACTAAGTACTAAGGGGGTAATTACAATACTAGTTCCAACACCAGTTATTAGAAAGGGCGGTTTCTGCTAACTATCTCCTTGCTGCCATTTAAATAGTGGTATTTGCTTCAGTAAAGCTTACTGAAAAGTGATGGTATTTGAGGGGATGGCATTTAAAAGTTGAGTTATTCAAGAGCACATGGGACATGAATAATACAACGTGTTACACGTTATCCATGGAAACACTTCATTGATGTATTTCAGCTGAGACCTCATGGTTCAGTTTGATGTTTCTTACTGTATTATATCATTACTAAAGTGTGTTCTGCATTTTCTTGTCAACCACTGCTGAATTTATACCTTGGATCGAGCAATGACCTGTTAAGAGAGTCCTGTAATGTCCTTGTCTTTTTCAGATTGCTGAGCATGTTGACTACACTGATGGATTCTTAAGCAAGTTGTCCCTATATAAAGCACTGGTGTTGATCGCGCTTGCTCAGCAAGGAAAGCAACCAAGCCCGAAACTCTTAGAGAACTGCATACAAGGTAAGCCTTTTAACGAGTTGTTTTCAAGGGAGGACATAGCAGTAAATGTGTAGCTTAATGAGTAGCTTGGCTGTTTAGTATCTAAGGTCAAAAACCTTTGTGACCCCTATGAACAGCTTGTGTGAGAAAGTTCAGTTCACTATATATTTCTTGTGTGAAGTTGAATATGCATGTGACAAGCTAAAGTACACATTGAATTTGCACACAAAAGAAGCAAGTGTGCTGTGCTTAAAAGCTGGTCCTAGTTTTATCATAGTGTGTTGTATTTGTTGGCCGGTTTCCTCTAACCTCTGGGCATTGCGTCCGGGAATACACCAGCTCCCTTCCCATGTCTCTGTAAAAGACCTTTCCCTGCCATTTTTTATTCCTCTGGAACAGCTCTGTGAAAATCATTATGAAAGTTACAGGAAGAACTCTTCCCTCTCTCTTAAGTACACTTGTATTTCTTGATTGTATTCTGCGGCTAGGATTTTGAGTGTTACAGTGTACTTAAGTTGGAGAGGAGTCGTCGTCTTTTGTTTTTCAGAGGTAGCCATTACTCCGAACACAGCCCTGAGTTAGAGCTCTGTTCCAAAGCTCATATGATTATTTAGGGCCCTCTGTGTTATTTCAAGTGCTGCCAATATGGCAGCTGACTGCTTTCTGTGAAATTGATGTCACGTTTTCTCTGCTGAGCTATGGTAGAGCTGGTTTCTTGGTTGTTGTAGGAGGACTATTAACTCTGCTCATATCTCTGTGGAATGTCAAGGAGGGCTACATTCAGGATCACATGAATCACACCATCATAATTGTTTGAAAGACTTAAGAGACATTTGAGTTTAGGGAGAGTCATGTGTGCTTTCTAATGTCAAGTCTAGTTTCCTCAATATTACGAAAGGTGTACCGCAGGCATTGGTATTGGGACCTGTGCTCTTTACTATGTATATATAGTGCTGTGAAAAAGTATTTTTTACCCCTTTCTAATTTTCTTTACTTTTGCATATTTTTGATACTGAATATTATCAGATCTTCAACCAAATCCTAATATTAGATAAAGGGAACCTGAGTGAACAAATAACACAACAATTACATAACCTTATTTATGAAATAAATGTAAAAAGTATGCCACACCCAATGCCCCTGTGTGAAAAAGTAGTTGCCCCCTTACACTCAATAACTGGTTGTGCCACCTTTTAACTGCAATGACTCCAACCAAATACTTTGTGTAGTTGTTTACCAGTCTCACGTCACTGTGGGGGAATTTTGGACCACTCTTTCATGAAGAACTGTTGTAACTCAGCAACATTTGTGGGTTTTCAAGCATGAACTGCTTGTTTCAAGTCCTGCCACAACATCTCAATTAGGATGAGGTCTGGACTTTGACTAGGCCATTCCAAAACGTAAAATGTATTGCTTTTTAGCCATGTAGACTTAATTGTGTGTTTTGGATCATTGTCTTGATGCATTACCCAGCTGTGCTTCAGCTTCAGCATGCAGACGGATGGCCTAACATTCTCCTGTAGAATAATCTGATACAGAGCAGAATTCATGGTTCCTTCTATTAAGGGATGTCGTACAGGTCCTGAGGCAGCAAAGCATCCTCAAACCATCACACCACCACCACCACCACCATAATGTGGAATGCAGTTTTTGGTTTTCGTCAGGCATACTCAGGCATGTTGTCCAAAAAGTAAAACTTTTGAATCAATCATCGAACAATCTTCCAAGAGTCTTGATGATTATCCAGGTGTCTCTGGGGGCTTTTTGGCAAACTTGGATAACATATGCTGACGAAAACCAAACACTGCATTCCACAGTAAGAACCTCATGACAACGGTTAAGCATGGTGGTGGTAGTGTGATGGTTTGGGGATGCTTTTCTGCCTCAGGCGATGTGAGATACTGATCAACAACAACAGGAAGTATTTGGTTGCAGTCATTGCAGCTAAAGGTGTCACAACTAGTTATTGAGTGTAAGGGGCAATTCATTTTTTCACGCAGGGGAATTGGGTGTTGCATAATTGTGTGAATTAAATTAATAAAATAAGCATAACTTTTTTTGTTATTTGTAAACTCAGGTTCCCTTTATCTAATATTAGGTTTTGGTTGAAGTTCTGATAACATTCAGTATCAAAAATATGCCACAAATTGAGAATCTGAAAGGGGGCAAATACTTTTACCAGACTGCAGCAAGCCACTACTCTTAAACCGTTGGATGCTATCTACCGTAGCGCGTTTCACTGACAGGTTTAATACTCATCACTGCATCATGTATCAGAAGGTTGGCTGGACCTCATGAAAATCCTGTAGATTACTTTATTACTCCTTGTTTACAAAGCTCTGCGCCACAAGATTCCAACATACCTCACTTCCCTGTTGAAATATTTCAATATGAGATACCAATCCCGTTCCGAGGTTTTCTTAACTCTTGAGGTCCCGGTTGTCTCCACAAAGTTTGGTACATTCGCCTTTAGTTTTAACGCACCACAGTTCTGGAATACCTTACAAACAATTTCCACCTTGATTCCCTGGTGCCGATAGGGCAGTTTAAAACTCTGTTGGTAAATGAGTTCACGCAAGTGTGTCCTCAGGCACCATTGCAAATGAGACACTGTTCTCAATTGGGCTCCCTTGATTAAATAGATGTAGCCAAAAAAATGTGAGTGGGAGATTTCAAGTGTCTGAGGGATCAGAGGGCAACTAAGGTGAAATGTCAAATGTACTCTGGAACATGCTTGCTTTTCCCACACAACTTGGATGTGTGTATGAGCATTTTTTAAATATTCAAACCTGCACTACAGGAAATCATAAATGATGTCTATTAGTTCAATAGAGCTGGATGTTTACACTTTGTCTGTGAGCATAGCTGTGCTGATTGCCTTCTAGAGAAATGAGTAGATGAGAGCATTGGTTACTCATGTTTGATTTGACAGAGTTCCCTAAGCCCCAACTTGGCGAGTTCAAGGTCCTCCAGACTCTGAGGATGCAGCCAACTCAGGAGAGCCCCCTCACGGTGCCCCAGACCCTGGGCAAGCTGCTTGCCAGGGAGACAGTCCAGGTGGAGCTAATTCCTGAAAAGAAGGGTCTGTTCCTCAAACACGTGGAGTACCAGATCACTAGCCAGGTGAAGGCTGCATTTAATTACATATGAGAGTAACATAAATGGCCTTTGTTACAAGAACAGTCAAGGAAATGATTCATAGAAAAGGTCAAGCACATACTTTACCATGTATTTACCTTGTTACTTCAAATAGGTCACAATTGTGCATTACAAGCAACATATTTTTGTATAGGAATTTTGATCATAACTCCAAAAAGCCTGTAATTCCCTCTGGCTATGTTCCTGGCTCCTCAATTATTTCTGCATTTTTGGCTTGGTGAAACGAATGGCTTTAATGCTTGTTGGTAAGGGTCCATCTAAGAATGAATGTATACATACAGTACATTGCATCGTTTACACTGGATGCCTAAGCTGAACAGAGCTGGTGTTGTTTCGGTGCAGTGAGCATTCCCAAACAGTATGAACTAAAGCCAACCCATGTCAAACACATCCATTGTCAATATATTTGTTGAATTCACAACCCAAAGCATTATGTTATTTTGCACATCTCTGTTATTCACAGATAATATTTGTTTGAACTTTTTCAGCATTTTAAGATCTCTGTTTACCGGCGGTACACTGATTTCGATGTCTTCCACGAGCTATTGCTGCAGAGGTTTGCCTACAGAATGGTGCCTGCACTGCCGCCTAAGAGAATGCTGAAAGGAGGTAAATAGAGGATGTCAGTCAGAACGTTTGATTATTAGGAGGAGAGTGAGGCTTTGATCTGTAAATAATAGTGTTCCACTCTGCATCAGAGCTGGGGGTCCCGCTGCTCCAAAGAAACTCCAATTCTATTAATCCAACTTCACCTGTGTTCCCACAGCAGACATGAACTCTGTCTTCATATTACCATTATTAGATACCATTGTTATTACTTTATTCAGGGTTGGGCGGATAACTTGAAAAATGTAATCCGTTACTGATTACAGTTACATGATAAATAATCATTTGAATTACTCCAAATAAGTAACCTAATCCAATTACATTTTTGATTACTTTTGCCTTACTTTCACTTCTAGCATCCAGACATATTTGCAAACGCTTAAAACTGTTGATTTAATGTAGTATTCTTTAATTTAGTAACATGATTATTTCCAAATGGGGTGAGAGTAAAGCTTAAAGATCCTATAATTCATGTTATATTCTATGTGTAAGAGCATAGTCACAGGGCTCCATACTAACATTTTCACTTGTTGGCACCAGCCCATGATTTGGTTGCACCACAATTGCTGTCGGGTCACGCAATAGAAAACAATGGTCGCCTTATCGTCTTATAAAGCAATTCAGCGTTTTTTATTCAGAGGTGTACTAGAATACTAACATGGTATGATTCAAGAAATACATGGTTTATTCTAACATCATGTTCAAGTACAACTGCATGATTCCAGCTATTTTAATTTGCAACCTAAACTGGTGATTGTCAAGGATTTGGGGTATGGCAACTAGGCAATTGTTATTATTTTACTATGAAAATAGGGTTACAGAATTGTTATATATTTTTTTGTTCAATAGATATTCATTTGTCTACATCTTTTTGGGCACTAATTTACATTTTGAGGCTAGTTTATATGGGACTAATTCACCAGCTGAGGAATTGGTTAGCCAGATCACTAACTCAAAATATAGCATATTATTGATGTAAATGTATATCTAACAGTACATTTAATCTATATGCCTATACACCAACCTTGAATGCCCGACGTGAGTGCCCTTTGTTGAATATTAAATACAATTCAGACCAGAAAGCTTAGACCCTTTTTCTTTTAAACAGTATCAACATTGGTGGCATTCAATAGTGTTTTTCCCATGATTAGGGCTACATTTTGAAATATTGTGCAATCAGAAAGCATTTCATAAAGGAAAGAGAGTTTGAAACTGCACTGCTTCAAAGCAGCAAGCAGGAACTCTGTAGTCCAGATGATTGACCAGTGAGCCAAGTGTAAATGTTTTGGAAGCCTTACCCATTCATTCAACCACATAAGAAGCCATCCACCCTTGATGGGCGATCAGCAGAACAATATAATCTCTGAGAGCATGTGAGAAGTGCTGATGGTACGCTAAATGACAGCAATGATGACAAAGTTTTATCAAGGTGAAGTATATCAAATCAAATCAATAGATAGATGAAAAGATAGATGAAGTAATCCCGTCAAGCAATTAGCTGTTTTTCCAGAATGTAAGTAATCCGATTACACTTTTTAAAAAGTAATCCAGGTTGATTAGTTACTTCAAGAGCCAGCCCTGACTGTATTACATAAAACGGTATGATATCTTCTGTTTTACGGAAGCAGAACAACTGAATATGCTGGCTCTTTAACTGAGCTCTGACCTCTGTCTGTCTACAGTCCTGACCTCCATGTCTGAGAGGGACTTTATAGAGGGAAGGCGGCGTGCTCTGGGCCGGTTCATCAACTTAGTGGCACGACACCCCTTCTTCTCTGAGGACGAACTGGTCAAGACCTTTCTCACCTTCAACGGCTCGGTACGTCTCTGCTACTGAAAAGACCACCTTGGTTCATCTCTGCTAGTTGTCTATGCCAAGTTCACATTGGGCTTGCCATGGATAATGACTGTACTGCTCACACAACTTTACTCTCTCTCTCTCTTACTCTCAGGATGTTCAAGTGAAAATGCGTGATGCTTGCAAGAAAATGGGAGATGAATTCATGACTAATACAATGGCAACTCTGGCAAAGGTTTGTATTGTTTCTATTATGAAATAGTGCATCAAATGACTATTTGATATCCTACTGAGACACAGCAGTGTGAGTCTTGGTACATCTGTGCTGTAGGATTATCTCCCAGCTGATATCCAGGCCCAGTTTTCATCAAGCAGAGAACTGATCAGGAATATCCACAACAGCTTTCACAAGCTGCGGGACCGGGCAGAAAAGATGGCAGAGCGCTCCAAGGAAAACGCCACTGATTTGCTAATGTTTGGAAGGGAGCTCAGGTACAGAACTCAGCATTTAAGGGCATAAAGCTCTCTTTCTCTATCGCCCCTCTCTACGCAAGTGTTTTGGCCCAAGGAAATGTATTATGCTAGCTACCCCACCCATACAACAGTTTTGGGGAAGAAAATGTTGGCAATTGTAAAGGATTTGTTTTCTTTTCCTTTTCCGGGTTTCACTTCAAATCGTTTTTGTCAGCCAAGACACCGTACTGGTCCAGCTTCTCTAGTTATGCTTTCTGTTGCAGTACACTGGGCTCAGATGGTTCACCCATTCCCTCTCTGGCTTCATCCAAAAGCACCTGGGGCATTCTCCGTCAGTCTCTGAAAGGCCTTTCCGTGGAGTTTGCTCTGCTAGCCGACAAAGGTGCTCAGCAGGTACAATCCAGCTCACTGTATACGTACCGCCTGCTCTACAGTGCTATTGCCAAACTACCTGCGTGCAAAACATAATTCATTCATTGATATCTTAAGGGGAGGAGAGAAGAGGACGATGTTGTGGAAAAACTGAATCTATTCTTGGATTTGCTGCAATCATACAGAGTGAGTTTGAGAAATGTAAAATATGCAGTTACTGAAGAACTATGAATCATGTTAATGCAATGTTACCAGTATTATTACAAATGTACTACACAGGTATAACAGCAACTTAATTTAGAGTGTTAGCAAAACATCTTTGACCCATGTGGCTCAGTTGGTAGAGCATGGTGCTTGCAACGCCAGGGTCGTGGGTTCGATTCCCATGGGGGACCAGCACGAAAAAGTATGTACTCACTACTTACTGTAAGCCGCGCTGGAGAAGAGTGTCTGTTAAATGACTATAATGTTTTAAAAAATAGGGTAGTTATTTAGTCATTTCTTACCCAGTGTGTGTGTGTTGTTGTATCCCATAGGATCTGTGTGAGCGGCATGAGAAAGGAGTATTGCACGAGCACCAGAGAGCGCTGCAGAAGTACGGTATGATGAAGAGGCAGATGATGAGTGCCACAGTGCAGCCCAAAGAGCAGGTGTCAGTGGAGCAACTGGAGTCTCGCATTGTGCAGGTTCTCTTTCTCATTCATTCTACCTCCTTCTCGATCTCTCACTCACTCACTCACTCACTCAGTGTGCTTGAAAACACTCTTCCTTCCTCATTTACTCAGGGTTGTCACATGTCAAATCAACACTGTTGACATTATTTAATCTTCATTATCCTGACATCACAGGCCAACCCACCCTCCCTCCTTCGGAGAGACTGTCCTCTCTGACATTGAGAGGAAGGAGGGAACAGCATTTTCCTATATGCCATCATTGGGGAGTTGATTGATACCCTGGTATAAGGATTGATGTCCTTGTATATCCTACCACATTTCTCATACTAAACCATTTTAGGACGATATTGCATTTGACATTTGGGCATTTCAGCCCTTAGAATGGATCTCATATGTCATGTTTTTCAACACTGACTTCTACAGACAAGGCCGTGACAGCATAGTCTTATGATCAATGAGGCTGTTCCTCTTGATAACCATCATATGGTTGTGGTTTGTGAAGTAATGGTTTGTATCCTCCCCCAACAGCAGGAGAACGCCATTCAGACCATGGAACTGCGGAACTACTTCTCCCTGTTCTGCCTTCACCAAGAGACTCAGCTCATCTTCACATACCTGCCCATCACCTCTCACATCCTGGGAGCCTTCGTCAACTCACAGGTCCAAGGTCACCAAGAGGTGAGACTCACCTGGAAATATAGTGTCAGGCATGGATTTCTAAGGATTGAGTTGAAGTAGTGGAGCACACAGTTCATAGGTTGGTGTGTGTGTGTGTGTGTGTGTTGATTCTAATCTTTAATAGATACACAATTATAAGATGATCGTCTTGTAATTTTGGCCAGAGGATGCTTTCACTGTAACAGACTACTTTGTTTGTTCGATAACTAGATGGGTGCCGTGTGGAATGATCTCCAGCAGAAGCTTGGGTGTCTCTTCGGTGTCGATGAAATGCAATCCCCTCCTCTTACACCCAAGTAGACACCCATGTCCCCTTCTCTCTCAACGAGCGACGAATATGCTGCTTTGCAAGCCAAGAGACAGTCAAAGTCTCAGAAGGGACTGATGGTGAACTGTTTTCATAAAACCTTGAAAGACACTACAAACTGTGCCTTAAGTATCAATCAGTGGTGAGTAAATGTAGTTTACTCACTTATTTCTTTGTGGGACAGTTTATCCATCTTTTGCGGAAAAATGCATTGAAGTTTAGGGAGCGCTACTTTTTTCTCTGCTACCCGGCTATCAGTTTACCCACTTTTTTTTTTTTTTACCACTATATCACTGATTTCAATGAATGGATGTGGTCTGCACCTCGAGATATATTATACTGTGTGTGCATCCTCAATAGGGATGTCAGAGGTTGATCAGTCAAAGGAGCTCATTGGGAAGTGGAAGAGTGCTTTGAAGAATGTGAACTGCTGCATTGCTGTATGAGGAGAGGAAAATATTGATTTCATAATTGATATATAGGGAACATTTTGTTGAAAAGCTGGACCTTTCTGTGTTATTTTGTAGCTCACTGCCTTTACCATATGAGGGACTTCTTACCTACACTTCTTGGAGGATCATTGGCCTATGTTGACGTATAATGTAGTGTCTTATTGCAGGCAGACAAATTTAAGAATGTAAGAATCCACAAATTAAGCTGATTGAAGATGTTGCCACACAGAGACGATAGGTTTCCTTGCCGCAGCCAGGTGGTGGCAATATAACCTTTTGTGTTTAAAATGACTAACGTAAATGTTTAGAAAGGCTTTGCCCTGATTAGAATCTAATTTCTGATAAAGACAGGCAAACCAATATATATTAAAGTAAATGTAGTAGCAGCATGCTATTCAGTGATTTGTTGGGAAGTACAACATAAGTATTAATCATCCTACTGACCACACTTGTGCAACTGGGCTTGCTAGCTTGTTGTGTTCATGCAAAGGACTTCAGATTCCTCGCTTCAATCGAATCTTAGTTGCAGTACTGTGAAAAGCTACTTCAGTTTCTACGCATGAGCCGAGCAAGCTATCAAGAGGAAGTTTGTCAATGTAAATAATGATTTATGGCTGATATAACACTCCACCTGACCAATGGTGAACATACCAATGTCACAGTCATTAGTGCAATTATGAAGTAATTATCCTGTAATATTTTATTTCAGGTAGAAATTAAATGTGCTCTGTGTTAACGCTTCTGACATGTTTGCAATGTTTCAGTTTGAATTGAGCTGCAATGGTGGTTCAGTGTTAACTTAATGTAGATTTGAAGAAAACTATATTTAATCTTTTTCAATAATATACCCAATGATTTGTCCTCTTATTCAACAGTATACATTGATTCCATGTCTAAAGCATAAGATTATGTTGGTAAAGTTTCTCATTATTTGATCTGATGAAGAATTCAGTTTTCCACTCACAATTTTGAAGGTTTTACGTAACCTGTTCTTGCAGGATGTGCAAATTGCATGTGTTTTACATGTAATTAAAGTACATGAATGAGGCTGTGTAACAAAATGTTGTCTCCCAATTAGAACTGAGTTATATTAAAGAGCTCTGGGCCAATACGTTTTGTTATTCAATGCATTATTTTTTGTCCTCTGTGGAACTGTTAATTTGTTCCTCACAGGTTATTATTGTGTCAACATAAGATATTCTCATAACCTTATTTTTTTGGCAAGTCTTAAATAAGAGGAACAAATGCTTAATCTGTTCTTTGAGAAAGAACATTGGAACTAGGTGAAGGATGTGGATACAGGACCATTAACTATTGTAGTTATGTTGAATCTCACTTAAATAAAAAGTATCAGATACCCACCCGTCTCATTATTATTTGGCTCCCGAGTGGTGCAGCGATCTAAGGCACTGCATCTCAGTGCAAGAGGTGTCACTATAGTACCTGATTCAAATCCAGGCTGTATCACATCCGGCCATGATTGGGAGTCCCATAGGGCGTTGCACAGTTGGCCCAGCATTGTCAATAAGAATTTATTCTTAACTGACTTGCAATAAAGGTTCAATTTAAAACAATTCCCTGATACTAAATTTAATTAAACAGGATGTTGAACAATCAAAATCATTGTCATTCCACGCAGTATGAAGTGAGGACCAGCTAACGAGAGCGTACAGGTCGCAATGGTGGGTAGTATATGGGGCTTTGGTGACAAAACGGATTGCACTGTGATAGACTGCATCCAATTTGTTGAGTAGGGTATTGAGGCTATTTTGTAAATGACATCGCCAAAGTCGAGGATTGGTAGGATGGTCAGTTTTACAAGGGTATGTTTGGCAGCATGAGTAAAGGATGCTTTGTTGCGAACAGGGAAGCCGATTCTAGATTTAACTTGGATTGAGATGTTTGATGGGTCTGAAGGAGAGTTTACAGTCTAACCAGACACCTAGGCATTTGTAGCTGTCCACGTATTCTAAGTCAGAGCTGTCCAGAGTAGTGAATTGACAGGCGGGCAGGTGCAGGCAGCGATCGGTTGAAGAGCATGCATTTAGTTTTACTTGTATTTAAGAGCAATTGGAGGCCACGGAAGGAGAGTTGTATGGCATTGAAGCTTGCCTGGAGGGTTGTTAACACAGTGTACAAAGAAGGGCCAGAAGTATACAGAATGGTGTCGTGGCCTGCGCAGAGGTGGTCAGAGACTCACCAGCAGCAAGAGTGACATCATTGATGTATACAGAGAAGAGAGTCGGTCCAAGAATTGAACCCTGTGGCACCCCCATAGAGACTGCCAGAGGTCCGGAGCAGACCCTCCGATTTGACACACTGAACTCTATCAGAGAAGTAGTTGGGTGAACCAGGCGAGGCAATCATTTGAGAAACCAAGGCTGTCGAGTCTGCCGATGAGGATGTGGTGATTGACGGAGTAGAAAACCTTGGCCAGATCAATGAATACAGCTGCACAGCAATGTTTTATCGATGGCAGTTAAGATATCGTTTAGACCTTGAGCGTGGCTGAGGTGCACCCATGACCAGCTCTGAAACCAGATTGCATAGCAGAGAAGATATGGTGAGATTCAAATGGTCGGTAATCTGTTTGTTGACTTGGCTTTCAAGACCTTAGAAAGGCAGGATAGGATAGATATGTCTGTAGCAGTTTGGGTCAAGAGTGTCCCCCCTTGAACAGGGGGATGACCTCAGCTGCTTTCCAATCTTTGGGAATCTCAGACGACACGAAAGAGAGGTTGAACAGGCTAGTAATAGGGGTGGCAACAATTTCGGCAGATCATTTTAGAAAGAAGGAGTCCAGATTGTCTAGCCCGGCTGATTTGTAGGGTCCAGATTTTGCAGCTCTTTTCAGAACATCAGCTGACTGGATTTGGGAGAAGGAGAAATGGGGAAGGCTTGGGCGAGTTGCTGTGGGGGGTGCAGTGCTGTTGACCGGGGTAGGAGTAGCCAGGTGGAAAGCATGGCCAGCCGTAGAAAAATGCTTATTGAAATTCTCACTTATAGTGGATTTATCAGTGGTGACAGTATTTCCTATCTTCAGTGCAGTGTGCAGCTGGGAGGAGGTGTTCTTATTCTCCATGGACTTTACAGTGTCCCAGAACTTTTTGAGTTAGTATTGCAGGAAGCAAATTTCTGCTTGAAAAGCTAGCCTTGGCATTTCTAACTGCCTGTGTATAATGGTTTCTAGCCTTCCCTGAACAGCTGCATATCACGGGGCTGTTCGATGCTAATGCAGAACGCCATAGGATGTTTTTGTGTTGGTTAAGGGCAGTCAGGTCTGGGGAGAACCAAGGGCTATATCTGTTCCTGTTTCTAAATTTCTTGAATGGGGCATGCTTATTTAAGATGGTTAGGAAGGCATTTAAAAAATAACCAAGCATCCTCTACTGACGGGATGAGATCAATATCCTTCCAGGATACCCCGGCCAGGTCGATTAGAAAGGCCTGCTCGCTGAAGTGTTTCAGGTGCGTTTGACAGTGATGAGTGGAGGTCGTTTGACCGCTGACCCATTACGGATGCAGGCAATGAGGCAGTGATCGCTGAGATCTTGGTTGAAGACAGCAGAGGTGTATTTAGAGGGCAAGTTGGTTAGGATGATATCTATGAGGGTGCCTGTGTTTAAGGCTTTGGGGAGGTACCTGGTAGGTTCATTGATCATTTCTGTGAGATTGAGGGCATCAAGCTTAGATTGTAGGATGGCTGGGGTTTTAAGCATGTTCCAGTTTAGGTCGCCTAGCAGCACGAGCTCTGAAGATAGATGGGGAGCAATCAGTTCACATATGGTGTCCAGAGCACAGCTGGGGGCAGAGGGTGGTCTATAGCAGGCGGCAACGGTGAAAGACTTGTTTTTAGAGAGGTGGATTTTTAAAAGTAGAAGTTCAAATTGTTTGGGTACAGACCTGGATAGTAGGACAGAACTCTGCAGGCTATCTTTGCAGTAGATTGCAACACCGCCGCCTTTGGCAGTTCTATCTTGTCTGAAAATGTTGTAGTTTGGGATGAACATTTCAGAATTTTTTGTGGTCTTCCTAAGCCAGGATTCAGACACAGCTAGAACATCCGGGTTGGCAGAGTGTGCTAAAGCAGTGAATAAAACAAACTTAGGGAGGAGGCTTCTAACATGCATGAAACCAAGGCTATTACGGTTACAGAAGTCATCAAAAGAGAGCGCCTGGGGAATAGGAGGGAGCTAGGCACTGCAGGGCCTGGATTTACCTCTACATCGCCAGAGGAACAGAGGAGGAGTAGAATAAGGGTATGGCTAAAAGAAATAAGAATTGGTCGTCTAGAACGTCTGGAACAGAGAGTAAAAGGTTTCTGGGGGCGATAAAATAGCTTCAAGGTATAATGTACAGACAAAGGTATGGTAGGATGTGAATACAGTGGAGGTAAACCTAGGTATTGAGTGATGATGAAAGAGATATTGTCTCTAGAAACATCATTGAAACCAGGAGATGTCATCGCATGTGTGGGTGGTGGAACTAATAGGTTGGATAAGGTATAGTGAGCAGGACTAGAGGCTCTACAGTGAAATAAGCCAATAAACACTAACCAGAACAGCAATGGACAAGGCATATTGACATTAAGGAGAGGCATGCTTAGTCGAGTGATCAAAAGGGTCCAGTGAGTAGTGAGGTTGGTTAGGGTCACGGCGATTCAGACAGCTAGCCGGGCCATCGGTAGCAAGCTAGCATAGGATGGAGGTCTGTTTTAGCCACCTCGTGCGTTTCCGTCGGTAGGATTAGTGGGGTTCCGTGTGGTAGGGGGGATCAATCCAATTCGCAAAAAAAACCAATAGATATAGTTATAGAGGCCCAAGAAAAAATAATTAAGTAACAAAAAAAGGAGGTGCATTCTTTACTAAAGAGCACACTGCATTCAAGGGTAGCTGGAATCAGTAGGAATTTTGCAGTATTTCTCCAGAGATGTTTCAGGTAGACAACATGTGGGAATGCTCTTTGATACAGTATGAATGAGTCCGAGGCCTGTAGTCGGTGTTAAAGCTTTTCTACCTCCTCTAACTTGTGATCGATGATCAAGTCATGACCCTGAAACTTGAAGTAGCCAAATAACTTCTTTTGAAGCATCAGTGGAAACCACAGAATATCGTCAACCCACATTTGACCAAAGGGTATCTTGTCCGAGTCGAACCACTGTGGCCTCATCTCTATAAGAGAAAAGGTATAAGTTAGTGAACTTCGTCAGACATCAGTCTAAAATGTCCATAAAAAGGAATGTAGTATAGGGCAGCAGTTTTTTCAAGGAAAACTATGGGGTCTATGATTATAGCCTATTGGGCAGCTGTTTCTCCGATGAATTCAAATGTTGTTTCCAATCTTATCAAGTGCATCCACTGTGAGGCCACTTTCCTCCTGCAGTTCTCTGGAAGAAACAACCCGTTTGTAAGTAGAGAGAAAGTAGCAGGATAGTGTGTCGGTTTCAGACCAGAGTAGGAAAAAAATAGATAGTAGGCCTCAGATAACAGGCAATAATCAGACCATGCCTACTGTAACATCACAATATGACATTTATGGGGGTATGTAGTATCAGATGCTGCCCAGTGCTGAAATCTGTTAACATGATTTTACATGCAAATTGTTAAGCCAAACTGTAGGGAAACATTTCAAGACATCTACAGAGGACTGCAAACAATCTCACCGCCTGGCAGCCTCTTCAATAGTCTCCCAGGTTGGACTTTGCCACCAAACCCATTCCACTTCCCTGCTCCGAACCATCTCTTCTTCATGCCCAGCAGCACCCGTCCAGGCTGCACCACCAGCACCAGGGTCAGCAGCTTGTTGGTAAACATTGTACCTGTAATATACATAATCGGTGCGTAATAATCAGTAGACCACAATCCATGGATGACCTCACTCTCTTGGTTGCATCGAAGCTACAGTATCTCTAGAGATGATACATTGCAGATTATTGAGAAGCATTCTGTAAAGTTATTTTCTGACAAAACACTATTGTAAAAGTTCTGGTATGCAAGACATCACAGCAGTGCACAGCAGCAAACTTGAACTAGTAGCCTTTTATTGCATTCTTCAAGTAGACTAGAAGTAAAACTCCATGCAAGTAACTTGCCTTTATAGCAACTTTTAGGTTGTCAATCTAGTATTTAAATGGTTTTCATAGATTAGAGTTATCCAGAATGAATAACGAATTTCTCCAGTCTCGCGTTGACAGTGGCAAGGCCTGCCATGTGATCGTATTCAATGTGTCGGGCACTGACCTGTAACATTCGACATGGGTAAAGGATAAAATCGGTCGTTTTAGATAAAGATCTGTGAAAATGTGTTACCCTCAAATATTGTCGACTGGAAACAGAAGTATAATGCCAAACCATTAAAAAAAAATCCATAGCTGGTGATAGCAGTTGCTGTAGTATAATTTCTCCACAACAAGTAGATCTGCGCAGATTATGTGCATTATTGACGTTCTCGGACAGATTAATTAGTTGCGATCAATTTAGCTCGCACAGCGCGCCGGGTTGGCGGATCAGGTTTGATTCTAATGTCGCCCTGCAGGACTACCGGAAGCCCTGATTGCGGAGTCGGTTGTCTTTGACTAAATCGAGCGTGTCCAACACATTCACGTGATCAGGAAGTGCAACTACAAATTCGAACGAATTGCTGTCTGCCAGCAGCATTAGCACAGATTAGAACATCTTTGCCATTACATTTAGCTAAATAATGTGGTACTCAGTGTTACAAAAATCATATCTCCATACCTCTGTACATGTCCTAAAAAAGGCTGCGCATAATCTGAAAGGAAAGAGTACTGCCGATCAGCGTTGGATAGTTCGGCAGCTTAATGACCCCTTTGTGAAGGCTGCCCATGTGCACAACTACCGGTGTAGAAGCGCCTTCAAACTGCTGGAGATTGATGACAAATACAAACTTTTAAAACCCGGATTCAACGTAATAGATTGTGGTGCTGCACCGGGTGCTTGGAGCCAGATAGCTGTTCACAGGGTCAACTCAACTGGGGCTAGTGAGTACGTCTTGTATTTACCCAACTGGCAGATTAGCGCATGACATGCTGTTAACAATTAATCGACCAGCCAGGCCAAATATATATTTTACTGCCATGTTTATTTACATTTATCTAACCTTTATTTTGTCAGGGAGTCATACTGAGACCGAGGTCTCTTTTTGAGATGAGCCCTGAAAATACGCGCAATAGAAATAAAACAAATGCAAGCGGAAAGAACGACATGGTCATAACAAAACAAACCCATTCACCAGTAATATGGTCCTCAGTCAGCTTTCTGCATTGCCCTAGAGGCACCAGAACATCACATTTAAGAACATTTTGAAGATTGTTCCACAAATAAGGTGCAAGAAAGGTAAATCAGCATTTAGTTAAACTTTTAGTTACTTTCCAGAGTTAACCATCCCTGAGATCGGGTGTGGTAACTCCTATGTCTAAAGTTTAGTCAAGATGTTAGGTACAGTGGGACTTTTTGTAAAAGGGCTTTATAAATGAAAACATAGCAATGTGACATAAAAGAGGGACAACCAACTTTGTGATAGAGAATGAAGTGATGAGTACTAAAATTGTAGCCCGTAATAAAGCATAGTACGCGAAGTTAAACTGTATCTAATGCCTTTAATGAAGTGGCAGCTGCGTTCATATAGATGTCGCCATAGTCTAGGACCGATAGGAACGTCAACTGAATAATCTGCTTTCTACTATTTAGCGAGAGGCAGGACCCATTTCTATAGAAGAAGCCCATTATATTTCTATAGAAGAAGCTTCTTACTAACTCATCAATATGCTTTTTAAAGACAGTTTTCATATGTCCCTGTAAGCAGGGACAAGATCAATATGAACACCATCCCAAGGACATATGCTTAAATCATCAGTTATTTTTATGTGCTCTAGAGAACAACATGTACTTAGTTTTACCTGCATTCAGTAGGCAGGCTACTAATTTCATCGCTGCCCGCACCTGCCCACCCGTCCAGCATCACTACTCTGGACGGTTCTGACTTAGAATATGTGGACAACTACAAATACCTAGGTGTCTGGTTAGACTGTAAACTCTCCTTCCAGACTCACATTAAACATCTCCAATCCAAAATTAAATCTAGAATCTGCTTCCTATTTCGCAACAAAGCATCCTTTACTCATGCTGCCAAACATACCCTTGTAAAATTGACCATCTTACTGAGCCTCGACTTCGGCGATGTCATTTACAAAATAGCCTCCAACACTCTACTCAACAAATTGGATGCAGTCTATCACAGTGCCATCCATTTTGTCACCAAAGCCACATATACTACCCACTACTGTGACCTGTACGCCCTCGTTGGCTGGCCCTTGCTTCATACTCGTCGCCAAACCCACTGGCTCCAGGTCATCTACAAGTCTCTGCTAGGTAAAGCCCCATCTTATCTCAGCTCACTGGTCACCATAGCAGCACCCACCCGTAGCACATGCTCCAGTAGGTATATCTCACTGGTCACCCCCAAAGCCAATTATTCCTTTGCCCGCCTCTCCTTCCAGTTCTCTGCTGCCAATGACTGGAATGAACTGCAAAAATCACTGAAGCTGGTGACTCTCTGGCTCCCTCACTAGCTTTAAGCACCAGTTGTCAGAGCTGCTCACATATCACTGCACCTGTACATGGCTCATTGGTAAATAGCCCATCCAATCTACTTAATCCCCATACTGTATTTATTTATTTATCTTGCTCCTTTGCACCCCAGTACATTCATCTTCTGCACATTCTACCATTCCAGTGTTTAATCGCCACCATTGCCTATTTATTGCCTTACCTCTCTTATCCTACCTCATTTGCACATGCCATATATAGATTTTTCTACTGTATTATTAATTGTATGTTTGTTTATTCCATGTGTAACTCTGTGTTGTTGTATGTGTCGAACTGCTTTGCTTCATCTTGGCCAGGTCGCTGTTGCAAATGAGAACTTGTTCTCAACTAGCCTACCTGGTTAACTAAAGGTGAAATAAATAAAAAAGACTGTAGCTCAGATAGAGCCTGGTCACCCATGGGGGCAATAGCATACACAACAGTATCATCGGTGTACAAGTGCAGGTAAAATATTTTTTTACAGACAAGTCGATATTGTTAATGTAAACAGTAAAAAGTACAGGACCCAGAATCGACCCCTGTGGGACACCTTTCATAGTATCCAGGAAACCTGATTTAACACCATCAGTAGATACACATTGAGTTCTATCTGTCAAGTCATTTTTAAACCAGTTACATTCAGCCTGGTCTAGACCAATTGAGGAAAGCCTCTGAATTAGCAGTGAATTATAAACAGTATCAAAAGGTCAATGTAGAGAGCAGCTCAATGTTGCCTTTTATCCATACAGTTAACCACATCATTTATAACTAGAGATGCAGCAGAGATAGTGCTATGACCTGGTCTAAAACCCGACTGATGCACATTTAGAATACATTTCAAAGATTCTTAGCTGAGAATAAATCAAGGATTGTAATATTTTTGCGAGGCAAGAAAGTTTTTAGAAATAGGCTGATAATTATTTAGGTCACAAGGGTCACCACCTTGGTGAAGGGGGGAGTACACGGGCTGCCTTCCAAACCTTGGGGATAGCAGCAGATATAATCATCAGGTTAAACAAATGGGTTAATGATTTAGCAATCAGGGGGGCAGAGAGCTGCAGCAAAAATATATCAAGCATATCAGCCCAATCTTAGGCAAGGCATCTAGCACATCACAGATTGTGCATTTTAAAATGTAAAACAAATATTCACTAGGGGTGCGTTCATAAATTCATTCTGGAATGCCAGACAGAGCTCAGAGTGCGCTCTGGGCATTCATAAATTCATTCTGGATTGCCAGACAGAGCTCAGAGTGCGCTCTGGGCGTTCATAAATTCAGAGCGTTGTCCGTTTGTAAATTCGGAGCATTCGGAGTTGGTGACTGTAACTGTGCTGCTGGCAACAATTTTAAATACAACTTTTTGCTGAGGTTTACTGACACCTGCCATATTCAACGGGTGTTGAGTGTTCGAAAATTCATCAGTTATTCTGTGCTCTGGCACACTCAGACAAGTGTGCTCTGAAATTGCAGTAGATCCAAAAATGCGGGAGATAGAGGCTAAATCAGAGTAGAACATGTCATTTAAAAACCCTTGAGGAGAAAATGTTTTAATGTCTCTTCTTAATTAAACACCGATTTAGTATTTTGCTGTTTTGTATCTCTAATACATACTATGGAACAATTTTCACTGAGATCATACGCAAATACTAAAATATTTATTTTCGGGGGTTATTAGTGAGAATTCAATTAATCAATGAGGAGTTAACAGGGTTTTTCACATTTAGTCGTGTGGGTTTTGAGATCAATGGAGTCAGATTTTAATCTATGTATATGCTCTTAAATTGATTTGAGGCCGGGGATAGCCAATCCAGACTAAAATCTCCTAAAATGACCAACTCCGAGGACAAAACAGTTGTTAAACTCTCCGATATAACACCAATAACATCCGCCATGGCAGCGGCAAATCCCAGAAACAAACAAGTGTGTATTCTGGTTTATGGGTACATCTACAACCAGGGGCTAAAATGTATTGGGAATATAAATATTTAAAGATTGTAACACCATGAAATTAGATTTAACATATATGGCCACTCCTCCCCCTTTCTGTAATCTGTCACATCTAAATACATTATAATAATTTACTTCAATGTCTTTATCAGATACAGAACCATTTAACCATGTTTCCGAGAGAACCAGAATGTCCGGACACGAGTACTGCACCCAAATGTTAAAAAAATCATACTTCCCACAATTCGGTGCATCAGCCCAAGACCCTTGGGATTTAAAGTCAGAGGGCGTATTCAGCTCAGTCCCATAAGAGCTAACAGGCATAGGGTCATCTGCAGCTATTTGTTGAGTGAGCTGAGACTTAGCCATGGTCTCTGGCCAACCCACATGAGAGCAGAGTAGACAGAATTTGACAGACCTCCGTCGTTGGATGCAGGGGCTGGGGGGGGGGTATCTGGGAGAGCAGTGTTGGCAGAGCTCAGTCAACCCTGATGAAGCTCCTGCCAAAGGAGGAGGCTGCCAATGCTCCATTCTGGGTGTGCACAGGAGGCCTTGGTGTGGCTCCTCTTGCAGGGCTGGAGCTGCTATGGGGGACAGGAGTGTCCCAGGGATGGGAGCAGGGAGTGTAACCAAAACTAGCCTGGGAGGGAGGTTGTGGGGGAATTGAGGAGGGTGGTATGGAGGACAGTGTGGCTGATTATGTGAATGATACATGGTGTGGACTGCATCATGTGGTGCACTACCCTCAACAGTGTTTTGCTAGACCCTAGGGTAGTGGTCGGTGCAGTGTAGCGCTGGGCTGAGTTGAGGTGGGCCAGGTCTGGTTGAGCTGTGCTGTGATGGGTCTGGTTGAGCTGTGCTGAGGCGGGCCTGGTCTGGTGCCATGGGAGTGAGACTGTCAGGGGAATTGAAGAGGGTGGTGTGGAGGGCAGTGTGGACGGCGATGCTCCAAACTCTGCATGGGGCCTCTTTGACTGCGTACGGCTTGGGCATAGCTCAGTGTATCTGTATGCAGTTCCTTGGAGAGAAGTGATAGAGGGTGGTGTTGGCGGGGTCAGTGTTGCTGCCTGTTCTCCAATCTCTGAGGTGCCACCAGATGCAGGTCTAATGGAACGTCTGACATTGGGCCTTAGCACACAGTCCTGAGAGAGGCTGGTATTTACCCTCTGGATGGTGGCAGGGTGGAAATCTCTCCTCTGGAGCAGGGTAGATATTATAATAGTCACGAAGGGGAAGATGGTGGAGGCCCTTTCTATCACTCCCCTTAGTGATGTGGTCACCCCCTCCTGTTGGGCACACAGGTCATTGGTCCCCGTGTGAATGATGATATGGCTGGGGGAGACAAGCTGGGCCACAGTCATTATCTCCAAAGCTCTCTCTGTTGTGGGGCACCATATCTTTGACATGTCTTTATTTGGGAAAAGTTTTTTCTCTCATATAAATTTTCCATTTGAGTCCATGATTAATATAATGTTTGGTTTTTCGTCAGGTCTGTGGAGGATGGCAGGAGTGATTGGAGAATTACAGGCTGTGAGTTGGGGATGGAGTGGTCAGTTGGGTTGGTGGGTTCTGATTCAGCTGTTGTCCTGGTTTTTGTGGGACTCTTTGTAGAGTGGATGGTTGTGGCTGAGAAATTCCTGCCTTAGCTCATGTAGCTCCTTCTGCAGGTTGTACATGTGGCTGGTGTTGACTGCTGGGCAGTTCCTCTCTAAGTCTACACACTTCCATCCTGAGAGCCTGGTTTTCCTCCTCAACATTATTCATTGCACACTGCGGCTCCCAAACCTCATCCCGATGCTGAAGCACCAGGCTGATCTCCCCCTCTAGAAGATGCTGTGGTACTGCTGGTGTCACACGTTAGAGATTCATGCTCAGGGATGTGTCTGCTGCAGGCGAGGGAGGAACAGCGACACTGGGGACTACATACTAGGGCACAGAGGGAGTGGAGGCTGTTGTCGGTAGTGACAGTGGAGAGGTTTTAAGTTTAGCAACAAGGTTTTATTTGGTCGAAGTAGTGGACAAATTGATCCAAACTGGCCACCGAACCTTGAACCGTCTCAGTACCGTTATAGTAAATATGAATGTTACTTTTGGGGGTGCAATCAATGTACAGTTGCCTCATTGTTCTCATTGTTCTGACATTTTAAGTTCATTGCTGGTCTTGTGGAGAGCTGTGTGACAAGCATTCGGATCATCTGTAGAACATCAGTGAAATTAATTGTCAAGGCTCGACAGTGTTATCCAATGTCCTTTTAGCACAAGAAGCTGTGAAAATGAGTTATGACAGTAGTTCCACACTTCATGACCTCTTGCATGTTTTGTTTCTTCCAGATGGAGAATTCCCCCGCGGCGCTGTGGTTGGAATTGACCTTCTGCGTATAGCACCTCTAGATGGAGCTCACTTCCTGTCCAATCATGACATCACTGACCCAGTCACACATGCCAAGCTCCTTGAACTTCTCCCTGGTGCCCAGGCTCATGTCATCATGAGTGATATGGCACCCAATGCCAGTGGTTTCAAGGAGATGGACCATGAAAAACTCATCACAATGTCATTGTCATTGATTGACTTGGCTGCGAAGGTGTTGCAGACCGGTGGCTCTCTCATTTGTAAGTATTGGGACGGGGCACTGGCGCACCAGCTTCAGCAGAAGCTTTCAGCTGTGTTCCGTGACGTCAGGACAGTCAAACCAAAAGCCAGCCGTAAGGAGTCGTCCGAGTTGTTTTTCCTTGCCCGGTCGTACAGAGAAAATAAAATAGTGTGAGTGTATATTTTAATGCGTGTCGTAAGCTTTGTTCACCTGCAAAGAAAGGCTTGAGGTGCTCAAGCACCTTGAGGAGCCCCTCTATTTCTCCTTCCTGAATCTACTTTTTTGTAAAAAATCTATAGTGTGCTATGATATCTGTACCCAACTCATTAAAATCGATGGATATTCAACAATGATTAACATTAGTCAACATCTACAATTCTTGAAACTTTCCCTAAAATATTTTAGACATACTTTATAAGTACACGTCACATCCATACCACATCTGTAAATCCAACAAGAAATTTGGATCAAGCATGCTTCATTCATTTCTCACTCGAGCTGAAATATTTAGCCTACCAGAAGATGGCACCCTTGAGGTATCAATAAGCTGTGCATTTGCAGGCCAACAATTTCTCCGTACTGGCTGTTTTCATCTTTGCCCACAGACAAGGTGATATCAACATCTACGGGCCAGAATGTATTGTATGTATCAAGCCCTTGTCATCAGAGCCACCGTGTTCCTCAAGTAAATTTCTGTGCACGTCAGAACAATTATTTTTCCTTTGTCAGGCATGTCTGAAGTAGTACAAAGTACATTTGGTATTTGTGAGATAATAAGTATTCCAGTTTGCCATTTGTAATGCTTATAATCTGTTTTGCCAGCCATGTAGTAACATGTAATCATTCTCTCATTTAGGGCTTGTATAGGGAAAACAGGCTGTGTGAAAGAGCCATGGACAGCGTGACTAATGAAATGGCTGATGCCACTGAAGCCTTGCATTATAAATAGTGTTGGTCTTCGCTCTCAGAGAGCGGGGCTGTGCTCTTCAGTACATCATCAGGCTGGCATTTGAATGCTCTGCTTGAAATGATGTGGTTTTGAATTATTTTTGCCAAGTGGACTGCCACTGATTGAGATTTCCCTCAGATACAGAGCTAAATACCTTGGGATGAAGGCCCACAGTAGTGTTGATTTGGCACTATTTACTTTGCCTGTTTGTCTCTCTTGTCACTGACTACTTTCTGTAATTATGTGGCTCTCAGGGTTTGAAAGTACTCTGCTGATTTGACCAGGAACAAAGAAACAAATGTATCAGAACTGTGCAATAGACTGAGAACACAATTAAATGTGATGGGGAAAGGAGAAACGGATACAAATGTTTCTTAAAATAGAGAATATGATGAAAATAACCTCACCATAAAGAAGCACATGGAAGGTTTCATATATTTGATACCATACATTGGTGGAGGGGCCCTGTTTCCATGACGCTATTATAAACCTTCATACAATTAGCCAGTGAGCTGTGACTTTCAAGCCATCGATACCTCCCTGTTATCTCCTCAGTTATAGAAGTGATCAGCAGCTAGATTGTAAAGGGTTCATTGTTGGCGTATTGAGTTCCACATGACTTGTGTTACACAGCACATAGAATGAATAGTAATGTGGACATCTGAGCCTGCACAAAAATATTAGGTACGTGCGTGACAAATAAACCTCATTTTAAACGTTGTCTACATGGTATCGACCACTGAACTCTCCCTTGAATTATGTTTTTCAAATGCCTCGACTTTTCACAAATCATTGAAGACCAAAGACACAAATATTGCCCAGTTAAATGTCTTGGAACCGACTGAATGAGCAAGGCATTTCTATTCGATACTCCTTCAACCTCACTGCCATAAATGAGACTAGCACCGGCTATACAAGTTCCACCATAGAGTGGTTTGGAGCCAGTCACCTTTACCATCAAGCATTGTGTGTAGGTAGGAGGGGGACATAATAGATTACGTTGCACACTGTGTGAGCTGATATGCTGTCCAGATTTCTTTCCACCGCCGTGGTGACCTCCAAGTTCGATTTGTTATTGCTGCTGACGCAGAGGTCATTGTGGTACGATTAACCACAGCACGTGTGAAGGTTTCACCTGCTCCAGCAGGAAAGTGTGCAAGGAACTTCTGAAGTAAACTAGACCTGTTTAGAGGTGACAGGTAGAGGCCTAACACAATCGTGAATAAATGCATTGTTTTGGCATTCCGTGTTCCAATATTGGTGCATTGCCTTGGTAAGAAGATCCAGATCTTTCTCCTAGTCTCCATGTAGTTTAGGCTACCTTGTGTCTAATCATTTGCCCTCCCATTCTTGTCTTTGAAGAGTCCTCAATTTCCAGCTTCAGGGACATGCTGAGTTTCACTAGTTTCTGTAATGTAGTGTAAATGAAGTGCCTGGAGTTTCACCAGAGCGCTGATAGGGCTCTGGTAAATCGACCTGGCCGGGGTATCCTGGAATGACATTGACCTCATCCCGTCAGTAGAGGATGCCTGGTTGTTCTTTTAAAAGTGCCTTCCTCACCACAAGCATGCTCCGTTCAAAAAATGTAGAACCAGGAATAGATCTAGCCCTTGGTTCACTCCAGACCTGTCTGCCCTTGACCAGCACAAAAACATCCAGTGGCGTTCTGCATTAGCATCGAATAGCCCCTGTGATATGCAGCTGTTCAGGGATGTTAGGAACCAATATACACTGTCAGTTAGGAAAGCTAAGGCTAGCTTTTTTCAAACAGAAATTTGCATCCTGTAGTACAAACTCAAAAAAGTTCTGAGACACTGTAAAGTCCATGGAGAATAAGAGCACCTCCTCCCAGCTGCCCACTGCACTGAGGCTTGGAAACACTGTCACTACCGATTTAAATCCACAATAATTGAGAATTTCAATAAGTATTTTTCTACGGCTGGCCATGCTTTCCACCTGGCTACCCCTACCCCGGTCAACAGCCCTGCGCTCCCCACAGCAACTCGTCCAAACCTCCCCCACTTCTCCTTCACCCAAATCCAGATAGCTGATGTTCTGAAAGAGCTGCAAAATCTGGACCCCTACAAATCAACCGGGCTAGACAATCTGGACCCTCTCTTTCTAAAATTATCTGCCGAAATTGTTGCAACCCCTATTACTAGCCTGTTCAACCTCTCTTTCGTATCGTCTGAGATTCCCATAACTGCTACAGACCTACATCTATCCAAACTGCTACAGACCTACATCTATTCTACCCTGCCTTTCTAAGGTCATTAAAAGTCAAGTTAACAAACAGATTACTGACCATTTCGAATCTCACTGTATCTTCTCCGCTATTCAATCTGGTTTCAGAGCTGGTCATGGGTGCACCGCAGCCACGCTCAATTTCCTAAACGATATCATAACCGCCATTGATAAGAGACATTACTGTGCAGCCGTATTCATCGATCTGGCCAAGGCTTTCAACTTTGTCAATCACAACATTCTTATTGGCAGACTCAACAGCCTTGGTTTCTCAAATGATTGCCTCGCTTGGTTCACCAACTACTTCTCCGATAGAGTTCAGTATGTCAAATCGGAGGGCCTGTTGTCCGGACCTCTGGCAGTCTCTATGGGGGTGCCACAGGGTTCAATTCTCAGAACCACACGGGGGGACCTAGTGAATGACCTGCAGAGAGCTGGGACCAAAGTAACAAAGCCTACCATCAGTAACACACTACGCCGCCAGGAACTCAAATCCTGCAGTGCCAGACGTGTCCCCCTGCTTAAGCCAGTACATGTCCAGGCCCGTCTGAAGTTTGCTAGAGAGCTTTTGGATGATCCAGAAGAAGATTGGGAGAATGTCATATGGTCAGATGAAACCAAACTAGAACTTTTTGGTAAAAACTAAAGTCGTCGTGTTTGGAGGACAACGAATGCTGAGTTGCATCAAAGAACACCATACCTACTGTGAAGCATGGGGGTGGAAACATCATGCTTTGGGGCTGTTTTTCTGCAAAGGGACCAGGACGACTGATCCGTGTAAAGGAAAGAATGAATGGGGCCATGTATCGTGAGATTTTGAGTGAAAACCTCCTTCCATCAGCAAGGGCTTTAAAGATGAAACATGGCTGGGTCTTTCAGCAGGACAATGATCCCAAACACACCGCCCGGGCAACGAAGGAGTGGCTTCGTAAGAAGCATTTCAATGTCCTGGAGTGGCCTAGCCAGTCTCCAGATCTCAACCCCATAGAAAATCTTTGGAGAGAGTTGAAAGTCTGTGTTGCCCAGCAACAGCCCCAAAACATCACTGCTCTAGAGGAGATCTGCATGGAGGAAAGGGCCAAAATACCAGCAACAGTGTGTGAAAACCTTGTGAAGACTTACAGAAAACATTTGACCTCTGCCATTGCCAACAAAGGGTATATAACAAAGTATTGAGAAACTTTTGTTATTGACCACATAGTTATTTTCCACCATAATTTGCAAATAAATTCATTAAAAATCCTACAATGTGATTTTCTGGATTTATTTTCTTCTAATTTTGTCTGTCATAGTTGAAGTGTACCTATGATGAAAATTACAGGCCTCACATCTTTTTAAGTGGTAGAACTTGCACAATTGGTGGCTGACTAAATACCTTTTTGCCCCACTGTATATGGCCAGTATACCATGGCTAAGGGCTGTTCTTAATAAAAGTTGGACAGCTTTATCTCAATCTCTTCATTCAAAGACTCAATCATGGACACTTCCTGACAGTTGTGTCTGCTTTGTGTGATGTATTATTGTCTTTACCTTCTTGCCCTTTGTCCTGTTGTCTGTGCCCAATCATGTTTGTACTATGTTTTGTACTGCTACCATGTGTCTCTACCACGTTATGTTGTGTTGCTATCATGCTGTGTTGCTGCCTTGCTATGTTGTTGTCTTAGGTCTCTCTTTATGTAGTGTTGTGTTGTCGCTCTTTGTCGTGATGTGTGTTTTGTCCTATATTTTAATTTTTAATTCCAATTATAAAATAATGCATGATGCATTGACACAACCCTTAGCCGTGCTATATTGGCCATATACCACAAACACCCGAGGTGCCTTATTGCTATTATAAGCTGGTTACCAACATAATTAGATCAGTAAAAATAAATGTTTTGTCATACCCGTGGTATACGATCTGATATACCACAGCTGTCAGCCAATCAGCATTCAGAGCTCAAACCTCCCTGTTTATAAATGGGCATTTTGCTATCTTTACAAACCCTGATGTAAAGATAGTCCTGCTATTCAATAGATACACGACACGACTTCTGATGCCAGCTTTTGTGTTCAGCCATCCCCAAGTATAATGTCTACCAGCTGCTTTTCAGAATTATACAGCCTTTACAAGTTGCAAAAGAATGAGCTGTATAAGTATTTTATGGGTCACAACAGAAGATAACCTCTTAAATTCCTATTCTTTTCAAATTATTTGAAAAATCAGACATTTTACTTTCAATTGGGGTTGTTCATACAAAATTGGTGAAACAAAACATCTTTCTTTTAGCATAGTGCCTAACAGTGTTTTAACATTTCTACTGAATAAAAGCTCTCAACGGTTTAATTGTATTTAATTAATCAACTGCTCTCAGGCTTAGGCTGAATATACTCTACATTAATAAATGCCCTTCAAATTACCACCGAGTTAATATCCTTGTTGAAATCTGATTAATACCTAAAATGGAGTTTTTTGAAGTCTGATTATCCCATGAAATGGAATTTTTAAACCTAATTAGGACTTGATTTGCATGTATTTATGGCACCAATGAAATAGATAGTTCATGTTAATGTATTAATTACATCTGCTTATTTGGTTTCCTTTAGGCAACATGTCACTTTTTCTTTAGGAGTGATGACTGAGTATACGTTGTTGAACACATTTCTGGCCATGCTGAAATGATGTTAATAAAGAAGAAACCTTCTTTAATCCCAATTGTTTCTTCCGTTGATGGAGAGAAATGTGAAAAGCTGACCCATTTTTGTTTTCTCCTCCATTACTTGTTGATCATCCACTTCTTTTGGTATTCAGATCACATTTTAATATTATTCCCTAAACACTGTGTGCTGCTGACACGTATTTAGATGCAATCCTACAATCCCTTTGCACTTGTTACTGCTGTTGCTGAAAGGGCCAGGCATAATGCCTTGCGGGTTAATTTACCTTTGTGGAGACAGCTGGTGGCTTGTATGTAAATAGTAGCCAATTTAGCAAAACAAAAATAAGAATCATTTGGAGGCACTATAAATTCCTTCAAATTCAATTATGGAAATGAGATCACCTCTTTAATCATCTGGCTTGTGAACAAACTTCCACGGCTTCAGAGGAACTGTTTGAAGTTAACTTTCGAATGTGTTTCCTTTCTTTCAGCCAGCACTAGGGATTTCCAATAAACTTTCTCATGGATTGTTGTGGAAATGTATTCCCACAGGGATTGTTAATAGATGTGGCTACCTGGCTCCGTCAGCAATGAGTTAATTTGCTTTTATGCTAAAAGCCTGTATCCGGGAGATTAGGAGCCTCTCTTTTAGTGGTTAAATTCAGGAAGTGGCTTGGGCCTGAATGTAAAGTGATGTTGTCTGCAGTCATTTGAGTTCAGAGTTGGATGACACATGAGAAATTGGTGCTTGTCAAGTTAGGATTCGGCCTTTAGAGAAGGACGAAGAAAGTTGCCAACCAAGCATTGCATGCAGATCCTGACACTTGGCTATTATTTGTTAAAGGATTACCTTTGCTTAACAAAATGTTAAACTTCTGATGTGCAACAGTAAAAAAATTAAAAAAATAAAAAATAAAACATCTGGAAAAAGTATTTATTTTCTAGTCACCTCATCTTGCTTTGACACAGTAGAAAAAAAACAACTTTGGAGCATTGATTCACAGTGCTCACATCTGTATGACATCAAAGAAAGCATAAGATCAAATGTGACTACATTAGAGTAACACAGTTGACTCAATAATCAGTTCACTGCATCAGGACGCTGCATTCACTTCTTGGAAGAAGAAATGGATGAAGTTAAACGATATTACCAACACACACCCCCTAGCTTGTTGAATAGACTTTTAGGCCATTATCCACTTATCCAATTTTATAAGCAAGCACAAATTATGGTTGACTGGCCAAGCATTCATAACTGCACTGACAGTTAAATGAACTTGAATTGACATTTTACACATTTATCAGATGCTCTTATCCAGAAATCTCGATGTATGTTTGTCTTTGTGTTATCAATGACACAGTTCATACTTTTGATGGTTCAGCTACACCATTTGGGCACGGACACACTGAGAGACTTGTCTGCAAACATCTAGGTGCAGGCCCTCCTGAAGGATGCGGGAGGGTACAATGAGGCATGCAATTGAATATTCATACCTGTTCAGGCATTAGGTTGCCAATATACAACAGTAGGTGCTTAAGTAGCTTTCTCTACACCATGAAGTCTTGAAATCAGGCAAAAGACTTCAGACAGGTGTCCAGACTTCACTCTTCAATTAGACATTTCTCTTTCTAGCATAAATGTTCACAATTACACCGTCCGGGAGTACTTAAGGGTTAGCTTTCCTCATCAGCTAGTCTAAGGCAGATCAATTGAATTCCATTTTTGGAGAGAGGGAGGAGATAGAGAGATGGAGGGCAGTTTCTTCTTTAATTCAGGTAGTATCTGAAACCCCATATGCTCTTACTGTATAAAGTACCTATACGCCACATGGACTTCCATACAGTCCCCATTAGAAGTTTCTCTTTTAATTGCATGACAGTTTGACAGAGCTATTAGGATCCTCTGCCATGGACCAATTATTCCTTTCATTTAATTAACTTGTCAAGGGACAGGTGTGTAACTGGTTTCTGGGGTTGCAGGGCTGGATTGCAGGCTGGTGGACAGTGTAAATGAGAAGTTACTGCTGGAATGGAGCGTGTGGTGAGACAGATGGTGCAAGGGCTAGTTCTGGGGCATCTTGCTTCATTACCTGTCAGACAGGGGAAATTAGTTGGGTCCCACTACAAGGAAAACATGGGAGGTGTTGATGATTTATTCACAAAAACGGACCAAGAACATTTATTATCTGCACTTCCTAACTATCTCCTACAAATTAGCCCATGACATGTCATTTGAACATGATATAGAACAGACCTCTCAGGGCAAGAAAAATATTTGAACAGATTATTTATTCTAACCCTGACTGATTTGTAAGTAAGTGAACAGTTGAAAATATTCCTGTTTAAAATTCACTGGTGGTTAAGAGAACTTATTTTTCCCCCCAAATAATATAATTGACAAATCACTGAAGCGTACAAATGTTCATCCCCTTCAGACCTACATGCCAAGTCTTAATTGCTTTAAATGATCCCTGCCTATCAAATCCAAACCCTTTTGAAGAGAAATTCCCTCACTTTGCATCTCTGGTTATAGCTGGATGCTCTCCTGGATTACTTTGGAGCTCACAGTGTAAACTAGGGAGTCTTTTGGACTACATGTAGCCATTCATCTCTGTAAGGATGCTGAAGGCAGAGCTTGACACAGCACTACAGTAAGTTCCACTATATGGCCCGAATCAGTACAGAGAAGTGTATGTTGTAACAGCCTCCCCTGTGTTTATGGAGGGGTGTTGGTTGCTAAACCATTCTGACTGGCTGTCTAGAGAACCAGAGAGCTCCCACGGTGCTCTGCTGGTCATTCCTGTTGACTCACCTTTGGTGATAGTCCTCAGGCTAGCAGCAGGAGACAAGACTTTTTGTTAAGACATCTAACATTTCTCTCAGAAGGGAAAGCAGCAGGAGGTCTACAAATGAAGGGGGAAAACGACTCTTCTTGCTGTTACACAAGAGCTTTGAATTATACATGTGACCTGTTTTAAATGACACTTTGGTCTAGTTTAGCTATGCTTTTTTTATTTTTAAGATTTGCATTTCTGAGGTACAGCCCTTCACTTGAACCAGAATTGAATTTAAACATGGCATGGCCGATTTTTCTTCAGAATCAGAATGTGTCAGAATGTGCCAACACCATAGGATATGCAGTACCAGATTGTCATCACACTGCATATGGCTCAATATGAAGAAGTATCGCTACTTTATTCACCCGATGTTTAACCAAATGGAGCATTTAATTCAACTTAATCTGTTGCATTGCCTCTGCCAAGGATATTTTGATTCATTTGCAAAAAGGAAAAAGGGATAACTGCAAATCACTACGTAATCGTAATGTATATATGCAGTAAAATAAATAAAACATGCAGAGAAATTCAATTTCAAACCCGTTTTATCCTCGGGAAAATAATCAACTGGTGTTTAATAAGATATTCTGAAAGTGTGTGTATACAGAGTGGCATAAACATGATTTGCTCGGGGATGTTTCTTGTTTTGTCTAATTGCCACCAGGAACTTACAAAAAAAAGGCATTCGGGTTTGGCTTTGAAGTTCACTTGCTAACAATCTAAGGCATGATCTTAATGTTCATGAAATCTTTGAAAACTTTTTCATCCCATAAAAATCATATATCTGCTCTACAGCATCCAGCACCATACTGCAGCATCCAGCACCATACTGCAGCATCCAGCACCATACTGCAGCATCCAGCACCGTATATTTGTTTATTGCTGTTGAATAAACGGGGGGGGGATCGGAAAAGTGTGTTACTTTTTTTAACAAAACAAGCTGAGTGGACAAATGAGTGTTTCCTTTTATCCTACATTAGTGAGAATGACGCATGCATTCACTCAGGAAAAGTTGTCTGAGATGGCACATTCTTCCATTAGGGTTAAGATGCACTATTATTCTCAGCTCAAACGTTAAGAATAATTACTAATTACGTTGAACTTTAACTGTAATCGATTGTCGAGAAATGATGGATGGGTGACAGGCAGAAGGGGCTGCCGAACACTCAGAAATGCCAGGAATGAGCTGGATGAGAATCAAGCCAGAGTCTCTCACTCAAGAGAATCACCCTGAAGCCCTTACTGAGGAATCCAGATATCCCTCCTAAAGGCACAATGTTATTTCAACAGGTTGATCCTGCTATATATATATATATATATATATATATATATATATATATATATATATATATATATATATATATATATCATTAAGTTACCATTGAACAGTGGGAAATCTTACAGATTGGGCCTTTAAATCACAGCTTAACAGAACACTGTTGGTGATAGTCGATGACAACTGGCAAGTCAAATGAGCTTGCCTTTGCGTCGCACATGAGAGTTATAAAGTTGTGAACATTATTAACATTCAGGGCATTAACCATATTGCTGCATTATTTACGAGGCAAGTCATTCATTAATGCGTATGGATATGAACCTATGGATGATATAGAGTGATGTAAATCTGAGGTATAACAAACAACAGGACAATATAGGAATGCGGTTGAATCATATTACACAGGCTCCGATGCCCACCGTATGTGGCAGGGGCTAAAGCTAATACGGATTACAAACGAAAACCCAACTGTGATCTGCCTAACGATGCCTCTCTACCAGACCAACACAGTGCATGTTATGCATGCTTTGACAACGATGGCATCGTGCTGGGTGTGAGGGCCGTCGCCGACCCAGAGGATTGGGGTGATCTCGCTCTCCAAGGCCAATGTGAGAAAGGTCTCTAATCAGGTCAACAGCCGCAAGGCCGCGGGGCCTGACGGTGTTCCAGGGTGCGATCTCAGAGCATGCGCAGAACAGCTGGCAGGCATATTCACGGTCATTTTCCATTTTCTCCTTGTCCCAGTCTGTAATCCCCATGTTTTAAGATGATCTCCATCATTCCTGTCCCTAAGAACTCTAAGACTTCATGCTACAATGACTACTGGCCTCACTTCTGTATTCTGTAATATGTAATCAAGTGCTTTGAGAGGCTGGTTATGGCACACATTAACTCCACCATCACAAACACCCTAGACACACTCCAATTTGCATCCTGCCCCAACAGATCCATAGACGACGCAATCTCAATTGCTCTCCACACTGCCCTCTCCCACCTGGACAAGAGGAACACCTATGTGAGAATGCTGTGCATTGACTAAAGCTTAGCATTCAACACTATTGTCCCCTCCAAGCTCATTACCAAGCTTAGGACTTAGGGTCTGAACACCTCCCTCTGCAACTGGATCCTAGACTTCCTGACGGGCCTACCCCAGGTGGTGAGGGTCGGCAACATCACCTCCACCACGCTGACTCTCAACTCAGGGGCCCTACAGGGCTGTGTGCTTAGTCCCCGTCTGTTCGCCCAGGACTGATTGGCCACACACGACTCCAACACCATCATCAAGTTTGCTGACGACACAACGGTGGTAGGCCTGATCACTGGAGATGATGAGTCAGCCTATAGGGAGGAGGTCAGTGACCTGGCAGTGAGGTGCCAGAACAACAACCTCTCCCTCAATGTCAGTAAGACCAAATAGCTGATTGTGGACTACATCGATGGGGCAACAGTGGAGCAGGTTGAGAACTACAAGTTCCTCGGTGTCCAAATCACTAGACTTAAAATGGTCAAAAGCGCGCACAGTCATGAAGAAGGTGCGACAGCGCCTGTTCCTCCTCAGGAGGTTGGAAAAGTTTGGCTTGGGCCCTCATATTCTTAACAAGTTCTACAACTGTACCTTTGAGAGCATTTGGCTGCATCACTGCCTGGTATGGCAATAGCACCGCACTTGATTGCACGGCGCTACAGAGGGTGATGCAGACAGCCCAGTACATCACAGGGCTGTGCTCCCTGCCATCCAGGACATCTATATCAGGCGGTGTTGTAGGAAGGCCCGGAAAATCGTTAAAAACTCCAACCACCAAGCCATAGACTATTCTCTATGCTTCCGCACGGCAAGCGTTACAGGCTCCTGAACAGCTTCAATCCCCAAGTAGTAAGACTGATAAATAGCTAACAAAATAGCTACACAGACTGAGTTAACATTGTATCCTTATTGACCTTTTATTTTTGCACTGTCTCTATACACACTCACAGGGCCCTACACACTCACAGGGCCCTACACACTCACAGGGCCCTACCCGCTCACGGGGCCCTACCCGCTCACAGGGCCCCACACACACACACACACACACACACACACTATCATCTGCTCACTAACACATACATTTATGCTGACTCTATACACACATGCACACACACACACACACACAAGCTGCTGTTACTCTGTTTATCTTATATTCTCTTGGCTAGTCACCTTACCCCTATACATATCTACCTCTATCACTCCAGTATCCCTGCACATTGTAAATATGGTACTGGAACTGACCCTGTATATAGTATGCTTACTTATTGTTTTCTTCATATTTCTTCTTATTTCTCATGTATTTTTTCTAGTATTACATTGTTATTGATTATTGCGTTTTGGGGTTTGCAAGAAAGGCATTTCACTGTACTTGTGCATGTGACATTAAAACTTGAAACTAATGTTGTTAGTTATGTCACTATTTGTCTGAGTCCAGGGGGAACAATTAGTATGTATGTTCTGATGCCAGAAAGCCATCGCTTTGTTTTCCTCCATTGTGAGAGGTGTCGTTAGGTCGACTTTTTGATTAAAAAAAAGGTTTTGGCTCCAGCGACTGACATTGAGATCGCTGCGTACTTCACTCCACCTGGAAGGATGAGCAAAGACAATCTGTTGTTCGGACTTCAATTCGACCCCGCAGAATGTGTTACACTCTGCGATGTGCAATGCACACTGCTAACTGGTGGTAAGAGACTAAAAAGCTCCACTGTAATTCTACTGCTGTGAAACAACAAGTGAAAGCCTCTACAGGGAATGAGTACTGATGTGGATGGTGTTTGATATTTCCCCTTCATTAAGGAGAAGTTTGCTGAGTCCTCGAGGGGGGGGGGGAAGCTGCCAATACTTTCCACACAATAAATGGTTTCCACAAGCTGCCTCAAACTCCGGTGAAAAGCTCCCTAACTCTTTGGATCCAGCACCATGTCTATCAAAGACACATGTGACGAAGAAAGTGGGCTTGGAGAATCTCTCGTTTCAGCAGTATTCTCAAAGACTTTGGGTTCTGAGATAATTCTGTTTTATTGTTGTCCTTTGTGATTCTAAACTGTTACAGCTGTAATTGAATTGTATTCCCTTGATGAATTTTAGCAAAAGGAAAAATATTTATGACAGAAATAAATAATTGTTAATGCATTATTTTTAATGAAATAAGCCAGTTATTATTTTGTTCTATTCTTCTTAAGTTCCATTTACTTTAATGTGCAAAGCCTGTTTCAATTCATATCCTGCCCTTCTCGGAACTTAATTATCTACTATATACTCTCTTTATCTTGACACAATTATCCAAATGATGTGGGAAAGTTGGATACAATAACTGTAATGTACATAATTTGAACAGTTCTGTCTCAAAGATATGGCATGTCAATTTATTTCAAATTCACATATTGAGGTGAATTCACTTAACTGGACTTGGCACATTGTACTCTTGAGACTTCACAAAATGGCCTCCAAATTATGCAAAGAACACAACCATTCTTCTCTATTCTTATTCTATTCTTGCATTTGCTGTCTGCATCAGTTTGTGGTTCCTCATTTACCAGCCAGGGGTGCCATGGTAACAACAGCTGAGCTGACAGTCAGATGACTTGGGAAAAGCTTGCACCTTCTAATGTAAAAGACCCAGGCTCTACTGGCCAAGTCATCATAATACATTCAGTTCCACAGAATATATGCCTGTTAATTATACAAGACCATCTTCATTGAATAAAAAACGATTTGCATGGTTACGATGGCAAACACACCACGTTAGGAGCAAAGCAACATTAAACATATAAGAACATTATGTGAGCATCAATGTCTAGAGGCCTCAACACATTTACAATGAAACAACAGCAAGAGAGAGAGGGCCGGAAAAACGTTTTTGATACAAGCAAAGTATGTTGAATTTGTATAAGTGTTGTGTTTTTAAGATGAGTGCTGAATAGATATAGACTTATAGTGTCGTTATGTAGATGGGGGGTTTGTACAATTTTTGTCAAATTTATAAAGCATTTTTGTCAAATCTACTGTTCAAAAGTTTGGGGTCACTTAGAAATGTCCTTGTTTTTGAAAGAAAAACACATATTTGGTCCATTAAAATAACATCAAATTGATCCGAAATACAGTGTAGACATTGTTAATGTTGTAAATGACTATTGTAGCTGGAAACTGCTAATTTTTGATGGAATATCTCCATAGGCGTAGAGAGGCCCATTATCAGCAACCATCACTCCTGTATTCCAATGGCACGTTGTGTTAGCTAATCCAAGTACCTGCAAAACACCAGTCTCAACATCAACAGTGAAGAGGCGCCTCTGGGTTGAATCTGTGTTTGAAATTCACTGCTTGACTGAGGGACCTTACAGATAATTGTATGTGTGGGGTACAGAGATGAGGTAGTCATTCAAAAATCATGTTAAAATCTGTTATTGCACAAAGAGTGAGTCCGTGCAACTTATTATGTGATTTATTTAAACTTGCCATAACAAAGGGGTTGAATATTTATTGACTCAAGATATTTCAGCTTTTCATTTTAAATTAATTTGTAAAAATGTGTACAAACATAATTCCACTTTGACATTATGGGGTATTGGGTGTAGGCCATTGACACAAAATCTCAATTGAATCCATTTTCAATTCAGGCAGTAACATAACAAAATGTGGAAAAAGTGAAGGGGTATGAATACTTTCTGAAGGCACTGTAGCTATCAGAGGACTAGTCATGGCTGTTGATGTAGTTTCTGACACGGCACAGGGAGTTTTGTAGAGATGAATAATGCATGCTGTTGCCTCTTGATAGGCCGAGCTTGACAAGAGTTGAGCAAGTAATTCAAAGGCTCTCTCCCTGTCGATGCATGAAAGTAAAAGATAATTAGTCTTGCATAAACGTGATAAAGTTAAACAAGGAGACAGGAATTCTCATTGAAAAATCCCCAAAAATATTCCATAAGCGACAATATTGACACATCTTGCTTTTTCACCAGGCCTAGACTTTGAAGTGGTTCAGTCTGCAAGGCCAGGGGATCAATAAAGTAGGTGCCCATGTCAAAGGTAGCTATTTTAATGATGAGAACGTCTCTTAGTAATTACTCTATTTTGCTTCAGAGGATCCTCCCTCATATCGACGAGGAGTCATTAAGGGTTGCCTCTGTAAAGAGAAGATTGAAGGTCTATTACGTTCTCTACTTTGGAATCTGCTGCATTTTTCTGTTACACGTTCTGAGTAAGGAGACATTTTGCTTTATACTTTCATTGGTTCTGTTATTGAAGTTACCCTTGAAACTGCCATTGTAATGTCGGTGCCCTTGTTGGTCGTCTGGCCCAACAACATCAGGCATTGTGAGTTCAAGGAGAATAACAAATGGTTAAAACGTTTTGTATGAAATTGTTTCATATTTTTATGAGATTTGTTTCTCATAAATGCCTACAATAAGTTAATGATGTGCATTATGTAGCTCTAACCGATGCCATTGCAAAAGTGATTATTACGGGCAAAGCCACAAATAGCCAGCTTGCAGTGCATTCTGAAGCTGGGGTCGGAGGGCAAGCCCCAGAGAGATGATCCAAATGAAGTGAGTTAATCAAAGGGCCAAGTTGCAGACAGAACGTCCATATTATCGATGTTCCATAAATAAGAGGCATATATTTTACATTTTGACAGGGCACCCCTGTTTTCACAGGGTAGTAGTTTCCACTATTAGCCTATGGTCCTATTGTTCAAGGAGTAGTTCACTATTTTACAACTTGATGTTAGATGATTCCTCACCCTGAACGTAGTCTATGTATAACCAGCAAGCAGGTGAGTTTAATAATGAAAGGATAAACAAGAACAAACATAAGAAGTGTACTGAACGTGGTGACAGAGAACAATACCAACTGAGGGCTAAATAAAGGGGGAGTAATCAAGGAGATAATTATGAGAAGGTGTGCGCAGTGATGGGAGTAGGTGTGCGGCAATGATTGTTGCCAGGTGTGCACAATGTGGGTTGCCAGGACCGGTGGTTAGTAGACCGTCGAGCGCTGGAGGGAGGGAGCGGGAGTAACTGTAATCCAGGGTACAGTTTTCTTTATATATTACAAACTTGAGTTAACTTTAGCCAGCATTAACTAACAATCAATGGAAGTGATGGGAGGCTTGTGAGCATGTTGTTGTTTGTTTATGGCCAAATCAACTTTAATTAAGTAACATCAAACCAAATATGGAGTTGATTTGAGCATTGTTTTTCTAAACATGCTCATATACCCCCATCACTTCCATAGATGTTTAGCGGTGGCTAAAGTTCATAATGGCTGTTTAAAGATAACTTAACCATGGATGACAGTTTATCCTGGTCCATAGACTACTTTCAGATTAAGGAACCATCTAACATCAAATTGTAAAATAGTGAACTAGTCCTTTAACAGGATCTGGTAATTTGGTTGTTCATTTTTCCTCTCTTAGTAGAAAATGATTGTAGCCAAAGCTCAAGATCGAATGGGTAAACGAGACAAAGACATACAGTTCTTAATTTATGTCCTTCAATAACCTCTTGATTAGCTATATTAGCTCTACACTGTACAGAACTGGACACTGTTTGTTTGAGCTGAATTATGTAGCTGGACTCAAGGGTCTGTTTTACATGATAACATGGAGGCAATTATATTCCTTTTGCTCTAAGTTATTGATTTGACTTTAAAACGCCTATTATTGATATCTAAGGGATCCGGAGAGAGCCAAAGCACTTTATCGTGATCTATTAATACATGGTGGAGGGGAGACAAGTAGGTACAAGAAGAAAGCGGTTTTCCTCAAATGATAACCGCTGGGCCTTTGTCCATATTAGGCCTCAGTTATAAATATACATTTTATACAATCAAAAATAAAAAGCCTCCAGTTTTGGTTGCCAATATTGTGAGTTATTGGCTAATATTTAATTTTCTTATCAGGCACAACACCTGCTCTATTAGGTAGATATACATGGGAAACAGTTGATGGTGCTGCTTATTTACCATGACATATATCTGTGTCAGTTGGTATGTGCTTCCATATACAGTAGAGTATGTGCTTGCCGTACTGTACATTATTAATTATGTCAATAGGCTGAGTTTCTGTCACGCCTACTCCCAGTCCATCTCTCCGGCACTTGACGTCGCCGGTCTACTAACCACTGGTCCAGGCAACCCAATTTACGCACACCTGGAATTCATCATTACCTTGATTACTTCCCCTTTATTTAGCCCTCAGTTTTACATCAGTATTGCTTTTGTTCACGTTCAGTATGCGTCTCCTGGTTTGTTTATCTGCTTATACTCATTATTAAATGAGTCCTAGTGTATACATTACAGTGTCCTTATTATCTTGTTTTAGCTACAAGACAGGCATTGAGCATTTATCTGTGTGTGTCTTCTAAGGCAGTGTACTGCTCTTCCTTCTTGTCAGGGCGTCTGCATTATTCCAAGTCATTCAGGTTCGTTTCAGATGAAGTTGTTAGTTCAGATTTATTGATTTATGCGTACACAGAGGCCTTGGCTTTCTCAGACAAGAAGCACAGCAAATCTGTCTGCAAGGCATGGCTGCATCAGTCTTTATCGAAACCATGATTCTACATATTCATCCAAACATGGCCCATAAAGCTGAGGGTGGTTTCTCATTCTGGTCTCTAGAACCAGATTGCGTTGCAAAATCTATTCCAAGTTCCTGCTTGCTGTGTCAAAAATGCACCAATGGTACTCAGTTGTCAGCTAGTGACACACGCATGCACAACGACCCAAGATATGGATTTTTATGACACAATGATCCTGTCTGTGCTCTTTATTGTACTGTGCACATTTGTTTAGTTACACAGAAACATTGCAATTGCAAGTCATCTACAGAACCGAAATGAAATGTCAGTGTTAATCAGTATAATCTCGGGTAATGATGGAGATACATTTGGAGAATAGCTGGTGCTGAATGTGAATTTAACGTCCAATAACTGATGCTGAGATTGAGTCAAATGCACTTCCAAAGCATTGAGAGTTATCCTGTGTTTTCTGCATTTGTTTTTAAATGCCTTGTCAGGGATGATATTATGAAGGTAGTTTGATGGATGTTTTGTTGTGATTCAGCGGCAGAAATTGAAGTAGCATTATCCATGACAAAATTGAAATGAGCTCAGTCTATATTGTCGCACAGGATGTGCAATCACAGTGGAAATGGATGAATAACGAATCATCAGGATGCTGGTTTAAAATAGACAGCCAAACACAAACAAATCCCTTCTGGTTGGATGACTTGCATATAGCTGGATATAGCTACTTTTCTATACTATGGCTGAAAACCGTCTTGTGGCTGATATCCTGATTTTCATTTAAATGTGTATAAAAGATATTTCACTTTGCGAATTGTAAGCTGTACTTCCCCATTGTTGTAAAATACCCATGTTTCTGAGAGGAGTATGCAGTAAATGTGAGAAGTGTTTGTTGGCCTTCACATTGAATTTGGTCAGATGCAGCATGTGGCATGGGAGTTCATTTTCACTTCCTTCACTCAATCTGGACACATTTCCCTTCTGTCAATATGTATCCATCTGATTTTCCTGAGGAGGAAGTGATGTTTGACTGCGTGAATTGCATGCTCGTCGCAGCACTCGCTTTGTTTTTCTGTAACTGTAGCCCTGTGCGTTAATGCCTAAGGGTGTGTGAAAAAAAGAAATGTCAATATTCCTGAAACAATTGTCAATATCTGATTTTGAACATAGCGCGTGAATTAATGTGATTTGAGAGGAAACAATGAGTGAATAATGTTCTGTTGCTGAATATAAATACAGCAGGTTGTTTATAATGAATGCCTGCATCGCCCTGTGTATGTATCATCCAGGAACTACATCTCGGGCTCCACAGCCATGCACTTTGTTCGGGCTCAGAGGACCAAGTGGGCCAACAAGCACTGCACTCTTCACCCTGTCAAAGTAGAGGTTGTGGTCACCTTTGTCCTAAAATAAAGCACACAGACACTACGGCAGTAGTTGACCTAAAAACATACTTTATACAGCGATGGCACACAAGAGAGTGGTTGAAATAAACAATGGCCTGCAGGCACTGATGATGGTGGTGATGATGATGTTTAGCCTGTAGAATGCAAAAAGGAAACAGGGAGGGAATATTTTATTTAAAAAATATTTTAATTTTATTTGAAGGTGTTGGGTTTGTGAACCCAACCATGTTTTCTCAAACCAAATGAAACTTGGGCAGACTTACAGGCCCTCTTTATTGCCTTTGCTAAATTCTAATTATGTCTAACAGTCAACGACACTAGTGTCATCTAGGTGCTACGGGGCTTTCACAGTCTGTAATTAGGAGCTAGGCATTTCTACACACCTTCACCTCTAACGGAACCCTATGATTAAATATAAATATGGCTTTGAGAAGGTCCATGTCCTGGATACTTTCAAATGCCACAAACAACAGTCTTTTGAGTGCCAGTGTTAAAAATATTATGAAGAAAAAAATAGCAGCCAGTGTCTCTGTCAACAACAGCTAATTACAAACATTTTGCGTTTCAGAAGTGTTATGTACGAACAATCATCAGTGGAACTCAATGTTGCCAAGGTAGTATATATATGGTGCAATCTTGAACATCCTGCTATTGTTCTCATTAAGCCTAGGACCTGGTTATTGCAGACTCCACACCACAGATACGAAGGGTGAACAAGTTGCCCATGTTTACAATTTGTCCGCAGCTTTCTGTGTTGTATGAATCATGCTCAAATCATTGTTGAAATGTGCAGGTTGCTGTGACTAGCTTGTATGCTGGATGTACCAACCAGACTTGGGGAACAGATTGGCGAGCAGGTCTAAAGCGGATTAGAGTTAATTACAGGGACGTTCCTGCTTGTCATATCCTTGGATCCTCTCACTATTTCCATACTAATGCTGAGGCATTGACTGAGAGGGGGCTGAGGGTGATACAGTACCTCCAATGGATCGCAGTTATAGTCAAATGTGAAAATGGAACTGTATTAAAATCGTGTGTCATATTCTCATTTACTACAGTATGTGAAATTGCATGCTTATTGTAAAAACTATTCTTATTAAGTGTTCCAGCATAACTTGATGAGTTGGGTTGCAGCTGTATTTGTTTCTTATTCTTTCGAGATTGAGAACCACAGGTTTAAAGTTCATCATACATATTTAGAGTTTTGACACACCTTCACTTTTCACTTAAGGAGTAAATACAGAGTGAATACCGAGGCGGTCGTAACTAAAATGTGGGATCAACATAGAAAAGTCCCGTCGAGGGAGTCTGAAACAAAAATGGCGATAGACACCACTGAGGATCGCTGCAGAAAGAACTGACATGCTACTATTATCATATTCCAACACCACAGAGTAGTCAATTAGTGGTGTTTTGTATAGAATGAACACTTTGATTTTAAGTTGCCTCCCCATAATGTGGAATATAATTCCTCATAACAAACTGCCCTTTCCCCATAACAAGGCCTGAGTGGGACTTGGCTCACTGTTTACTTTAATTGTCAACCAATTTCACAGATTTAATTTCATCATTTTTCAGACTCCACTCCTCTGGTGCTTTCGGGTTTAATTTCCCTGCAATGAAACCCTGTTATTAAAGTCCAATTGGCTCCGAATGAAAGACAAAAATGAAAAACAATGTGATCCATTGGACACTCAATACTCTCCTGCCAATGCCATCTCGTTCCCTGTGCTTGCTGTCTTGGTGTTAATTGGATACTGTTGTTCATGTTGGCATCGATATAGGAATTCATCGCCAAAGGGAGCTCGTATTAGTAATCATATAGTATGATGCGCCTCACCTTTTTTTGTTCTGTTTATTTCTCAGTGGAGGAACACTGCACACATTAGCTGGCTTAATCCACAAAAGCGCCTCCAATTTACTTGCATGAATTGAAATGACGACTGACTTATCACAAAGTCTTCAAGCTAAAGCCATTTTTTTGTTTGACACACAACACTGTGACTAATAGATCCAAGAGTGCAGTATGACGCAGAAATACTGTACATCTGCTGAAGAAAAAAACTTCCTGGGGGGAATTGTTCCCTTAATTGCCAGCCAATTAATGAGCTGACCGAAACAATGTGTCCTACAGCAGTTTACGCTCCTTTTGTTCCTAAATTAGGACCACATTAATTTATGTCTCAACTCAAATGTAACATGTCCTTTGGAAGATTAACTTTAGGGAAAATGTTTATAGCTGATGGCATATTGTTGCCCATTTTCTTATGGTGTGATGTAACCCGTAATAAATTACATATTGTTTATGAGAATGCGTCAGACAGGGACAGACTCTTCTTTTCGGATAAAGAGGAATGCAGACGTAAAAGATTACAAAAGTGAAAAAAAATAGCATTCCTAGAACATTAGGATAAATGTTTGTTATATTGTCAACTTTATGAAGGAACACTAAATACTGTATCTTCCCAATGCACTGCCATTGTTTTAAGAGGATGTGGTTACGTGGTTTTAAAATGAAAAACACCAATCTTAATGAAAATGTCTCACCTCTACAGTATATTTTGGTCACAAGCTGTAGTTTATCTTCATACTTTCCCCCATTACTTTGGCTGTGCAAGCTACTCCTCCTTTGAGATAAGAATATATCCAAGTTCCTCTTTGAGAGTAGTTGGAGACACTTTGACCTCAATTTTAAAGTCTATATTCCTTTATGCTTTAGGATATCACACAGAATAAACTAGACCACTGGTGGCCTGACATTTAGGTTACTGGGGAACTTTCTCATCTAACATTTGACTGTCTATTCTAGGATGGATTAATGTCTCGAGGGGTGGGGGGAGTACACAGAGAGAAACAAAACATATTTAATAAATAACTGTCAATAATTGTGCGGATAAAATCGGTGAGGGTAGTATCAGGGTAGTATCCTAGTCCCTTTACCAAAGCCTAGTTCTCCCTGTGGCTGGTAAGAGCAAAAGGGCTGCATACCCTGCTGGGAACAATCAGTCTCTCGGTCTAGGTGATGAAACAGTACTTTCCCATCCAAGACAATCACAGTTGTGCAGTGAGGTGCAAGGCAATTGAAAGTGACATAGCGAACTTGAAAACTATTATGATTCAGTTGTCAGGATTGACATCATCTAATATTATACAGTGTCTATTATGCCAGCCCCCAATAGGTCATTTAGGCTACCATGAACCAAATCTTTAGTTGAGACTGAGCAATGATGAAGATGACCAACCAATAAAATAGTATAGAGCTTTGTATGCACCAGTGCTACCTTCTAACAAGACAAAATGAAAAGTGTCAAAAAAGGTGGAATGAGGAGTTTTTACTGAACTACAATATACCAAAGCTATTATTAATTTAAATGGGGTCTCTACCCTTTGAATATGGTGACCTATTCTTTAACGAAATGAAAAACAAGGTCAAAAAAGGTCATTCACAAATAGGGGGTGGAAAATAGTCAGGCATATATACATGTCTTCTATATTCATCATGCTTACTGCACCCTATGATTTTCTATTCAGCACATGCATACGCACAAGCAAATATTCAGTCGGATATTTCCCATTTCAAATTGAAGTTAAGCATTTCTGCATCAAATTATATCAATGTTACCATTTTGACCTTCGGTCTAATTGTCAAATGTTATTTCTCAGAATTTTGCAGCTATATTTTCAATGCATTATGTATGACTTTTAATAGGCACAGCTCATGCAGAACATTCATATGAAGATTGAAGTTGCTTTGATTGACCCTTCCCCAGAGAATCTAAGAAAATCAGAAAAACTCACTATGAGAGACATGGTTTATAAAAAATTAACTGTTCCAGCTATTGCTGTTTTTTTTTAAACACCTATTAGACCATTTACAAATACTCATGTGCGTCTAAGCCAAAACACTTCATTATACGGGCATTATGGTGCATTGCCATCTACCATATTTCATCTCAAGTCACAAGATACTTTGACATTGTTGAATTCATTTCAATAACTTTCTTTTCACTAATGTAAGTATGAATAAACTATTGATGATTGACGTATTATAAGGTTGCCTGTCATTTAGTTGATTAGTTGATATGCGGTTTCCTTCAATGTTTTACAAACTTTTACTTGTTATTTTTTGCAAAGAAAATATCACATATGTTCTGGCCACAGACATATGCTCTTTTGGTGTGAGCTGTTTGGAAAGACCGCCTGAAATATCAGCCTGTTTTGGTGGGATGGAGTTTGTCTGCCTGGTGACATCACCGAGCGATAAATTAGTTAATAGACCAATAAGAAAGAGTTCCTAACCTCTCTGCATATAACAACTAGTTTTCAGTTTCCCACTCAGACCACTCCCCATACAGTCCTAGCTATATTATTGCTTGATAATTGCTATTTTGTTCATTTTTGACCATTTTAATTAAAAATAATCACCTTAAGGTACTTAATCGTTACCCAGAAATGATTTGATATTGAGATGAAAACAGCTGCTTTGGACCTTTAATAACATGAGACAACTCTTAATTATTTGTCAGGATTTCAAGGTGAATCTCAAGTTGTATTTTCTGTATATTGGCTGTGAAACTCAGTTGTATACATGTCTGTTCCAATAAGACTCCTATTAATTAGTTAGGAAAAGTCAGGTAAGTCTTTTCTCTAAATGTGATTAATATCTGTCAACAAAAAGCATTTAGCAAAATACCTGTAAACTTATATGTGATTGGAATTTTGTATATTGAGAAGGTATTGACATCATCATTTTTACAGCATGAGTGAAAAATGAAGAGTTGCAAAAACACAAAGGTCATACTTCATAAAACACATTTAAGTCACGTGACTTGACATTCTACCCTGCTACATCTGGCATAGAATCTAGCGTGAGGATGCCTCGTCACACAATTTATAACTGATGTCACATGCCTGGCAAAGCTGCCCGGTGACTGACAGAGCTAACAGAGAGAGCCACTGGTCAATAATGTGAAAGTATTGCTCTCCAGGCTATCTGCTGGGCTTGTCTGAGGTGTAATCCCTCTGTCAGTGGAAGTGTATCCATTGAATTGCATATATTATATTTGTGCTCCACTGCCGCCAGTGTGCACAGGGCTTAAGGGTTCTTACTCGCACTACCATTTATATCTTCTGACAACCGCCCACCACCGGCACAGCCCACATCTTTCCCATGCCTCTTCCTAGGTGGTGGCTCCCATTCCAATCAGATGGGCTTATGCTAATACACCTCGGAAGCAACCAGACACCACTGACTTCTGTTTGTATATATTTTTCTCTGTCGTTCCTCTTCTGAGCATGTACACAGAGACATGAAAGGGAAGCCACAAACTGTGGAATAAAAAAACAAAGTAGCACTTGAAATGTACATGTGGTTGGAACACAGTGGACATTTCTAAGTCGAGGCTCCCGAGTGGCGCAGCGGTCCAAGGCACTGCATCTCAGTGCTAGAGGCGTCTCTACAGACCTTGGTTTGATTCCAGGCTGTATCACATCCGGCCGTGATTGGGAATCCCATAGGGGGCGCACAATTGGCCCAGTGTCGTCCGGGTTAGGGTTTGGACGGGGTAGGCCATCATTGTAAATAAGAATTTGTTCTTAACTTCACCTTTATTTAACCAGGTAGGCTAGTTGAGAACAAGTTATAATTTACAACTGCGACCTGGCCAAGATAAAGCAAAGCAGTGCGACACAAACAACAACACAGAGTTACACATGGAATAAACAAACAAACCGTCAATAATACAATAGAGAAAAGTCTATATACAGTGTGTGCAAATGAGGTAAGAAGATAAGAAAGGTAGGCAATAAATAGGCCATAGTGGCAAAATAATTACAATTTAGCAATTAAACACTGGCGTGATAGATGTGCAAAAGATGAATGTGCAAGTAGAGATACTGGGTTGCAAAGGAGCATAAATAAATAACAGTATGGGGATGAGGTAGTTGGATGGGCTATTTAGAGATGGGCTATGTACAGGTGCAGTGACCTGTGAGCTGCTCTGACAGTTAGTGAGGGAGATATGGGTCTCCAGCGTCAATGATTTTTGCAATTAGTTCCAGTCATTGGCAGCAGAGAACTGGAAGGGAAGTGCGGCCAAATGCGGAATTGGCTTTGGGGGTGACCAGTGAAATATACCTCCTGGAGCTCGTGCTATGGGTGGGTGCTGCTATGGTGACCAGTGAGCCTAGATAAGGCTTGGGCTTTACCTAGCAAAGACTTATAGGTGTCCTGGAGCTAGTGGGTTTGGCGACGAATATGTAGTGAGGGCCAGCCAATGAGAGCATAGAGGTCACAGTGGTGGGTAGCATATGGGGCTTTGGTGACAAAACGGATGGCACTGTGATAGACTGCATCCAATTTGCTGAGTATGCATAAAAATTAAATCAAATCCAATTTTATTTGTCACATACACATGGTTAGCAGATGTTAATGCGAGTGTAGCGAAATGCTTGTGCTTCTAGTTCTGACCATGCAGTAATATCTAACAAGTAATCTAACCTAACAATTTCACAACAACTACCTTATACACACACACACACAAGTGTAAAGGAGTGAATAAGAATATGTACATAAAAATATATGAATGAGTGATGGCCGAACGGCATAGGCAAGATGCAGTAGATGGTATAGAGTACAGTATATACATATGAGATGAGTAATGTAGGGTATGTAAACATTATATAAAGTGGCATTGTTTAAAGTGGCTAGTGATACATTTATTACATACATTTTTCCATTATTAAAGTGGCTGGAGTTGAGTCAGTATGTTGGTAGCAACCACTCAATGTTATTGATGGCTGTTTAACAGTCTGATGACCTTGAGATAGAAGCTGTTTTCAGTCTCTCGGTCCCTGCTTTGATGCACCTGTACTGACCTCGCCTTTTGGATGATAGCGGGGTGAACAGGCAGTGGCTCGGGTGGTTGTTGTCCTTGATTATCTTTTTGGCCTTCCTGTGACATCGGGTGGTGTAGGTGTCCTGGAGGGCAGGTAGTTTGACCCCGGTGATGCGTGCAGACCTCACTACCCTCTTGAGAGCCTTACGGTTATGGGCGGAGCAGTTGCCGTACCAGGCGGTGATACATCCCGACAGGATGCTCTCGATTGTGCATCTGTAAAAGTTTGAGTGTTTTTGGTGACAAGCCAGTATGAAAATGCATCTTGTATTTCATGAAACATATTTCTTAAATATATTTTTAGAAAATTGCACACTGTATTTAATTATTATAATTTTAGCTGAATATAGTTTGAGAATGCAGCAACTAGTACTAACTAGGTGTAAAAAGAGGTTTAGTACCTAGAAGGTGTTAATTGACAGTGTGTCAGCACAAGAATTTAGGCTGTTGGCCTGGTGTATAATGTTCCCACCTTGCATGTTATTGTTGTTGGCAGGATAATGCATTAACAAGTATGCTGCGCTGTGCCTGTGAGAAAGCTACAGAATAGAAAATAGATTCTATGCCTCAAAGAAGGATGTACAGAAGCCAGAATGTTAATATGGATGCATTTTAACACCACCAATCCCCTCTGTTACATGGCTATTGAACCATCTGTAAAACTGTCTATGCCTTTCCTTCAGGGTTGGAGATATTGTCATGTTCCTGGAAACATTAAGGAAATGTGTTTTACAGAATAATAATGTGTTACAGAGAAATTAGGTCTGTATTTGTCCATTATTTTGTAGAGGTTGATGAGAGAGCTGTTGCGGTCGGGGAACATGTTGTTACTGAGAGAGATCACCACTTAGTACGTGTTGTTACTGAGAGAGGTCAACACTTAGTACATGTTGTTACTGAGAGAGGTCAACACTTAGTACATGTTGTTACTGAGAGAGGTCAACACTTAGTACATGTTGTTACTGAGAGAGATCACCACTTAGTACATGTTGTTACTGAGAGAGGTCAACACTTAGTACATGTTGTTACTGAGAGAGGTCAACACTTAGTACATGTTGTTACTGAGAGAGATCACCACTTAGTACATGTTGTTACTGAGAGAGGTCAACACTTAGTACATGTTGTTACTGAGAGAGGTCAACACTTAGTACATGTTGTTACTGAGAGAGATCACCACTTAGTACATGTTGTTACTGAGAGAGGTCAACACTTAGTACATGTTGTTACTGAGAGAGGTCAACACTTAGTACATGTTGTTACTGAGAGAGGTCAACACTTAGTACATGTTGTTACTGAGAGAGGTCAACACTTAGTACATGTTGTTACTGCGAGAGGTCAACACTTAGTACATGTTGTTACTGAGAGAGGTCAACACTTAGTACATGTTGTTACTGAGAGAGGTCAACACCTAGTACATGTTGTTACTGCGAGAGGTCAACACTTAGTACATGTTGTTACTGAGAGAGGTCAACACTTAGTACATGTTGTTACTGAGAGAGGTCAACACTTAGTACTTGGCTCCCTTTGTTCTTATGCCAGAGTGACATCATGGCGAATGGAGGACATGAGGATGTCAGTTAAGGATTCATCCCCACATCTGCTCCCTATAAACATAATAATGTATTCAGTTATAAAACTCATTTCATAAACCACTAATACTTTCTCAATGTCTTTCCATTGCTTAAAAGCTCATCATGTTCTTCTGGTGGAAAATATTTTCCATACATATTGCATTGAGCACTTAAGCTCTTCAAGAGGTGGTTGTCTGTCATATTGCTGCAATGCTTGATGGGTTTTAATTTACCACTCCTGTCCTGAAGTATGACGCATGACAGACAAATGTGTTATATAATCATTATTCTGACACCAAAATTCAGATTGGTCCTTTATTTCCACCTGCCTAAAATACAAATATGAGCGTTTGTTATTCACAACTCAAAACCAATGTTCAAGGCCTGCTTTGTGGAGACCTGGGATAAGTAACAGTGATTTGAGTAGATCTTATTTAAGCAAAAGCAGCCCCATTGTCATGCCATTATGATGTGTCAGTGTCCTGATGACTTGAACAGAAGACTGGCATGATGTACAATACAAAGACACTTGGTGCATCTTAAACTGAAATGACATGAGAATCAGCTACATGCAGACACCCATAGAAATCTTCAGAATTGTGTCAAATGATTCTCCGTTGCTGCAGACGCCACAAAAGAACACATTGAAATGCAATGCAAAAAACCACAATAGTAATCAGGTAGAATTGTTGATTGATAGAGAACCCTGGAATGGAAATGACTCTGCTCTTGATTGCTGTGTTCACGCAGAATAGACTTCCTGAGCTGCTAAAGACATAGGAGTAATTTCAGGGCCCCAGCTGCAGGTGCCATGAAAAAAAGGGTGACAGAGGGCTCAGGAGTTACATCTCCTCAAGTTTAAGTTCAATGATGGAAGTGAGATCACATGCGACTTTTCTCCCATGAAATAAGTTATTTCTTCGGCAGGCAATTGTTCTCAGGTCTTGATAAGACACTTTTATGTACCGTGTAATAATTTCCCTGTCACTCACAATGACAAAGCTGTAGTGGAAGGACAGACAAAGGGGAGCAATACAAGTCCTTCGATTAGAAGATACAAAAGCCTCCGAACCATCTCCAAACCATTTCAAACAGATTATTCTTGACAGTTAAAGCAGATCTCAATGCTTGCCCTATAATGCTGGTACGTTGGGCTTTCATTTTACTTAGGAAGGAAATGAGAGATGTCCTCCGGATCCTGTTTTGTTGTCCACTCTGTGTTGTATTTTAAACAAAAATGCAGTTTGAAATGTCCCTAGGAGATGTGTGAACACTCCCTCCCCTTTGACTGGTGGAAAGGGTGACCTTGCTTAGGTGAGCTAACCCACTGGGCACACACAGGTTGAATCAATGTTGTTTCCATGTCATTTCAATGAAATTACTTTGAACCAACGTGGAATAGATGTTGAAATGACGTCTGTGCCCATTGGGAAAGTTGCCCCACCATCATCGCATTACCTTGAATGTATTTCTGCTTAATATTTGTAATAGGCACTAGAAGGGCTTTATGTCTCACCAAAAAAAACAACTCAAATGTAACATCTACAACATGCAGGGCTGATTGTTGTGTAATCAAATATGCTGGTTAATTTGCTGAGGACTACAGATGTATTTTGTTCATCAAATGCACACAAAAAAAGACAGCAATGCTTTCTGAGTTCCAAGCACAGCTGTAAAACAAGGTGTCCTCGTGCCAGCTGCTGTAACGCTGTTTGAATGGTGACAGCAAGTTGCAGATGCTGGGACATAATCATTTTTCAATTGACTGTGCTCTCAGCGAATTGCTCAAGTATTAAACGCCCCTCTGTTCACTGTCCCCAGGGAACTCAGCCAGGTGGCATTCGATGGAACCAGGTAACAACATTTATCTCATGTGCACGACGGTGAGACCAACAGTTGAGAATGTTGTCATGGCTTAAGACTGCGCCAAGTCAACACAAAGGTTACCAGACAACATGACAACCAGAACTTTTAAATAATTCATGTCAATTTTGAATGGGTGGATCAAGTCAGTTTTTCATGCGTCTGAAAGTTTTCCTGCTTTAAGTTACATTGCATCTATTCTCGAAGAATATAACTCACAAATGCTGTGTGGCCGAAGAACTGAGACTATTTCGCTTCAGTTGAGATACTGCAGAGGGACGGGACCTGAGCCCTTTTGGAACCAGTCTGTGTTCATCTGAGAATAATGTAAACATCTGTTACAACCTACCGAGCTGCTATGAAATATTGCTCGAAATATTGGTGGGTGGAGTGTTCAATATGCAGGGCTGTTATGAAGGATACATTTGTGTAGTACAACACTGATTTATTTATGCAATTTCAGAGGCAGGTTTTTGCATCACAGATAAAGTAGGCAGGAAAACATTTTCTTTGTTTGTTTTACTCACTTATCTGCTGGATTGACTTGCACCTCAACCGGCAATGTCGTTTCCCATCGTATTGTTGTAACACACACCATTAAGAGCGGTATCAGTGATCTCTGTTTGCCTATTAAACAATTCATTGATTTGTACTGACTGCAGCCTGGAGGTTCAATTAGGTCTGTTTTCCTATCTAAATGAAAAGTAACAGTAAGATGGAGGTTAACGGGAGGTTGGTACATCCTCATACATTAGATGAGAAGCTGCTGTCTCGAGTTAAATGAGCCCAGACTGCCCACGGGGTTTCAAATGGGAGTTTAGCAGATCTGTTCTGACTCCTTCAAATCAGGTAAAAGTGTTGTTTTCCTGTCTCAATAGGCAGAGTTGTACATTCACATCCCTTTTGTTTATAGGATGGTGTACTCTAACATGCCCGTTGATTGAAGTAAGGGAAATATGCAGCGGAATTCCTTCACAAACCAACAGGTTGTGTTCGTCAAAATTCAAATAGAGGGCCAATTCTCTCTGTTAGCAAATAGCAAATTTAACAGTGGCAGCAAAATTAGCATTCAGACGGTTTCTTCCAATGTCTGTTGTCTGGAATTTGTAGTCGAATAGAGAGGAGTCGAGAGCAGGACACAATTTACAGCAGGTTTTGTTTTGAATGTGGGCTTTGGAGCAAATAGCTTTTTTAAACTGTAGATCATGTACAAGCGCTGAGTTTTTTTGTTGCTGTTAACTGGATTTTCGCAGATAATATGAGGTGATGTGGAATCTGCTCGGCCCCACTGTGAAAAGTGTTCCACCGTGGGAGCCGCCTTTGGCTGACAGCAGGGGTCTTGAGCTTTAACTGGTAGGCAGCAGCTGAAGGCAACTGTGGTGATTGCAATAAACCGCAGTATCCTGTAATTCCAGCAGATGGAATTACAGTAAAACAACAGTGACTATGAGGACAAAGTACAGACCAACCTCACTTCACCAACTTCAAAACGGAAGATTAATCATGGCCCTTTTTATTTGCTTGTGTACTGCAAAGATTCATCACCAGGACACATGTTGTTGAATGTTGTCTTGTGAAGGATGAGGCAGGAGCATTGCAGGTGAAGCGGTTGCATGCAGGCATCCTGAAGGCCCACTGGATTGCCTTGTCGCTCGACTAAATGCAGCATTGTGTTCTGATGATTCATGGTTCAGTATCAGGCATCTTCCCAACATTGGGAGCCATTTATGCCACTCAGATTGATCTTTCCCCTCTCCAAAGCTCTTATCTGCTTCAACAACAAGTGGAGCGATAGACGCAACATTTCATCACCACAGTAAGAAATGCTAGTGTCACACAGTCCAGGCTTCTCCATGAGTCTTATTAATTCAAATGAATTGTGGGGATCTAATTGTATTTGACAGTGGGTTGGTTTCCAGCATGAAGCTAGCTAAACTATAGATGACTCATTGTATGAACAACGACATACGGAGAGACTCTGCTAACATCATACAAAATGAAAGCCTTATTGGAGAGATTCCAACATATTGCTGGGTTTATTTACCAGCTATGCTATACATTCATTTTTCTCTATACCTCCCTGAATGTAAAAATACAATTTTAGATAAAGTTTCCACACAGTGTGTCTATACACAACTTGTTGACCAAACCAAATGTTCTTATCATATGTTAGGACTAACAAGTCCCAAATGTTCACAATAAGATTACACAAAGATGTGTTGCTTTTACAGCGGGTTGTATCTTATAAACAGGGCGAGTCATTTGGGAATTAATGGCTGTATTGTGAACATTTAAGATGGGGTAAGGGGTGAGTCGAAGGTGCGACATTGTGGGGAATAGACATTGTTTTACTGGGGAACATATTGTGAATACTAATGTAGTGTCTATAATTCAAATTGTCTTCCTTTATAATCAGGAAGACTGACAACAGGAAACTCTAGCTCCAGAGGACTGGGGAAAGAAATCTATTAACACAATATGCTGTTTTGCTTGTTAAAATAATGGAAAAGCTTTAGGGGGAGGCTGACCTGGGTAGGTGCATTGTTCTCCTCGCTGTCGCTTGAGTTAATTGCAAATTTGAACCCCTAAAAGCCTTATGGAAGTTTGTGCAGTTTGACAAGCTTCAACTCAGATATGAACTCCAAACTCCCATAAATTATTCCTCTGGATTAATCCTAATTGAACATGCATTGGCCAGGCAGCTTATGTTGTTTTGGCTCTTATTAATAGACCATCAAAGGCTATTTTTAATGGTGTCAAGGAAGCAAGAATTGACAATGGAGATAAACACAGTCCAGGAGATCTCTTTTTCCTCTGTGGAGCCCAGTAAATGCAGGACCTGTCACTAAAGCTGCCCTAATTGGGCCCTGGCTGTGGATATGATGGGGGTTTGGGACTGTTACTAGGGCATCTGGTAGTTTTCACATCTTTCCTTATTAAGCAATTCACTGGTCATATACTGGAGGCAAGATCTGAACGCTTGGGAGTTAGATTTATGTTGTTGTTTTACCCAGCTAAAGCACAATTTCAACAGTACACCTGAATCAATCATTACTGTATGTGTCAGTGAAATCTATGGTTTAGTGTCAAAGACATACTATAACAGACACATATTCTGGCAAAACCATTTGTAGACAGGTAAACATGGGTGAATGAAAATTAAATGATGCACCCTGTTTATCAGGTTCCATGGTAAGGTTTTCTCATCATCACACCAAAATATGATGGCTGATGCCAGCCAGGTGGTGAACTATACAGGTGTCAACTTTCTGAAAATAGCCAAAAGAGAGAACACGACATCTTGTGAAAACGATGGAATGTATGCATATTAAAGGCTGGTGTAAATGGAAGAGAGACATTTGTGAGTTGGAGCCTGTGTGCCCAGTACTTGTGACAGGCTGTTCACAGGGCATCCCGGGGGAGGCGTGCAGGGAGGCATCACCAGGCAACGTTATCCTTATCCTCTCAGTAGAGCTCGTCGGACAGCAGATAGCGGCAGCCTCCAGGGAGGTCCGCTCACTCCGCTTTACGGACGACCATCCTTCAGGCAGATTCTGTCAGACACGTCCTTCTACCAGAACATCCCAACTTTTAAACTGCTTCCGTACTTTATTACTTCCCCCGCGTGGTTTGAGGGACAGTTGCTATGAATCAAAGTTTCAAAAAGTTATTTGTCTCGTTAGTGAAACGCTTTCCGGATTTAGGTAATTACGTTGCTGAGTGATCATTTACAAAGTGTCTGTTAGCAGAAAAGACAGCAGGAGCACTCGTGGGAGTTCAGTGAGTGATGGGTTTATTTGTGCATAAAAGCCAACCGTACCCAAACAAAATCATATTTTAATCAATAATGAACATTTTAATTGAAGTGCATTTCAAGATACCCAAAGGAAGGGATTTGGACAAACACAAAAGGTGTTTACCCAGCTTATTTGGTAGAAAACTCAGGTAGGGCGTCTGCTACTTCCTGTATGATGCATTTTGTCTGCCTCCACTTGTACACTGTCCATATCAAAGTGTCTGTCAGGATGTCGCTCTCCTCAAAAGATACAAAGTAGGAAAATGCGTCTGTAAATGTTAGATTATAGCCTGACCCTACATCCAGTATAGGTTAAAGACTCCTTCACATTGGCCATCAACCACAAAGTGATTGAAATGTGCCTCAGAGGACGTAACAACGCATTCTGAAATTGAGCAGCAGCATGACTTGGCATGTGAAGACATATTGTAGGCCCAGAGATAGATCTGAATCACTCAAAAGACTAAGTAACTTTGTTATCTGATGCCAATCAGATGATCGCTAATAGGCAATCGTGCCAAAACCAATTAGGTTCAAGTGAATCTGTCTGTCAAGCACTCCCCACATAAAAATTGGAAGAACTCTTTGGAGACACCATCAGGACTGCAGAGTTAATTAAACCTTGCAATCAGAGGTCAATGAAATAAGAGTTGAGCGTTGCACCTCCCAAGACAGCTGTTAACAAAGCAGTTTGTGCTGATTAGTCCAGTGCAAAGTGCTGATGTGACAGTTGAAACTCTGGACCTCGTCACAAAGTTTGAAATCTCAACCTCATTGAGGCAGCCAGTGGTGGGTTTACCTGTGCTTGTTGTTGTTCTGTGCTCCATTGATTGGCCTGGGCTACTCTATCAAGCTGAACCAGAATTTTAAAAAGCACCTACTTATCAAGTGGTCGAAGCTCCATGGGTCCCTCTCTGCACGTGGGGTTGTTTTTGGCCCTGGCTTCTTTATCCCTGACAATACCTTGATCGATTGGAGTTGTTTATTCTTCATAGCTGAATCTTTCCTCTGCACAACAGTATCACTTGCGTTGTGTTGGATGTTACAATTACTATGCCCGGGTGGCCTTCTTTATCCCTGACAATACCTTGATCGATTGGAGTTGTTTATTCTTCATAGCTGAATCTTTCCTCTGCACAACAATATCACATGCGTTGTGTTGGATGTTACAATTACTATGCCCGGGTGAGCTCTGCAATGTTTCAAACACAGTTCTAATGAAATACACTCCTTCCATGTCCTTACCTAGTCTTTCACAAAAGCTCAGAATTGTGCATCAGTCAGAGTACCCCATCGAAGGCATTCATTGTCTCCAGGCCTGCCCATAGGTTGAGTTCACTATTTGTTACTGAATTACCAAAGAGATAGTCATGCTACACTGCCAATACTGTTTACATTTTACTGACACCCTTGTCAAAAAATCCAGGATCATTTTGGAATTCCGTCACGCCAGCATACTACAGTAATTTCCGGACTATAAGCCGCTACTTTATTCCCACACTTTGAACCTTGCGGTTTATGCAATGACGCGGCTAATTTATGGATTTTTCCCGCTTTCACAAGATTCATGCCACCCAAAAAACTGAGCACCGTCACATAATGTGACGTAAATCGAGCGCGCTCAAACTTCCCATCATTCTGATTACGGTAGTAATTTTGTCACCCTCATCATGGCAAAGACACTGAGAAATGCATATGATGCAGCTTTCAAGTTGAAGGCGATCTATCTGGCTGTTGGAAAAGGAAATAGAGCTGCTGCATGGGAGCTTGGCCTTAATGAGTCGATGATAAGACGTTGGAAACAGCAGCGTGAGGAACTGACTCAGTGCAAAAAGACAACAAAAGCTTTCCGAGGGAAGAAAAGCAGATGGCCCAAAGTATTTGCAGCCACTCGACATCAGTGTAAATCGTGCATTTAAGGTGGCGCTCCTTGTTCAGTGGCAGGCTTGGATGACAAGTGGGGAGAAATCCTTCACTAAAATGGGCCGCAGGCGAAGAGCATCTTATGGTCAAGTCTGCCAGTGGGTCCTGACAGCGTGGAGCATTGTAAAAAAAATCCACTATCATCAACGGGTTTCGAAAGGCTGGACTGCTGCGTGTTGAAGGGGCAGCATGAGCTCAGCGGGGTATTTGCCTCCGGATGAAAGTGACGAGAGCGACAATGAAAATGATCCAACATCGGATGAAGCAATTCTGAGGCTATTCAACTCCGACACCGAAGGAGATGACTTCAGTGGTTTCAGTGCACAGGAGGAGGAAGATAGTGACCAATGAATTTCTTGGTAGGCTACTGTTTTAATTTTTGTTACAAGCCGTGTTTCGTTAAAGCCATATTTAGGTAGCCTGGGTTTCACTGTGTATTTTGTGGGTGATTGTTCCTGTCTCTGTGTAGTGTTCACCAGATAGGCTGTAATTAGGTTTTCACGTTTCGTTTGTTGTTTTTGTATTTATTTAGTTATTTCATGTATCGCTATTTTTTTCATTAAAGAACATGAGTAACCACCACGCTGCATTTTGGTCCGACTCTCCTTCAACAGACGAACGCCGTTACAGAATCACCCACCACACCCGGACCGAGCGGCGTGGTAACAGGCAGCGACAGCAGGAGCAGCGAAAGGAGGAATGGACATGGGAAGACGTGTTGGATGGCAAAGGTTGTTACACTTGGGAGGAGATACTGGCCGGAAGAGATCGCCTCCCATGGGAACAGGTGGAGGCATTTAGGAGAATGGAGTCGAAGAGAAAGACACGGCGGCGCAGAAAGAAACCTGAAAGTCAGCCCCAAAAATGTATTGGGGGGGGGCTCAGGGAGAGAGTGGCAGAGTCAGGAGTCAGACCTGAGCCAACTCTCCCTGTTAATCGTGAGGAGCAGCGATCAAAGGACTTCTGGACTTGGGAAGAGATATTGGACGGAAAAGGACCCTGGGCACAGCCTGGTGAATATCGACGCCCCAAAGAAGAACTGGAGGCGGCGAGAGCGAGAGGCGCTGGAATGAAGAGGCAGCACGGGCGCTGGAATGTCACCCCCAAAAATGTAGGCAGCATGCCAGGTAGGAGTGGGCACTCCCTGAGCCAAGCTAAAGAGACCGGGCAGGCACCGTGGTAGTGGTGCAGGCTCGGTGCTCAAGAGTGGGCATCGAGCCAGTTGCGCCTGCACAGTGCGCCTCCGGTCTATCCAGAGCCACCTCCACACACCAGTCCTCCGGTAGCAGCTCCCCGCACCAGGCTTCCTGTGCGTGTCCTCAATCCAGTACCACCAGTTCCAGCACCACGCACCAGGCCTTCAGTGCGCCTCACCTGTTCAGCACAGCCAGAGCCTTCCTTCCCTCTAGCGCTGCCGGAGCCTCCCGCCTGTTCAGCACAGCCAGAGCCTTCCTTCCCTCTAGCGCTGCTGGAGCCTCCCGCCTGTTCAGCACAGCCAGAGCCATCCTTCTCTCTAGCGCTGTCGGAGCCTCCCGCCTGTTCAGCGCAGCCAGTGTTTTCCTCCTCTCCTGCGCTGTCAGAGTCTCCCGCCTGTTCAGCGCTTCCAGAGCCTTCCTCCTCTACAGCGCTGCCGGAGCCTCCTGCCTGTTCAACGCAGCCAGAGCTGCCAGTCTGCATGGAGCAGCCAGAGCTGCCAGTCTACATGGAGCAGCCAGAGCTGTCAGCCTGCATGGAGCAGCCTGAGCTGTCAGTCTGCATGGAGCAGCCTGAGATGTCAGTCTGCATGGAGCAGCCTGAGCTGTCAGTCTGCATGGAGCAGCCTGAGCTGTCAGTCTGCATGGAGCAGCCTGAGCTGTCAATCTGCATAGAGCTACCAGTCTGCATGGAGCAGCCTGAGCTGTCAGTCTGCAGGGAGCAGCCTGAGCTGGCAGTTTGCATGGAGCAGCCAGAGCTGTCAGTCTGCACAAAGCTACCAGTCTGCATGGAGAAGCCAGAGCTGTTAATCTACATGGAGCAGCCAGAGCTGTCAGTCTGGATGGAGCAGCCAGAGCAGCTAGATCCGCCAGTCAGCCATGATCTTCCAGATCTGCCAGTCAACCAGACTCTTCCAGATCCGCCAGCCAGCCAGGATCTGCCGGAGCCAACTACCTGCCTGAGCTTCATCTCAGTACTGGGCTTCCTCTCAGTACTGGGCTTCCCCTCAGTCCCGGGCTTCCCCTCAGTCCCGGGCTGCCCCTCAGTCCAGAGCTGCCCCTCAGTCCCGAGCTGCTCCTCAGTCCCGAGCTGCCCCTCAGTCCCGAGCTTCCCCTCAGTCCCGAGCTTCCCCTCAGTCCCGAGCTGCCTCAGTCCCGAGCTGCCCCTCAGTCACGAGCTGCCCCTCAGTCCAGTGGGGTTCTGGGTGAGGACTACGAGGTCATGGTCGGCGGCAAGGGTGGACTATCCCAGGACGCAAGGGGGAGGAACTAAGACATTTATGGAGTGGGGTCCACGTCCCAAGCTGGAGCCGGAGCCGCCACCATGGACAGACACCCACCCGGACCCTCCCTATGGTTTTGAGGTGCGTCCGGGAGTCCGCACCTTGGGGGGGTGGGGTTCTGTCACGCCTTGGTCTTAGTATTTAGTGTTTTCTTCAATTATTTGTTCAGGCCAGGGTGTGACATGGGTTTATTGTGTTGTCGTATTGGCTTTTTTGTAGGCATTGGGATTGTGGCTGATTAGGGGTGTGTCTAGCATAGGCTTGGCTGCCTGAGGCGGTTCTCAATCAGAGTCAGGTGATTCTCGTTGTCTCTGATTGGGAACCATATTTAGGTAGCCTGGGTTTCACTGTGTATTTTGTGGGTGATTGTTCCTGTCTCTGTGTAGTGTTCACCAGATAGGCTGTAATTAGGTTTTCACGTTTCGTTTGTTGTTTTTGTATTTATTTAGTTATTTCATGTATCGCTATTTTTTTCATTAAAGAACATGAGTAACCACCACGCTGCATTTTGGTCCGACTCTCCTTCAACAGACGAACGCCGTTACATAAAGCCTATTTATTTTTGTTACAAGCCGTGTTTCGTTAAAGCCTATTTATTTTTGTTACAAGCCGTGTTTCATTTAAAGGCTGTGCAAAGTTAATTTACTTCAATGTACCGGTAGGCACCTGCGGCTTATAGACATGTGCGGCTTATTTATGTACAAAATACATATTTTTTAATAATTCAGTGGGTGCGGTTCATATTCAGGTGCGCTTAATAGTCCAGCAATTACGGTATACTATATCTGATCCATAGCATTGTACTTTTTCTGCCGAGCTCTACACTAACCTTAAGAAACTGGGTTACCTGAAAAACTGCTATTTTGAATTGAGTGTTGCAGTTAAGCCATGCTATTAAACCCCATTGACATATCAATTGAGTGTTAATGCTCCTGGTATTACCCAGGACTACTGAGGGCAATATGCATACTGTATAGAAAGTACATAAACCTATCATAAGAGTCCAGGGAATTTCACCTCGGGGCTCAGAATTGAATTTGTAATCTGTTTTCTAATATTTTAATAATAAAATAAAACTGGATAATCCTCAAAGTGAATAGTTTGTCCATCACTCTTGTATGTGATGATTATACATCTGGCTATAAGGAATGTTATAATGACTTTGCTGTATGTACAGTACCTTCAGAAAGTATTAACACCCCTTGACGTTTTCCAAATTGTGTTGTGTTATAGCCCAAATTTAAACTGAGCTAAATCACGTCTATGCTGGCTTCGAGACAAGCAACACTGAGGCATGCGTGAGAGTATCAGCTGTTCCGGACGACTGTGTGATCATGTTCTCCGTAGCCGAAGTAAGTAAGACCTTTAAACAGGTCAACATTCACATGCCTGCTAGGCCAGATGGATTACCAGGACGTGTGCTCCGGGCATGTGCTGACCAACTGTCAGGTGTCTTCACTGACATTTTCAACATGTCCCTGATTGAGTCTGTAATACCAACATGCTTGAAGCAGACCACCATAGAACCTGTGCCCAAGAGCATTAAGGTAAACTGCCTAAATGACTACAGAACCGTAGCACTCACATTAACACTATTATCCAAGAAACCCTAGACCCACTCGAATTTGCATACCGCTGTCAAAGTCTATCTAGAGGATAGCGAAGGAGTCAGGCGCAGGACACAGGTAAGAGTAAAAACCACTGTATTTACTCCATCCGAGAACGGAACAAAAATCCCGTTATAAAACAAATACAAAACAGGATACGAACTCCAACACACAAAAGACAATCACGCACAAAACAGAAAGGGAAACCAGAGGGTTAAATAAGGAACATAATCATGAGATGGTAACCAGGTGTGTAAAACAGACAAAACAAAAGGAAAACTGAAACATGGATCGGTGGCAGCTAGAAAGCCGGTGACATCGACCGCCGAACACCGCCCAAACAAGGAGAGGGAACAACTTGGGTGGAAGTCGTGACAACCGCTCAAAAAGATCCACAGATGATGCAATCTCTATTGCACTCCACACTTCCCTTTCCCACCTGGATAAAAGGAACACCTACGTGAGAATGCTATTCATTGACTACAGCTCAGCGTTCAACACCATAGTGCCCTCAAAGCTCATCACTAAGCTAAGGACCCTGGGACTAAACATCTCCCCCTAAAACTGGATCCTAGACTTCCTGACAGATGGTGAGGGTAGGTAGCAACACATCTGTCTGCTGATCCTCAACACTGGAGCCACTCAGGGGTGTGTGCTCAGTCCCCTCTTGTGCTCCCTGTTCACTCATGACTGCATGGCCAGGCATGACTCCAACACCATTAAGTTTGCAGATGACACAACAGTGGTAGGCCTGATCAGTATTTATGCTGCAAAAGTTTGTTTAATTTAGTTTATGTGCCAGGGGGTTAGGGTCAGTCTGTTATATCTGGATTATTTCTCCACTCTTATCCGGTGTCCTGTGTGAATTCTATCTCGCTCTCTCTCTACTGTAGTGGAGCAGGTTGAGAGCTTCAAGTTTCTTGGTGGCCACATCACCAACAAACTAGAATGATCCAAACACACCAAGACAGTTGTGTCAACAAAACCTATTCCCCCCTCAGGAGACTGAACAGATTTGGCATGGGTCCTCAGATCCTCAAAAGGTTATACAGCTTCAACATCGAGAGCATCTGGTTGCATCACTGCCTGGTACGGTCATAGACTGTTCTCTCCGCTATCGCATGGCAAGTTGTTCCGGAGCGCCAAGTCTAGGACCAAAAGGCTTCTCAACAGCTTTTACCCCCAAGCCGTAAGACTCCTGAACAGGAAATCAAATGGTTACCCAAACTATTTGCATTTTGTCCCGCCTCCCCACCCGCCAACACCTCTTGCTTGTAATTTACAGATTTACAGACAAAGTTACAGATTTGGACTTTGTGAAAATGTATATGTCATTCTCAAAACTTTTGGCCATGACTGTACATATTACCTTAATTAGCCCCTACGTTATTTTCACCGTCATTGACTCTTTACCGGTACCACCTGTACATAGCCTCGCTACTGTTATTTTCACCGTCATTTTGCAAAACTCCCTAGAAAGGCCAAAACCTAGGAAGAAACCTAGAGAGGAACCAGGCTATGTGGGGTGGCCAGTCCTCTTCTGGTTGTGCCGGGTGGAGATTATAACAGAACATGGCCAAGATGTTCAAATGTTCATAAATGACCAGCATGGTCGAATAATAATAAGGCAGAACAGTTGAAACTGGAGCAGCAGCATGGCCAGGTGGACTGGGGACAGCAAGGAGTCATCATGTCAGGTAGTCCTGGGGGCATGGTCCTAGGGGTCAGGTCCTCCAGGTAGTCCTGGGGAGAGAGAAAGAAAGAGAGAAGGAGAGAATTAGAGAATGCACACTTAGATTCACACAGGACACCGAATAGGACAGGAGAAGTACTCCAGATATAACAAACTGACCCTAGCCCCCCGACACATAAACTACTGCAGCATAAATACTGGAGGCTGAGACAGGAGGGGTCAGGAGACACTGTGGCCCCATCCGAGGACACACTGTGGCCCCATCCGAGGACACCCTGTGGCCGCATCCTAGGACATTTCACTGTTGTATTCGGGGCACATGTGACAAATAAGCTTTAATTTGATTTTCCAATGCCTCGCTAAGAAGGGCACCTATTGGTAGATGGGTAAAAATAAAAAAGCAGACATTGAATATCCCTTTGAGCATGCTGAAGCTATTAATTACACTTTGGATGGTGTATCAATACACCCAGTCACTGCAACGATACAGGCGTCCTTCCTAACTTAGTTGCCGGAGAGGAAGGAAACCACTCAAGGATTTCACCATGGTGACAGTGTAGTTTAATGGCTGGGATAGGAGAACTGAGAATGGATCGACAACATTGTAGTTACACCACAATACCAACCTAATTGACAGAGTGAAAAGAAAGAAGGCTGTACAGAATAAAAAAATATTCCAAAATATTCAATGCTTGCAAAAAGGTACTGAAGTAAAACTGCAAAAAATGTGTCAAAGCAATGTACTTTATGTCCTGAATACAAATCGAACACAACACATCACTGAGTACCACTCTTCATGTTTTCATGAATGGTGGTGTCTGTATCATGTTATGGGTATGGTTGTCATCGGCTACAGAATAGAGCTGAGCACAGGCAAAATCCGAGACAAAAATCTGGCTGTGTGCTTTCCAACAGACACTGGGAGACAAATTCACCTTTCAGCAGGACAAACTCTTAAAATACAATCCCAAATACACATTGGAGTCGCTTACTAAGACGACGTTGAATGTTCCTGGGTGGCGTAGTTACAGTTGTGACCTAAATCACCTTGAAAATCTAGCAATGATCAACTTGACAGAGCTTGAAGAACTTTTTAAAGAATAATGTGCACCTTCTGTACAATCCAGCTGTGCAAAGCACTTAGAGACTTACCCAGAAAGACTCACAGCTGTAATCGCTGCCAAAGGTGATTCTAACATGTATTGACTCAGGGGTGTGAATACTTATGTAAATGAGATATTTCTGTATTTAATTTGCAATACATTTGCAAACATTTCTAAAAACATGTTTTCACTTTCACACATTTTTTTTATGTAATCCATTCTGAAGTCAGGCTGTAACACAACAGAATGTGGAATAAGTCAAGGGGTATGAATGCTAGCCACAGCACAGCTGTACAAAACTTTGTTGTAAATGAAGACATGGTGCTTTATAGTCCCCATGAAGATCATTACAAAGCTCCTGCAGATTGTACTTAGTATCCAGCTCCCACAAGGCCATGCTTTTCACCTATCAGCAGGCGGACTATTATTCTACGGATAATGAGAGGGAGGGAAGGTGTCCTTACACACTTTGAGGCAAAAACAAAGCCGAAAGAGGAAGAAACGACAGCGATAAGCACTTCCTTTACCACAGGGACACATCGCTTGAAACATATGGGAATTTAAAGACTCAGTACTCTCACTGGATACAAGTATGGATGTATTAAGTTTGAGGCACGCAGTTGGAGCGTGGATGAGGAGAATGGAGAGTACAAAGGAAAGGCCATGGGGATACTGTGTGTTCATGTATCTGACTGTTGTGACACTAAGGAAGAAAGGCCATGGGGATACTGTGTGTTCATGTATCTGACTGTTGTGACACTAAGGAAGAAAGGCCATGGGGATACTGTGTGTTCATGTATCTGACTGTTGTGACACTAAGGAAGAAAGGCCATTCGTCTGTAAGCCGCGACGCCAGACACGCACAGCCTTGGATTTCAGCCTGGGTTGAGCCACAAGTCCAGGCAAATAATGCTACAGTTCAGTCATCTATGTGTAGGGGTACTTATTGCTAGTGATAGTTTGTTTTTTATTGCTAGCTCTCATTGCAAGATTGCAACACCGTGTCCCCGTTCACAACAAGGACTACAAAGCAATTCCCAGTGTATAGCGAGGCTCTGGCATGCAACGATAATTAGCCATAGCGATTGTTTTTCTCACTAACTTATTCATGACATTTCACATTTGGTAGGCACTGTGAGGCGACCGCTGTCTATGCACCTTTACAAAGCCAAGTCTCTTATTAATATCATACAACGCTTTAATGAGCACAACCGTCAGGTTAAATCTCTAGGGTATAAGATATACAGTATCTTATTTTATTTATATAAAAACATGTATTTATTTACATCTTCAATTGATTGTTGGGAGAACTTTATTCCCTCAACAGACATTTGAAAAGCAAGACGGGTTGTTAGTTCTTATACACCGACAGAGAGTTTCATTGAACCCCAAAGGAGAGAGGAAACGATAACTGATTAATCTAACCAAATGCCAGAGAGATATTCCAACCTATACTATAAATAGGTCTGGGAAGCCTGTGGCCCGTATGATGCATGATGCCTGCCAGCTCCTAAGATGTTCATTGATCTACTACCATCCACCATTTCCACTGACACTGTCAAGCCAAGAGCTCTCTTGGCATTATCCTCGAGGGAAAATTGTAAACATGTTATTCAACCCATTCCATCTAAAATATGTGAATCCCTATAGGGCAGGGCTATTCAAATCTGGCCCTTGAAGCCAGTTCCATTGCTGAATTTAATTCTAGCCCTATAATCAGGGACTAATTTAGACCTGGGACACCAGTTGAATGCAATTAACCAGTTAGAATAGAGAACCAGCAGTACTCCGGCCCCCCAGGCTGGGATTTGATTACCCCTTCTGTGTCTGGATGTCCTCAGATCTCGACTCTTGGTTTCCCCCTTATTACTATTACTGTCACTTTACTTTTTTAAAAAGATGCTTTGTTTATGTTATGCTAAGTGTTATGTGTAGTAACATATATATTAGACACATAGAGAAATGAGATATGATTTGGTTGTGAGAATTTTCTATTAAATACAGCCCTGACAAGAAACATCTCTACACACTGTTTTACTTTAGATTAGATTGAAGACCCAGGTGCAAGCCACCTATGCTCCCTCCCTACAGGCAAAAGATAAGATGATATACTCTGACAGGACCACTCGGCTGTTCTTGGCTCTACAGCACCCCAGCCCAGTCTCCGTAGGGATGCAGATTGCTGTAGGACTTAAAGACAGGTTGTTTTCTAGAAGGGATGTCAAGGGAAGGGAAGGCAAGCCAAGCTCTGCTGAAAGTTGATTGGAGAAGGTTCAGTGAGGTCTCTGCCTCTGCTCTAGCCACTGATCTCATGAGTTTATCTGTCATAAGCCGCACCTAATTGCTGGATTGCTCCTTCACCCTCAAATTACGGCACTAAGTGAATCCACATTAATCCGCTTTACAGGTTTAGCAATTTAGATATTGCTCCAAACGCTCCCAATTTCAAACCAGCATAAGGCGGCAGCATTTTTCATATATTATTTGAGTGCACATTGTAATAGTATTTGCAATATGTTTTAGATTAGCATGAAATGCCGGACATTGAAACGTATTCAGGGGGTTAAATGGGTTAAATGTGGAAGGCACATTTCGGTTGAAATCATTCTGTTGTGCAACTGACTAGGTATCCCCCTTTCTCAATGAACACTGCTCTGTTGACACTTCTCTGTTTCAGAGATCATCACATGGATAGGAAACTGGGATCTAACCCAAAGAAGTTTATAACCCAAAAGCAACTGGTATGGCTCCTGTGTGACTGAGTCCGGCTTGTCTCTTTGCATCGATCTGGTGTATTTGACCAGGACTATTTCATATGGACGAAAATGCATCTTTTTAAAGCAGTAGACGGGCTGCTCTCATTTTCAAATGATTTTGAAGGCCACACTCTTCAAAGTCGAAGCAGTTTATATTCAGGTGAATGCCTAAAATGTGGGATCTCCCTTAGAGTTTGCCATATTTAATCAATAGTTAGGAAACACCTATTTAATATAACCCATTGCTAATTCATAAGATTATGTTCATATGCTGCCCATGTTCCCATTGGTCTAAAAGCAGAGGAAAAGCAACCAGGATGGATGAATTTGTTTCAAAATATACATAGGCATTACCTCTGCCAGGGTTGTATGTGTGTTTGGGGCAATTACCCCTGCTCTGTGATTTCTAGAAAATTGCTGTCAAAATGATTTGGGATGCTTGTGAATGTCTTATGTGAATGTCTTATACACTACAGAATACGGGTATTTGTAATCCTATATACACTCCGTTGCCAGTTTATTAGGTTCACCACCCCATTCACGAAATGGTTTGCGTGGTCGTGGCTTGCTATATAAAGCAAGCAGACAGGCATTGAGGCATTCAGTCACTGTTCGATTGAACATTAGAATGGGCAAAACTAGTGACCTAAGCGACTTTGAGCGTGGTATGATCATCGGTGCCAGACGTGCTGGTTCTAGTATCTCACAGACAGCCCGACTCCTGGGCTTTTCACGCAAGGCAGTGTGTTTACCGAGAATGGTGCAACAAACAAAAAACATCCAGTCAGCGGCAGTCCTGTGGGCGAAAACAGCTGATGAGAGAGGTCGAAGGAGAATGTTAAAAATTGTGCAAGCTAATCCTGGTTCCAATTGCGAACCGGTTCCTATTGTGTCACACCGATTGCAGAGTCAGGCTTCGGCGTAAGCAGCATGAGTCCATGGCCCCATCCTGCCTGGTGTCAGCGGTACAGGCTGGTAGCGGTGGTGTAATGGTGTGGGGAATGTTTCTTGGCACATGTGAAGTCCATGCCTTGAAGAATTCAGGCTGTTCTGGAGACAAAGGGGGATCCAACCCGGTACTGTATGGGTGTAACTAATAAACTGGCCTCTGAGTATATGTATATATATATATATAGTATATGTATATATATATATATGTGTGTATATATTAGCTATTCCCACATTTTCTAACATAGACATTTTTAAATTGTGACTATCAGAACCTTAGAAACATTTTACCTATCAGTTCTTTCTTGGTATGGAGAACATTTAGTTCTTGTTAAGAACAACAGTTGTTCTAAACTTGACTCGGTCAAGGGAGCTGAAACAACAAATCCACTGTGAACTTAAAACTTTCAGTGCTGTTAAATTTGAATTATTAAATTAATTTCCAATGTACTCTCTATTAGTAATACAACTTGAGCACGGGCGCCTGACTTTGTCTAAAAATGGGGGTGCAAAAGCTTGGGAGGGGAGGGGGGGGGTCTTTACTTTTTTTGGCACCTTTGTTTGAAGTGCTGTCACCATGAAAATGTTTCAAATGAACTTGACTCTGCAGCATAAATATTTGACGCAGAGCGGGTAGAAATAGTTTATTTGTTACTAAGCAGAGAGACACGGCGACAGGATAAAGTGACTAATGGGCCAGTTGAAATCAGTGAGGGGCACAATTTTGGGGGGGTTGTTGCATTGGAATTATATTGAATTCTGATTATATCACGCTATACCACAATAAACCATGTTAAAATGCTGAAACTCTGAGACCATTGAGTGCTTTTGAAGTGACAGGTTGGCGCAAAATCAGTATCCCATCTCGGCTGCGCTGTATCAGCACAATGGACAGTGCCCTATACTCTAAAGCAGTGGTCACCAACCGGTCTATCACGATCAAGCAAATAAAGTGTACCTAAAAGGCCTACCGCTGGTCAATTAGATGGCTCAGATCACCATGTCTGCACAATTTCCTCCAGCCATAAACTGTCAAATTAAGCATCGAATGCACAGCAAAGTTGATACTGTGAGATTTCAAAACTTTTTAAACCGCGACTACAGAGACTCAACGAATACAGCAAAGAGCTGCTGGTTTTATGAGTAAGTTCATGTTTATGTTCATTCAGCACTGTCAACACTTTGATCAACGGCTTTATAAGCCATAAAATGCGCATTCTCCCTACTCCCTTCCACACGCTACAACCAGCACTGCAGCGGCAATGAATGAGTATAGCAACATTTTCCAATAAGCTGCATTGTTATTATTAGAGTCTAGTGTCTTTTTTAATTTTTATATTGAGGAATATTTCACTTTCTCTGGTTATAGGAGTCACATGAATTGGTACATGAGGCAGAAATAATGCAGTGCGACTCGAGTTTTGCCATCAGCTGGAAGACTGTGTCCCCTTTTCTCAGCGGAGAGAGGAGGGACGGTGAGTGAGGTGAGAGGCAAGCCTCATCACTGCTCCCTCCCTCCCCTTAGTCTGGCCATCAGTCCAGTAAAAAATATTATGCTCACTTAGCTGTGCCTCACAAGTAATACAACTAATTATCTAATACCAGTGTGAGCATATACCTAATTAAAAAATATAGAATTTCAAAATGGTCTCGGAGGAACAACATTGGCAGGGCAATTCAAGCATAGCCAATATGCAGTGATAATTTATTGGTCCTATAATCTACTGCACAAACCTCATTTTTAGTTGGTTAATGTTGCAAAGGCTTACGTTTGTCACACCCTGATCTGTTTCACCTGTCTTGTGCTTGTCTCCACCCCCCACCAAGTGCTTGTCTCCACCCCCCACCAGGTGTTTCCCATTTCTTCTCATTATCTCCTGTGTATTTATACCTGAGATTTCTGTTTGTCAGTTGCCAGTTCATCTTGTCCCGTCAAGTCCTACCAGTGTGTTTCCTGTGCTCTAGTTTTTGTTTTTCCTAGTCTTCTCAGTTTTTACCATTCTGCCTGCCCTGACCCTGACCCTGACCCTGACCCTGAGCCTGCCTGCCGTTCTGTACCTTTCTGACACTGCCCTGGAATACTGACCTCTGCCTGCCCCTGACCTGTCATTTGCCTGCCCCCTGTTTTGTATAATCGTGGCGGAACGGAGGCGTATCACATAATTCACGTAGCCTACTATGTTATTCACGTAGCCTACCACAGATGAGCAGCGCTTTTTATTGAAACCCAAAAGAGTCATACTGTACCTAGCAGCCTGGATGATTCTCACAAAACTGGCACTTTACAAAGAAGAAACACATTTCCCACCATAATTCCTTTTGGATCACTAAGATTAGGATCTGTATTCATCTATTTCATAATTAATATTGTTTATTGATCAGATGTTATACATTTGACCATATGTTCAACAACTACAACGCAAAAATGGTCATTACCACATTTTTCGAAGTTTCAAAAAGTTTCAAATATTTTTTTAAACATTGCTCACCTGAGTTAAACATGACACTGAAAACAAATATTTAAAATAAAATAAACAATCTCATTGTATACATGATATTTTTATGTACACATATTTAGATAAAGAACCAAAAGCACACTATCAGATTAAGCCAAAATTACTAAAGCATACATTTTATTTTTCGTAATATTTCCTAAATATTGGTGCATTATGGTAATGATAATCAGGTTTCGGAGATGAGAATGCATGGAATGCATGTTTTGGTCATGAGTGTTTAATAGTTTGCCAATGAAAAACTACCCTTTTAGAAAAAAAAGGTGCTATCTCGAACCTAAAAGGTTTTTTTGGCTGTCCCCCATAGGATAACAATTTGAACAGGTAGAACCTATTCCACAGAGGGTTCTACAATGAACCCAAAAGGGTTCTAACTGAAATTAAAAAGGGTTTTCCTAAGGGGTCAGCCAAAGATCCATTTTGAAACCCTTTTTTTCTAAGATTGTGTACTGAGCAAAATTAGAGATTCAGTAACCAAATGCATCATCAAACTGTGTACTTTGTTACACCCAAATGATTTGCATAACACTAAAAATCACTGATCTTAATGCATTTGACTAAATACCCATTATTTTAGCATAAGTATAAGCACTGTCATTATGTGCATGTATTTTCCAAAGTCAAAGTGTATTTAAGCATAATAAAGTGACTTTATAGGTAATATTTGTGAGTTAGGACATGGACATATGTGATTGTAAGGTATTTTAGATGTATTTCTAGATTGAATGGGATCCTATGGGAAAATGGCATAACATGATATACCTACAGTATAAAGTATTTCAATATGTGGGATATGGAACAAAAACTGTCTTGGAATATCAAAACAACATTATAGATAAGTGCTAAACTAGGTACACATGTCAAAATGGGGGATGTCCACCTTTCAGTGGCGGGTTGATCTTTGCTGAAACAGATTGTGGCTTTAAGTTAATTAAATGGGGTTTATACACCCATATGTCTTGACCACCCCTACTTAATCAAATAAAAGGCATAAGGATTAGTCCAAGTAAAAAATGTAACTTACCAGCACTGCACACCCATTGACTATAAATTAGAATTAGCTATTATCAATGCAGAATTAAGGATCTCATTACCGAAGTGGACTTAAAAATGTGGTAATGAGACATTTGAATTTCGGTAATGAGAGACCCTTAACTCAATTTGCAAGTAATAAGAGACCATTATGAATCAGCAAACTATTGACCACATCACTAAAAACCATTCATATTGGAAAGTTAATGATTCTTGAAGTTTTTCCCAATTTGAGCTTCTTTGTCATTTCAATAATGAGAAGGTCAAGTGTCATAAAGGGGGTGTTTGAGAATAAGATGTTCCTTCTGAAGGCATATAAGTGGACATTAAATGAACTTGTGCTCATCCAAGGACTGCTCCTCTAGATGATGGGTGAAAAAAACTTTACATTTGTATTTTATTTTTTACAGCAACTTGAAAAAGCGTTACTGTAATGTTATTTGTAATAAATATTAATTAATATAAACTTCAAATGGTATACCATATTGATGATTGATGAACAAACTACAGCAACATATTTTATGTTTTATTTAAATAAGTTAGGTTTTTCTAAAGTAACATTTTAGAAAATGACCTGAGAATTTGGGGTGAAAATTTACAAAATTCAGGTGAACATGCTAAATGTATTTCAAATTAAACATGTGCCATAAACTAGGCATCTTAGTCTTCAGAATGATAGAAAACCATGATGCATCTGCAACAATCAACTAACTCAATTTGCTACTGCCATGGTAAAACTGGTTTCATGAGAATCATCCTCCCAGTAGCTTTCCATAGCTCCCCTACACACAAACGCACACACTCCCTAGACCGCTCTGTCCAAGGTGCTGAAACAGCACAGGTAAGATACAGATTTCACGCAAACCTGTCACTCAATCATTTTAACTTTATTGCTATTTTTTTATAGAGACAAAACTAAAACTAAGGTGGCACAATTTCAACTGAGGGGGCTAAGCCCCCCTTTGACCCCTCATGGATAGGGCTAGCAAGCAGAGCTGTTTTATCACAAATATCCTGTGCTTTTTCATTTGGTGCATAGGCGCATGCAGACAGAGCTTGGCTAGACCGTAACCGGGAATCGGGCATGGCGCTCATATACGGAGCTCAGCCAGGACTGTTATCTTTGTAACTAAATGAAAACATTTTAACAATGTGATTTAACCAATTGAAGATGGGAAAATAGATGGCAAAAAATGTAGAATGGTGTTAAATGCTTCTAAACTACTTGGAGAGAAATTATTTCACATATTTAATCATGAACTATTAGACCTACTGATTATTTCTCACCTTCTACTTGCCAGCTACTCATTGACAGCCCACGAGCTACCTGACATGCAGATTTCTGCTCAGGTGCAACCCTTGGTAGGCTGATGGAAGGCTACTCAAAGTCAGAGTCTGCGCAGCGAAGCCTAATCAGACATGTCCATCATGAAATGATACAATGAATTAGTACCATCGGACATGAAACAACAACAATACAAATGTAACAACAGCACAACAAAATAGATCAACATTTTTCTTTTTTCAGGTGCCTTTTCATTTAAAACATTGTTGGTGCAACCAGTGCGAACTAAACAAATGAACCAAAACAGTGCGTGCGGGAGCGAAGCAGAACTTTAGCGTAGTTCAAATCATTCATCTCGAGGTGACGGGTGTAGGGAAGAAAATACAATCTGTTAATTGTAATATTATATATAAAATGAACATAGAGTATCTATTTGAATAGCAAAAACATACGTTTGCACCCGATTTTGAAAGTGGGGGTGCAGCTGCTCCATTCCCTCCATTGTTCAGGCGTCTATGAACTTGTGAATAACAAGTTGCTCTGTCACTCTGAAGACAGGCAGAATTTTGTTGAGGTGGTGAAACAGTCAGAATCAACACACAGTTGCTCTGAGGCAGCTGCCTTATTAAGAGTTTGACATTGTAATGGTGCTTTATTAATCTCAGATGATGATTATTCTGAACATCCTGCACTGTCATCAATATGAGAAGACAGAGTTGTATTCCATTGATTTTTACATTTAGTTTTGAAATATCTATACTGAACAAAAAATATAAACGCAACATGGAACAATTTCAAAGATTTTACTGAGTTACAGTTCATACAAGGGAATCAGTCAATTGAAATAAATAAATTAGGCCCTAATCTATGGATTTCACATGACTGTGCAGGGGTGCAGCCATGGGTGGGCATAGGTTCATCCACTTGGCAGCCAGGCCCACCCACTGGGAAGCCAGGCTTAGCCAATCAGAATAAGTTTTTCCCCACAAAAGGGCTTTATTACAGACAGAAATAGTTCACTTTCATAGCAGCCACTTTTGTATTCCTTCTCGAATCTATGCGCTCTCCTCCTCTCACATGTTCCCTTCGCTTGTGGACTTCAATGCACAACACATCAGCTGTATGTGACCAGGTGAAAATACTTTACAAGCCAAACCATATCATAACCGCTACACACAGCCTACATCGATGTCACCATATTAGCTAAAGTAACATCATAGTCAACACAGCTGTTTACATTTGAGTGGTTAATTGCCAAGAAATGTCAGTTCCTCTGTATATTTACTTATAATTGACTGATATTATTTCCCCATGACCTGTTTGCACTCACTAAATGAAATAGCAATAAAGGAAATGGGTTAAGAAGTTCATTGCACAGCCTCTGGAGTCATGATTTCTGGACTGTCATGATAACCAGCAGAGCTGATTGAGGGGGACGACCTTCACAAGTGATTATCCAGGGCCTTACATTAATGCCTGCCCAGGGCAACCGACTGTAATATTCAAATTGGACTATACCTACGTCTCGGTTTCCAGTTCCATGGCAAATCGAAAACAACTAAGAAACAACCAGGCTAGTTCGTGCTAGTGGAATTGCGCCATTAGTGGGCTGGCCTCGTGAATCTGCTTACTTCCAGGATCCACACAATTATGTTTATCGGAAATCTTTCTGCCTTGCAGATAAAAAAAGACTGTTGGTCAGTAGGTGTTGTTTGCTGATTGGGGGAAAACAGAACTTGATTTTCAAATGAATGCTTATCCAGGAGGTTTGGTAGTAGTACAACTAGCTTAGAAAATTCAGTGAAGATGTTAACCAACTTCAGTGGTGAAAGTTATCAGTACAAAACCATTGCATTCTCCAAAGTAGTATTAAAAGGATCATTAATATAGACTTTTCATTTATATATATATAAATCTTTATTAATGAATTACCTTTTGTTCAGTACATAGTCAACAACTATGTGGAAATATACCCCTGTTGTTTAGATGTTTGTCCTGTGTGGTTCTTGAATCAACTGTGTGTTGTTGTTAGCTGTGAGTAAGAAAGCATTAAACTGCTTTCCCCTGGACAGACAGAGGATCTCAAAGGAAGGTTCTCTACAGACAACTTCAGAGCAAAGTCACATAGCTAACCTTGTGAGGCAAGCTCTAATGTGGGAACGTTTGCAAGAGCAGAGCAGTGCTCCACTATTTCACTAGACCTAATGATTTCCATTAATTGTGCTTAAGGATTGCTAAATTACCTGCCGGAGAGCAGATTTCTCCATTTTCAACCTTTTCACAAATAGTGTTTGGAGGACCTAATTTCCCCTGGTAGAACAGAACCAGACAGAATTTGTGTGATGGTCCTGTGACGATAATCAAACATCAAATTAACCACAAGTGTGAAATTCGAGCTAATTAAATATCATGTTATCTTTATCTATACTTCATTTAATCACAGCAATAATAATGTAATTTCAAACCTGGCAATAGTATAACAATCAATTTGGATACTGTGTAAATCACTAATTTAATACTATATGACCAACTGAAAAGCTTATAAATCACATTGAAAATGTAAGTTACTAAACAATGACTCATGAGTCACGACCAATTTCCTTATCTTACAACATTAAACGGAACACATCATCATAGTCTCTCCCACTACACACTGCCATACAGTGCCTTCAGAAAGTATTCATACCCTTTGACTTATTCCACGTTGTTGTGCTAAAGCCTCAATAAAACATGGATTAAATAGACTGTTTTTGTCACCCATCTACACACGATACCCCATTAATGACAAAGTGAAAACATGTTTTAAAAATGATTGCAAATTTCTTGAAAATAAAATACCAAAATATCTCATTGACATAAGTATTCACACCTGCGAGTCAATACTTTGTAGAAGCACCTATGGCAGCTATTACAGCTGTGAGTTTTTCTGGGTAAGTCTCTAAGCTCTTTCCACACCTGGATTGTGCAACATTTGTCTATTATTCTTCAAGCTCTGTCAAATTGGTTGTTGATCATTGCGAGACAATTTTCAGGTCATCAGCGTTTGTATGCGGTTTGTATGCGAGGAGGCCTGAAGATGCTAAACATGTTTGTTTATTAATGGTCAGTTACCTTGAGACTGGCAGTCTTTTGCATGACAGTAACCAGCAGACAACATTTCATGACCACCACAGCCCTAGTCCAATGTTCCAAATATCTAATGCATGGCACTGGCACATATTGCATTTTGTACCCCAACAGTATAGATTTCACAGCAAAAGAGTGTGGTTGAAGTGTATATTTTGCTGAACAGTGTAGAATTATCTGACAGATCTGGGTTTAGAAGGGTTTACTTCTTTAGCCTCAGTCTGCCATTGTACATGAGCTAGGGAGGAAGGCAGATATTTCGTCATTTCTGGCAGTGTTCCAGGTGAGAACGACTGGGTATTCTCAATAGACATCAATATACAGAGCAGAGGAGATTTTCCTGTGCGGTTTGCAGGTGGAAATATAAATGTAGTCTGGGTAAAAGGCATTTACTTTGGATCAAACTCAGGACCCAGCCAAAGCCTCTAAAGAGACAAATTACACAGACCAGTCACCCCCAACACATCAGTCAATTTTCCCCTCTTTGGTTAATACAACAATTATCCCCTCCATTTTTGGCTCTGGTTTGCACAAGGTGACTTTAGTTGTCAATCCTGTTTATTCAGGGGTAAAATTCCATCATGGAAACATTATCCCCCTTCCCCACTTTGTCTGCTCTTGTGGTTCCATATTTCCAAGTGAGTTTTTCTTCTAAATAAGCCCAGTTTGCGCGTCACACATACTTTGAATCACACAGAAGCAAAAATAATAGACAGAAACAAAAGTGAAAGCTAACCCAGCTAAACCAGAAGTAGCACTACACATGATATTTATTGAGATGTAGGCCTTTATGATCCCCTACTGGACCATTTGAGCCTTAATGTTAATTTCCCCCTACTGTCAAGGCAACTGTAATATGCTTGGAAAGTGGAGATTTCACAAGCTGCAATAATGTAAACAAAACTAGAGTCACCTTGTCAGTTTTGGAGACAACATTCATTTGCTCGCAATTATAAATAATTGTTTCACCCCACAGTTAGCCAATATGTTTTTTGTTTTTTTTACTGTTAACAACCACTCCTACACTCTTTTGCTAGCTACAGTAGCGCTGTGGTGTCAAACTGTCAACAACAAAAAAATTTAGCGATTACATTTAGCGATTGTGACGCACCTTCCATGCATATTCACTTTCCATGTGTACTGAAGAATAGGATTGAAAAACAACAACTTATTTGCTACTACAGAGGACTTTAGATATAGCATACCCATTGCTGGAAATGGAAGAGGGCTGTAGCTCTTGACCTTAACTTAAGTTCCAGTGTTTACAACAACATACAAAATGGTGTAATTATCAGCAGACTGTCCACATTAATAAAGCATATGTGGCTTGTATTCCCAGTCTGCTTTACAGCCTTTGCTTTTGTTCTGCCAAGTATACAGGTCAGAGGGACACAGCCATTAAGAACTGCCTGCAGCATTTGTTGCTTCTATACTGTGTGATGTGCCCCAGTAGGTGCAGTATGGTTGATTGTTTAGCTTCACTTCAACATCTTCAGAATATTGTGTGACTAAAGAAACAGACCAGGCATCTTTTCCTGCATCCGGTGGAACTTTAGCCTTTACCAAGGTTTTAACAATGCGTTGTTCCTAGTGTATAATTTCCAGAAACACCACACAGAGAAAATGCTGTTGGCTAGTGGATGTCTCTATTTGTATGGACCTGAACCATGTACAGTACATTAATGGCTATATATTATGTACAATCAAATGTACGTTGTACATAGACCTATAATGATGTACTGCGAGATTCTGGAAACTAGCATTAGCACAATCACTGGAAGTCTACAAATACGGTAGCATACTCTAGTGTACTTGTAGACATCCAGTCATTGATCTAACGCTAGTTAGCATTGGTTCTCTAATCTACGTCTAACTTCCTTCATACTGCACGTAGGGACATACAAATGGTATCCACGAGTTCATCTGACTCCTGGTAAGTAGAAAATGTATACTACTGGGTAAGTAGTCATTTCCAAAATCTCCCGGTATTCCTTTAAGAAATACATGTTTTCACCATTGTGCGTCCCAAATTTGAGGATTCTGTCAAGGTCTGTTCTTCCAGGGGAAACTAGGTCCTACAAACACTATTTGTGAAAAGATCAAACGTTGGAATCTGCTCTCCGAATTCATGGTCTTTGAGTAAAGACGGTGATATTTGCATCTCTTCCTTGAACAACATTTTTCCACCAATTTTCTCACCGGGTGAGATATTTCTGATGGAAATCCGTCTGTGCGGATTGCGTCCATAAGAGGCAGTGTAACACTGGGTCTCTGCTAGACTTCTCATAGCGGTGTGTCTTTGATCAGTGTTAGTCAGATCCACTGAGATAAAGGTGGCCTGGAGTGTGCACCTGTAACCTGGCTGGAGAGATTGTTCTGCAACGTCAATGTTCATCAACCCAGGCCCCTTTAAATCAGCATGGCCCCCGAGCTCTGTGTGACTCGCTCTCTACAGGGGATTGGGCCGCAACTCATTTAGATGCATTCTTTCACATTCGTATAGATATCTGTTTGCCAATTCTCCTATAACACACCAGCTGAATAATGATATTGCTTGTTGTTGTTTTTTACTCCTCTTAGCACATCAAGAGCTTCACGTTAATGCAGATAATTCACTGTCTCTAAACTGAGGTGAGATGAGAACTCAGTAGTTATCATGCGTCACCTAGAAAGTTGCAGGAAATTGGTACTTTTGACTCATCCCTTTGTCAGTTTATTGTGGAATATACTGTATGACAGAGACACTTTACAGCGTTATTATTACTGTGAAATTACTCCTGTAAGTACAGTGTAAAAAGTATTGTTCAAATCAGAATGGTAGATCATGTATTTGATGATACTCTCAGCTAAACATTCTGGTGTAGTCATTGGAAACAGAGATATCGTGAGTAAAACAACATCCTGCCTGGTGAAGCAATAAGGCCTTTATGTGCCTTGCTGTTGAAGGCATAAACTGTCTGGCCAAGGTCTAGCTGTTTATTGAGGTCAGCGGTTTAACTTCAAATGGGCTCAACTGCTAGAGCAGAGCTCTCTCAGGGATACAATACATTTCAAGACATTGATCCATGTCTTTGGTAGACAGTCATAAAAGTCATAAATAAAAACAAAAATGTTAGAAAAGGGTATGGGAAGAAATAGTCTTGAATTGAGGTAATGGTACTGTATTGACATTAGTAAAGAAGTGAGTCAAATGTTGACATTGAATAATAACTATTTAAAAAGCAGAAATCATAGTACTAGGCTTGTGGAAATTACTCACACCAGTAGATATTTCTACTTTCTATGATGATAGATTGTCACGCCCTGGCCATAGAGAGGCTTTTATTCTCTATTTTGGTTAGGCCAGGGTGTGACTAGGGTTTATCATTCTAGTTTCTTTATTTCTATGTTTTCTGTTTCTATGTTATGGCCCAGGTATGGTTCTCAATCAGGGACAGCTGTCTATCGTTGTCTCTGATTGGGAATCATACTTAGGCAGCCTGTTTTGCCACCTTAGTTGTGGGTAGTTGTCTTTGTTAGTGGCCTGTATAGCCCTAGTGAGCGTCACGCTCGTTTAGTTGTTTCTTGTTTTTGTTGGCGACATTCAAAATAAAAAAGAAATATACGCTCACCACGCTGCACCTCGGTCCGGTCTTTTCCCTGACGACGTTCGTGACATAGATAACTGGCTATTCATTAACATTTTGATGCCATTTATCTTATAAAAGTTTAATTTAAAAGTTTAGTCAGACCTTTAGCAGGCCTGAGTTGATGGCCACTCATTACATCTTGAAAGCGGTGAAAAGATATTCTGTGAAAGAGCTGGGTTCTTTGAAAAGCATTTCATTTTCTAGGTATCACCTTTCAGCAAGCCAATATCAAAATCATATCTAAATCAAAGTAGTTCATGTGAAAGCAGCTAACCTTGAATAAATATCTGTCTTGGGAACTGATCATCCGAAGATGAGCTGGCAAATTGCTGTCTTAACCATAAAGTGCTCAGTTTATGTAAATGGTTAAGCACCAACTTCAGATAACCTTTCCCACCCAAAATTATCCAGTATCTAAATTGCAGTGACTCTGGTGTGAATTAGTGATGGGCATTCCGAGTCTTTTCGGTGAGACGGATCTTTTGGCTCCGTTCAACTAAAAGAGCCGTTAATGTGCCTACCAAACAGCTCTTCATTCAATAGTGCTTAAAACTGACATGAAAAATGTCACATTCCTAAAGTAAAACCTGAAATGAGTTCAAATACATTTTGCGGCAGGTAGATTAGCAGTTAAGACTGTTGGGCCAGTAACCAAACGTCGCTGGTTTGAATACCCGATCTGGCAAGGTGGAAAAATCCTCCATTCTGCCCTTGACCACGGCAGTTAACCCCCAACAACAACTGCTCCCCAGGCACCGATGACTCCGATTAAGGCAGCCCCCGGCACCTTTCTGATTCAGCCGGGTTGGGTTAAATATGGAAGGCACATTTCAGTTGAATGCATTCAGTTGTACAACTGACTAGGTGCCCCCCTTTCCCATTTTACCTGACAAAATGATTAGATTGCCTCACTACTTATTGTTCATGTATTGTTCATGCAGTGAGGAATTACCATCTTCAGAGTATGTTTTTTATAACTTATCTACAGATAATGGTTGTCTCAAAAAACGGTAGTAGCAGTATGCACAAAATGGCTCTTTCACCGAAGCAATTCGGTTCCCAGATGTTCACCAAAAACAGCAGTTAAGAAAGAGCAGGTCGTCCACAAACAACCCATCACTAGTGTGAATGAATGTATGTATCTCACCACTCCCTCACAGTTCCACTCTATTCTCCATTCTGGTTGGATGATGAGTACGCTTGACTGAGATTTGGTAGTCATAGATAGAGTATATGTGCCACCTCAACCCTAACCGTTTCATTTCCTCCCGCTCTCAGCTCATTATAAACCACTCCACTGTCATTTATATCCTCTTCCTGTCACCTGAAAGTGTGACAAAATATGCTGGATCTTCCTGTACATTATGGATGACACTGTTAGACTTGAATCATATTCCCTCAATCACAGGTTCATGAATTGACAGTTTAAACAGTGTGATCCCTCTGCATGACATATTGTAGAGAGCCTTATATCATGCATCATAGTTTTCTCCTCTCAAGTATGACTGAGTTGCATATTGGCTATCAGTCTTTACCCCGTGTCCTCTCACCCCATCACACAACAATATCATACAATGGCACATTTTCAAATACAGATATTCCACGTTGCGGCTTTACTACATGAGTCCTCTTGCCAAATGCAGTAAACATCCCCAGGTTGTAATCTTGATGTTGTGGTCTGAACCTTGGGAGCTACAATAACAGTTCTTTAACGTCAAAATGGCAAAGCACATTGTATTCTCTGCTGCTTTAATGTAGCTTTGCGACATACAGTACAATGGATATACACAACCAATAACTGTAATGTCAACAAGAGTAATGGTGTTATTAAATGCTTATAAATATATAAAGAGATGTTTGCCTTTGATTTATTCCATTAATTGTGTTGAGCGACTCCATACGTCTTCACATTATATGTAGTGGACGTAAAAGGACGGTTTCAGAGATGGCCAGGGTCCTTAAGGAGTCTAGTTCTGAATACTTAATAGAAAGCAGAGTAAATATTGGTTTGTGGGAACAGTCTTACTTTACTGATACATAAAATGCTTAATTTCACATGCATTATGTAGTGAGGGAAGGAATGAGAGCATTGCACCGTAAGTCTGCCTTGCGCTCTGTCCGGTCAGTGACCCCAGAGACCTGCTACTGCCGACAGAACAAAGCAGGAGACAGTCATCGCTGCTGGCTGTGTTTGCGGTTGGCTCTTAAACTCATGTGAAATTGATGCGAAGTGGACATTGATCCGTGTTGAAATGGGACGCCAGAAACAAATGGCAAAATCATTTCTTATCCTATGCAACACACCCCGGCTGTGTCCCCAGTGTCGTGTCCCGAGCGAGTACGGCAGCTCAGACATCCTTATTGAAGGTGCGTACCACGGAGTGAAGGGTCCCCAAATAAGTGCTCTCCACTGGGCTTCATGGGGCTAAGGTAAGCTAAGCATGGAGGTGAAGGGGGTTAGCTGTGTGCACTCACTGGTCTGATTCTCCCTCCCCTCAAGGGATCTCTGGCATGAGCAGAGATGTTCTGCCCTGTCACTCCTACCATCAGGCACCTTTCGTCCCACATGGCAGACTGGTCTCATAGACTAGACGTAACATAGTAAATATAAATCCGGGACACTCAAATTAGTATGATATGTTATGTTTGGTATGGTTTACATAAGATAGAATGTTACTTATGGCAACATCGAAAGAAGGGTGGTTAGTCAGGGTGGATGGGCAGGCGCATAACGTGAACGTCTAGCAACCCAAAGGTTGCTTGTTCGAAACTCATCACATACAACTTGAGCTTTTTAGCTAATTAGCAACCACTTAGTATGTTAGCTAACCATTCCCCTAACTCTAACCTTTCAAATTAAATCCTAACCTTAACCCCTTGCCCAGCTAACGTTATCCAGCTAGTTAACATTAGTGTTAGCCACCTAGCCACCCAGCTAACGTTAGCCACAACAAATTGGAATTCATACATTTCATACTTTCTGCATACATATCATATGAAGTGGATGATGGCCATCCACAAATGAATACATACCATATGAAATGTAACATATCATACTAAATGGAGTGTCTCTGATTTACATACAGAATAATACGAAATACTCTGAGACCACGTTGCACATGGACAAGCAAACAGCTGTAGAGACGAACATATAGCTCACATTCAGTTTTTTGTCCTAATTTATTCTGAGATGTTTTTTACTTTTATGCCATAAAACTCCCTGAAAAGAGTGGTATCATGTGTATGGATTTGGCATTCAATTCCATTGTCGCTATATTTGATCTATTCACTATTGACCAATGATCCAATAAACCATGTTCTGTCATCCATATTCCTATCCCTGTAAGATTCCAAGAACCAGTATATTTTCTTGATCGTTTGTCCATTGTAGTGTACACTTTTATCTGAAATGTGGCGTTACTGAAAAGAGCCAGGCCATTGTGTTTACGCTCACATGGGGAGGACGTCATGCAACAGAGACCACAACAACTGGAGTCTTACGACGACACATCACGCCCCTGCCAACATGTACTGTAGAGCGCTGTGTAGAAGCATTAACAGAGGCTATCACCGTGTATGGCCGAGCTCTCCGACAGAGCCTCCATTGCCAGAGAGCAATGATGCGACTTGCTTGAAAGTGAGCGTTTATGTGATGAGCCCTGTATCAGCAGGCAGTAGATGATAATCTCGCCGAGTCGACACTGGAAAGGATAATCAACCCGCTTATGGCTATCATGAGAGAGGACAACGTAATGGGAAGGGGAGGCAGAGCCTCTTTAATTATTAACATGCTGGCTCTGGTCTCCTCTGTGTGGGCAGCATTAACCTGCTGCTGGGCCATTCACAGATGGAGAGGTAGAGTGCCATGCCCCTAATGGTCTCGGCAGAGTGGCAGCTAGCACTCAGGCCACAGAGAGAACCCATTTTCATGATCATTATTACAGCAGTACCTTCCGGATGTAAATGGTACATTCAAACAGGGAGACATCTTTAAACTGGACATTGCATCTCCCCTCTCGTTACAAGAGCACGGCTCTTTGTTTTTCGAAGACGTTAAAAAGTAGGAGGATCTGGCTATCCCATTTTCTCATTTGACCTAATGCCTCTTTTATTGGATTTTGTAGCACTTTTCAGTGGCACTCCTCACATAGGTCTTATTGAATACAGTTGTGGACCAAGAATATTCACGTTAAAAAAAAACAAAGACCAAACCTCTGAGGTAAATGAATAAATAACCTAGCTGAAATGTTGAAGAATATATTGCCTATGATTGTATCTTCTCCAAATACCTCTACATCCTACTATCAATGTTGGAGTGTGTCATATTTTGCTATTGTGTGGAAACTTAGCAATATGATTTATCACCTCTGTTCGCTACATGGTGTGTGCTTGCTTGGTCTGTGAAGAAGGCAGATAGCAATTGACCAGAATGTCTCAAGATAATAGCAGATGCTGAGAACAATAATTGAGTTGCTTTTGCCAGTTGCACTGCAATGACCTGCTATTGCTACAAACCGAATGTTACAACACAAATGATTGTGTTTATAACACGGCATACACTTCTGAATAGGTTATATTTACTGACAACTTAATGTTCAAAAGGACACTGTGTTGTCATACGAGGAAACGCAACCTCTGAACACTTACGGCTGGCTGAATAGAGGTTCCTCTTGTACAGTTGACACAACACAAAGGTCTAACGTAATTAAACACCACGGAGGGCTTTTATAATCAAATGAGAGCATGAAAAGGCAAGACAACTGTTTCCATATGTTAAAGAAACGCATTAAAGTGATTTTGAAAATAACAGACAGGATGTAGAACACGTGTATTTACCCTGTGTGAATTAATGAATGAGGGATGATTAAAAAAATCCAAGAAGAAAGCAAAATAAGTGCTGCTCTATTTGAATATATAGTCCTAATGATCTTATCCCTGCATGCAGTGCTTCCCACTGACCCATTATATGGTGAAGAATAATTAGACTATTAGGGATTTCAGCAACAAGTTCTAAGATTGCAAAGGTAAGCTATACAGTACCTGGTGGTACCTGTATCACTGACTTAAGAGTAAGTGAGCACATAACCTTCCTGACATCACTAGGGGCCCAGCCATAGGCTCTACACTAGCGCTATAGGGCAGCAGCAGAAGAGGCTGATTGATGGGAGGAGTTATAGAAGGGCAGGTTCATTGCAATGGCTGGAATAGAATCAATGGAACGGAGTCAAACATGTTGTTTCCATGTGTTTGGTACCATTCCATTGATTCCTTTCCAGCCATTACAATGAGCCCGTCCTCCTATAGCTCCTCCCGCCAGCCTCCTCTGGGCAGCAGGTGGTCTCTCCTCCTCCCAGAGATGAATCAGTCTGGACATGGGGATGGCAGTGGTCTATCACATGCTCAGAGCAGCAGCAGTAGTAGATAGCATGCCCCTGTCTGCATGTCTCTGTCTATCAGTCAGAATATTGACATAAATAGCAGTCAGGAGGTCCTTTGTTGCAAATGGTGGCAAGTAAAATACAATGAAAATCCCCAAAGTAAGAAACAAGGCGTAGAGGAGAAACATGAAACCCCCAGCGACAGCTCAATTATCTACACATCAATCAGCAGGGATGGGATTGGTTGGTAGACCGACGGATGTGCAGGGAAGTTTTGTGTTGGATCGATGGCCCAGCAGACAGTTTTCAGACAATCCACTCTACCATCAACACCAATTCCACTTCCCAGTGTTCTGTGTGTGTAATGTTGTGTTACTTAACATGCCGCTGAGTGCAATGTCAAGTCTTATGGCCTTCCAGACGCAGTGCCCTATCACGACAAAATAACACATTTACAAAAGGATTGTATTGTTATTCATTCAGCTCTGTTCAAAAGGCAATGATTTCCCCCATAATAACCTAATGTCAAAATGACTGACCAAAATGTCCATTCAATTATCTTGTCCTTGTTTTATTTTTTTCAATACAATCCTATAATTTAACCTTTTCAAAAAGTACCGTACAAGATGTGAATAGTAAGAACTGTCACTGGTTCACCAAATCATTGCCATATTATTCTACATGTTTCTTTCTAACACATCATATTGATGCATACTTCCAGACAGTGTGGGGCACATAAATAGAATGATTCCATTTCTATGGTGTGGGGTTCCATATTCATTGTAGAATTTAGCTGACATCAACAATGGAAGATGCTTACCAGGAACAGTACTATTTGAGTACTTGTACACAACTATTCAAATATCATTACCAATTCACAGTTGTGATAGGTCCATCCGTTCGGACTAAACCACGATTGGTCGAGCTACATTTCACCACGATTACAGGTCAGTTCATGGACATTAAAACCAGTAGATAGGAATATGTGGATGATGTCAGCACTATGGAAAAACTCCCGATGGCGCATGAAGCCTGAAGTATTTTAATTTGAAGTACGCCAAATTGCTGAATGGGGCTGAATGGCACCAACATTTTTTGCTAAGGATCATGGTCGATGTAGTCATTTTCATACTGCCTGAGAGAGTCAACCAGGAGCTTCCTCGTAGTCTGCCGGCACATGATTGGTTTGTGTCAGCACGTGGTCCTGTGTGACAACAAATGTAGTAGTCAGAATGAATCACTATTTAATTAAATATCTAGACTTGAAGTGAAGTTTATTTATATATTTTTTGTCTGTTCTGGCGATCGTAATTTGCACAGGCTTTCTAGGGCAGACCAGGGCTTTTGGCACCGCTAGGTTGCTATGCTGTAGTTGACCAGCAGAGCTCTTGGCCGGACACTGGGGGCCTGGATCAGTTACATCAGATCAGGTTTAAAAGTAATTAACCCAAAAATGGTTTGGTTGTTGGGGCTTGGTTCATTGAAGTCTTCAGTTACAGTACTGCATGTCTAGGAACAGAGATTTCACATCAGTCTCCAATGTTATTAACACCCCAGTGACCCTCGATTTGAAAACATCAGTCTCAAGTCGCTCCCTTTTGTACATCACAGAATAGACACGGGTGCTTTTAAGCATGAGTAATTTTCCATGTGCAGCATTTTATCATGGTCTCTGTTTGCTGTGACCTCGGGCATCTCTACCTCTGTCATCACAGTTGTCTTTCCGTTCTATTTCTGATACGGGGAGCTCCATTTTAATTTCAAATTGAACAAATATCCCATGTCTCTATGCATTAGTCACCATGGACGCATCGGTTCTCGCTTATTATTAGTCAACCTTACTCATGCAGGAAGATCCTTCCGTCTACAGTGGTTAGGAGAGGAAGTGTTTAGGAGATGGCACCATTATTATTCACAACCAGCACAGCCGTTATCAAAAGCCCATCTCAGCCAATTTGAAGTCCCCAAGATGTTTCCTGCCTCCTTCATCAAGGGAAAAATGCCAGGCTGCTGTGGCTCGTGTTGATGATGAAGAGCAAGATAAGGGTAGAGCGAGGCGACACTGGAAAGAAGGGTACAAGGGATAAACTGGAAGGCCCAAAGGGAAGGCCTGGAGGAGAGAATGCAAGAAATTACTGCAACTCATGTTGCGTTTGTGTTGATGATGGGGGTGACTTAAACTCTGTAAACTTTGATTCATTTTGCACCCCGTAGTCCTGTCAATTCCTGCATGATTTTTTTTCCCAGTAGGATATTTAGCTGTGCCCCATGTGTTTTTTTCTCCGTTATAAATCGTAGTGACCTTACTTAAAAAGTTGAATCAATTGTTCTAGTAAATAAAGACAATTGGATTGGTCTAAACGGTGGAGGATTAGAGGAGCAGCAATGAGTACACCTTTTGAGATAAATACCCTCTTAAGGATGAGATCAATCTGCCTGCCACATGGGCAAAGTCTTCCCTATAAAGTTCTTACAGTTAACATTCAAGGTGTCCTGTTTGGAATGTTGCTCTGTACTCTGCACATAATCAAGAACAGCAGGTGGTGATGGAAATACGTATCTCAACATCAGTAGCAATCATCTCCGTTGACATGTCCTAATCAGTCATCAGGCTAAATGGTGCTAATAAATGCTTACCGGAATCAGGAAGAACCATGATTACTCATGCTGTAAGGTCTTGAGGGATATTAATGGTTGAGACATTTGTTGTTTGTAACTTGATTTTAAGGTCACGGTTTAGTTTCTATCTCTGACGATAAAGATGATAACTACATACCTGTATGATATGCTAAGGAGACACAAATGGCTTGCTCTTGCCATCTGGATACTGCTTTCAACAAATAAGCAGGTGAATTGTTGGTCCATGTCTTCATGCACCTCTAAACCAGTGGAGGCTCCTCAGAGGAGGATGGGGAGGACCATCCTCCTCAGTGAATTTCATAAAAATAAATTAAACATTTTAAACGTTAGCCTTTTTAGATACAATTATATTAAATATATTCACATGTCCCAAAACAATTGATTAAAACACACTGAAGGTCTCCAGTAACCTCAGCAGCACTCTGTAGTGTAACACCATGGTATAGCCGGAGGACAGCTGGTTTCTATACTACTCTGGGTACATTGACTTTAATACAAAACCTAGGAGAATCATGGTTCTCACCCCATCACATAGACTTACACAGTAGTTATGTCAACTGCATAGTGATGTCCTCCAATCAGAGCTCTTGCAGCATGAATTGACATGTTGTCCATCCAATCAAAGGATCAGAGAATTAATCTAGTACTGAAAGCATAAGCTACAGCTAGCTAGCACTGCAGTGCATTACATGTGGTGAGTAGTTGACTCAAAGAGAGAAAGACAACAATGGAACTCTTCCAACTCAAGGTAAGCTTATGGTTTTATACATTTATTTCCATCGGGGCCTGTCATGCCAAATAGTGTCCCCCTCTACGTCACAGTGGGATTCGATGAGTTCTAACTTCTGTTGCTAGGGCTGTTGCTAGAACTTGCAATATTCTGACCGGATTACACAATTAACCAAAGCGTCCGTTGCTATGCTGGTTGCTTGGCTCTATTTTACCTCGTGGTTGACATTAGAGAAAGCAAGAATATTGTATTTATGCTAAGCTTCTAAAAAGGATGATGCGGGCAGTTCTAGTTCTATTTCATTTTAATTTGTAAAAATCTAAATAACTTCACAGGATCTTCATTGTAAAGGGTTTAAACACTGTTTCCCATGCTTGTTCAATGAACCATAAACAAATAATGAACATGCACCTGTGGAACGGTCGTTAAGACACTAACAGCTTACTGATGGTAGGAAATTAAGGTCACAGTTATGAAAACATAGGACACTAAAGAGGCCATTCTACTGACTCTGAAAAACACCAAAAGAAAGATGCCCAGGGTCCCTGTTCATTTGCGTGGACGTGCCTTAGGCATGCTGCAGGAGGCATGAGGACTGCAGATGTCCGTACTGTGAGATGCCTAAGACAGAACTACAGGGAGACAGGACGGACAGCTGATCATCCTCACAGTGGCAGACCACGTGTAACAACACCTGCACAGGATCGGTACAGCCGAACATCACACCTGCGGGACAGGTACAGGATGGCAACAACAACTGCCCGAGTTACACCAGAAACGCATAAACCCTCCATCAGTGCTCAGACTGTCTGCAATAGGCTGAGAGAGGCTGGACTGAGGGCTTGTAGGCCTGTTGTAAGGTAGGTCCTCACAAGACATTGTTTCCTTACCGGCAACAATGTCGCCTATGGGCACAAACCCACCGTCGCTGGACCAGACAGGACGGGCAAAAAGTGCTCTTGACTGACGAGTCGCGGTTTTGTCTCACCGGGGATGATGGTCGGATTTGCGTTTGTCGTCGAAGGAATGAGCGTTACGTCGAGGCCTGTACCGTGGAGCGAGATCGATTTGGAGGTGGAGGGTCCATCATGGTCTGGGGCGGTGTGTAACAGCATCATCGGACTAAGCTTGTTGTCATTGCATGCAATCTCAACGCTGTACGTTACAGGGAAACAAATCCTCCTCCCTCATGTGGTACCCTTCCTGCAGGCTCATCCTGACATGAGCCTCCAGCATGACAATGCCACCAGCCATATTGCTTATTCTGTGTGTGATTTCCTGCAAGAGAGGAATGTCAGTGTTCTGCCATGGCCAGCGAAGAGCCCGGATCTCAATCCCATTGAGCAAGTCTGGGACCTGTTGGATCGGAGGGCGAGGGCTAGGGCCATTCCCCCCAGAAATGTCCGGGAACTTGCAGGTGCCTTGGTGGAAGAGTAGGGTAACATCTAACAGCAAGAACTGGCAAATTTGGTGCAGTCCATGAGGTGGAGATGCACTGCAGTACTTAATGCAGCTGGTGGTGACACCAGATACTGACTGTTACTTTTGTTCAGGGACACATTATTACATTTATGTTAGTCACATGTCTGTGGGACTTATCTTATGTTCATACAAATATGTACACATGTTAAGTTTACTGATGAAAAAACAGTTGACAGTGAGAGGACATTTCTTTTTTTGCTGAGTTTAGTTTTAGTTTCCCTAACACTGATATTTTTCGCTTTGTCTGCCTAAGGTTACCTCGGTGGAAGCCAACAACCTTCTACAGTTGGAGCAGTTGGACGGTCGACCACTGGAAGCACTGACGCCCTACACTTCAGTGAAGCCCAATAGACAAAGTATGTTAAGCTTTGGTTGACATTTGAGAAAGCAAGAAAATCAAATCAAATCAAATCAAATTTTATTTGTCACATAAACATGGTTAGCAGATGTTAATGCGAGTGTAGCGAAATGCTTGTGCTTCTAGTTCTGACAATGCAGTAATAACCAACAAGTAATCTAACTAACAATTCCAAAACTACTGTCTTATACACAGTGTAAGGGGATAAAGAATATGTACATAAGGATATATGAATGAGTGATGGTACAGAGCAGCATAGGCAAGATACAGTAGATGGTATCGAGTACAGTATATACATATGAGATGAGTATGTAAACAAAGTGGCATAGTTAAAGTGGCTAGCGATACATGTATTACATAAGGATGCAGTCGATGATATAGAGTACAGTATATACGTATGCATATGAGATGAATCATGTAGGGTAAGTAACATTATATAAGGTAGCATTGTTTAAAGTGGCTAGTGATATATTTACATCATTTCCCATCAATTCCCATTATTAAAGTGGCTGGAGTTGAGTCAGTGTCATTGTCAGTGTGTTGGCAGCAGCCACTCAATGTTAGTGGTGGCTGTTTAATAGTCTGATGGCCTTGAGATAGAAGCTGTTTTTCAGTCTCTCGGTCCCAGCTTTGATGCACCTGTATTGACCTCGCCTTCTGGATGATAGCGGGGTGAACAGGCAGTGGCTCGGGTGGTTGATGTCCTTGATGATCTTTATGGCCTTCCTGTAACATCGGGTGGTGTAGGTGTCCTGGAGGGCAGGTAGTTTGCCCCCGGTGATGCGTTGTGCAGACCTCACTACCCTCTGGAGAGCCTTACGGTTGAGGGCGGAGCAGTTGCTGTACCAGGCGGTGATACAGCCCGCCAGGATGCTCTCGATTGTGCATCTGTAGAAGTTTGTGAGTGCTTTTGGTGACAAGCCGAATTTCTTCAGCCTCCTGAGGTCGAAGAGGCGCTGCTGCGCCTTCTTCACGATGCTGTCTGTGTGAGTGGACCAATTCAGTTTGTCTGTGATGTGTATGCCGAGAAACTTAAAACTTGCTACCCTCTCCACTACTGTTCCATCGATGTGGATAGGGGGGTGTTCCCTCTGCTGTTTCCTGAAGTCCACAATCATCTCCTTAGTTTTGTTGACGTTGAGTGTGAGGTTATTTTCCTGACACCACACTCCGAGGGCCCTCACCTCCTCCCTGTAGGCCGTCTCGTCGTTGTTGGTAATCAAGCCTACCACTGTTGTGTCGTCTGCAAACTTGATGATTGAGTTGGAGGCGTGCGTGGCCACGCAGTCGTGGGTGAACAGGGAGTACAGGAGAGGGCTCAGAACGCACCCTTGTGGGGCCCCAGTGTTGAGGATCAGCTGGGAGGAGATGTTGTTGCCTACCCTCACCACCTGGGGGCGGCCCGTCAGGAAGTCCAGTACCCAGTTGCACAGGGCGGGGTCGAGACCCAGGGTCTCGAGCTTGATGACGAGTTTGGAGGGTACTATGGTGTTGAATGCCGAGCTGTAGTCGATGAACAGCATTCTCACATAGGTATTCCTCTTGTCCAGATGGGTTAGGGCAGTGTGCAGTGTGGTTGAGATTGCATCGTCTGTGGACCTATTTGGGCGGTAAGCAAATTGGAGTGGGTCTAGGGTGTCAGGTAGGGTGGAGGTGATATGGTCCTTGACTAGTCTCTCAAAGCACTTCATGATGACGGATGTGAGTGCTACGGGGCGGTAGTTGTTTAGCTCAGTTACCTTAGCTTTCTTGGGAACAGGAACAATGGTGGCCCTATTGAAGCATGTGGGAACAGCAGACTGGTATAGGGATTGATTGAATATGACCGTAAACACACCGGCCAGCTGGTCTGCGCATGCACTGAGGGCGCGGCTGGGGATGCCGTCTGGGCCTGCAGCCTTGCGAGGGTTAACACGTTTAAATGTCTTACTCACCTCGGCTGCAGTGAAGGAGAGACCGCATGTTTTCATTACAGGCTGTGTCAGTGGCACTGTATTGTCCTCAAAGCGGGCAAAAAAGTTATTTAGTCTGCCTGGGAGCAAGACATCCTGGTCCGTGACTGGGCTGGATTTCTTCCTGTAGTCCGTGATTGACTGTAGACCCTGCCACATGCCTCTTGTGTCTGAGCCGTTGAATTGAGATTCTACTTTGTCTCTGTACTGACGCTTAGCTTGTTTGATAGCCTTGCGGAGGGAATAGCTGCACTGTTTGTATTCAGTCATGTTACCAGACACCTTGCCCTGATTAAAAGCAGTGGTTCGCGCTTTCAGTTTCACACGAATGCTGCCATCAATCCACGGTTTCTGGTTAGGGAATGTTTTAATCGTTGCTATGGGAACGACATCTTCAATGCACGTTCTAATGAACTCGCACACCGAATCAGCGTATTCATCAATATTGTTATCTGACGCAATACGACACATCTCCCAGTCCACGTGATGGAAGCAGTCTTGGAGTGTGGAGTCAGCTTGGTCGGACCAGCGTTGGACAGACCTCAGCGTGGGAGCCTCTTGTTTTAGTTTCTGTCTGTAGGCAGGGATCAACAAAATGGAGTCGTCGTCAGCTTTTCCGAAAGGGGGGCGGGGCAGGGCCTTATATGCGTCGCGGAAGTTAGAGTAACAATGATCCAAGGTCTTTCCACCCCTGGTTGCGCAATCGATATGCTGATAAAATTTAGGGAGTCTTGTTTTCAGATTAGCCTTGTTAAAATCCCCAGCTACAATGAATGCAGCCTCCGGATAAATCGTTTCCAGTTTGCAGAGAGTTAAATAAAGTTTGTTCAGAGCCATCGATGTGTCTGCTTGGGGGGATATATACGGCTGTGATTATAATCGAAGAGAATTCTCTTGGTAGATAATGCGGTCTACATTTGATTGTGAGGAATTCTAAATCAGGTGAACAGAAGGATTTGAGTTCCTGTATGTTTCTTTCATCACACCATGTCACGTTAGTCATAAGGCATACGCCCCCGCCCCTCTTCTTACCAGAAAGATGTTTGTTTCTGTCGGCGCGATGCGTGGAGAAACCCGTTGGCTGCACCGCCTCGGATAGCGTCTCTCCAGTGAGCCATGTTTCCGTGAAGCAGAGAACGTTACAGTCTCTGATGTCCCTCTGGAATGCTACCCTTGCTCGGATTTCATCAACCTTGTTGTCAAGAGACTGGACATTGGCAAGAAGAATGCTAGGGAGTGGTGCACGGTGTGCCCGTCTCCGGAGTCTGACCAGAAGACCGCCTCGTTTCCCTCTTTTTCGGAGTCGTTTTTTGGGTCATTGCATGGAATCCACTCCGTTGTCCTGTTTGTAAGGCAGAACACAGGATCCGCGTCGCGAAAAACATATTCTTGGTCGTACTGATGGTGAGTTGACGCTGATCTTATATTCAGTAGTTCTTCTCGACTGTATGTAATGAAACCTAAGATGACCTGGGGTCCTAATGTAAGAAATAACACGTAAAAAAACAAAAAACTGCATAGTTTCCTAGGAACGCGAAGCGAGGCGGCCATCTCTGTCGGCGCCGGAAGAAAATGGTAGTTATGCTAAGCTTATAAAATGTACCTCTTCAATTCACCTCTCCAAATGACTTTAGGACCGTCGACTGTCCGAGCCCCCCAGGAGGTATCCCATCCACCAGAACCAGTGAGTTTGGATCAGTCTGATTCTCTGTGTTCTGAGTCGGAGAGGGACCAGCTTGAGGCTATACCTTCTAAAAGTGTTGAAAAGTACATATCTCCCATTTATAACACTGCACTAATCCCTCAAATCTTTTCACTGTAAAGTGTAACTTTTGTGTTTGCTTGTTTACGTCTCTGTCTCCTACCCTGTTCCTTTTAACTCTGCTCCTGTTCTCCAGGGCCTAGGGGTTCTGCGCAACACCCAGACTTGGATCCACCTGATGTCATCCATTACCAACCACCCTCCAACTTTATATTACATCGCCTACAGCTACAGTTGTTGTCCTTTTGTCATTATTTGCTAAGAAAGTTTTCTTGCTCTATCATACTGGGCACATAATATGTGAGATACACAGATTAAACTAAAAACCCAAGCACTGCAAACACTCAGAACAAAGAGAGCAGCAGTACCTGGCAGTCTCCATCTTCAAGTCCCCCTTCTGAGACTGGCTGTATGTTGAGAACAAGTGACAGGCAGAACCTCCCACCCACACAGCAACCATCTCCTCTATATTCCACACACCAGAATTCAGTATTTTGGTCTGATTGCCATGTGAGTGCACAAAAAATCTGTGAAAATAAATTAATGACAACTGTACCAAAAACGATCAAAGTTCATGCATTAAAATCTGAAATATTGCCAGGTTGGTTTTCACAGCTGTTTCACAAGGTGTTCAGTATTGTAAGTTGTAAGGTATCCTTTGATGATATGTATTTGTTTCACATTATTCATTGTTGTATCCTAGGACCTACATATACACACACACATATATATATATACACATATATATATACACACATATATATGTGTGTGTGTGTATTATATATATATACACACAGGTGCAAAAAAGTATTCAGTCAGCCACCAATTGTGCAAGTTCTCCCACTTAAAGAGATGAGAGGCCTGTAATTTTCATCATAGGTACACTTCAACTATGACAGACAAAATGAGAAGAAAAAAATCCAGAAAATCACATTGTAGGATTTTTTATGAATTTATTTGCAAATTATGGTGGAAAACAAGTATTTGGTCACCTACAAACAAGCAAGATTTCTGGCTCTCACAGACCTGTAACTTCTTCTTTAAGAGGCTCCTCTGTCCTCCACTCGTTAACTGTATTAATAGCACCCGTTTGAACTTGTTATCAGTATAAAAGACACCTGTCCACAACCTCAAACAGTCACACTCCAAACTCCACTATGGCCAAGACCAAAGAGCTGTCAAAGGACACCAGAAACAAAATTGTAGACCTGTACCAGGCTGGGAAGACTGAATATGCAATAGGTAAGCAGCTTGGTTTGAAGAAATCAACTGTGGGAGAAATTATTAGGAAATGGAAGACATACAAGACCACTGATAATCTCCCTCGATCTGGGGCTCCACGCAAGATCTCACCCAGTGGGGTCAAAATGATCACAAGAACGGTGAGCAAAAATCCCAGAACCACACAGAGGGACCTAGTGAATGACCTGCAGAGAGCTGGGACCAAAGTAACAAAGCCTACCATCAGTAACACACTACGCCGCCAGGGACTCAAATCCTGCAGTGCCAGACATGTCCCCCTGCTTAAGCCAGTACATGTCCAGGCCCGTCTGAAGTTTTGCTAGAGAGCATTTGGATGATCCAGAAGAAGATTGGGAGAATGTCATATGGTCAGATGAAACCAAAATATAACTTTTTGGTAAAAACTCAACACGTCGTGTTTGGAGGACAAAGAATGCTGAGTTGCATCCAAAGAACACCATACCTACTGTGAACTGTGAACTCACACGTGTTTTCATTTTATTAGCTAAACAAAACTTAAAAACTGCAACACAGCCTTGCTTGCATGGCGATGATGAAAACAATGTCATTTAGGCTGTAATGATCTCCAAAATTCAAATCATTAGGTCATCAGACTGTTAATATAGCAACATACACTACTAGTTTATCAAATCCCACTGTACACTAGAGGGGGACACTATTTGGCATGACAGGCCCACCAGGGTAACTACACTGCATGATTATAGTGGGTTTACTAACACATTAGTTCTAGTAGCTGTGTTGACTATGACAGTAATGATGTAGGCTGTGTTTAGCAGTTATGATTTTTATTTAACTAGGCAAGTCAGTTAAGAACAAATTCTTATTTGACAGCCTACCCCAGTCAAACCTGGACCAATTGTGCACCACCCTATGGGACTCCCAATCACAGCCAGATGTGATGCAGCCTGGATTTGAACCAGGGACTACAGTGATACCTCTTGCACTGAAATGCAGTGCCTTAAACAGACAGCTGATGTGGTGTGCACTGAAGTCCACAAGCGAAGGGAAAAGGTAAGAGTAGGAGCGGCATGTAGATGTGAGAAGTAATTATACAGCGACCAAAGGGTTCATGCTGTTTGTATGTGGCTGCTATGAAAGGGAACTGTGTTTGCGTGTGATCAGGGGTGTAATCATTCCGCCGATTCTGTTGAAATACGTTTCTTAAAACAGAAGCAAACTGTACCAAAAGGGGATAAACATACCCGAATTTGTCCAATAGAAACTCTTATTTACAACTGTGGGACTAATGATTACACCCTAGATCAGCTAGATGCATGCAAGAGTGTGGCGGTATTGAATGTGTCAATGCCTGTCACCTTGATTACTAAAATGTATCTCGACCTGTGCTCCTAAGTTGTAAAGTTTAATTCATAGGCTAGGTTGTAGCAACCTCATGATGGGGATAGGGAAAATTAGAGTATCATGTAGTAGCCTAAACCTCTCGATGTTACATTGAGCTGGGGGAATGGAATATGAAGGACAGTCATTCAATATGCTGTAATAGAAATAAGGCCATGCTAAAAAATAAATCGCCCTCCCTCAGCTTAAACAGCTCTACGCACTACACAGCATATAATAGGGCAGAGTTACATTCATCTCCCTATGAATTCAGATATCTAAGAAAGGGATGCAGAATGTTTGCTAGTAGTGTTTCACTGATTGAACATTGATAAACAAGACAACCATGATTATAGACACCATGGTCCATTATTATTGGTGAGCTCCTCACTAAACGGTAAACTGTTCATTCTTCTGCACAGTGTTGGAATGGCAGGAGCCATGATGAAATGCCCTGGAATTCTGCGTATCCTGTGAGGAAGAGGCTGTTGTCATATGTGTTTGAATTTCATTGATGATTGCACAGAGCAGCTCTCTGGATCTGGCCTTGGAGCACAGCCATGTGCTGGTGATGTACAGCCAATTCAGACTGGCCGTCTGCTCCAAGGCTCTGGGGGCTACACGCACCTGTGTCTCTGTGAAAAGGTCTGGAGCCCATTCAAATGACATGTTGTGGGATGACCAGAGGGTAGTGTTTTCCTGCTCTTGAGGTCTGTAGCACTGTGGCAAGGTGTGGTTTGGAAATGTAGACCCGTTACTATGAGACATTATTCCTAATATCGATTCATATAAGATGCTGTAGATAGCCACTTATCCACTGTATACAGTATGCATGAAAAATGGTGATCCATAAAGAGGGGGCACAAACCATAATGCAACCTCTGTCTAGCTGTATTGATGTCACTGAACATATTGGATTGAATGGCATTTCAATATCATAAAACCCTTGTAGTGTTAAATGCTATTTAACAATCTACATTTGATAAACCTGACTGACTTTATTTAATATTATATTAAAACCATGTGCAAATCAAGTATTACGTGTTTAGCTGTCTAAGATCAAGAAATACTATATTTGATTTTGTCCGACCGTGATTTGATTTGAAATGGTTATGAGAGGCGAAGGAAAAAAAGCAAGTGTTATTTAATAACTTTGTAAAATATATGAAATCCCATACAACGCATACAGTTTAAAGGGGAATTTCACCCTGGAGGAATCAGGGCTTGTTTTCATCATGTTGGAGGCATTTCTAGGTCAGTGAGATGTGTTTCACACATAATTGTCCAGGAGGATGGCAGGTATGGGCTTCCGCACTGAATGATACACTCTATGGCGGCTTCCGGAGTTTTCTTTAAGCACGTGATGTTAGAATGTTTCTAACTCTTCTCAGCCGAGAGTTAGAAAATATGACAGCTTGTGATGCATCAATCCTTCCTCAGTTAGCCATAGGACAAATGTAGCCTACATTTTTCCAGTTAGAATGATTGTGTTATATAGATACTTGTTAGCCATAGGACAAATGTAGCCTACATTTTTCCAGTTAGAATGATTGTGTTATATAGATACTTGTTAGCCCTAGGACAAATGTAGCCTACATTTTTCCAGTTAGAATGATTGTGTTATATAGATACTTGTTAGCCCTAGGACAAATGTAGCCTACATTCTTCTAGTTAGAATGATTGTGTTATATAGATACTTGTTAGCCCTAGGACAAATGTAGCCTACATTTTTCCAGTTAGAATGATTGTGTTATATAGATACTTGTTAGCCCTAGGACAAATGTAGCCTACATTTTTCCAGTTAGAATGATTGTGTTATATAGATACTTGTTAGCCCTAGGACAAATGTAGCCTACATTCTTCTAGTTAGAATGATTGTGTTATATAGATACTTGTTAGCCCTAGGACAAATGTAGCCTACATTTTTCTAGTTAGAATGATTGTGTTATATAGATACTTCTGTGAATATTGGAACATTGCAACCAAAAATTAACTGCTCACATTCTGGACATAACTTTGTAAGGACTGCGTTTGCGTAAATAGTTTCTGGAAAAAAGTGTGGCCAGCTCAAATGCTGATTGTTGCGTCATTCGAAACTGGCCGTTCTAAATAAGTGCTCTAACTGAGCGTTCTAATCACATGGTTGTGATCGTAGCTTCAGGGACCACTGATGTCTGGTTAACCTTTATTTAACCAGGTAAGCTAGTTGAGAACAAGTTCTCATTTACAACTGCGACCTGGCCAAGATAAAGCAAAGCAGTGCAACAGAAACAACAACACAACAGTTACATCTGGAGTAAACAAGTGTAGTCAAAAAACACTAGCAACTGGTTGCAATGCATCCACTGCCATATCTTCAACACTATTGCCTCAACTCTCTTTACCGCCCCCAATTAGTAGATCCGCTGCACAGACCTGATCCTTGACACCTCAACCTCCTTCACCCTAACAGGGCCCTCAAGGAAGTCTGGAGTATGATCCCCACCACAGTTGCAACATTTTAAATTCACAGATTCTTCAATATCATACTTCTGTCTGCAAACATTTGACACGTGATCATATCCTTTACAATTTCCACACTAATGGTTTGGACACAAATGCTCTCACCGCATACCTCACATATCCAAGCTTCACATATTCAGGTAGTCTCCTCAAACAATAATATCAATAGGATTTTCTCTTTCCATCCATTTACCATACAGGTCAGGCGACATGCACTGACCACTCCTGGGATTTTCTGACTAAGGTACTCATCTGTGAACGACCGCCTTGATTCGGTCTTAAGTAGCAAAATTTGAAAGTGTTTTTAACATTGGATAAAAGCAGAGACAGAGCTACAAACTGGTATGTCATACCCTGCATTTGAGTAACAATGGGAAAGTAATTCTGCTTTGGAAGTTGATCAACTTGTAACCTCACTTTTGAGAAAATGGACCTCGGATGTTTTGGTACCTTTTGGAGAGCTCTTCGTCTGCACCCATTCAGCATCGTTCACACCCTCTTAAGCTTTAACTAGACCAATCTCTTTACGGGTTGATCCGAGCGTTCTGTCCTAACAGCAGTCAAGCACTCAAGCTAACTGGCTAACAGTTGTCACAGTGACATTCTATTAAAATGGACACTTGCATAGTGAAGTCTTTTGTTAAGACATGTAGCTAGCTAAACAATGAACCATAATCGCAATTCATGACATTACTACTGTGCATGAATCTGCAGCAATGTTAGCTAGCTAACATTAGGCTATAACAAGCAAAGCAAATAGCTCTGAGATACGAATAATAAGATCTGCTTCTAGGCACCTTGATTGAATCCACCTTTCCCGCTTTCTTCACAGTCCTCGATATTACAAAAGGATTTCCCAAATGAATCTCCTTGTTCAAAAAACGCAGTTGAATAAGAAATGCATTATTGGACCGGTCCTTGCAACTTTTGTTCATTTTGTTCCATTCTTTGATCCCACTATTTCCCATTAGCACAGTCGCCATTTCCTCCTACCTATCTGGAGTCATTCCACAGTGCCCTGCTGAAAAATACCCCAAAGTGTTTTGGGTACACAAGCACAGGCAGCTCAATTCTGATCTTTTTTTACACTAATTGGTCTTTTGACCAGTCAGATCAGTTCTGAAAAATATCTGACTTGACTAAGACCAATTAGTTGGAAAAATATCAGAATTGGGCTGCCTGTGTAAACACAGTCAGTGAGGCTCAGCCTACAACCATGTAGAACACACAGGAGGCTGCTGACGGGAGGACAGTTCATAATAATGGCTGGAACAGATGGAATGGCATCCAACAAATGGAAACCATGTGTTTGATATCATTCCACTCATTACAACAAGGCCGTCCTCCCCAATTAAGATGCCACAAACCTCCTGTGGTAGAACAGGGGTCTGCAACCCTGTCCCTGGTTAGCTACCCGTCTGTAGGTTATTTCGCTTCAACCTGTTTTAACTAACCTGGTTCCGCTTCTCAACCAGCTGTGCAAGATTAGGGTTGTAGTGAAAACCTACGGGACAGCAGCTATCCAGGAACAGGGTTGGAGAGTCCTGATTTAGAACCACCATAAAATAAATATGGATATTTTCCATCAATCTTTGAAATTTGTCTGCCCTTATGGATTCACAGAATACGTATATAAGCTGTACAGGGCTCTGTAGCATCAAACAGATGCTAGGTATTCAGATATCCAAAGAATGTTTGTTTTATTTGTCTAATTCTAAAATACAGGGGAATGTTCACTATTTAACGCTAACTCAAGAGAACTGGGTATTCAACAAGAATGTTATATGGTAAAATTGACATGCACATAAAATAGTATGAACAGTGTAGTTCAGTGTGTCTCTGGTGTAGAGACACACAAGTGCAGAGAACTGTAGCTACAGATTGTTACACCAGATAATGTGATTCACCCAAGATTTTTGACATGTCCATTTCAAGTCTTCTCTCCTTGATCGAGACAGGTGGGTGTCCACCCCAAAGTGCTCCATGTCATGATGACAGAGACCTGTCTCGATCAATGAGTGAGAAGACGAAATAAACACGATAGCAGCACACATTGTTGGATTACTTTACGGAGCAAAACAATTATTTATTACAATAACAGAGCATTTTCTAAATTACAACTGACCCCCTGCAACTGGACAAGGACATTTTATACGACTCCCCGAATCGAGGATGAAGACAGCATCACCAAGGTTAGTCCAAAAAATTATCTGTGCTACACAAAACAGCACCTATCCTGCAACTCCCAGTAATGAGAACTGGTCATGAGGAAATTGCCATTCCAAAGAAACATACAGTAAGTTCAGGGAATACTTGTAAAGCTGTGGGAAGAGTGTTGTCATGATCTAACTGCCATTCAGCTTCTCATGAATCATCTGCTTGAAATCCAGCATAATGTCTAATCCCTCAAGAGGGATACAGTTCTGCTACAATGACACACGCAGGCAAAATACATTCTGTTTCTGTATTTAGGATTCACTCCAGGAAGAAACCCAGACACCACATGTTTTTTTCTTCTGTAAGACAAAAAAACAAAACAAATGATACAGTTTGAAAGCGTGCCAGCATAACATTAGGGTAGACTAGTTGAACATGCACAGACACAGATATTACATAGATATTACACAGATATTACATATACAACAACATCTTGCCTAATAGAAAGAAATATGGCATAACCCTCAACCTTTGAGTGACCAGACCATACAAATGAGTGTAGGTAGGAAGATAGTATTTACCTCCAGCCATGTCTATCAGGCATGCTTAGGCAAGTATTTTTTATAGTTAAAACCAGCTTCAGGTTGTGAGATTTACAACAGTAAACTGTTGTATTATTGTTTCTCCTTACTGTTTCCTAGTAAACGTGAGAGGTGAGATTGAAATGCATCCACGGTAATTACATAGCTAGCAAGTAAAGGGTGAGATGAGGATCTACTGTTCCATGAGGGGTTAGGGTATCACGTGGACAGTGTGTAAGTATTCCTATTGTTTTATGACAGAATGTATTTTTGTTTTTCATGCAAGATGTCATTTTGTTTATGGACATCTTGTACCCAGATAGTATAACAAGTAAGCAGGCGCCAGGTTAACTAGCTAGCCAAATCCAGTCATGTGCTAATGTCTGCTGGTAAACCCAGCTTTATGTAGCCTGGCGAAAGTAAACACAGCACAGGACAAACTATTTTGGGATGGTTAATTCTGTCAAAGCTTAAATTTAAAATAGGATAATGTAGAAGGGAAATCACCGCAAGTCACCATAAAGTCCAAATCACAATCAAAGGAAATAAATCTGTTAGTAAAGTGCATAAAAACAATAAGTACAAAGTGAAATGCATAAACGGTAGTGGCTCTGCTTTCTATAGAAGCATGACCATCTGGCATAAATAATTACAAAACAAACTCTTAGAGTAAGATAAAAACTATTATTTACCCACCTAAAGTAACGTTGGACCCACGAAGGATTTCAACAGCTCTCCAGTGGAATTGCTTGCTCTCACACACTGTGCATGCGCAATCCCATAACTGCTTGCACACCTCATTGTGGGGTGGCAGGGTAGCCTAGTGGTTAGAGCGTTGGACTAGTAACCAGAAGGTTTCAAGTTCAAATCCCTGAGCTGACAAGGTACAAATCTGTTGTTCTGCCCTTGAACAGGCAGTTAACCCACTGTTCCTAGGCTGTCATTGAAAATAAGAATTTGTTCTTAACTGACTTGCCTAGTTAAATAAAGGTAAAAAAAGTTATGAATATCTTAAAGGGACAGTGCCACTAAGTGGATATTGTAATGACCCAGGGTCATTACAATATAAATGAATACAGCTATGTGCTTTTACCACCTGGCTACATTTAGGTGGCTTGTAACTAGCCATATCTATGACTAAAAAGAGAAGAGATCTCAGATTGTAAAAGCTCTTCTCTTTTTAGTCATAGATATGGCTACCGGTAATTGTTAGCTAAATTTCCCCCCACTGTAACCCAATATGGGTTGCAGTAGATAAACTAAAGGTAAGCTAGGTGGCTTGCAGGAAAAATAACTTACTGGAGCTAGGCACCATATTTGTCATCTGCTCTCTTGGTGGTGGCATTGTCTGTAGCTGAGATTCTAACCTGCCCTGCTTCTAACCTGCCTTCCTCCTGGGCATGTATGTGTGGAACACATCTCACTGTCCTAGAAATGCCTCAGACATGATGAAAACAAGCCCAGATTCCCTCAGGGCGAAATTCCCCTTTAATATAGTAATGACTATATGCAGAGTCAGGGTGAAATTTCCCTTTAAGTTATAAGGCAATTCTGACATAGCATTCACAATCTAGGCATACAGATCCAAAGCCATTTTGGAATTCAATAGTGACTGTTGCAACCGAGGACAGACGATATTTTACTGATAAGTGCGTCAGCCCTCTGCTGTCCCCTTCTGTGAGCTTGTGTGGCCTATTACTTTGCAGCTGAGCCGTTGTTGCTCCTAGACATTTCCACTCCACAATACTAGCACTTACAGTTGACAAGGGCAGCTTTAGCAGGGCAGAAATTTCACGAACTGACTTGTTGGGAAGGTGGCATCTTACGACGGTGCCACGTTGAAAGTCACTGAGCTCTTCAGTAAGGCCATTCTACTGCCAATGTTTGTCTATGGAAATTGCATGGCTGTCACGTATACTCCCTCTCCGGCTTCTAGGTCATCGGGCTGCTGATTATCCCCCACACCTGTCACCATTGCTCGCGCTCCTGCACCTCATGACACTCACCTGGACTCTATCACCTCCTTCACCTCCTCCATCTTCCCTATATCTTTCATTCCCCTTGGTTCTTTCCTCAGGTGTTATTGACTCTGTTGTTTGTGTTTCGTGTTAATTTATTAAAGCCCTTACTCCCTGTACTTGCTTCCTGACTTTCAGCGCAATTGTTACACTGGCTGTGTTTTCAATTTTATACATCTTTCAGCAACAGGTTTGGTTGAAATAGCCGGATCAACCAATTTGAAGGGGTGTCCACATACTTTTGTGTATATAGTGTATAATGTTTAAGAGTCGAGAGATGGTGGACTTAACTCCCAGATCAATTCATATTCAATTATGTCAAAAAAATACACTTTCCTCTAAGGATAGACAAGCTTATCTGGAACAGAAATTAATGTTTGAACAGTTGTGAGCCACACAATCTCTCTCCTCCGTATTTGGTTTGGCAGTGTGCAAAAACATCAGTCAATTGGGACATTTTACATATGGTGATACAAGATGTATTTTTGAGGTCTTCCAAAGCCATTTTCATCAACCAAGTCACCCCAGCCCTTAGATCTCAATTTCTGAGCCTACTACATTATTATAGGCTTTTGATTTATTCTATATGGTCTGAAAGTACATTGCAATTTGTGACCCTGTTACTGTCTCTTGCTATTCACATGCATACCACATCAGCTCTGTAGATGCTTGAGGACTGCTCCTACAATAGCTAGCTACAGACTGAAGACTTCCACGCTTGTGGCAAACTGTTCAACTTTTAAGCCCATCACTTCTGATCGAGACAGAATGCTGCAGCTCCCTCAGTCTAATTGATGTATTGGTGAGCAATGACTTACAGTGGAGAGTTTTGGAGACAGGTCCCTGAAGGGAATATCAAGGAGAACTAATCAATATCGATAGCAACTGCCCAAATTAGAGGAGAAGACTGTAGGGGCTCCCTGCTTAACAGTCTGGAGGCATCAGCCTCTTTGAGCTGGTAGGTAGCAGTGGGATTTTTAATAACACTGAATCCATAAGCAGTGCCTGCAAACCTTGTCGAGTAAAGTTATTAATTGGGTATGAACAATGCCAAGCTGCCATGTGTAGTGTTGTGGGCCACTGGCAATTTAAACAGGGCCCAGCCATTTCCCCTGGCAGAAATCCCTGTCCACATTGTTTTAATGCTCGACAGTATTTATCCAGTCTATTGTCAGTCTGAACATACTGACTCTGGTTAACACCCATTGCTGGTACAAATATTTGCTGGTACATCAAATGGAACAGTCAGATGATACTGCACCTCGATTCTGTGAATTAGTGCTATGAATAACCAAACCTGGAGCTTAACATCTCTTTCGAGAGCTCAGTATTATGGTGAGTGCATTCTGGATTGCAGCAATTAGAAGGCTTATTTCAGCTGCTCATTATGTAAGGCCAGGATGTTTCTGATAGCCTTGTTAACTGTTGTCAGAGTCCAGCTTTGATCCACCTCATATCCCATCCTATTCATTTGGAACACTGTTTGAATTCTGGTCTTCTATAAAGAAGCCATTGCGGCTGTTAGTCATTTGGGATTCTCAGTTGAATTCACACACAGGACTTGGTGTTTTGCAGACAGACATGCTGGCTGTGTTAGTGTGTTGGTGTTGGCTATGTTTTGTTTCCTCCCTGGCTGGCTACAACACAAGGCAGGCAGGGTGCCTCCCCACAGTTGACCCATTAATCTTCCTGAGAGTGGTAATGATCGCTGTCTAGCTCCCCTCACAGCCTCGCTCTCACACTCAATACTTCCTGTTTGATGTTCAAATAATTAGAGGGGGACTCATCCTAAAGTTCATGAGTCTTGTTAGAGTCATCATATTGAGGGAATGGGGACCAATGTAGATCAGGTCTGTGAAAGCTGCCGTCTTATACAATCAGCCCTACAATAAGGCCTCAAACCTCAGACAATTCTACTTTGTTGAGGTGAAGAGACTGAGAACCACTAAAACAAGTTATATCGATGAGTGGGGTTGAGATGTTGCGCACTGACTGCAGTCGAGTTTTTGTCGGGGTTTCCATTTGAGATCTGGCCAGAATGAATGCTTCTGTGCTTGAGGGTTTATTGTTTCTGTATCTGCTCAAAAAGGTCACTGCTCAAAAAGCTGGGCTAGCAATGGTGAGACATCCTACCAAGTTTTTCCTGCGAGGCACTCAATTCAGCTGAACACTTGAACATACAACTTGCTTCCCAGCTAACAACAAATGTTCCCACAACGTTCGCCTAACACTCAGAAAACTGGACACATGGATGTTCTTGTAACATTGCCATGAAACGTGTCTAGAACATGAACATCTTATATTCTGAGAACATGGCAACCACATTCTGTATATGTTTGGTGTGGCATTGATTGAATATTCTCCTAACCCTCAGAAAACTGGACACGTGAATGTTCTTGCAATGTCCCAAGAAACATGTTTAGAACATACATTTAAGGATATTCTGATTATATGGTCACCATGATCTGGTTAAGTTCTGTTTGACTTTAAGGGAATGTTCTCCTAACTCTAATGCCAAAACATGCTAAATAGGTTCTCATACATAGAACGGGACACTCAAACATCAGGGGAACATTACAGGTATCATTACAAAAACATTCTCTTTCCCTGGAATTATTAGCTAGGACTTTTTCTACACTCTGCCAACCTTAATATATTTGACAGAAAGACAAAGTATTCTTACAAAGACCAAATACCAAAATACTAGGTCTCACGACTCCCGCCGAAGTCGGCTCCCCTCCTTGTTCGGGCGGGGCTCGGCGGTCGACGTCACCGGTCTTCTAGCCATCGCCGCTCCACCTTTCATTTTTCATTAGGTTTTACGTCATCATTAATATTAATCTACATTGTCACAACCACATCTTGCTTTGAGCAATAGTGCAGATACCATTATGTATTTAAATGTGGAGGCAGAGAGCAGTTGAGACCAGGAGAGGTAACTGAGGCTAAATCTCAACACCCTCATAAACATGAGGCCTTATTAAGCCCCGTCTTCAGACAAGAAAACTATTGCACACTTTTCCTTTGGTTTACTCAACAATATTATGGCTCATGACAACGGTTTGCACACAACAATATTCTAAAAACTGCTCAAATACTATTTCAGTTCATCAAAATGGCTTAGCCATGTGTACTATTTATCATTGCTTTGAGAAGAAGATGTGTTTTTTGCATTACTAAAGATGTGTTTCTGTTTTCTAGTGGTATTTTCCCCCTAACAGCCATGGAGAGAACAGCGTCAGAGGTAGGCTGTTACAAAAACATGGTTTTGTTTGGGACATTATCACAAAATGTGTAATTTTGTAAGTAATTATGGTACATGATCAGTTCCCTTTTAGACCAAGAGGTAGACAGGACCCCACAACGCCATATTGATTTTGCATGGGACTTATTTGCTGGCTGAATTAATGTGCAGCGTTGCCTTCCTGACTTATGACCTTTTTGTTTTATCTTTTTAATTGCCCGTCAAGGGAGGGATGACAGTTATAGACACAGGGAAAATTGAAATGTATTATTCCCTGGTCTCACACAAATTGTTCACAAGGTCTGAGCTGCAGAATGGTTCACTGTAATTCTTTATTATAGCAGTACTACGGGACAACTCACAGAGTTAGCCACAGAGTAAGCCACACCTCTTTTATTAGTGCAAAGTAACAGACCAGTGTGTATCCCTGACTGTTAATACTACCACATTCTGTATTACTTCACTTTAGAGATAGTTTTGAATGTTTTTACTTTGGAGGAAATCTAAAGATAATCATATTTGCGAAAGTTCTACAGCTGCACCTTCGAGAGCATCCTGACCAGTTGCATCACCGCCTGGTATGGCAACTGCTCGGTATCTGACCGTAAGGCGCTACAGAGGTTAGTGTGCACGGACCAGTACATCACTGGGGCCAAGCTTCCTGCAATCCAGGAGCTATATAATAGGCGGTGTCAGAGGAAAGACCAAAAAATTGTCGGAGACTCCAGTCACCCAAATCATAGACTGTTTTCTCTGCTGCCGCACGGCAAGCGGTACCGGAGCGCCAAGTCTAGGACCAAAAGGCTCCTCAACAGCTACACCCAAGCCATAAGACTGCTGAACAATTAATCAAATGGCCACCGGACTATTTACATTGACCCTCCCATTTGTTTTGTACACTGCTGCTACTCACTGTTTATTATCTATGCATAGTCACTTCACCCTACCTACATGTACAAATTACTTCAACTAACCTGTACCCCCACACACTGACTCGGTACCAGTACCCCTGTATATAGCCGTGTTATTGTTATGGTATTGTGTTACTTTTTTACTTTAGTTTATTTGGAAAATATTTTCTTAACTCTTCTTGAACTGCACTGTTGGTTAAGGGCTTGTAAGTAAGCATTTCAGGGTAAGGTCTACATTTGTTCTATTCGGCTCATGTGACAAATACATTTTTGATTTGATTTGATCACAATACATTGTATTGATTAATAGGAGCGTCATGCAACCATTATTTTAGATGGGGCACGAAGTAGGTGAGGATGGAGGAGTGGTCAAATCAACGTTTTCTGGCCGAGTACACAGTTTTGCAGATGTTATCGCAGGTGCAGTGAAATGCTTATGTTTCTAGCGCCAACATTGCATCAATATCTAGCAATACTATAACAATACACACATAATCCAAAAGTAAAACAAGAAATGAAGACACATCAGAACAAGAAATATCAGAAAGAGCAATATCAGAGTCCGGAATATAAATACATATATACAGTACCAGTCAAATGTTTGGACACACCTACTCATTGCGGGGTTTTTCTTTCTTTTTACTATTTTCTACATCGTAGAATAATAGTGAAGACATCAAACTATGAAATAACACATATGGAATCATGTAGTAACCAAAACAGTGTTAAACAAATCAAAATATACTTTATATTTGAGATTCTTCAAAGTAGCCACCCTTTGTGTCTTGTTAAAAGTTCATTTGTGAAATTTCTTTCCTTCTTAATGTGTTTGAGACAATCAGATCTGTTGTGACAAGGTAGGGGTGGTATAAAGAGGATAACCCTATTTGGTAAAAGACCAAGTCCATATTATGGCAAGAACAGCTCAAATAAGCAAAGAGAAACGACAGTCCTTTGAAAGTTTCTTCAAAGTCAGTCGCAAAAAAACATCAAGCGCTATGATGAAACTGGCTCTCATGAGGACCGCCACAGGAAAGTAAGACCCAGATTTACCTCTGCTGCAGCCCAAATAAATGCTTCAAGTAACAGACACATCTCAACATCAACTGTTCAGAGCAGTTCATGGTTGAATTTATGAAAGAAACCACTACTAAAGGACACTAATAATAAGAAGAGATATGCTTGGGCCAAGAAACACGAGTAATGGACATTAGACCGGTGGAAATCTGTCCTTTGGTCTGATGAGTCCAAATGTGAGATTTTTGGTTCCAAATGCTGTGTCTTTGTGAGACGCAGAGCAGATGAACGGATGATCTTCGCATGTGTGGTTCCCACCATGATGCATGGAGGAGGAGGTGGGATGATGTGGGGGTGCTTTGCTGGTGACACTGTCAGTGATTTATTTATAATTCAAGGCACAGCATGGCTACCACAGCATTCTGCGGTGATACGCCATCCCATCTGGTTTGCGCTTAGTGGGACTATCATTTGTTTTTCAAACAGGACAATGACCCAAAACATTCCTCCAGATTGTGTAAGGGTTATTTGACCAAGAATGAGAGTGATGGAGTGCTGCATCAGATGACCTGGCCTCCACAATCCCCCGACCTCAACCCAATTCAGATGGTTTGTGTCACGATCGTCGTATGGAGTAGAAGGTGAGGACCAAAACGCAGCGTGGTTAGTATACATTCTTCTTTATTGAAGAAAGAACATGAAGTAAACTGAACCAAAACAATAAATGAATAACAACCGTGAAGCTATAATAAGAAGAAAACTGTGCTGACACAAGCGACTAACATAGACATAGATATCACCCACAAAGTACCCACACAATATGGCTGCCTAAATATGGTTCCCAATCAGAGACAATGATAGACAGCTGCCTCTAATTGAGAACCAATCTGGGCAACCATAGACATACAATTTACATAGAAAGGAAACAGCCCCATAAACATACAAAACCCCTAGACAAGACAAAAAACACATACATCACCCATGTCACACCCTGACCTAACCAAAATAACAAGGAAAACAAAGAATACTAAGGTCAGGGTGTGACAGTTTGCGATGAGTTGGACCGCAGAGTGGAGGAAAAGCATCTAACAAGTGCTCAGTATATGTGGGAACTCCTTCAAGACTTGGAAAATCATTCCTCATGAAGCTGGTTGAGAGAATGCCAAGTGTGCAAAGCTGTCATGAAGGCAAACGGTGGCTAATTTGAAGAATCTTTGGTTCACGCCTTTTTGGTTATTTCATAGTTTTGATGTCTTCACTATTATTCTACAATGTAGAACAAAAAATAAAAAAATAAAAAAACCTTGTATGGGTAGGTGTGTCCAAACTTTTGACTGTGTGAATGTTCTGTGAAGACAGAATTGACAGTATATGAATAGAAAAAGGTGTGTACAGCAGCAGTTAGCAGCAGTTATAAATTGCGTGGCTGGACTGATGAGACAGTGGATTGTACAGTCAGATGGAACAGAGTAAATAGTCATTTTAACCACAAGGTGGTAACTTAAGGCACTGGCTGGAATGCGGTATTAACCAATCAGCATTCACGATTAGACACACCCGTTGTATGAAGTGGTAATAAAAACATTAGTGAACCAACAATTATTACAATATACATACAAATACATATACAAATACACAGTTCAGCAGAATAAACTTGATAAATAACATTTAGGTATCATGATGACATATGAGAAATGTTTGGTGCATTTAGTTGCTTCCTATTGCACAGCAACGCCTACAAAAATAGATGTTTGGGGGTATAAGAAAAACTACATCTGGATAGAAAGATTGTAATTGAATGTAGGAAAATATACATACACTGTACAGAAGTATTCAAAATACAGCACAGCCATATCATCTACAAAAAAGGTCTGAATGAGAAATAATCATTTAGTCCTCGAGGATGCATGGTTTTTAATCTATCAATCCAAAACATCTCTCGTTGTGAGAGCATTTTAGGGAGGTTACCACCTCTAATAGATGGCATCTGTTCCAGGCTCACAAAGCGCAAAGAAGACACTGGGCCGTGTTTGACTTCTAATAAGTGTTTTGCCATAGCATATTCAATATTGTTCAGATACTTCTATTTTTAAACATCTTTTTGTTTGGCCCGCATAGGCTTTACCACACGGTCACGTAAGCATATACACAACACTGGCAGAGTTACAATTGATGAAATGCCTCTGGTAGAGCTTTCGGCCTGTAAGAGGGTGTGTAAAGTATTTACAGTTTACCGTAAATGTTGTCCCTTGTAACCAGTTTTAATTGTCAGACTTTTGGAAGAATAAACCGGTGTGTCCCTGATCGTGCGTGCAGGTCTGTATGAGAAAAGAGGGGGATTATCCACCAAAGGCTGGAGAATTTGTTTGTAGAAAAGGCCAGTGTTTTAAGATTGCACTTTTAATATTGTTCAAGCAATGATTGATGTCCTTTACCAAAGCACAGGCGTGGCGTGCTGTCCTTTTGGGGCTTCTGAGCTAGAAGTGACGGTCTGGGCATGTCTCGAGCTCAGACGTGGGCACGCTGGATAATTGGACTAGAATATCCTCTAGGTAGCAAACCTATGTGTCATGTCTTTTGCCTGAGCATCAAACTTTTTGAGTGTAGAGCAGCTCTGGCGTAAAAACTGTCCAGTAGGGATTTTGGTTTTGAGGTGTTGCGGATGATTACTGTTGAAGTGGAGGACAGTATTCCTCTCTGTTGGTTTCCGATAGATGTTAGTTTGTATTTTGTTAGCATCATCCCTGAATATTTTGAGATCCAGCCAGTATGGCAATGGAACATTTAGAATGAACAACTCCATAGATACAGAACAAACATACTTAATGACTGGTTTGTGTCTGTGGCAACCGAACCGATAGAACGAATGGTCAGCCGGCTTGGTTAGCAACCCTAGATTACTATCTTCCACGGGACTATTTCCTGTGGAAGGATGAAATAGTATGAATAAATTAATCAAAATAAAGTTTTTAATTAAAATATGTAAATCATTATTTGAATAGGTTGGTAAACCGTTGTATAAAAGTGATAATGCCCTCAAAGCCAGTGTTTGGAGGATATATTGGCATGGTTTGCCTCAACTTCATTTCAGGTCTAACAACACCTGTGTCAATATATCCTCTGCTCTGAGGACGTGGCTTGGGATGCTGTCTGGGCCGACAACCTTGCGAGGGTTAACACGCATGAATGTCTTACTCACGTCAGCCATGGAGATTGTGAGCACACAATCCTTGTCAGCGGCGGGGGCCACGTTGGTGGCTTTGTGTTGTTTTGCTTGATGCAGGGGAAGAAGGTGTTTAGCTCGTCCGGGAGTGAGGCGTCGGTTTCTGCAATGCGGCTGGCTTTCCCTTTATAATCCGTGATTGTCTGGAGTCAGCTGCCACGTGCGTCTTGTGACTGAGCCGTTGAATTGCGACTCCACTTTGTCCCTGCACTGTCATTTTGCCTCTTTGATTGCCTTTGATTTGATTGCCTCTTTGATTGCCTTATGGATAACTGGTCTGTTTAAACATGTCTATATTTCCAGTCACCTTACAGTGGTTAAATGCGGTGGTTCGTGTTTTTAAGTTTTGTGCAAATCTATCCATGGTTTTTGATTTGGATAAGTTCTAATCATCACAGTAGGAACACAATCCTCTATGCACTTCCTGATGAATCCATCTCACCGAGTCAGTGTATGCGTATATACTATTCTCAGAGACAACCCGGAAAATGTCCAAGTCCACATGATAATAACAGTCTTGCAGCATAGAATCCCAATTGGTCAGACCAATATTGAACATTCCTTACCACGAATGCTTCCTGCTTAAGATTCTGTCTATAGGCGTTGAGGAGCAGGATGGAGGCGTGGTCTGATTTCCCGAAGGCAGGGCGGTGGTGGGCCTTGTAGCTATCCCGGAAAGGAAAGTAACAATGGTCAAGCATGTTCTCTACGCGTGCAGCACAGGAGACGTGTTGTTAGAATTTCGGGAGCGTTTTCATCAGATTTCCTACATTAATGTTCCCAGCTACAATGAATGGGTATGTGTCAGGATATGCGGAATCCAGTGGAGTTCCTTGAGAGCCGTCGCAGTGTAGGCTTTGGGGGAATATACACGGCAGTGACAATACCCAAAGAAAATTCTCTCTGGAGGTAATACTGTCGATGGTGAGGTATTCCAGATTGGGAGAAAAAATGACTTGAGTTCCTGTTCATTACCACAATCACACCATGAATTGTTAATCATGAGACATACCACTCCACCGTTTTTTCCCCCAGAGAGTTCTTTCTTCATGTCCGCGTTCTTTCCACTGGCTCTATGGACGGGGACAATATATCCGGAGAAAACCATGATCACGTAAAACAGAGTATGTTACAGTCCCCTGTGTCTCTCTGAAAGAAGATCCTTGCCCTGAGCTCGTCTACTTTGTTGTCCAGGAAATGAATTTTAGCGAGTAACATACTCGGAAGCGGTGGATGGTTTGTTTGCTGCCTAAATAGGACCCCACTTCTCGGGCGTCAACGTTTTGGTGTAGCACCCGGGATAAAAATACTGCAAAGTTAGCTAGGAGCTAGAAAAAAGATGACCATGTCTGTCGGTGCCATCTTGTTGGCCCTGAGGGGGCTGGTGAATTTTAAATGTTTTCAATTCTCTGAAACATATTTTTTCTGCAATCTAGAGTCATAATCATTATGCCTAATTCTATGTCTATTTTAAAATGTGTCTATTTTTCTGCATAGGGTATCTAAGCATACCTCTTAACCTGTTCAATTGTAATTTTAATGAATTATGCAGATTCATTCTTTAAGAACTTTTACGACGCCTCTTGTTGATTACAGTTTATTGGAAGGGGGAGGTGTTTATGGGTATCATTATAGCTTATTAGGAAATTATAATAATCAATAGTTTCAACCCCCTAAAACTTGGATTTGGGTGATCTGCAGTATTTGAATACTCTAAAACTAGCCTCCAACACAAATAACTATCTTCTACACTGTTGCACATTGATTAATGGGGCACAGGACGTACTGGACTCTGGAGGCGCACTGGAGGCCTGGTGCGTGGTGCCTGCACTGGTGGTACCGGGCTGGAGACACGCACCTCAGGGTGCGCACCTCAACGGCTCAGACACAAGAGGTATGTGGCAGGGTCTACAGTCAATCACGGACTACAGGAAGAAACCCAGCCCAGTCACGGACCAGGATGTCTTGCTCCCAGGCAGACTAAATAACTTTTTGCCCGCTTTGAGGACAATACAGTGCCACTGACACGGCCTGCAACGGAAACATGCGGTCTCTCCTTCACTGCAGCCGAAGTGAGTAAGACATTTAAACGTGTTAACCCTCGCAAGGCTGCAGGCCCAGACGGCATCCCCAGCCGCGCCCTCAGAGCATGCGCAGACCAGCTGGCCGGTGTGTTTACGGACATATTCAATCAATCCCTATACCAGTCTGCTGTTCCCACATGCTTCAAGAGGGCCACCATTGTTCCTGTTCCCAAGAAAGCTAAGGTAACTGAGCTAAACGACTACCGTCCCGTAGCACTCACATCCGTCATCATGAAGTGCTTTGAGAGACTAGTCAAGGACCATATCACCTCCACCCTACCTGACACCCTTGACCCACTCCAATTTGCTTACCGCCCAAATAGGTCCACAGACGATGCAATCTCAACCACACTGCACACTGCCCTAACCCATCTGGACAAGAGGAATACCTATGTGAGAATGCTGTTCATCGACTACAGCTCGGCATTCAACACCATAGTACCCTCCAAGCTCGTCATCAAGCTCGAGACCCTGGGTCTCGACCCCGCCCTGTGCAACTGGGTACTGGACTTCCTGACGGGCCGCCCCCAGGTGGTGAGGGTAGGCAACAACATCTCCTCCCCGCTGATCCTCAACACTGGGGCCCCACAAGGGTGCGTTCTGAGCCCTCTCCTGTACTCCCTGTTCACCCACGACTGCGTGGCCATGCGCGCCTCCAACTCAATCATCAAGTTTGCGGACGACACAACAGTGGTAGGCTTGATTACCAACAACGACGAGACGGCCTACAGGGAGGAGGTGAGGGCCCTCGGAGTGTGGTGTCAGGAAAATAACCTCACACTCAACGTCAACAAAACTAAGGAGATGATTGTGGACTTCAGGAAACAGCAGAGGGAACACCCCCCATCCACATCGATGGAACAGTAGTGGAGAGGGTAGCAAGTTTTAAGTTCCTCGGCATACACATCACAGACAAACTGAATTGGTCCACTCACACAGACAGCATCGTGAGGAAGGCGCAGCAGCGCCTCTTCAACCTCAGGAGGCTGAAGAAATTCGGCTTGTCACCAAAAGCACTCACAAACTTCTACAGATGCACAATCGAGAGCATCCTGGCGGGCTGTATCACCGCCTGGTATGGCAACTGCACCGCCCTCAACCGTAAGGCTCTCCAGAGGGTAGTGAGGTCTGCACAACGCATCACCGGGGGCAAACTACCTGCCCTCCAGGACACCTACACCACCCGATGCTACAGGAAGGCCATAAAGATCATCAAGGACATCAACCACCCGAGCCACTGCCTGTTCACCCCGCTGCCATCCAGAAGGCGAGGTCAGTACAGGTGCATCAAAGCTGGGACCGAGAGACTGAAAAACAGCTTCTATCTCAAGGCCATCAGACTGTTAAACAGCCACCACTAACATTGAGTGGCTACTGCCAACACACTGTCAATGACACTGACTCTACTCCAGCCACTTTAATCATGGGAATCGATGGGAAATGATGTAAATATATCACTAGCCACTTTAAACAATGCTACCTTATATAATGTTACTTACCCTACATTGTTCATCTCATATGCATACGTTGATACTGTACTCTAAATCATCGACTGCATCCTTATGTAATACATGTATCACTAGCCACTTTAACTATGCCACTTGGTTTACATACTTATCTCATATGTATATACTGTACTCGATATCATCTACTGTATCTTGCCTATGCTGCTCTGTACCATCACTCATTCATATATCCTTATGTACATATTCTTTATCCCCTTACACTGTGTATGACAGTAGTTTTTTTTTTGGAATTGTTAGTTAGATTACTTGCTCGTTATTACTGCATGGTCGGAACTAGAAGCACAAGCATTTCGCTACACTCGCATTAACATCTGCTAACCATGTGTATGTGACAAATAAAATTTGATTTGATTTGATTTGATTTGAGTGCGGGGAGGAGGCACAGGACGTACTGGACCGTGGAGGCACACTGGTGATCTGTAACGTAGAGCGGGCTCAATGCGTCCTGACTGAAAAAAAAAAAAAATTCTTGGGGCTGCCTCTCGTGCTTGCCTCGTTTGTATTTCTCCTCGTAATTTCGCCGTTCCGCTTTCGCTGCCTCTATTTCTTCCATCGGAAGGCGATACTCCCCCGCCTGCCTCCAGGGTCCTGCTCCATCCAGTATCTCCTCCTAGGTCCATTCCTCCTGAACACACTCCTTGGTCCTTTTATGGTGGGTTCTTCTGTCACGTTCGTTGTAAGGTGGAGACCAAGGTGCAGAGTGGTATGCTTACATTCTTCTTTATTTAAGAATGAACACTGAACAAACAAACAAACAAAATAACAAAACGAACCGTGAAGCTAATATGAGTAGTGCAGACAGGCAACTAAACATAGAACAAGAACCCACAAACACAAAAGGGAAAATGGCCACCTAAATATAATCCCCAATCAGAGACAACGATAAACAGCTGCCTCTGATTGGGAACCATATCAGGCCACCATAGACATATCAATACCTAGACCTACAAAACCCTAGACATACAAAAACCCTAGACAATACAAAAACTAGCATATCCATCCTCGTCACACCCTGACCTAACTAAAATCTAAAGAAAACAGAGATATTAAAGGTCAGAGCGTGACAGTAGAACCCTTTTTGCTTCCAGGTAGAACTCTTTTGGGTTCCATATAGAACTCTCTGGGGAAAGGGTTCTACATGGAACCCACTAGGGTTATACTTGGAACCAAAAGGGTTCTTCAAAGGGTTATCCTATGTGGACAGCTGAAGAACTCTTTTAGATTCTAGATAGCACCTTCTTTTCAAAGAGTGTACTTGAAGGTGACTGGGAGCAAAATGGGGTTTCATTTGCAAGTGTCATACAAAGTGTTTATGTTCCATTAACTGTCCAACTGTTGAACTCATAGTGAGAGGGATTTCGGGCTACATCGTTGATATGCCTGCCTTAGTATGCACATGGAGTGCTGCAGAGAGAATTGAGACTGCCAAATGGCTTGAATATGGCCCAGTATGTGGGGATTACTAATGATTTGCAAATGAAAATACTATTTAAGGTTTGTTTTCATGTCATCCTTCTGTGGATTCATTCTTGTATCCCATTGCTTTTTGCTTTCTCTTATGTTGTTATTGTTTACCTTTTTGTCCCCTGCCTCATAGATTAAAGGTTGACTCAAAATCATAGTTTGCATTTCAAATTCATCTAATTCATAGCTAGCTCTACACAAGAGCACACCTTTGATTTCAACTATGAAATTGAGTGAATGCTACTGTCATGTTCTCGGATTTAAAAGTGAATGTCACCCACTGCTAGCTCTACCTTTGTTACTCATTCAATGAGTCAATACAAATATATTATAACACAAACTGTGTTGGTTGCTCTGGCTCCTGTAACTCCACAGCTAACAGCTAGAAGTGCCTAGGTAGACTACAGCAACAATGCTAAGAGCAAAGTTAAGCTACGGTATGTATAAATCCCCAGTGGATTAGTGGATGACTCAATTCACTTAATTGCAAGCCAACACACATGTATAAGCTACTTTGAATTATTTCAACCCCACACAGTATGAAGGTCATACCCCTCATTTGAATATTATTTACGTCCAACCGTTGAGGTCCAATTATCAGATTGGAAGTATATCATTTTCACACAGCCCCGATAATTAGACTGTTGTGGAATATTCTTTCAATTATGCTTCTTTACCTGGCTGAGGGAATAGTAATGATTTTTGTTCTTCGATAAGGACTTTTTGTCGCCAACTTTCCTGCATAATGCTCCTACTGTAACAAGACGTTCACAATGGATAATCCTTTGCTAAATGTAATCTTTCAATTTTACACAAAGAGACAAAACATAGCTTTTCGTCGTGGAAGGATATTTCAGTTTTAAATGTGTAGGAACCACCTGTTTGATACAAGTCAACCATTTTGTGCCAGAACGCTCACCGTACATAGGGAATCTCATTTAGAGAAGTGAGGAATGAGAAATTGTGCCAATCCATTCTCCCTCAATAAATGCCATGGGATCTTAAAAGTGACTAGACAGCACCCTTTGCAGGACATTGTTGTGGAACATTGATTTTCCAAGTAGCGAATAGGCCCCGTCGTACTTAGCTTTCAAAGAAAAGTATATGCACGGTTGTACAGTACAGCTGCTGGCCATGTTGTGAGTGCAGCTTCTCACAACAGTGGATCTGTGATATTCCCCAGATAGTGGCAGGCTTGTTTCAAGGCAATTACTGTGGAAGAAAAGCTGTCTGTGTACACCTCATCTGCCCACCAACAGTGAACGAAGCCTTATCTCATCAAGCTCTTTCTCTCTACCCCAAATCATAAATGTAGCCCTGGTCTTAAAGTCTGACTCACAGTTGTTAACAGTTGTTGATGTAGTTTCTGTTTCTCACTGAAAAATATATTTTAAATGGTTTGTTTTTGACTGCAGCATGTCTGGATTCTGACATAAAAGTGCAGGAAAACAAAACACAACAAAACCACACAATTATTTGTTGTTGTTTTGTTGTGTTTGATTTTCCTGCACTTTTATGTCAATGATGTTGTTACATGTATCAAGGAGGGATGTTAGTGAATCAGAGAGTCTAATGCCTCCTGACAATTGTACAAATACTCATGCATCTGCAATACCATAACTTCAATATGTGGGCTAGACTAATCTTATGGCAAAAAGAATGTGAAATATTCCCTTTTGGCTAATGATCATGATCTTTTCCTCAAAGAAGTTCATGAATTTATTACTGCTGAAGTGAAAGCCATCCTCACTTGGGGAATGCTGCTTTTTAGTTAGCTTTGCGTCAGTATCAAAAATAAATTTGGGATTGTTCTTATTTTCCTCAATTAAGTTGGAAAAATAGGATGATCGAGCAGCAGTGAGGGCTCTTCGGTACTGCACGGTACTGTCTTTCCAAGCTAGTCGGAAGACTTACAGTTTAGTGTGGCGCCATTTCCATTCCAATTTTCTGGAAGCTTGCTTCAGAGCTCGGGTATTTTCTGTGTACCAGGGAGCTAGTTTCTTATGAGAAATGTTTTTAGTTTTTAGGGGTGAAACTGCATCTAGGGTATTGTGCAAGGTTAAATTGAGTTCCTCAGTTAGGTGGTTAACTGATTTTTGTCCTCTGACATCCTTGGGTAGGCAGAGGGAGTCTGGAAGGGCATCAAGGAATCTTTGTGTTGTCTGAGAATTTATAGCACGACTTTTGATGCTCCTTGGTTGGGGTCTGAGCAGTTTATTATTTGTTGCGATTGCAAACGTAATAAAATGGTGGTCCGATAGTCCAGGATTACGAGGAAAAACATTAAGATCCACAACATTTATTCCATGAGACAAAACTAGGTCCAGAGTATGACTGTGACAGTGAGTAGGTCCAGAGACATTACATCTCATACGGTAGTCTAATGACCCAACAAACATATATATATTGATTTCTATCAACAGTAATGTATCTGTTATATTACATTAATTAGTATGTATACCGTTGGATGTTAAATGAGTCAGGATAATGAGTATGTTTTCAGCTATTGCATTTGTACAGTACATGCATGGTATGACAAATATTCAGACAAAACCAGTGTAAATAACTGGTGTTAGGGCAGTATGAAAGATAATCTAAATACAAAATATGACATACACCACAATGGAAAGGATACGCATAGCAACGCTAGTATCTGTATAGTCCATGATGTTGTTACATGTGTCAAGGAGGGCTGTTAGTGAAGCAGGGAGTCTAATGTCTCCTGACAACGTATCCAACTACTCTTCATTTGCTTTAGTGTTGAGCATATGTCAGCTGTCCAATTGGGCCTGTGGCTAAGAATCCTTGCAAGGGCTTCTTTTCATTTGTTCCAATGTATATTGATGTTAAAAACATCTTAAGAAATCCACAATGTACCATGTAAGCATATGAGGAGTTAATCTGACAACAAATACGGAGGGAGTCAAAGGCTATATAAAGGTTCACTAAGTGCAGAGTTATGTGTTTACAGTGACAGAGCAGAATGGTGTATTGAGGGAAAGCATAGGAGTATTGTAGTCAGCAATGTATACTTAAGCAATAAGGCCCGGGGGGTGTGGTCTATATAAGCAATAAGGTCATAGGGGGTGAGGTTTATGGCCAATATACCACGGCTAAGGGCTGTTCTTAAGCACGAAGCAACGGGGGCTGTGTCCTAGCACTCCGTGTTGCGTCGTGCTTAAGATCAGCCCTTAGCCTTGGTATATTGGCCATATATCACAAACACCTGAGGTGCTTTATCACTATTTTAAACTGGTTACCAATGTAATTAGAGCAGTAAAAATGGATGTTTTGTCAATATACCACGACTAAGGTTTGTATCCAGGCAATCCACGCTGCGTTGTGTCTTATTGTGTCTTATTGCTTATTGTGTCTTATTGCTTAATTACATACATAGTTCAGTCAACTCTTCCAAGTCTGCATAATTCTCTAACTTTTTCAAATGCAGTGGTGACTGTATAGTTACAGATTACAAAATTGTAATAATATGGGTTTACTTCAAGGCAATTTACCACATGAGACATATAATGTGTGTTACTATAAACTGATAGATCCCTGAATGCTGATTGGCTGAAAGCCATTGTTAACCAGTTTATGATTGCATTAAGGCACCTTTTCTTAGGCACGACGCAATGCGGATTGCCTGAATGCAACCCTTAGCCATTGTCACGAACGTTGTTATAAGAATCGGACCAAAATGCAGCGCGGTTTGGGTCCATCATCTTTTATTATGAGAACCGGCACAAAAACAATAACGAGCAAAGAAACAAACGTGCAGCTTTGTCGTGCTTAATCCAAAACAAGATCCCACAACCAACAGGTGGGAAAAAGCTGCCTAAGTATGATCCCCAATTAGAGACAACAATAGACAGCTGCCTCTGATTGGGAACCATACCAGGCCAACTTAGAAATAAAGAAACTAGAATGCCCACCCTATTCACACCCCGACCTAATCCAAAATAGAGAATAAAGGATCTCTAAGGTCAAGGCGTGACAGCCATGGTATATTTGCCATATATCACTAACCCACAAGGTGTCTTGATGCAATTATAAACAGGTTAACAATGTAATTAGAACAAACAGTACACAAGCAATTTTGTGTCATATCCGTGGTATACGGTCTGATATACCACAGCTTTCAGCCAATCAGCATTCAGGGATTGAACAGTTTATAATAATATACATGATACAGTATGTCTCATGTGGTAAGTTGCCTTGAAGTAAACCCATATTATTACAATTTTGTTTATATTCCTATCTGTAAACATACAGTCGCCGCTGCGCTTGAAAAAGTTTGTGAATTATGCAGAGTTGGTAGGGTTGACTGAACAAGTTAGATTAGCTACTGGGGAAAACTCTTGAAATGCCGCAAGCCGAAGGAGGTCATTGAAGAATTTGCAAAGCCTGGTGTAAGACTGATGATCCTCTGTCCTGAGTGCAGCCACTGTGAAGTAGTCTGACAGTGCATTAATATCTACATGGGTCGGATCTGTTCTCACAATTGCCCAGGAGCACAGTGGTATGTGATGATGAGGCAGAGGGTAGAGCGGCTGGCCCAAACATTCAGTGGTAGAGGTTAGCTATGACAAATGTTTAATAGCCAAGAAGTAATGATTGCTCCATCAACACTTTGAAGCACTTAACTTGTTATTCCCTAGACAGAGCAGATTTGCCCCAAGAGCAACATCCCTGTATTTTGAACTATGAATGACCCCAAAATGACTGGCCACCAAAAGTGAGTTGTGTCTGTCTCTAAGGTAACTGACTAAAATAGCAAACACAAAATAATATGAATGAGCAGTGGAAAAAAACGATTATTATGTAGGTGTTGGAACTGGTTGCCAAGTATAATCAGAAATCTATTTGATTCATGTATGTTGTCTCCCTAAAGTGGGGAAACTCTTGTTCCTTTTAACCACAGACAATATGTGAGTATCTACCTTCTTAATCAGGGAAAAGAAAGGCAGCATGACATTCTACTATACAGTATCCTACGAAGACGTGAGGGAAATCCCAAAGAGCTGTTTCATCCTTTGTATTCATCCCATTTTCTTGCACAGTGTATACTAGGTGATATTAGAGTGCTTTATTTCAGTCAACCTTCATGGGTATAAGGAATTTGCTGCTGCAGATGGCCACAGAGAAACACTGGTATTTTACAAGGCAAAACCTGCACTCCGAGAAGGAGGTGCATCAGGCTTAAATGAGTCTACACCTACTCAATGAAGAAGTTTTCTTCATTAGTACTATTTTCTACATTGTAGAAAATTCTAAATATATTTTATGTTTGAGATTCTTCAAATAGCCACCCTTTGCCTTGATGACAGCTTTGCACACTCTTGGCATTCTCTCAACCAGCTTCACCTTGAATGCTTTTCCAACAGTCTTGAAGGAGTTCCCACATATGCTGAGCATTTGTTAGCTGCTTTTCCTTCACTCTGTGGTCCGACTCATCCCAAAACATCTCAATTTGGTTGAGGTCGGGGGATTGTGGAGGCCAGGTCATCTGATGCAGCACTCCATCACTCTTCTTCTTGGTAAAAATAGCCCTTACACAGCTTAGAAGTTTGTTGGGTCATTTTCCTGTTGAAAAACAAATGATAGTCCCACTAAGCCAAAACCAGATGGGATGGCATATCGCTGCAGAGTGCTGTGGTAGCCATTCTGGTTAAGTGTGCCTTGAATTCTAAATAAATCACAGACAGTGTCACCAGCAAAGCAGCCCCACACCATAACACCTCCTCCTCCATGCTTTACAGTGGGAAATACGCATGCAGATATCATCCGTTCATCCACACCACGTATCACAAAGACATGGTGGGTTGAAACCAAAAATCTCAAATTTGGACTCCAGACCCAAACATGTCTCTTCTTCTTATTGGTGTCCTTTAGTAGTGGTTTCTTTGCAGAAATTCGACCATGAAGGACTAATTCACCCAGTCTACTCTGAACAGTTGATGTTGAGATGCGTCTGTTACTTGAACTCTGTGAAGCATTTATTTGGGCTGAAATTTCTGAGGCTGGTAACTCTAATGAACTTATCCTCTGCAGCAGAGGTAACTCTGGGTCTTCCATTCCTGTGGCGGGCCTCATGAGAGCCAGTTTCGTCACAGCGCTTGATGGTTTTTGCGACTGCACTTGAAGAAACTTTAAAAGTTCTTGAAATGTTCCGTATTGACTGACCTTCATGTCTTAAAGTAATGATGGACTGTCATTTCTCTTTGCTTATTCTAGCTGTTCTTGCCATAATATGGACTTTTAAGAAGACACACCTGTTAATTGAAATGCATTCCAGGTGGAATCGAGGGCGAAGACAATATCACCAAACTAACCATGAAGCTGGTTGAGAAAATGCCAAGAGTGTGTAAAGCTATCATCCAGGCAAAGGGTGGCTATTTGAATAATCTCAAATATAAACACTTTTTTGGGTTACTATGTGATTCCATGTGTGTTATTTCATAGTTTTGATGTCTTCACTATTATTCTACAATGTAGAAAATAGTAAAATAAAGAAAAACCCTTGAATGAGTAGGTGTTCTAAAACCTTTGACTGGTAGTGTCACACATGTAAGGAAACAAATGAGTAATTTTGTAATTTAGGAGAACTATCTCTTTCAAACTACTCTGTCCAGTGACAAATAAAACTACACTAGTATTGTGACAATTAATATACTGCAGGCAAATGTTCTATTGATGTCCCTCCGATCCTCCATATCATTCCTACCCCACAGCAGTTCTATTGATGTCCCTCCGATACTCCATATCATTCCTACCCCACAGCAGTTCTATTGATGTCCCTCCGATCCTCCATATCATTCCTACCCCACAGCAGTTCTATTGATGTCCCTCCGATCCTCCATATCATTCCTACCCCACAGCAGTTCTATTGATGTCCCTCCGATCCTCCATATCATTCCTACCCCACAGCAGTTCTATTGATGTCCCTCCGATCCTCCATATCATTCCTACCCCACAGCAGTTCTATTGATGTCCCTCCGATCCTCCATATCATTCCTACCCCACAGCAGTTCTATTGCCAGACTCTGATGTCGGATTTCCATATAAAAATGAAGGGGAGAACTGAGAGGAAGAGGAACGGTACTTATCGCTATGGAGAGGCAGCTTTATGGTAACATTTATTTGCACAGAGGGAGCTGTGTCACTTAAGAGGATACAACCGTTTCAAAGATGAGAGTTTTAAGCAGTGAAATGCACAGTATTCTCATTTCCTGAGTGACTCAAACTGCTGTCTTTGTTGACAAGCTCTCTCCATTTTGCTTCTTATTATATGATGATGGTGTGAGCAGATTTCCGTAGCAAATAGAGAGAATAGAGAATCAGGGTTGACGTAAAGTAGGCACTGTAGACTAAAGAGGGACATTTTGAGATGTCCCTCAACTGTACATAAGATCCTGGAGATGGCCCAGGCAGTCATTAGTCTTTATTGTGTGTTGCAATTTCAGCATGGATTGCAATCAACTCAAACCCCAGAGTGTCTTCCTCTTTGCTTGAATCTTACCGCACCACAAAAAGTGTATGTACTATGTAAATAGCAACAAAATGTATTCAAATTTGGTTTGATATGTTAATTTGTGCTTTCGTTCTATACAGTACCATAGATATCTCAGTTGGATACCTACCCCGAGTCACAGTGAATTGCATTCATCATTGCACAAATACAGTATATTATTCAATAGGAAGCCATTTCTGATCTGCAGGATGCTTCAGAGATAGCTAGCTGCCATACAAACCAAAGATCTGTCTGTTCTAAGATGTCAAAGTCATCCTCCATTTTCCCTCGCATAAGGAAGAAAATAATCGTGACCGACAATGAAGATGGGGATTTGCCAAGACAATGATGTTGCTAGCATTGCTGAATGCATACGTAGTAATGATAGCTATGTAATGTGTGATTTCCTAGTCCCAAACAGTAACACTCAAACTAGTTACATTTTGACTACTGGTCTCACGGCAATTCATATTGTTCTGTATGGAAATCTGTGACACTCCATTTGTAGGATATGTTTTGTTACATACATTATGAACGGAATAGCAGTTATACAATATCATACATATTAGAGGACGTATAGTGTCATGCATCTTACCTGGTCATACAATAGCATACGAATTGGATGATGTATCTTTCCGTCTTGAAGGTTTTAACAACGAAGGACAATTACAGCGAGAATTGACTTTGATGGTTAGGTGAACTAACGACAAAGGTTAGGATAATTTACGTGCAAAGTTAGGGGAACTAAAACGACAGAGGTTAGGGGAATTGACTTAGCAGATTAGGTGAATTGGGTTAAGTTTAGAATAAGGGTTAAATAAAAGGTTACACTTGTCCCCGACGAGACTCTAACACACAACCTTTGGATTGTTAAATGGTCGCGGATTACGCCCACCCATCCTCCCCGACCAATCTCCCTACTTTCGTTTCTTTCTAAAGTAACTACACCATTAGTAGGTATCATATGTCTTGGAGGTGCTCAGACATACGTATAGTATGTTGCGTATGGCTCTGAGGCCAGGCTGGTATATCCAACATACATTTAGAGTGAATTAATAGTTATCATGATCATCCTCAAAAAGGTATAATTTCTTCCAATCACCACACTGTCTGCGTTGCAATCAGTGACAGCTTCTGGACACCCAGTTGGTGTGTCTGATTGTTGGACCGATTTGAAGAGTAGATTTGGGCATTTGCATCAGAGAGGCTTCAGCCCAGGAAGGAAAGAACAAGTGCCTCAGAAATCACAAATGAACTCCTGTAGGGTCCAAATCAAGTCTATGATTGCAGTGTTTGATATATTATCACTTACACACCACAACAATAAAAGGTCTCCTTTCAGGAGGGTGCTCAACAACCCATTGCTTTAAGCCAACCAAACAATTATGATTATAACAACAGAGAATGAGAACATTTGCCTTCGGTTTTTATATTTTGACAATGTTTCTGTTTATGGCATTAAGCACCATCTCAGACTCATAATTGCAGGTGTATCGATTGAGAGTCGATAGAGAGGTTGTCTTGATAGTGGAGAGATTCTGCATTGAGGAAGTGTTATCAACCATTAAGCACCATCTCAGACTCATAATTGCAGGTGTATTGATTGAGAGTCGATAGAGAGGTTGTCTTGATCGTGGAGATATTCTGCATTGAGGAAGTGTTTTCAACCTGCCTGCTAGGCAGTAGATTGAATAGTTTCCTTGCTATGTTTACCAACGTGTCAGCCATTGCATTTTTTTCTCCTGGGGACAGTCCTTTACATTCATAGAACTTTAACTGTGAACTCTTGCATTTACTGTAATTCCTATCGTTGTAAGTGGGTGAGATATTATACAATGTAATTCATTTCCTGATTTCCTAAAGAGAACTGTGATGCTCAGTGTTTTGTTTTTGTGTAGTAGCCTACAGTACATGATCTGTGCATATCTGTGGCAACGCTGTTAGAACATGAGTGTACTGACCTGAGTTATCCCTAATATACTGTACTGTTTAATGTCTTTTTTGAAAGGAAAAGCATTTCATCTATCGTAAGTATTTGCAGGGGAGCCCTCACCTCTGATTTGAGTTGTAAGCAAATTAATAAAGCTACAAGGGGGACATAATTAAAGCCTAAAAGCTGTTTATCTTCCTCAAGAATGGAGCCATTGATTTTCCCCCCCAGCTTCCTCTCCTTTGTACTCATCTATGATCAGAAGCGTCTTTGTTTCGAGAATAAAATAAATGAGGACCGAGATGTGGAGAGGAGACCGGCGTGCTCATTATCACCAGAAGCAAAAGTTCCTGGAACAAAAAGTCATGTGACCTGTGTGGGTTACTCTTCTTATGTTCTCCTGTCTGCGGTGTGAAGGCTCTTTGATTTGCTCACTCTTTTATATCTTAATGAGCAATATGGTTTAATCCTGCTCCAACATATGGCGCGCTCAGCGATTCCCCTTCTTTCTACCTGCCACTTGTGTTGACTGGCGGTCCCTGTGACCTGCCTTTGCACAGCGCTCATTTGATGGTTGGCTCACTCGCTCTCCCTGCTTGTCATTGGGGCTTCACTCTGGTTGCAGTGCCTTGTATTAATGAGCAGGTCCTGGCTCCTTTTGCAACATCCATCAACATCCATCTTCTTTAACTAGAGTGGAGGGATTCAACCCAACAAGATCGAGACACTCGTACATCACAGGCCAAGACGCCCCTTTGATAATAATAACCTAATAGACTTGCTCATGGATAGATACCTTTGCATATGGCAGCAAATGCATCGAGATTGACTGATTTACTTTAGGACGGTTGTGTTTTTTGCTTCAAATGAAGTGAAAGGGATTTTCCAATTCATTTAGACCTGATCTTGACTCAAGCACATCCAATCGAATTAGCTATAAGCAAATCTATGAAGTGCAAACATCATATCACACAGTGGAATTTGATATTTTCGAAAAGCTTTTTAAGTGAGGCTGTATAGCTAGCTATACTGTTTGTAATCTTCTGAATATCATCACATCCTTCATCTGTTAGCTTTTATTCTTCTCTTAAGAGCTTTATATGGACACGACCTAGTAATTATACCATCCATTTGAGCTTTGAGCTTTGCCAGTGGAGATCTCATTTGGAAGTGCACTGTAGATCCTGTATACTCTGTAATTGATCACCCATATCCTATTAAACATTAGATACATCTCTGAAGAGTGGAGAGGAACTTTTGGTGTTTTCTCTCTTTTTCCACTTTTCATAACTTCCCCTCTCTGAGCCTTAGTCACGCTCTGTCTACAGCTGATTAATGCGCTCTCCACCATGTCCAGGGGAAACTCGTTGGCTTCCATCTCTTAACTTTGGTGGGGGATGACGGAGAGGCTGGCTGGGAGAAAATAACCATATCTTCCCTTGTGGGGAAGGATTTGACGAGACAAAATGAACGTTTGTTTTAGCCCATTGCAGCCTTAATGCAACTTATATATTCCAATTCGTTTTTTCCCATGAAAATAACCTTGTGAATTCAAATGAATGATGATCAGACCGGCCTATGATGTACAGCCATTGTACAGCCTAGTTGGCATATCCCCACTTTGAGACTCACAATTCAAAAGAAGTGACTCAGCTCTGCACCACCAGCTCTTTACTATTTGACAATGGATAATGTGAGGGTTGTAAGTGCTTAAGGGATTTTGAAACAAGTTTGACAGTGTACAGTAGTGCACACACAGTGCTTCTCCTCACACAACTAGCTGTCGACGCGTAATAGTAGTTAATTAATAAGACATTTAGTGCTTAGAGACATAGGCCACATCATTTAAACGACCTTTGGAAAGTTTTGCCAGTAAAAACCTCATTCATTTCCCTGGATGTGGTGTGGTGGAAGAAAGGCATATGCTGACTAATTACTGAACTGTGTGAAGTTTCACTTTATCAATGATTCATATAGCATAAGGTTAAAAGCAGTAAAACACAATGAATAGAAATCTGAATTGGCCATATAGGAACATCTTAGACCAAACTATTTATTTAGACTTCCTTGTTAAATATCTGTACATATACTACTACTGGCAAGGTACATTTCATACTGTAAATTACTGCAAAAAAAGCCTTATTTACTGAATTAATTTGGGCGAACCCTAAGGTCGGGAATGTGCTCTCTCCCTGACAGTGCACTTTCAAATCAGATATTCCTTTAAAAAACTGGAGCCTGGCTAGATTAAAGGCAGGGTGAAGCTGATGCTTGGATGCTTTCAAAGAGGGCCTGGTTTATCTTATTTTCCATAAAGCCCTAAAGCAATGGTTCCATACTTATCAGTTCTTTTCCAGAATAATCTCCGATGACACTACCCATCCCATTATTTCTGCTGTCAAAAGTACCATACCTTCCTGGAGATATGAGTCCCTAGTTTTAGATGCATTGGATGAGGATTGATATTGACAGGGGATTTACAGAGGAGTACAAGGGAGTCCATTAACAGTATCACACTGAGGAAACTATTAACTACTCATAAGTGTTATTTGTCAAATTCATTCAATTCCTCCAACAGCAAAATGCTTATCAAGTCAATATAATTAGCCCTTGACTAAGCAATCAAAGAAGACCTTCATGTTAGACTCAGATTTCTGATACAAATAGCCTCTAATAACATTGGCTAATCGCAACAATTAGGAGCAGGTCGAAGCCCCGGAATGATACTTCCAATTATTACCTTCTTCGAAAAACATTTACAGTGCCTTCAGAAGGTATTCATACCCCTTGACTTATTCCACATTTTGTTGTGTTACAGCCTGAATTCAAAATGGATTACATTCATTATTTTTGTAACCCATCTATACACAATATCCCATAATGACAAAGTGAAAACATTTTTTGCACATTCATTGAAAATTAAATACAGAAATATCTCATTTACATAAGTATTCACACCCGAGTCAATACTTTGTAGAAGCACCTTAGGCAGTGATTACAGCTGTGACTCTTTGTAGGTATGTCTCTAAGAGCTTTCCACACCTGAATTGTGCAACATTTGCCTTTTGTTATTTAAAAAACTCTTCAAGCCCTGTCAAATTGGTTGTTGATCATTGCTAGACAAACATTTTCAGGTCTTGCCATAGATTTTCAAATAGATTTAAGTCAAAACTGTAACTCGGCCACGCATGAACATTCACTGTCTTCTTGGTAAGCAACTTCAGTGTAGATTTGGCCTTGTGTGTTAGGTTATTGTCCTGCTGAAAGGTGAATTCATCTCCCAGTGTCTGGTGGAAAGCAGGCTGAACCAGGTTTTCCTCTAGTATTTGGCCTGTGCTTAGCTCTATTCCATTTCTTTTTTATCCTGAATAACTCCCCAGTCCTTAACGATTACAAGCATACCCATAACATGATACATCCACCACTATGCTTGAAAATATGGAGAGTGATATTCAGTAATGTGTTGTTTTGGATTTGCCCCAAACACAACACTTTGTATTCAGGACAGACAGTAAATTGCTTTTGTTGCAAACATGATGAATGTTTTGGAATATTTTATTCTGTACAGGCTTCATTCTTTTCAATTAGGTTAGTATTGTGGAGTAACTGCAATATTGTTCCATCCTGTTTTAAAGTCACCATTGGCCTCATGGTGAAATCCCAGAGGGTTACCTTCCTTTCTGGCAACTGAGTTAGGTAGGACGCCTGTATCTTGGTAGTGACTGGGTGTATTGATACACCATCCAAAGTGTAATTAATAACTTCACCATGCTCAAAGGGATATTCAATGTCTGCTTTTTTTTACCCATTTACTAATAGGTGCCCTTCTTTGCGAAGCATTGGAAAAGATCCCTGGTCTTTGTGAATGACTCTGTGGTTGAAATGCACTGCTCGACTGAGGGACATTATAGATCATTGTATGTGTAGGATAGAGAGATGAGATAGTCATTCAAAAATAGTGCTAAACGCTATTATGGCACACAGAGTGAGTCCATGCAATTTCTTATGTGACTTGTTAAGCACATGTTTACTTCTGACCACATGTTTACTTGCCATAACAAAGGGGTTGAATATTTATTGAATCAAGGCAGTTCAGCTTTTCATTTTAAATTGATAACATTTTCTAAAAACATAATTCCACTTTTACGTGATGAATTATTGTGTGTAGGCCACTGCCAAAAAAGTCTAAGTTAGCAGGTGTGAAGACTTCCTGAAAGTACTATATGCAGGGTAACATAAATACTATTACTATTACTAATACTAATATAAATATAAATACTAAGTCGAATCTGAATATTTTATAGGCTAATAGATTTATTTAACAGTTTCAATGAGCATATGGAGTTGAATTTGAACAGAGTATACATAACTTGCTGTTTTAATTAACACAAATGTGCAAATGTACATGTGTTTTTAGTCTTACCTAAGATACATTGTTGTCTGGTTTACACCGAGTTTCATTTCAACACTTATAAGAGGCCTCTTTCACTCCATCACAATTAATAACAGGAGATGGAAGGTGTGTATTACAGTTCAATTATTCAAGGATATTAGCTTGCCTTTTGCATATGGTATTATCGGTATAGCTGCTGAAGCGTGCAAGGGCTAGTATTTCAGTTTTCATTTCTGAAATAGAGAACATGATATCACATGCAGAAGTCAGTGTGTTATATACAGTGCATTCAGAAAGTATTCAGACCCCTTTACTTTTTTCACATTTTCTTACATTACAACCTTATTCTAAAATATTAAATCATTTTCCCCCTCATCAATTTACACACAATACCACATAATGACAAAGCAAAAACAGGTTTAGAAGTTTTTGCAAATGTATTAAAATAAAAAACTGAAATATCACATTTAGATAAGTATTCAGAACCTTTACTCAGTATTTGGTTGAAGCACTTCTTGGGTGTGACTCTACAAGCATGGCACACCTGTATTTGGAGAGATTCTCCCATTCTTCTCTGCAGATCCTCTCAAGCTCTGTCAGGTTGGATGGAGAGCATTGCTGAACTACTTATGTGAACCTTCGCCCCAGTCTGAGGTCCTGAGAACTCTGGAGTAGGTTTTCATCAAGGATCTCCCTATACTACACTCCGTTCATCTTTGCCTCGATTCTGACTAGTCTCCCAGTCCCTGCCACTAAAAAACATCCCCACAGCATGAGGCTGCCACCACCATGCTTCATCGTAGGGATAGTGCCAGGTTTCCGCCAGATGTGACACTTGACATTCAGGCCAAAGAGTTCAACATTGTTTTCATCAGACCAGATAATATTTCTCATGGTCTGAAAGTCTTTAGGTGCCTTTTGGCAAAATCCAAGCGGGCTGTCATGTACCTTTTACTGAGGAGTGGCTTCTGTCTGGCCACTCTACCATAAAGGCCAGATTGGTGGAGCGCTGCAGAGATGGTTGTCCTTCTGGAAGGTTCTCTCATTTCCACAGAGGAACTCTAGAGCTTTGTCAGAGTGACTATCTGGGCTCTCGAGTGGCGCAGCAGTCCAAGGCACTGCAGTGCAACAGGGGTCACTGCAGTCCCTGGTTTGAATCCAGGCTGCATCACATCCGGCCGTGACTGAAAGTCCCATAGGGTGGTGCACAATTGGCCCAGCGTCGTCCGGGTTTGGCCGGGGTAGGCAATCATTGTAAATACGAATTTGTTCATAACTGACTTGCCTATTTAAATAAAGGTCAAATAAAAAAATCTGGTTCTTGGTCACCTCTCTGACCAAGGTCCTTCTCCCCCGATTGCTCAGTTTGGCCCGGCTGCCAGCTCTAGGAAGAGTCTTGGTGGTTCCAAACTTCTTCCAATTAAGAATGATGGAGGCTACTGTGTTCTTGGGGACCTTCAATGCGGCAGACATTTTTTGGTGCCCTTCCCCTGATCTGTGTCTCAACACAATCCTGTCTCGGAGCTCTATGGACAATTCCTTCGACCTCATAGCTTGGTTTTTGCTCTGACATGTATTGTCAACTGTGGGACCTTAAATATATCCTGTCCAAATCATTGGAATTTACCATAAGTGGACTCCAATCAAGTTGTTGAAACATCTCAAGGATGATCAATGAAAACAGCATGCACCTGAGCTCAATTTCGAGTCTCATAGCAAAATGTCTGAATGCTTATTTTTTTATTCTAAAAAGCTGTTTGGTGGTGTATTGTCTATAGATTGCTGAGGAAAAACATTTATTTAATTAATTGTAGAATAAGGCTGTAACGTAACAAAATGTGGAAAAAGTAAACAAATGTGGCACTGTAGACAAATGTGGCACTGTAGACAAATGTGGCACTGTAGACAAATGTGGCACTGTAGACAAATGTGGCACTGTAGACAAATGTGGCACTGTAGACAAATGTGGCACTGTAGACAAATGTGGCACTGTAGACAATGTGGCACTGTAGACAAATGTGGCACTGTAGACAATGTGGCACTGTAGACAAATGTGGCACTGTAGACAATGTGGCACTGTAGACAATGTGGCACTGTAGACAATGTGGCACTGTAGACAAATGTGGCACTGTAGACAATGTGGCACTGTAGACAAATGTGGCACTGTAGACAAATGTGGCACTGTAGACAATGTGGCACTGTAGACAAATGTGGCACTGTAGACAAATGTGGCACTGTAGACAAATGTGGCACTGTAGACAAATGTGGCACTGTAGACAAATGTGGCACTGTAGACAAATGTGGCACTGTAGACAAATGTGGCACTGTAGACAAATGTGGCACTGTAGACAAATGTGGCACTGTAGACAAATGTGGCACTGTAGACAAATGTGGCACTGTAGACAAATGTGGCACTGTAGACAAATGTGGCACTGTAGACAAATGTGGCACTGTAGACAAATGTGGCACTGTAGACAAATGTGCCACTGTAGACAAATGTGGCACTGTAGACAATGTGGCACTGTAGACAAATGTGGCACTGTAGACAAATGTGGCACTGTAGACAAATGTGGCACTGTAGACAAATGTGTGCCTTTCCAAATCATGTCCAATCAATTGAATTTACCACAGGTGGACTCCAATCAAGTTGAAGAAACATCTCAAGGATGAGCAATGGAAACAGGATGCACACTTTCGAGTCACATAGCAAAGGGTCTGAATACTTAAATAAAAACATGTATTTTGAATACATACGCAAAAATGTCTACGAACTTTGTCATTATGGGCACTGTGTGTAGATTCATGATATTTTTTATTTATTTAATCCATTTTAGAATAAGGCTGTAACGTAACAAAATGTGGAAAAAGTCAAGTGGTCTGCACTATAATCTGATAACACCTGAGATTCTCTGGAGACAGTTACGTCATGTCTGAGAGAAAAGGAAATAGCTTTTTTTCAAACGGTACCACAATTGCTAACAATCTCCTGAATCCTTATCTATTGGACGCTTTCCAGTCACTTTCAGTTGCTGAAATCTTATCTGAGATATGAAGATACACTTTCATAACAAATACCTGTGTTATTTCCCATCATTCCTCACAATTCTTTTTTTTTAAAGTGCTGTTTTAACCTACAAAACAAACAGAATACATCTATGTATTAGGTGACCCTTACATTTTGTGAATGATAGTGATTTTTCAAGAAAAGTAATAATTAAAATATTAAAATATAACTTTCTAAGCCAAATACACTTTAAGTGATAGTTCACCCAAATTAGAAATGACATATTGGTTTCCTTTCCCTGCCAGCAGTCTATGGACATAAGTATAACAGCAATACATGCTTTGGATTTTGCTTTGCAGGTTGGCATTTATTGTCAGGAATCTTGCCCTGGAGGCAGCTCTGCAGAATGGTCACTAGCACAGCGACAAAGTCATAAAATCTGATTTTAAACCTAACCCTAACCTTAACCACACTGCTAACCCTAATGTCTAACCTTATATTTTGTTTTCATGAATTTTTATGATATAGCCAATTTTGACTTAGCAGCTTGCCCATATAGTGAAAAATTGCTCAGTTCTTTCTTCAGGGCAAGATTCATGACAATAAATGTCAACCTGCTTTTGCTTTGAATGTTTTGGAAGCATATTGGTTTCCTTACTCATTCCACGGTCCTGTGTAGATTGTCAGACAAGCGTGATTGACTCTAAGAGAATTGCTTATAGAAGCGACACAGTATGTGCAGTCAATATGGGGTTTCAGGTTTTGAAGTTCAGTGTTCCACAGTTGGCACTTTTAAGGTTAAGATATCTGACAACCTTTGGGGACAAGAAAATTGATGTTTGTTTTTCAAAGTATAGGCAGTCCTAGGGCTCGATTCAATCCATACAGCTGAAGATAAGCGCTGTAGTGCGATTGAAATGTAAAGGTAATTACCGATTGAGACGACATGTAGCGTTTATCGTGAATGCAGTCTCCGTGAACGCAGGAACATTAAATGAAATGTATATCGCTCTTCAGCGCAGATCTTCAGCGCTGCATACTGAATCTAGCCCTCAGCTTTTTGTGAATGTAATAAATATCTTCAGCTCCCAAGATAAATGCATGCAGTCACTTCTTCATAAGCACTTGCTTGGATATGTTCAGCAGAGCATTGGAAACACTGCCAATACTCTGATGGAAAAGGTGTTGTATTACAGGGTAGCTTACATTAGAATATTTAGCTATACATGAAGAGTGGTGCAGTTGCTGAATTCCCTGGACTGCAGTATATTATGGACATTTCATAGTTTGGTAGAACCACTAACCTATCATAAAAGCATGATAATGATGTGTGTGACACAAATAAGCAAGTCTTCTCATACATTCAGGATTCCATACATTCAGGATTCCATACATTCAGGATTCATGCCTTGATTCAGAATTCAAAAGCAGCAAAAGAACATCATGAAGATACTGATGGGTGCACCCTTCCCTTTATTTCACAGTACTTTGTCTGAAAGCAGGTAACATAGTATTAAGAAATGAAATAAAAACACTTTATTGTGCTCTTGTTTGTTTCTGGTGTACTTAAACAACAGCTTTTCACTGTTTTTTCCACCGGTTTCCCAACAATTCTAGCTTTTATGAGCCACAGAAGTGCTACAATATGCAATATAAAAACATGTAGCTTACTTGCTAATTTATCTATAAATCTGACAGCTCTTGGAATCTATTGAAATGCATTTAGAAAAATTACATCAAATAAGGACTTGTCAACAATATCAACACTGAAAGAAAAATAAAGAAAATTACAGTCACACACATATCCCAGAAATTTAAGGCGGTTGAAATAAGAACTCAGACAGCCAAGTTACCTCTTGTATCCACTCAAAAATAGTGTATAGATAATATACAAATCCAGCGGCAGAAGTTTAGTTCAGGCATTCATGGGATATTATTTCATAGTTAACCTAGGCATGTGGATATACCTCTGATAGGTGACTTCTAATTTACAAAAGTGTCATAACAGCCACACAGTATAGGAAAATATCCTTCAACAAGAGCTTTCAGTGAAACCAACAACTTTGCTGTTTTTTTACTTTGTTGGCTGAGACAAATATAAAATATGATAAGTTATGGGAAATATATGAATTGAAAAACCAAGTAGAGACAAAGGAAACTCAAGATTATGGTTGTAAATAGCAAAAAATTGCTCCGAAATCAAATTAAAAAGCTGCCACATACAGATGTCATCATCTATATTGTACATTCATCCATCGGGCTATAGGACAGATATTCCAGTAGAGAATGTGAACTGCATTCGCAGCATTCTGCCTAAACAACAGGTGGGAAACTAAAGTTGCCTTCTGTGGAAAATATTGGTAATATAAAGGTGAATTACACTTTCAACAAAACTAACTCTTAAAATGTTTTGGCTCTTTGAAACACAGGAGAACATATTCAAATTAAATGCATATGGAACCTGATTTACTATGTTCACACATCTAAGACCAGTGTTTCCCAACCCCCAACTGTACATATTTTTGTTGTAGCCCCAGACAACCACACCTGATTCTACTTATCAACTAATCGTCAAGCCCTTGACCAAGTTGAATCAGGGGTTTTTGTGCTTGGGCTACAACTCAAATGTGTGCTGTTGGGGGTACTTGAGGACCGGAGTTGGGAAACACTTTCTTAGACCATGCAGAAAGAAAATGTAAACACTTCAGCTTTTTCTACTTTGGTTCTAAAGATATGACTAATGGCTTACGATGCCGATGCCTAAGACAGACCATCAGCATCAGAATAATACAATGAACTGTCTTATGTGGAATATTACATTTAGAAAACTCCAGCCTTTTAATATTGTGCAGTTTGTTTAGTGGCCTCTAAAATGTATTATGTGAAAGTGCTGCAAATAGGGGAAGGGAAAGTTAAGTGGTCTGGGTAAGATAATACCAATTATCTGACCAGTGTAATGTTTATCAGTTAGGACATGGAAATCATTAGAAAACAAATAATGAGCTGTCTTTGAAATCCATGGGCTAAACCTGAATCAAACATCATTTTTTTAAATCTTATTAACAGCAAACATTGCAGATATAGAAACTGTATCAGTACATAGTTCCATTGTAGAATTAAATATATGTGAGGAGAAAAAAATGTTCTTTTTCGTATGATTGTTCAGTAGTTCTTGAAGAAAAAATATTGAGGTTTCAGTAGACATGTTTTTCAATATTTGTTACAGTATTTTCTCAAAGTACACAACAGGAAATCCACTGTCACAGGACTTGGCCATGCGATACCCAAATACCTATAATCCATTGCAACATATAATATGTATATTCTTAATTTGCAATATGTTTTCTTCTTGAAACGTTAGATTACAGTTTATTCCCATAAATTCCATACATAATGTGACAAATTTAAGATGGTCATTTCCAAGAAGGTCATTCCCAAGGTTCTTTTCCTATTTTACTCACAGTCAAAATATGTTGCTATATATACGTTTAAGTAGTTGATCGCAATATGGAAGTATCCATCCAATCAATAGTGAGTTTCACATATAAGGTTTCTGTGTCATTTCTGAAAGTTGTGGTCCAGTAGAAAATACTTGGAGAGATTAAGATTTCTGTTGAGCAGATACACCTTTCCAGTAGTCTAAAATGTCATGCAGGTCTTCATCCTTGGCAAACTGCACTTTTTTACGTAACGCATGCCCTGCAGCCATGTACTCGTCCTCGTCTTTGTGCCGTTTGCCGCGGAGTTTGAAGCGCTCCCAGATAGTGTGATGTGGTTTGCAGTAGTACTCAGGACTGGAGGAGTAGCTGAGGTTATGGTACTGAGGTGAAAGCGGAGAGTACGCCATGTCTCTGGGACGGGGCCGAGTTAGGGGCTCCAGGATGGAGGGCTTGTGGCTTCCGGGCCCTTCCAGCTCCTCGATCTGCAGCTGGTGGCTGTCGGGATAGGAGTGCCGGTGCTCATTGTACTGCCTGATCTTCTCCGCCTCTGCCCTAAGGATGGCAGCGGCTGGCGTTACAGTGAGGATGGTCTCACCCGTTGGCGAGGTCTTCTCTATGTACTTGGACTCTGAGCGGTAAGGCCTTGGGCTCCGCATTGGACCTCCAGTGGCAGTACTGGGCCGCTTTGGCGGGACATCTGAGCTGTGGTGCCTCTGTAACGAGTGGTGGTAGCTGTCCTTATACACCGGGGACAGGAAGCCAGACTTGCTCTGCGGCTGCTCTGATATTAGGACCAGCTGGGGCTCCTGGGTGGACACAGCTCCTGATTTCACCCCTTGAAAAGATGTGGATTCTGACTTCAGAGCATCGATGCAGTTGTTAATGATCTGATTGACCTTATCCACCTCTTTTGCAATGGTTGAAATCTCGGCCACTGACCCTTGGCTGTTCCCAGGCATGGACATCCCAGGCATGGACATCTCACACTCTCTGCGTTCATGGTGGTCCCCGGTTCCTCGCACCTCTATGTAACTTCCCTTGGCCATTTTAGGCGTGTCATCTCTTATCTCCTGCAGTTTGTACTGCTCCATTTCACTACCAGATGGTAGGTATGGCATGCGGGACATACTCTCCCCACCCATCATTTGCTTCTGTGACATCCTGGAAATGGTTCCCCCTTCGAGCTCTTGTCCATATTTTAGTTCAATTATACTTTTCTTTAGGCTGCCTGCCTTTTTGTGCTTTTCATCTTGCTGACGTTTTTTACGCAAGCAATAGTAGACCACCCCTAGGACAATCACCATACTAAAGAGACAACCTAGGATGGTCATAATGTAGTGGGTAGCTGTTGCATGGTTTTGTGATCTCTCTTTCCCATTCCAGGGTCCTGTGGAGACTGCCAGACAAGTATGATTGAATCTAAGATTATTCTTTATAGAAGCGACACAGTACGTGTATTCAGTATGGGGTTTCAGGTTTTTAAGTTCAATGTCCTCATTCTGAATTTTGAGGTTTTGAATATCAGTGAAAAAACTGTTATTGTAGAGAACCAGGCTGTACATCTTCTTGAAGGGATGGGGGATCTGAACAGTGATGGTGGCGCTTGTTTTAGAGACTTGCTTGAGCTTCATACTGGGTTTTATATCCACATTAATCACCGTTGGGTTGATACTCATACTCTCATCTGGCTCAGTTCCAGAGGGACAGTCCTCCAGCCCACAGGGAGTGTAGTCTGGTGGGAGTGTGGTGGTCTCAGGAGGCACAGGTATGTACGGCGTCACATAGTCGTCTGTACACACAGTGGAGAGCATATGGAGGGCATTCCGAAAAGTCGGATTGTTAGGGTTCTGGCTGAGCAGACTGTAGCCAGAGACACCTGATGGGGAGTCACAGACCATCCGTTCATTTGTCCTGTTGGGGAATGCAGAGAGCCACTTCACAAAGCCAAGTAGTTCACAGGAACAGTTGAAAGGGTTGGTGTAAAGCTCACAGGTAGTCAGTTTAGTCAGGCTGGTAAACGTGGTCCCATCTAGTTGCTGGATACGGTTCATGGAGAGGTCGATGTTTTCCAGGCTATAGCACTCCAAAAAGGCATTGGGTGTCACAGTCTCAATCAGATTGGCCTGGAGGTAGAGGTACTGCAGCTTGCCCAAACCCCTGAGGATGCCCTCAGTAAGGTTACGGAGTTTGTTGAAGCCTAACTGAAGGACCTGTAAGTTGAACTGGGCAGAAAAGGCCCCGTCATCTATGTAGTTGATCTCGTTCTTGGTCAGGTTTAGGTAGGTCAGGTTGGCGAAGCGGCTGAGGGCAGAGAAATGGATACTTTTGATCTTGTTTTCATTGAGCCGAAGGTCCACAATGGTGCTGTTGATATGCGTGGGGATTGCCTCGTATGGAGGCTGGTTTTGGCTGCAGATGGCCAGCCACACAAAACCCTTCTCGCCTTCGATGAGCCAGCAGTCCCCATTGACTCTGCCTATATGGGTCAAATATACTATGGCCACAGACCAGAAAAAGGCACTCATTACCATAGCTCCACCGCAGGCCATTGGTGCTCCTCTTGATGTCATGGGCAGGGCCAAAAAGCTCTAAGACGGGAACACCACTGTGGTTTCTAAAGATGCTGAACTGAACTCTTTGTAATCTAGCTGGACTTTCAAGTGTTCTCCTCTGGGAGGACAATCAATATATTGGCCTTGTGTCCAGGGAAGGATAATTCGGTCCCAATGTTCCAGCCATTTACAAAAAGATGTTGGGCATGTGCATTTAGACCAGCATCCATCCAATGACTTTAGCCTGGAATGAAGTTCTAGAGATGGTTCGCTGAGATTCAGTATTTCACCACCTCAGATTGTCTTGTGCTTATTTCCCCAGGGATAACATCGTTGATCGGTCTCATCCTATTGTTTCTTCCTCTGTCTTTCTTGCTGTGTCACATTCATGGGCTCAGAGGAACTCCCTGTGAAGAAAAGAGAAGCAGGCACACGTTAGGGGAATCAATAACTGCTTGAATGTGAGGTTTTCAATTTGAATATAACCACATTTACACCACAAAATGTAAAAAGTATATATTCTTTTGACCAGAAATATTCAGAATACATGACATGTTGCACAAATAGAATTATATTTCTCCTCTATAGACCATGTGTAGCAGTCAAACAACATGGTACCCAATCTGTATTTTATATTCTACATCCTGTTAATCTGTCATGTATACTGCACATATCAAATCAAATCAAAGTTTATTTGTCACGTGCGCCGAATACAACAGGTGTAGTAGACCTTACAGTGAAATGCTTACTTACAGGCTCTAACCAATAGTGCAACAATTGGTGAACAATAGGTAGGTAAAGAAATAAAAACAACAGTAAAAAGACAGTGAAAAATAACATTACGGATCCAAATAATCAAGACACATTTTCGTTTTGCACGTTAAGTAAAAATAGCAAATATCATTTTAACGGCAAAATAGGATTCATGTGTATGCTTCCTCTTTCATCGCCATCCAATTATTTCGTACACAATTTCAGAGGTGCTTTGCGTTCCCTGTGGCATATTGCTATTAAAGGAAACCTTTGGCCAATTACCACTTGACAGGTCGGGGAAAGCAGGGTCCCTATTCTCACATCATTAACCTGTGGACTGTCAAACAGAACTGAGTCCAACTAATGTTTAGATGCAGCATGGAATTCATTAATTACTCTGCACCATACTGAAATGTTCCTTTGAAACGGTCTTCTCAAGAACCTTATAGAACCAGGAACTCGGGAACCTTATAGAACCTTACAGAAATAGAACTTAATGTCTTTCAGTGTCATGGATGTATCTCTTAAACATCTTACGGTAACTACTGCGGATACAAACCGTGAACCAAAAATAGCAAACTGTTCATTGTCAATTTAACCCTGTCAGCTCCCCTGGGAAATTGCAGTGTTCCATTGGGTCTGGTTAAATCATTTGACCCAATCAATTTGATCAAAAAAAGACACAGCACACAGACAGTCCAAACAGCCCAAGGTTTCCGAACAAAGTTGATAGCTGCAGGAGGAAACCTTGGAGCCTATAGATGCTGTTTTTATGGAGAGGTATTAATGAATTATTAGTCATAAACAGCAGGTGACCTCAGCATGGGAGGTGCCGAGAGGAAGGAAAGTCAAATGTTTAAGTATATGAGTCATTCTCGTAATAGTCTTAGGTATTAACTTGCACCACGGTCGACCAGCACAGCCGTGGTCATAATCAGCAGCAGTGGCCAGCGAGGAACACGTCTTCAGCGTGGAACACACGTGGCCAGCGAGGAACACGTCTTCAGCGAGGAACACACGTGGCCAGCGAGGAACACGTCTTCAGCGAGGAACACACGTGGCCAGCGAGGAACACGTCTTCAGCGAGGAACACACGTGGCCAGCGAGGAACACGTCTTCAGCGAGGAACACACGTGGCCAGCGAGGAACACGGAGACACTTCACATCTTCCTGGAACAATACTTTTGTGTTTGGACTATGAATTGCATACACTAGTTCCATTCAAAGAACTACCTTATAACTTTGCTATTCCCACCATACTAAATCGTGATTATTTTTTTCCATTTCTTAACGGATTTCATTGTGCTGAATTTTTTTTTTAAATGATGGGATAGGCTACTGCACGTGCCAATTACGATATTGATTTATATGTTATGACTGCATGCCAAATATAAAAGTATTTGTTCTGCTTTTTGAGAATAAGAACTGAGGCTGCAAAATGCTTATGGAGGAATGAAAAGGATTTACTGCATGCCAGACATTTCTGAGTGAGAGGGGAAACATTTCATCTGCATTCACTAATGTCTAGTCAATACATCTTGCTGACCCAAGGGCTACAGTATACTTCATTGTCAGTGGCACCTAGTATTGCTTTTTATCCAAACCTGAGCCACTTAACTAGCTTTCAAATCAGATTGGACTCAGTCAGATATTCATTTTTCATTGTTAAAATTCAATATGATGGCAAACATAGCCACAGAAGAAACGCTCACCACCAAGGCAGGGGTCTCGGCTCAGAGCGATTGGGTCTCGGCTCAGAGCGATCGGGTCTCGGCTCAGAGCGATGAATTACACGTTCTCTTCTCCGGTCCACTTAAAGCAGCCCAGACATCTCAGAGGGAGATATTTGTTTGGACCTCACAGAGATGTGTAGGCTACTGTACAGAACAACACCCGGTATCTCGTCTGCCATGCTTACTGCTGTCACACTTGTATATTTCTAAGAACAATGAGAATCAAGAAGACAAGCAACCTCCAACCTGCAAAGACAGAGAGGGATTTGTGTATATTCATAATTTAACAAAGCCAATGAGAGATGTTTCAATTGTGAAAATCATGTTTATGAGGAGAAGTCATTTCTTTTTCATGTTATACATATTAAGACCTGGAAGGATTCCTACTGTAGATAACGTTGTTGTTTTTTTTAAGAAAGCAAATCAAATTTTTATCCAATCGAATACAATATATTAGAAATGCAAGTCACTGTTCGAGAAATGGTACTTGTGGACTTCCCTTAAGTAACATCAAATGTTCAACTCTTCTAGATCCGGTGACTGTGTTATTACAGCCATTAATTCGTTGCGAATGGTGTGGGAGTGACTGACCATGAAAGTGGGCTGGAAACTCAAGTGATGGATAGGTTAATCATAGAGGACAGCAGTTGAATACTTTAAACCCAGAGGTATGTGGTGTGCGCCCTCATCACTGGCCTCTCTTAGCCCTCTGATGCAGCTGCTGACACAGGCCAGGAAGTGGATGTGTTGCCTTGTGGGAGGCCACAGAGGGTGAGAAGAAAGGTGTCCCTAGGTGGTAGAGGACACGGGCCTTTACATAAAGGGGACAATCATGTTGCTACAACAGGATAATTGTGACAGTTAAGTGCAGAGGGAATACACCTCAAATTGGAACCGTGGACGTAAGGTCATTCCAGCAGTCTGTTGACCTTTCGTGTGGTCTGCCCACCGCGCTCCAATTAGGCCTAAACAAATGTTGTGTTGCCATCTAGCATTGCTATCATAAATGAGGAAGTGAGCATATGTTTTCAGGAAGTCAAAATAACAAACAGCCATACCATGATCTCTAGGGCACAATACGGAACAGTTCATATTCAAAAACAAAACTGTCCGCAATCCACGAACTAAAGGACAATATGAATACAATTTCCATTGTTTAGTATCCTCTTACCACACAGTGTACATGATGCTGGCTTGATTCTAATGGGAATCACTGATAATAGAGGAAGTATGTCCATTGTTCAACATAAACCTATTCAGGACTACACTGGTCAGCGTGTTTGCACATAAGTGCTGATTGGGACAGAAACAGGGTTGTTGAGGCTAAGATTCATCACTATGTAGTACTGACACAGTCATCAGTCAGTGGAAACCTTCCAGTGTTTTCATCTTCTCAATATGCTCTACCTTGAAAAGAACATTTGTTATATCCGTGCAATGATTAATTATACGCTTAGCACCTTTCATTCAAATCACTGCTGTAACTGAGTCAAGCTATGCATTTTCCATTTTGATTGAGATGTTTAAGCCTAACTGAAACAAAAGAGTGGAGCCATTCGTAGCGCTGCCTTGTGTGGGGGGAAAGCATACTGTGGCTATGGATGAGTTCTGACAGTAAATGTGTACCATTGGATCGGAGGGAGCAGTGCTGAAATAACCTACTGAGGGACTGTTTGTTTTGCTTGGATTTGTATGAGCCCCGAGGGAGAGATTACACACAAATCTAAAGCCCAGCTTTGTCTACTCGTGCCTGTGTTATGTGGGAATCGTAAACCCGATACATTTGAATACTAAATAAGGAAGCACACTGTAATACAGCACAGTAGCAAACTGGGTTGTCTCCCCTTCTCATATTTCTGCACCCTCACCATTCCCATACACAATCTGTCCCCATACATACCAAAGATCCCCCATTTTGGGTATGCGTTTTGTGGGGGACTTCGAAGCAGTGTTACAATAATTGACTTTGTTTCCATTGAGCTTGGGGATGTCTTGAGGCAGTAATATGCTGTGAGCTGCTCAACATAAAATGTTGGGTTTGACAGGTTTCTATAAGGCTGGGGCCGTGCCGGGCCCACTCACATCCCTGTGTTCCACTGCTGTATGACATGGTAACCAGAGGAGGCTGGTAGGAGGAGCTATAGGAGGATGGGCTTATTGTAAAGACTGGAATGGAATAAATCAAATCAAATTAAAGTGTATTTGTCACGTGCGCCGAATACGAAAGGTATAGACCTTACAGTGAAATGTTTACTTACATAAAAAACGAAGAAATAAAGAAATAAAAACAACAGTAAAAAGACAATGAAAAATAACAGTAGCGAGGCTATATACAGTAGTGGAACTGTATCAAACACAATAAACATGTGGAAACCGTTCCATTGACTCAATTCAATGGAACGTCCTCCTATAGCTCCTCCCACCAGGCTCCACTGATGGCCACACTTGATGTGGAGCTCTCTTTTAATATCTGTCCGTTAAAACTGGAGGATTTTGTTCGCACTGAAGAGGAGCCCATTGGCTGAAAAATGCATGTGGCCCAGATTTGAATCAAAAGCACATTAAGACAACATTTTTTGAGTAGATGGATGGCATCTGTCCAAAGTATTTAAGTGACATTTAGTTTAGTATACCTATTTCCCACTATATCATGGGCATGGTAAAGTGGGTGGAGTCACTCTATCAGCTGCTAACCTAGACATAGAACCAGGAAGTACATTGTGCACCTCCATGCACTGTGTGGAACGCTCTGCAAGGAAATGCCAAAAGACTACCACTACAAAAACCACCTACCACAAAAGTGCATTTACCAAGAGGCATTCAAATATAATCACTTTTAAACCCTCTGAAATAAAGAAGGTTCCCGTTTGGAAACCCAAACCAAATGTTCCATGAAATGAATATGAAAAGTATGGCTCCGGGAAATATCTGGCGAGGCTAAACTTTTTAAAGAGAAAATTGTCTCCTATCATTGTCCCCTCATTCTCTGACCTTTATCGTAAATACCGGCTGGCAGTGTCTGAGAGCCGTTCTGACCCGTCCTCAGCTCTCTCTTAGCATGGTGTTGTTGCGGGACCCCTTTAAGTGTTACATGGAAGTTGACGTTAAACCTGAAAAGACTCATTAATAATGCATAGAGGGGTTTGTTTGTCCACTGTGACTCACTCCAGTGGGCTCCGCATCAATTCCACCACCGCTACTGCGGTCCACAGCATAAATTACAACCCTGCTAGTTCGCCTCGTTAGAGTCACCCGCTGTTGCATATGAATGTTAGTGATTTAGTAAACTACCTTTTGCATAAACAAACCTCTCATCATACATTTAGGTTTAGTGTCTCCGAGTGCTTTAATGCCACCCTGGTGCCTATATGCTTAACCAACAAATACTGCAGTGCTCACTAATAAAAAGAGCTTGGAGATGGTGGGAAAAGAACAACCAACATTGGAATCCAGGTGGATGCATTAGTTTCACCTAAATCAAATCAAATGTTATTATTTGTCACATACACGTGTTCAGCAGACGTTATTGTGGGTGTAGCGAAATGCTTGTAAAACATGTCACATACTAACAATGAGCTTAAGGCAGTTAGGGCAGCATGGCATGTTCATCCTCAGAACAGCCTATTGGTCTATTTGCAGCCCTGGAATCTTTCCCCATTGGCAGCATCTTTATGGTCCAGTGGTAGTGTAGCCCTGAGGGCAGTAGGCCAGAACACCCAGGGCATCAGAGCCAAGCTCCTCTCCCAGTGGACACCCAGGCAGCCCAGGCAGCCATTCCCCAGTCTACTTGTTCCCATTGGGGCCCTGCTGCATACAGATTAATGATGGATTTTCTTGTCATCCCCTATGAAAAACTAATGACACCCTGATTCAATGGTCCTACATTAAGTTGTTGTAAATTCCCATTTGTTTTGCTTGCTCAGGGCACTTTCATATACTTACGTAGCCACACGTTTTTGCATTGAATATGTTATTGATGGATTTTATTTGAGAGAGATACTGTATTCTCCATTAGCAGTCAGCGTTGAGGAAAGATACTTCTTTCAAATTATGTTTAACTCAGAGTGTAGATGCTATTTGATCTTTGTTGTAAGTAGTTGCCTTCAAAGTGCCTACAATTAACATATTGGCACAATACATAGACCCAATGTTTACCATATGACAACTGACTTAACACCGTGTAACTGTGAGGCCAACTAGCGTTACTGTTTGATGTTAGGGGGCAGACAAGGGTGCTTCGGGAGCTGAGAGCTCATGCTACCTTGAAGGGGAAGTCTTTCAATGCACTGAATTCAAGTCTGTGATTGTGAGACAGGCTTCTACTCTCATATGTCGAGCCTCTGGGGTTCTCTCCTCCGCAGCGGCGAGCCTGGGCTTCAAGGCAAAGACATGACAGAATCTCCCATAAGCCTTGTGGATGAAACAGATACAGTAACAAGTGCAACTGTCTCCCAATGAGGTATACTGTATGTAAAGCTGTCATACTGTATCCTCTCTCTCTCTGTCTCTGTCTCTGTCTCTGTCTCTGTCTCTCCTTCTCTCTTGCTCTCTCGGAGGAAAACACACATTTGCAAATTGTATTAGAAAGCCTGTATTGGTCAGAAGGGCACAGCGAGACTGGATTCTCAGTTTAATCTGGTCATATCTGTACTGCTATATATAGTCATGTTATCTCTTTCTCATGTCTATGTGTCCAAGGCCTCACTCCCCCGTCTCTGCTGTTAGTCTTTATATCTTGCTCCGTCTTTCTCTATCGGATGGTGACGGTGCCTCAGTCCCCTGAGACCGTCCTCATCCCTCCCAATGACTGCCCTTTATTTGATGTCATTGAAAATGCATGCGCTTCTTGCTGGGAAAGAATGAAAAAGGTAAAGATGGGCGACCAGAAGTGGAGAATCAATTGAGCTGAAATGGAACTGCTTCTCTTGGGGGAGAAAAACATTGTGCTCACTGAGGTACTGAATTGCTTTGGAGAGAAAGGGAGGAGGTAGATGCATGCTTCAGCTATATCCAAGGATATTAAAGTCATGCATTAATTACTAAAAGGAATATTGCCTGGAATTGAATGGAATGTTCTCCCTAGCCCCCAATCCTGTTTGTTTGGAAATGCGCTTGCTTCCTTTGTGGCATCAATGGCATACTTTGTGGACATGCCAGGCCTCTTCAGAAAAAGGGCTTCGTACAGGAGCACAAACAGCTGCAAGGCACTGCACACTAATGAGTTTATATCTAACTTTACTTCCCTGATAAGTGAGGGGTATTGTGCCGCATCTCTGTGATTTGAATTGTTTTTCAGACAAAGCCCTTTTCTTTCCCCATAATAATTGGAATCGCCTCATATAAATTCAGCCAGGAAAAGCTTTCACAATGGTATTTATCTCAATGGAGGAGAATGAATGTCACCGCAGTGATCAAAAACGTGACGAAAACGAATAAAGGAAATACATAATGATAAAGTTGTGAATGTGGAGATGCACACAATTTCCAGGTTCGTGCTCTCAATGTGCTCTTCAGACGTTCTTTGAAACCACTTGAAATGCAGTACTCATGACCTTCTACAGCAGAGGCAGAAAAGGACGTGTAGCAAAAGCTATACCAGTTTTCTTAATGTTTTGCTAGATTGCTTTTCAGTGTTGTCACATACGGTATATCCTGTGGTGGTGTTGGGGGATGGTGGTTGTGGTGGAATGACACACTTGCACTATGTATGGACAGTGCACTACAAACCAGCCGACAACTTCAGCACGATGGACAGCAGCAAGGGAAAAAAGGTCAACCAATGCATAAAGACGTAGGATATTAATTTGAGTCCGTTTTCTACAGCAGGAACATAATCCTGCAGTAACAGGAAATGTGGATTATTATGTGGATTATAATTAACCTCAAATATACTACACGTTTTACATTTTCTGCATTGCAGGAACGTTCTCCTGCAACTGGGTGATCAAATTAAGATCTTGCATCTGTATGAAGTGCTGGAAGAAGGAAGTAAAGGCTGTGCTTACACAGGCAGCCTAATGCTGATTTTTTGCCCAATTGTTGGCAAAGAGCTGATCTGATTGGTCAAAAGACCAATTAGTAGAAAAAGATCATAATTGTGCTGCCTGTGTAAACACAGCCTTACACAACTCTTCCCCACAGGGGGAATCCTAAAGAGCAACATTTATCCTTTCGTCAGGATGAACTGTAGTATATGTAAATGTTGACCATTTGTGCGGAATCTATTTCCAATGCATATCTACTGGGAGAGCACTTTTTAAGTTGCTGAAAACAGCTCCACTTGCCCACCCAAATGAGGGTGAAACTGTGCTCACCCTTTTGCATGCCTGTTTCCATCTCCCCCAGCTAATTACTCTAAATAGCCAATTAGCCACATATATTAGCATTTCATACATCCACCTCAGTCATAAATCTAGCTTAAGTGTAGTGTATTTGGTCATTCTGAAGGTAGAACATTTGCTTAAATAGTGAATGATTGGGCTAATTAAGAGCTTGAGGGCCAAGGGTTGAGGCCAACTATGTAAGTCCAGACCTCGAGAATTAGAATTTGACACAAATGTTCTGTTCTACAACAGAGGCTATTTGGTATTCCTGACGATGTGATGCTTTGTAAAAACGTTAAATGACTCTTACTGCTCTGGCATCTCTTGTAAATTCCCAATACCACACTCAATTGTTCTTCAGTGGATCGAGTCCTTCAACAGGCTGATGACCTAGTACGATTCTCACCTTTCCAGGGATCAAGAAATCTCATTACAAAGCACAAACTCCATTCTGGATGGCCCTTTAAAAAAAGATGATACGCCATGGACAATGGCTTAGAATTACAGTGTGCACTGATGGAAACAGTAGCCTTAATGGAGAGAGCTTTTAGAGCTAAAGTCATATCCAAAGTGGAGTTATTGGGAACTGTGGTATGAAAGCACTTCGGACAGTTTGCTCAGTTGGTACTATGGGCAAAAAAAGAAAATATCATGGTCTGAAACTGTAGATCTAATATGCAAAACCTTCCTTCAACAACATTCATTGATTTGCTACATAAACAAACAAAAAAGTTATGGATTTGTCCCAACAATAATTGTGCATTATGCCACAGACTTGTATTGAGTAAACTTGTAGACAATTCAATTATACTAAGGCCTATTACAAACCGACAAACCAACCGAGGTATTGTCAGAATTGTCTTAACCAACAGCAGTAGAACAAATCCAATGAGAAAACAATTAGGTTGTAGACAGCCTGTATTTGTCATAAGAACAAGGAGAGCACAACCAACACTTACAGTTTAATTTAATTCCGTTCATGTAAGAGTAAGATACAACTTGGGATAATACCTGCAGGTTTTATTGCAATTTTCCAGACCATCAACTCACGTCTCTGGTCTTTGAGCTCACCAGCTGCTGGTGGGCAGGAGGATGTATGCCGACACCTCTTCTGCTGCTGACTCAAGACATGGCAGACCAAACTGGGATCTACTGTACAGCCTTACCTGGATAGTTCACCCAAATTACGAAATTACATATTGGTTTCCTTACGCTGTAAGCAGTCTTTGGACAAGGTTTGGCATCAACCCATGCTTTGGTTTAGTTTACCTGGCACTCTTTCCAACGTTTTAGCATTTGTGGCACAAATCCCATTCAAGTCATGGTACTGATAATATAATAATCTGTGACTTTGTTTAGCTTCACAGTCAATTTCGGTACTTTCGGGTGATTCGGACATGATGCGTGAAAAATGCTAATATCGGTACCATAACTTGAATGGGTTTTGAGCCAAAAATGCTAAAAGGTTAGCATTTAAAAATGGTACAAGGGAAATAAAAGCAAAGCATGGATTACTGTCATACCTTGTCCATAGACTGCTTACAGGGTAAGAAAACCGATGTGTCATTTTGTATTTTAAGTGAACTATCCCTTTAAGTGTGACGCTAGACGGAGCACATATTGTAAAGCCTGAGTGTTTGTATTGATATGTTCCATTTGCCTGCTGCACAGTCCTGCTGCTGTTGTCAGTACATGTTGTGTCATACTGTATATAGGGGCTGTCTGTGAGGTAAAATCAGTGCATAAAGTTAAACGTCTGCTAACTATGCGTGTACAGGAACAACGGCACTAATTCCCTCTTCTTGTCAATTACTTTGCTCTGCCAAAGCAGCTTTCTACCCCACCAATTAACCTTCTGAAACCGAGTGGAGTTCCTCAATCAAATTATGCCGTGGGAGAGAACCAGGGTTCTGAGTGACAGCGAACCCTGCCTCAGCACTCTCATTAAGAGGATATGAGCAGAATGATTCACTGTCTCCTCCCTTTTCTCCACTCAAGTCCATCAAATTACACATTAACATTTTTTTTATCCGTCCAGGAACCTGTGAGGTTACATGGCGTGTTTAGGGACAGAACACTGACACTGTGTGATATCCAGCTTGGCCAAAAACAAATGTCAGAGTGGCCAAAAACAGATTGGTGGGAGACAGAGAACACCTGGGGGCCTGAGCTTAAAGGTCATGAACAGTCAAAATCCTGTTTTTCATGAAATTGGATGATATTTGAGGGAAACGAGATCAAAATATGATGACCAACGTATGAAAAATGACTGTTGCTTCTACATTGACAAAGTTTGATCTTAAAGTTACTGGCCCCCTCCCCCATGTCCAAAACTTTGAATCATTATTAAGGGGACAAGGTGACATCACCATAACTCTCATTTTAATACACCAATGGTAACGTGATATTATCTTACATAATTTAAATATGTACCGGCTTGTAACCAACATCGGTGTGTTTGCAGAGGGGCGTGGTTTAAATAGCTCGACTAAGGTGTCAGCAAATATAATTCAGAGTTTACCCTATTCATCTACGGCAAAGATACTTATATGTTTCACCTGTCATCTGTCTCGGGTGTTAGCTAGTTACTGGCTAACTAGGTCTTCAGCCAACATGGAACAGAAAAGAGCAGGGGTTGTCGTTCAAAACTCAGACGCAGTTGTCAAGTCAACACGTCTGTCAGTGTTGCTATGAACGGCTTCAAAAGAAACATGCCAAATGGGAGATGAATAAAAATCTATATATATCATTGATGCAATTTCAATGTTGTTTGAGTTGCTTTGTGTATCACCAAATTAGCTTGAGATGATCTCACTGCAACACTGTTCACTGCATCCAAGTTTCTTGACATAGGAGTTTCAAAGAGCTGTCAGTCAAGGTGGGCTCGTGAATATAAGCCCTCTGCCCACTCAGCCTGTCTTTTCAAACTTCCTGGTAGTTAGCCATGAGTACTTTTCAGAACTTTTCAGAATGACTGTTCAGGATCTTTAGCCTAGCGAAGAGATTCTCACGGTTGAAATCCCAACAGCACCTGGAACCACTACAGCAGAGTACACTGTACGTCTGTGACACTGTGACTCACCTGCCCAAGGACCAAGTACCTACATCAACATAACATTGCAGAATGTGGGGAGAAGCTATTTCACAGCCAACACGTAGGGCTTATTTCAGAGCTGTATTTGTTGTTTCCTTGAATCATTCTTCTGCCAGATTCTTACGCACACAGTCTGTAGTCCTTGTGCCAATCATTTTACATTATCAGCACTCAGTGGAGTTACTGTATATAATGTACATATTAAGTTGTGGTATTTTAGCTATTGATTAATACATGGAATGTTGGGAGATAAGGAAGGTACTTTGGCAATCTATCGTTGAGGATTTGTACACATGTTAAAAAAAACATTACATAATGTTCAAGGCAAAAGCACTGTTGGTTTGTGAAAAAATATAAACTTTTTTTTTTATACGAATACACCAGCAAATTGCTCTTCTTTATCTTTTTAAATACTAATCACAATTCCCTGACAGAATATTTCATGCTGCATGTCTTATGATAATGGCTTTGTTTGGTTGTTTACGTTTTATATGTACTTCAAGAATGGAACTGCATTCTGGACTCTTTCGGCTAATTGTTGCAAGTCACTATTCAGCTTTACAAGCTCCAGCGAACCAGAGAACTGCATTACACATATCAACCCCCAATGCTCTCCCAGTCTGTGGTGACAAGGAACTATGCCAACAATAGACATGGCGCATCTGATTCACTATGACCTTGGCAGCCCTCAGAGGTCACCGTTCCTCTCCAATACATCACCCATAAAGAAACCCAGCCTGCCTTATAATAGTGCTGTGGCAGCTGTACCATGAACTCATACTGTCCTGCAGCCACCACCATGATGTGCAGTGCATCTTTATTAAAAGTTGGCTTGGGAGTTAAGACGTGGAACATAGAAGCATTAGCATAAGACTACGGGTAGTGAGCCTTTATGTGTATTTCTTTGTTTTGCTTTAGTTTCATACAGTATTCTGCAGTGCTCGTATTTTCTACTTTGTGTATATTTCAACTTCTCTTTAATAATTATCTGAGCATTTCCTTTCAGCTTGTAATAGGACTCCTCAATACTTGGCGATGCAGACATCTGATTCAGTAGAGTTGAAGATGGAAATACCAGTAGTGGTTACTGAATATACTGTATCCTCCAACTTAGCAACAGATAAGGAAATATAATCTACTTAGTCATTCTGCTACGGTACTGTAGTCATTTCAGTACAAGAAGCATGTTCAGAATAATCTATGTTTGTGACTGTGCATGATAGGCTACATCTCCTTGTCACTATGGAGATACTGTACAATATCTCTAACCTCCATTCCCAAACATAGAAGATATGAGTAGCAGATGATAGCAGCCAGCAACGGAATGAAGGAAAGCTTCAGGATTGGATGAGATAGTAAGGAATGGAATCAATCATTGAGAGGCACAGTGGCAGCAAGGACATTGGGCTTGTCAGACTATTCCACTGGCCACATTTGATCTATACAGAAAGCCTCAGACTCTTGGCTGGAGAAAGCGATGGAAATAGGAAGGTTGGAGGCAAAATGGAGACATTGAAAGCTGTCTCGTGAGATGGCTATGTTGGGGAATAAAATTGTTTTTGTCTTTTGAAATGAAAGAATTTGACATGGTATATATTCCAGAGAGGACAATATGGAAGGGATTTTTTTTTAGTTAAGGTTAAGCTATACTGAACTGACAGGGTAGGATGTCTGGCATGCAGTATCACAAAAAATGAATAGTAAAGTTATACACTGAGAGGGGAGGTAGGCAAGAACATGCTGGTGGTAAGAATATTATCTCAGTTAACGTGGGAGTGATGCAACAGTTTGAAAAGCATTTAAATGCTGACTGCTGGTAGAATTGATCTGTCACAAAATGTTCTGATAAAACTTGTCAGCATTTGCATTTTTATTGCTATTGTCCATTTGAATGTTCTCCCAAAAACTCATTGATAATGGGATGAGCATTTTGCGAGGCTGTGTATGAGCAGATGCTACCTCACGTAAAAGGCAGAACAGACATTAAATGTGATGCTACATTCCCTGTGAAATGAAAGAATCAAGTGCTGAAGTTAAAGCCCTCCCAAGTAATGTCACAGCTATGCCGGCACCCTTCTGGTTCGATATACAGCAGTTCCCTTCCCTGGCAGAAATGTCTCCTTCCCTGGCAGCAGCCTCGCTGTGGAAACTGCACCCTCCATCCGCCCACCCACAGTGATCCACAGGTTCCCTCACAAACAGGGATACCCAACCAACCAACATCAGGTGTTCCTCTGGCAAGTGTCATGTCATTTTGTATTCCCAGTGACTGGTGCCTTCCTGGCCTGACAGCTTCACAGCTACTCACACTAGCAAATATACATTACAGTATATGTATTCATTTTTCTAACATGTTTATGCACTTACTGGAGTTACTTCACATCAAAATATGAAGTTAGGAGGGCTACTTTTGTGCGGTAGAGTACAATGGAATATTTTGAGTTATGTAAAGCAAAACAAAGAGACTCCATACTACCGAAATATATCTAAACCAACTTCACAAAAGACTTCAAACAAACGCTTGTTCTGTCATTTTGAGACTTACTCTTGAATAATTGCCCCAACAACATTAATAATAAAGTGTCTCCCGGAGCTGTGTCCATTGTACAATATGAATCCTGTAGGAAGTGTACAAAGGGCGCATGTGGTGTAATGATCCCTCCATTCATGATGTTCTGAATTTAATTAGCTATCGAGTATCTTTGTTGGGTTTCCTTGAACCGAGTTATGATACGGTTCACTGCAGAGACATGTTGCACAATCAGGTCCCATAGCTGTTTTGTTCACACAGTGACACATTCAAGGTCTTTGCCTGTTCCATAAATAGTTGAGAGACAAGAAGGTGCAGATACAGAAAGAGACAGCCGAATAGAAAAGACAGGTTATTTTCTTAAATACTCCCTCCAAACTCTCTGTAATAATCACAGAATGCTAGGATTGATGGCTCCATAGCGGGGGCCACTTAAATAAAAAAATCCACATGTATGTCGACACACTCCTGGACGGTCTGACAGCAGTTTATTTTGTCGTTTGATGTGATGATCCGATTCGAGTTAATAGTCATGACATGTATCTGTAGTGCATGTCTGATGAAGTATAAACCAGCTTACAGTGCAGAATGTGCTGTAGGGAGGCTCCAGCAGGGAGAATGCTGGTTTATCGTCAGCAACTATAATCTAATCTATTCTGAAGGAGAGGCTCAGGTATAGATGTAAAGATCAAGACTAGATTGGATGCCATTCTCTAATTACTTTTGACACAATTACCCTTATAGAGCAATATGGGAGTCCTCTCTAAGGTCCTCTTAACTCTCCTCTGAACTTTGTCCCAGACCCAATCCTTTGAGCAGACGGGGCACTCGCCCAAATGAATTAAGGTTTCAATTAGTCACGCTAAATGGAGCCTCATCCAAAACGGATTGGATGGGATACAGAGACTGGTGCCTTTAGGCTACTTCTAAAAGAAAGGCCTGTGAACTGAGTCATCCTCATCAAAATAATCCAGGACCCATTGAAGATGCAGGTTCGATACCTGCAGGGAAATGAGAAGCCTGAACTGTAGCTTTCTTCCATTGATCATCAGTATTATTTCAAATAAGAGTCTCCCTTGGGGGTAAGCATCTGCAATACAGCACAGTATGTGGTGGGATTTAGGCTGAACTGAATTTAGACACGGAATGACTGTACTCATCCGTTCATATTACATTGATGAGCTAACTACAGGGTGTAAAGATTGGACAGTAGAAATGTAGTCTTTCATACCAATTTGATCCCTGAAAAGGCAGATTACATTGAAGTGTTTACCAAAATAGTAAACTATTGTTAGAGCCAAGGGTTGACTAAGCCCTGGAGTGAGGAAAAATGGATTAGGATAACCAGTATTCAAACTTAAAAGGATTCTTCTGCCAGTAGATGGCACTTTTCCCACTTCACACGGTCTACTATCTCACCTCCCACAATCCGGTTATCACTGAGATCACTGCACACATCTCAAAAGCATTACTACGGCAGCCTAGACATGTAAAATGAAGCCTGTAAAAGGGAGATGACAGTCTATGATATGTTCTTTCTTCAAGTACTGTACATTCGGCACAAACAGTTTCCAAAATATATATTTTTTAAAAACCTTTCAAGCTATTTCAAGGAAATTCTCAACGCAAGATCACATTACATTAGAAAACACCAACACACATCTCTCCGTCTGGTCAATAGCCTGTTCTCAGGCAGTTAAGGAGAATAATGTTCTCATTCAGAGAACTGTGCATTCTGAGTCATGTTCAGTGTTGCCATACATTACTTACAGAACAGACTTATTTAACAGTGGTTTATGTCTGGGACAATAGTAACAAGTCACCAAACAGCAGCGATGACCAATAGGGTCTCACCAAATATTATGAATTGTTTTAAGTACAGGTATGCCCAATTGTTCCTTCAATGTGTTTTCACACACAGTCTCAGCATTTCCGAAACTGCCAAACGACTTCAGCAGAACGATTCTCAGTGTTCTTACAACACAAGATTGAATAGCAAATGTTACAAATACATCTTCAAAGGGGCGGCAGGTGGTGGTTAGAGCGTTGGGCCAGTAACAGAAAGGTTGCTAGGTTGAATCTCCGAGCTGACAAGGTAAAAATCTGTCGTTCTGCCCTTGAACAAGGCAGTTAACAGGCCGTCATTGTAAATAAGAATTTGTTCTTAACTGACTCGCCTAGTTAAATAAAGGTTAAATAAATAAATATATATAATTTAAAAAGGAAATGCACCTCTTGATGAGTGTGGGGGAGGGGAGGCATAAAAACAGATGGTCAAGTATCCTACTTTAAAGGTGAGTGGCCTCAGGTCTAAGCTTTTGTTGTGAGCTGTGAAAGATGAACCAAAGCCTGTACCGTTCCTTTCCTCGCCTGAGTACGCTACACAGTGAAGTGAAGGCAATTCTTCAATCTCATGTACTCTGCGAGTAAATTAAACATTCCTTGTGCAATCCGTCACTCGTTATGTGAATCAGGGCATCAGATATTCACATGTTAAATGGATTTCCAATTGTCACAATGTTACCAACCAACCGTTCAATCTCTATCCGAGAGCTTGACATGACTTGAAGGTCAACTGGGGTGTCTAGCTGGCTTCAACGTGAATGGGATGCGACGGAACAGAGAGCACAAATGAAGTTTCACGCAGGGCAACCTCGTCACAGCTTACTGTCAGCAGTGAGGAGAGAATCGTCAGGGGTGTCTGTAATAAATGGGTGACAGCTGTCTCTCAACACGGCATCCATCTCCCTGTTTTAACTTACATTTATTTTCCCCATGATTGCCTCTCTCAATGCTAATTCGCTGCGGAGCAGGCTGCGCCAGCCTCTATTAACAGGCTAGTTTGCGCCGCGACACTAATCGCACTCATTATTAATCATGAAGTGCAAACCAACCATTTACCCTTTTCAATATGGACGATCCCCTCATGAGGAATAGGGCATGCTTCATCCATCTTGTGGCAAGGTCACAGTGAAATAGTAAGCAACGATACCCCACTTTGGTTTTATGATGTCACACTGCATTTAAGACATTACCATGGTGATATGGCGCTAACGTAATCATTAATAGTGCCTGCGGAGAACATAAGCAGGTCTGATCACTGCTCTCAGGGCTGAATGAAATAGAATGACTGAGACATAAACAGGCATTCTATTTCGTTCCGCCCTTGAGAGCACTGATCATTTCTATCTTCGCATTACTGGAACGCAGGGATGGAAAAATCACCACAGGAACAAGGCCTATATATATGTTTCAGTTTGCAAGTCACAACAGCAGCTTGCATGACAGCATGCCTTTGAAGAATGGGAAAGAAAGGGTTAAATTCCCTCTCTGCTGAGTTTGAGAAGCATCAATGGCTGACTCTATAATGTTGTTTTATGATCACTTTATGTGTCCACCTATGTTCCCTCTAGAACTCCATATTTCATGGGCTAATCATAGATGGTCTGTGGTAATCCATTCAAATGACTCTTCACTTCAATTAATTACTGTCCCAGGTGGACTAGAACCGGGCACTTAAAGCTAGAACCCTTAATTGAAGCAATAACAAAGTGTCACCCGCCTGTGTTTTGGTACAAACCTGAGGGAGGGCCTGAAGAAATGTAACCACTCTCAAATTCATAGACAGAGATGTGGATACAAGGACTGACCATCTATGATATCTAAATTATAGTTTTAACCATTTTTTTTAAGCCTATACAGTGTTTGTTTACATTTACATTGTTTACAGACATTGGAGTAAAACATGCTTGTATTCTGGGTTCTGATGGGGTATGACTGTTGAGCTAAGCTCATGAGGCATAAGTTATATTCTTCAAGAATCAATGGGTATACACTGAGTATACCAAACATTCGGAACACTTTCCTAATATTGAGGTCCACCCCCCCCCCCCTTATGACCTCAGAACAGCCTCAATTCGCCGGGGCATGGACTCTACGAGGTGTCGAAAGCTTTTCACGGGAATGCTGGCCCATGTTGGAGATGTACCTGGGAAGAATTTCAAGGCCTACCCTCAAACTCAGTGCCTCTTTGCTTGACATCATGGGAAAATCAAAAGAAATCAGCCAAGACCTCAGAAAGAAAATTGTAGACCTCCAGAAGTCTGCTTCGTCCTTGGGAGTAATTTCCAAACGCCTGAAGGTACCACGTTCATCAGTACAAACAATAGTACGCAAGTATAAACACCATGTGACCACGCAGTCATCATACCGCTCAGGAAGGAGACACATTCTGTCTCCTAGAGGTGAACTTACTTTGGTGTGAAATGTGCAAATCAATCCCAGAACAACAGAAAAGGACCGTGTGAAGATGCTGGAGGAAACAGGTACAAAAGTATCTATATCCACAGTAAAACGAGTCCTATATCGACATAACCTGAAACGCCGCTCAGCAAGGAAAAAGCCACTGCTCCAAAACCGCCATAAAAAAAGCCAAACTATGGTTTGTAACTGCACATGTGGACAAAGATTGTACTTTTTGGAGAAATGTCCTCTGGTCTGATGAAACAGAAATGGAATTGTTTGGCCATAATGACCATCGTTATGTTTGGAGGAAGAAGGAGGAGGCTTGCAAGTCGAAGCGCACCATCCCAACGACGAAGCACGGGGGTGGCAGCTTCATGTTGTGGGGGTGCTTTGCTGCAGGAGGGACTGGTGCACATCACAAAATAGATGGCATTATGAGGTAGGAAAATTATGTGGATATATTGAAGCAACATCTCAAGACATCAGTCAGGAAAGTTAAAGCTTAGTCGCAAATGGGTCTTCCAAATGGACAATGACCCCAAGCATACTTACCAAGATGTGGCAAAATGGCTTAAGGACAACAAAGTCAAGGTATTGGAATGGCCATCACAAAGCCCTGACCTCAATCCCATAGAACTGAAAAAGCGTGTGCGAGCAAGGAGGCCTACAAACCTGACTCAGTTACATCAGCTCTGTCAGGGGCAATGGAACAAAATTCACCTAACTTATTGTGAGAAGCTTGTGGAAGGCTACCAAAAACATTTGACCCAAGTTGAACAATTTAAAGGCAATGCCACAACCTACTAATTGAGTGTATCTAAACTTCTGACCCACTGGGATTGAGATGAAATAAATAAAAACTGAAATAAGTAATTCTCTCTACTATTATTCTGACATTTCACGTTCTTAAAATTAAGTGGTGATCCTAACTGACCTAAGACAGGGCATTTTTACCAGGATTAAATATCAGGAATTGTGAAAAACTGGGTTTAAATGTATTTGGCTAAGGTGTACGTAAACTTCTGACTTCACCTGTACATGTAGGTAGAGTTAAAGTGACTGTGCATAGATAATAAACAGAGTGGCAGCAGTGTAAAAGAGGGGGGGGGGGGCTTCCTCTGGCACCATCTGGTATAGAGATCCTTGATGGCAGGAAGCTTGGCCCAAGTGATGTACTGGGCAGTATGCACTACCCTCCGTTGTGCCTTGTGGTCGGAGGCCGAGCAGTTGCCATACCAGGCAGTGATGCTCTCGATGGTGCAGCTGTAGAACGTGAGGATCTGAGAACCCATACATCTTTTCAGTCTCCTGAGGGGGAATATGCTTTTTCTTACCCTCTTCACGACTGTCTTGGTGTGTTTGGACCATGATAGTTTGTTGGTGATGTGGACACCAAGGAACTTGAAGCTCTCAACCTGCTCCACTACAGCCCTATCGATGAGAATGGGGGCGTGCTCGGTCCTACTTTTCCTGTAGTCCACAATCATCCCCTTTGTCTTGATCACGTTGAGGGAGAGATTGTTATCCTGGCACCACACGGCCAGGTCTCTGACCTCCTCTCTGACATAAAGGCTCATATTTGTCATTGATCAGGCCTACCACTGTATTGTTGTCGGCAAACGTAATGCTGGTATTGGCCATGCAGTCATGGGAGTACAGGGAGTACAGGAGGGGACATTCTTGATACACACAATAGACTGTTGAGTGTGAAAAACCCAGTTGTGTTGCAGTTCTTGACACAAACCGGTGAGCCTGGCACCTACCACCATACTCCGTTCAAAGGCACTTAAATCTTTTGTCTTGCCCATTCATCCTCTGATTGGCAAAGACACACAATCAATGTTTCAATTGTCTAAAGGCTTAAAAATCCTTCTTTAACCTGTCTTCTCCCCTTCATCTACACTGATTGAAGTGGATTTAACAAGTGACATCAATAAGGGATCATAGCTTACACCTGGATTCACCTGGTCAGTTTATGTCATGGAAAGAGCAGGTGTCCTTAATGTTTTGTATAGTCATTAGGACCGGAGCCGTCTTGACCACCATCTCTAGTGGCTTGTAATGGGTAGTATATGGTGTTGTAGGTCCATTGCTGCTTTACATTCAACTCCAGCTGTTAAGTTCAAGGATATTTGAAGGCTGTTTCTTGTAGACTAAATATAGAACATGGAAAATCAATTGTGTTGATTGAGCACCTCTGGGCCCTGGCCTTTTCACAGGTGTTTGTGGATGTTTTCATTTGAATTCTCATAACTGTGTTTTTCCTTGAGTTCAGGCCGTAGTTATATGAATTGCAATGCATCATATTTAGCAGGCTGCAGGAAAAAAACATTGGCGGAATGCATCATCAAGCCTGTTTGTTGATTAAAATGTCGTTCTCTCAATCCAGGCTCTGTCAGGTGGATGGGATTGCACTGGGGAAATGGTACATATGTTTGCTTCACTGCAAGTGATAAAAGCACCTCAAAGACATCAAAAGGTCACTCCTATGCCTCCAACCCTTAACCTGTCTCAGCACTGAATACATTGCCCCACAGTATCAATTTAGCATTGATACCTGTATCAGTTATGTATGAAACTTACTAAAATAGGTGCCATTTGTCTTTCTCTGGGTGCCAACATATATACAGTACCATTCAAAAGTTTGGACACACCTACTCATTCAAGGGTTTTTCTTTATTTTTACAATTTTGTAAATTGAAGAATAATTGAAGAATAATAGTGAAGACATCAAAACTATGAAATAACATATATGGAATTATGTAGTAACCCAAAAATATATTTTATATTTGAGATTCTTCAAAGTAGCCACCCTTTGCCTTAATGACAGCTTTGCACACTCTTGGCATTTGCTCAACCAGCTTCATGAGGTAGTCACCTGGAATGCATTTCAATGTTAATTTGCGGAATTTCTTTCCTTCTTAATGCGTTTGAGCCAAACAGTTGTGTTGTGACAAGGTAGAGATGGTATACAGAAGATAGCCCTATTTGGTAAAAGACCAAGTCCATATTATGGCAAGAACAGGTCAGTCAATACGGAACATTTCAATAACTTTGAAAGTTTCTTCAAGTGCAGTCGCTAAAAACCATGAGAGCCAGATGAAACTGTCTCTTATGAGGACCGCCACAGGAAAGTATTACTCAGATTTACCTCTACTGTGGAGGATAAGATCATTAGAGTTACCAGCCTCATGAATTGCAGCCCAAATAAATGCTTCACAGAGTTCTAGTAACAGACACATCTCAACATCAACTCTTCAGAGGAGACTGAGGGAATCAGGCCTTCATGATTGAATTGCTGCAAAGAAACCACTACTAACGGACAACAATAATAAGAAGAGAGTTGCTTGGACCAAGAAACATGAGCAATGGGCATAAGCGGGAAAGTCCAAATTTTAGATTTTTGGTTCCAACCGCCGTGTCTGTGAGACGCAGAGTAGGTGAACGGATGATCTCTGCATGTGTGGTTCCCACTGTGAAGCATAGAGGAGGAGGTGTGATGGCGTGGTGGTGCTTTGCTGGTGAAACTGTCAGTGATTTATTTAGAATTCAAGGCACACTTAACCAGCATGGCCACCACAACATTCTGCAGCGATACGCCATCCCATCTAGTTTGCACTTTGTAGGATTATCATGTGTTTTTCAACAGGAAAATGACCAAAACACATCTCCAGGCTGTGTAAGGACTATTTTCCAAATAGAGTGATGGAGTGCTGCATCAGATGACCTGGCCTCCACAATCCCCTGACCTCAACCCAATTGAGATGATTTAGGATGAGTTGGACCGCAGAGTGAAAGGAAAAGCAGTCAACAAGTGCTCAGCATATGTGGGAACTCCTTCAAGACTATCGGAAAATCATTCCTCATGAAGCTGGTTGAGAGAATGCCAAGAGTGTGCAAAGCTGTCACCAAGGAAAAGGGTGGCTCCTTTGAAGAATCTCAAATAAAAAATACATTTTTATTTGTTTAACACTTTTTTGGTTACTACATGATTACATATGTATAATTTCATAGTTTTGATGTTTACACTTTTATTCTACATTGTAGAAAATATTAAAAATAAAGAAAAACCCTTGAATGAGTAGGTGTGTCAAAACTGTTGACTGGTACTGTATATAAAAAAGCGAATCAGAAGACTGGTATCTGATAGTTCCGACCTGGTCTCAGAGCATTTTGTATTATTCTGTATGTAAATCCAATACACTCCATTTCTTTTTTTCAAAGCTTAAAACTGCGTGTAGGTTGTTGCATCCATCAATGCAATTGTCTGCATAAATTCCAATCCCCCATATATTTTTTTGTGGTATATATAGAATATATAGAAGTTAACATACACTCAATTAGTATTTGGTAGCATTGCCTTCAAATTGTTTAACTTGGGTCAAACGTTTCAGGTAGCCTTCCACAAGCTTCCCACAATAAGTTGGGTGAATTTTGGCCCATTCCTCTTGACAGAGCTGATGTAATTGAGTCAGGTTTGTAGGCCTCCTTGCTCGCACACGCTTTTTCAGTTCTGCCAACAAATCTTCTATAGGATTGAGGTCAGGGCTTTGTGATGGCCACTCCAATACCTACCACCCCTCCCTCCATTGGAGTAAACTAACAAACAATAACACTTAGGCTTTTACTGACGGCTTATACATTCTATACACATTTTACAGACAATCTATTTTACAATAGTTATATTTTGTTGGTTTCTAGTCCTGGCCTTCCTCTATTTCTGATGTTCATCCAGTTTGATTTCTATTTGCCATATATTTGTAACTTTGCAATTTCACAACATTTCTGAACCTATATACATTTGACAGACCCCGTATGTTTTACATTGGTTATCCTGTTATTAGTCCCACCCTTCAGCTCTATTCAACCTCTCCCATCGATCTCTTAACATCATCCATATTGGATTTCTATTTGCCATTTATTTTTCGACTATGCTGTGATGCTTCACAAATGTACTGAACCTTTCTATTCTCATAGTTTCTACAGATTGTAAATTAAAGATAAAATGTTTTGCTAAAATAATTAGTATATTATTGATCGATTGACTATGGCTTTTCAAATGAGTTCTAGGTAAATGTTGCAATTCTTCAGCAATTCCTGGACCTGTGACCAAAAAACGAGCTACAAACAGTATGGACAGTACCAAAATAAATGATCTAATGACTCTGCCTCCTCGCAGCAAAATCAGCAGAGCTGGGAAAAGTGTATCCTTCTCATATGGCATGTATTAATTTGTGGATGTCCATCCCCCATTTCGTATGATATGTTATGAATTCCAATTTGTATGATATGTTACGAGTTTGCTTAACTTACAAAATGTTACGAATTTCGAAAATGTACTGTATGCTACGAATTTTACAAATAGTAGCTAGTTGGCTAATGTTAGCTAGGCTAGGGGTTAGTGGTAAGGGTTAAGGTTAGAGTTAAGTTTAGGAGTTAGGTAAAAGGGTTAAGGTTAGGGGAAGGGTTAGCTAACATGCTAAGATGTTGCAAATGACTTACAAAGTAGGTTGTTCATGATGAGTTTCAAACTCACAACCTCTGGGTTGCTAGACATTTGTGTTATACACCCACTTATCCACCTCTACCAGCCTTAAGTAACCATCTTATCTAACCATACCAAACGTAACATATCATACTTATTTGTGTGTCCCTGATTTCCATTTACTATGTTACGTCTAGTCTATGAGACCAGGCTGATAGTTCTTGTTCCTCTCACCAACTCACTAACATAGAGATAATATTTCACAAACTGCACCTTATCAGAGGTGTGATTGGCGTTTCTTCATATTCTCACAGTCCAGTGTGCAGTGGCTCTACGGTGCTAAATGTCAGTCAGTAGAGATGAGAACCAGTTTAAAGCTGATGCTGCAACGACCTACTCTACTCTTTTTAAATGACTCATATAGATAAAATGATTGTGCAGGGGAGTTAATGGCCATGGCAGGGAAAAGCACCAGGGATCCCCTTGATGATGGAAATTGTGACATTTGGCATATGCAATTGTGCAGATTTTTGCTGCAGAACAGCATTCATGACATAGTGGAAACATATTTACATCAAACAGTATTTTGTTGTGTGAAACATACTGCATGTGGCTTGAAAAATAACAGCCCTATAGGACAGCGACGGACCTCATCATTTAAGTTTGAGGTATTTTGCAATAACTTCACCAATACAGTAGCCTTCACAGAGTATGATATTCTTATAATACGTATTTATTTATTTTTTCAGATAAATGTAATTTTGAGGAAGAATGACCTTACTGCACAGTATGTGTGTGAGGGATAGTATATTGACAGCACAACCATATGAGACAAACAATAAATAGGAAGCCTGTATGTGATTCAAGGCCAGAGGTGAAGGGAGCATGAAGGTTAGCAGTGGAAATCTATTCCGAGTCGATGTCAGTCAACGTTCTCCGATGTCATGAGCATGTCTTCCAGGGGGGGTTCTCAGTCCTCTAGTCTCACTATTAGGGGAAGATTTACTGTCCCCACAGGGGCTTTAATGATAAGGCCTGGATGTACAGAATAAATAAAAACAAATAAAACCTCCCCTGTCTCTATAACTTAGAGGGTAAAGGTTTTAAACACTGCCACACTGGTTTCTTACTATTCTCCATTTTGTGTCATATTGCACGTAATGCCACAGTGAATCTTGATCTCAATTGCCTCTACAGTACCATGGGAACAATAGGCGATGTTCCATAGTTTTACCACAGCATTCTTTCTGGACAGGCTCTGTCCCTTGTGACACGTGTCAAAGAAAGCAGCTTGGCACAGAGGGCCCTCACCTCTTTTCAACTGTTTAACTTCCAGACGTCCTCAACATCCGTCAAAGCAAAGTGTCAATCACAGGTTCAAAGTGGTCATTAAAAACCATACTCACAGTCTGTATTGTCTCCTCAGTTTCAAGGCTCAGTTAGAGGAACTAAATAGAATGAGTGCATGGACTTGAAGTCGACCCCTTTGGGTCATCCTCAGATGAGAAGTCAACATGTTGCTTTTTTACTAAAGTAGGGCTCCCGAGGGCAGTACATCACCACTGTTGATACTGGAGAGATTAAATCAACGCCAGTCTATTGATCTAGCTATCCAGGCGTTCACATTGATGTGCTCAACTGTGATAACATTTTGAAGTCCTTCCAAATGTGCCACTCTCGCTAGTGATTGACAAAGACAGATCAAAAGGCAATTTTCCTCACATTGAAATCTAGTTGCCATGGACACTGACATTGTTTGAAATCAAAGGGAAACAGTGTCAATATTAGCTCCAGTTTGAAATTATAATCAAAAATTGTAACAGGTAAAAAATCATTAAAACATGAAAAGCTAATAGATTAAAGAGTTCTAATCCTGCTCCTGATGTGCATAATAAATATCATATTTTAGTAACCCTTGCATTGGTGAGCATATTATAACTATAGATGGTTTGACATTATGGACTCAGGAAAGATTGCTCTTCATGGTATCTACAATTCAGTCCATACACAATTGTGTAAGTTCTTAGATGCCTTCTTCAAAGATTGACAGAGAGCAGCATACCACAATGTGTTCGACACACCCTGATCTGTTTCACCTGTCTTTGTGCTTGTCTCCACCCCCCTCCAGGTGTCGCCCATCTTCCTCATTATCCCCAGTATATTTATACCTGTGACCTCTGTTTGTCTGTTGCCAGTTCGTCTTCTCTTGTCATGTCTTACCAGTGTCTTTTCCTGTCTCACTGCGTTCTCAAGTTCTGTTTCCTAGTTTCCATGGTTCTGACCATTCTGCCTGCCCTGACCCAGAGCCTGTCTGCTGTTCTGTACCTTATTGTCTCTGCCCTGGATTACGGACCTCTGCCTGCCTTTTATTGTCTTTTGCCTGCCCCCTGTTTGGGTCAATAAACATCTGTGCATCTGGGTCTTATCCTGAGTTCTGATAGTGTTGTATTGTCTTTAAAAAAATGACAGAGATTTGAGCCTTTACCTTAACAGCAGACAACACGGCTATCTGTGGTTCTACCAACAGATTCCATCCCTTTAGGGTTTAACAAGGAGAGTTTGAGGCGTTCTAGCAGTTAACCTTGGTTAAATTCCTGTTCCCATGCTGTTTATTCTCCACTGTCCTCGGATTCTCCACAATGTGAAAAACATGACAGTTGTTGAGGTACTGACTACAAGTTCTCAGAGAATATGTTCAGATTGACCAGTCTGAATCCCTTTACCATTCAGTCTCTAGATTGCTGGCACTCAAGCATAGGGAGGGTATTGTGTTTCTTCCCTGGTTTACATTCACTCTTTTGCAGGTTTTACCATATCATTTCTGCCATCCTAGACACATTTCCTCATCTGCTTGGTACTGCACTTATGCACTATTTTCCATACACTAACTATATGACAGGTTAATATTTAAGTCATAATGCCCTCAAAGCAAGTGTTTGGAGGATACATTGGCACGGGTGTTGTTAGGCTCGAGACGAAGTGGAGGGCCGGCAAATCGTGCCAATGTATCCTCCAAACACCGGCATTAAGGGCATTATCACTTTTATACAACGGATTAGTAACAAATTGAAATTATATTTTCATGAAAAAAAATATTTTTATGAACTTAATCATTCTACCCAATCATTCCTTCAACAAGATTTAGTCCCGACACAAATCTAGGGTTGCTACCCAAGCCGGCTGGTCGTTCATATATCAGTTCGATTGCCAGCGACTTGACCCTGTCATTCAGTCTTTTTGTTCTGTGTTGCCATACTGGCTGGCAACGCTCTTAACCCTTGCTTGCTAGCTAGCCAACTACAGCTAATTTACTGTCATGTCAAACAGTGCAGCCAGAATAACAACAGTAGCTGCATTTACATTTGTTTAAGCTGTTTTCTCGTGACATTTATTTGGATATATCCATAACAATGAGCTAATGAGGCACAATTTCACCTGGCATAGAAAATGTGCTCTCTCGTCAGGACACTGTTGTTCAGAGGAGCTAGCCAACAACACAGCTAACAATTTCACTTCAAACTGAAGCTGGAAAGATTGCAAACTACCTGCACTTCGTTTTGTTTTACCTGTCTTCAATTGACATTTCTTTGTATATATCAATAAAAATTATGCCCGCTGATTCATGATTTCGACTGTCTGAGAATCGCTGTCTGCCTGTCTGTCTCATCTCGACTACCGACCCCTACACCTTCTTTACTATGGGACAGCTGGAGATCGAAATGTTAGAGAGACAGCAAGGTTTATACAAATCTTCGCTGTTGAAATCTAAATGTTGGTCTAAAAGAAATGTAAGATAATGTCTAGATGCTTTTTAAAGTGGAAATCAAGTTTCTAAATTGCCTGGTTGGGCTGATGAGACACTGGATTGCACAGTAAGATGGAGAGTAAATAGTCATTTTCGTGTCATAGATTTAGCTGGTGGAATAGACACTGGCTGGAATGCTCTTTTAACCAATCAGAATTCAGGATTTGACCCATCCGTTGTATAAAGTCTACCAGACTTACTGTCTATCCTGTACTCTATCCACCATTCATAGTGACAATAGTGGTAGGTGGATCGTTTGTCCAGATCTGCATTTGGCTAACTAGCAATCATACCACACATAAAAGCATTCAAAGCTGCATCAATTTTCCATATGAATCCACAAGAACAAATAGGTACAGCTGATAGGCAGCGGAGAAACCAGGTGCATAATTGCGCATGAAAGGACAGTGAAGACATGAGACATGCAGCTCAAAAATCTTTCCTATTGATCTAGTTTAGGGACATTACAATTATCCTACCTATAGTAGTCTACAACACCGCAATTACAATTAATAATTGCATTATTATACTTGCAGTGAAAATGTCATTTGAAAAGCAGTGGGAAAGCCCTGTAATTTGAATGTTTTTGAATTCAATTTCTATTTTTTTATTTTTTTATTTAACCTTTATTTAACTAGGCAAGTCAGTTAATTAAGAACAAATGTTGTATTTACAATGACGGTCTACCCCGGCCAAACCACTGACGACTCTGGGCCAGTTCTGCTCCGCCCTATGGGATCGGTGGATCAGTGGGTGGGTCTTCTCTCTACAGTTTATAAGGTCTAGAAAGGAACAGTAGCAAGCCCGTCTGGGTGTATTTTGACTTCTGTTTTATTTTCTATTTTACTAAGCTGCGCTGTCTGTTGCAGATCATCATTCTCGCAAGTCGTCCTATAATAGTGTGGCCACATACACGCTCCTGGCAGGTCCAGTTATTCAGGGACGCTTAACACATGCTCTGCCTCCTCTCCAACCCAAGCCTAAATACTGTATGTGTAATTTAACTATTTAAATGTATTACTTTTAATATGTGGCACAAACACAACCAATCACAATGTTTGGTTCGAAATTCACTTGTAGGCATGCTCACGTTCATCCAAAATATAATTTCAGCATCCTCAAAATGGCTTGACATTAACCAGGTTTCCATTCAACCTTTTTATGCGAGGAAAGTACATGTCGTATGAAAAATGTCAGGATATCATGGAAAAGCATACCATTTATTACATTACAGGTGAAATAATGATGAACTTCACAGGGTGGTGAAAGTGCACAGTGATGAGCTTGATGCGCCTTTCAATAAATATTGAGGGTCTTGTTCTAATGTGTCAAAAGAATCGATGCTTAGCTGCAGTTTGACAAATAAAAATAATGTTGCACTTTTGTCCATAATAATCTGATCATGTAGCCTACACACACGCACACTGTGTTTGTGAGCTGTTGTCTAGAGCACACATGCCAATACCAGAGTGGACACATTCACTATACCTACACCACATTTTTGGTGACAAAACCAGTAGACCTAGACCTAAAATGCAATGGAAATCCATTTAACTTGTATTTTATTTATTCGGTACATGAGAATTGAACCACAAAAGTTATTTTCATTTGCACTATGTATTTATGCACATCATTTTATCCACAACAAATTAAATTAGATGGAAACACAACTCTGATGGGATAACACAATCTCACACTCAGTCTGTGCAAATATGTAGAAAAAGTATTTGGCTTAATTTGTAGGAAAATACATTTTGGGGGGGGGGCAAGCTTTGGAACAATCTGTTGAAAGATATTGGAGCAATGCATTTTGGGCAATGGTGTTCTACACTGCCTTTTTTTGTATCACAAATTTATTTATATAAAAAAACAAGTGTTTACAACCCAATATTGTTAATCATGGGCGGCAGGTAGCCTAGTGGTTAGAGCGTTGGGCTAGTAACAGAAAGGTTGCTGGATTGAATCCCCGAGCTGACAAGTGTCACGCCTTGGTCTTAGTATTTTGTGTTTTCTTTATTATTTGTTCAGGCCAGGGTGTGACATGGGTTTATTCTGTTGTCGTATTGGGGTTTTTGTAGGCATTGGGATTGTGGCTGATTAGGGGTGTGTCTAGCATAGGCTTGGCTGCCTGAGGCGGTTCTCAATCAGAGTCAGGTGATTCTCGTTGTCTCTGATTGGGAACCATATTTAGGTAGCCTGGGTTTTACTGTGTATTTTGTGGGTGATTGTTCCTGTCTTAGTGTTTTTTGTATTTCACCAGATAGGCTGTTTCAGTTTTCATTATTTCATTTCGTTAGTTTTGTAGTTTCTGCATGTATAGGTTTTCCTTCATTAAAATATATCATGAATCATCACCACGCTGCATTTTGGTCTGATCCTTGTTCTACCTCTTCGTCAGAGGAGGAGATAGAAGAGAGCCGTTACAGAATCACCCACCACACCCGGACCGAGCGGCGTGGTAACAGGCAGCGACAGCAGGAGCAGCGAAAGGAGGAATGGACATGGGAGGACGTTATGGACAGCAGGAGTATGGAGTATACGACGTGGGAGGAAATAGACAGGTGGGCGGTCGACCCAGAGAGAGTGCCGGAGCCCGCCTGGGATTCGCTGGAGCAGTGCGAAGAGGGCTATAGGAGAATGGAGTCGAAGAGAAAGACACGGCGGCGCAGAAAGAAACCTGAAAGTCAGCCCCAAAAATGTATTGGGGGGGGGCTCAGGGAGAGAGTGGCAGAGTCAGGAGTCAGACCTGAGCCAACTCTCCCTGTTAATCGTGAGGAGCAGCGATCAAAGGACTTCTGGACTTGGGAAGAGATATTGGACGGAAAAGGACCATGGGCACAGCCTGGTGAATATCGACGCCCCAAAGAAGAACTGGAGGCGGCGAGAGCGGAGAGGCGCTTGTATGAAGAGGCAGCACGGCGACGCAGATGGAAGCCTGAGAGTCACCTCCAAAAATGTATTGGGGGGGAGCTCACAGGGAGTATGGCGATGCCAGGTAGGAGACCTGCGCAAACTCCCTGTGCTTACCGGGGGGCTAGAGAGACCGGGCAGGCACCGTGTTATGCTATGGAGCGCACGGTGTCTCCAGTGCGGGTGCATAGCCCGGTGCGGTACATACCAGCTCTTCGTATTGGCCGGGCTAGAGTGGGCATCGAGCCAGGTAAAGTTGGGCAGGCTTGGTGCTCAAGAGCTCCAGTGCGCCTGCACGGTCCGGTCTATACAGAGCCACCTCCACACACCAGTCCTCCGGTGGCAGCTCCCCACACCAGGCTTCCTGTGCGTGTTCTCGATCCAGTACCACCAGTTCCGGCACCACGCACCAGGCCTTCAGTGTGCCTCGCCTGTTCAGCACAGCCAGAGCCTTCCTTCCCTCTAGCGTTGCCGGAGCCTCCCGCCTGTTCAGCGCAGCCAGCATTTTCCTCCTCTCCTGCGCTGTCGGAGTCTCCCGCCTGTTCAGCGCTTCCAGAGCCTTCCTCTTCTACAGCGCTGCCGGAGCCTCCTGCCTGTTCAACGCAGCCAGACCTGCCAGTCTGCATGGAGCAGCCAGAGCTGTCAGCCTGCATGGAGCAGCCAGAGCTGTCAGCCTGCATGGAGCAGCCTGAGCTGTCAGTCTGCATGGAGCAGCCAGAGCTGCCAGTCTGCATGGAGCAGCCAGAGCTGCCAGTCTGCATGGAGAAGCCAGAGCTGTCAATCTGCATGGAGCAGCCAGAGTTGCCAATCTACATGGAGCAGCCAGAGCTGTCAGTCTGCATGGAGCAGCCAGAGCAGCTAGATCCGCCAGTCAGCCATGATCTTCCAGATCTGCCAGTCAACCAGACTCTTCCAGATCTGCCAGTCAACCAGACTCTTCCAGATCTGCCAGTCAACCAGACTCTTCCAGATCCGCCAGCCAGCCAGGATCTGCCGGAGCCAACTACCTGCCTGAGCTTCATCTCAGTACTGGGCTTCCTCTCAGTACTGGGCTTCCTCTCAGTACTGGGCTTCCTCTCAGTACTGGGCTTCCCCTCAGTCCCGGGCTTCCCTCAGTCCCGGGCTTCCCCTCAGTCCCAGGCTTCCCCTCAGTCCCGGGCTGCCCCTCAGTCCCGAGCTTCCCCTCAGTCCCGAGCTTCCCCTCAGTCCCGAGCTTCCCCTCAGTCCCGAGCTTCCCTCAGTCCCGAGCTTCCCCTCAGTCCCGAGCTTCCCCTCAGTCCCGAGCTGCCTCAGTCCCGAGCTGCCCCTCAGTCCCGAGCTGCCCCTCAGTCACGAGCTGCCCCTCAGTCCAGTGGGGTTCTGGGTGAGGACTACGAGGTCATGGTCGGCGGCGAGGGTGGACTATCCCAGGACGCAAGGGGGAGGAACTAAGACATTTATGGAGTGGGGTCCACGTCCCGAGCCGGAGCCGGAGCCGCCACCATGGACAGACGCCCACCCGGACCCTCCCTATGGTTTTGAGGTGCGTCCGGGAGTCCGGGTTCTGTCACGCCTTGGTCTTAGTATTTTGTGTTTTCTTTATTATTTGTTCAGGCCAGTGTGTGACATGGGTTTATTGTGTTGTCGTATTGGGGTTTTTGTAGGCATTGGGATTGTGGCTGATTAGGGGTGTGTCTAGCATAGGCTTGGCTGCCTGAGGCGGTTCTCAATCAGAGTCAGGTGATTCTCGTTGTCTCTGATTGGGAACCATATTTAGGTAGCCTGGGTTTTACTGTGTATTTTGTGGGTGATTGTTCCTGTCTTAGTGTTTTTTGTATTTCACCAGATAGGCTGTTTCGGTTTTCATTATTTCATTTCGTTAGTTTTGTAGTTTCTGCATGTATAGGTTTTCCTTCATTAAAATATATCATGAATCATCACCACGCTGCATTTTGGTCCGATCCTTGTTCTACCTCTTCGTCAGAGGAGGAGATAGAAGAGAGCCGTTACAACAAGGTAAAAAGTTGTATTTGTCCGATTTTTCGTTTTATTTTCTGTGGTATCGATGAAGGTATTTGATTGGGGAATGGGGATACATTATCATGATGGGAATTAAATAACCAATAATGGGAATTAAATAACCAATAAGTGTGGGGAAACAGAAGACCCGTAAAAATTGAAAATCTGTTTGGTTTAAATTCCCCTGGTGAAACTGCATGGCATTTGCAACTATAACGAGTCTGTACTGTGATCAATTATGCCATTTCAATGCAGTTAATAAACAGGTTCATGTAAAATAATGAATTATGTTGACTTACACTTATGGCACTTCCAAGGCCGTTTCACGATGATTGTTATGGTCGTGTCAATCATGTTATATACTTAAGCTATTGTAACAAGCCTTATTCCAGCATTGTAGGCCTACTGCCTCTGCCCAGAGGCCTACTAGGAATTCATGGCAACGGCCGTTAGAGCTCACTTTGCCACGTATGAGCCCTGGTTAGAGTCCTCATTGCAGCTTTCCCTTTCTTCCGCTACATTGATGGCAGCGTTGGGATCACGTTCAGCTCGCACCTAGTTATGTGATCTAGTGGTGGGAAGTCGTCCGGGTTAGGGAGGGTTTGGCCGGTAGGGATATCCTTGTCTCATCGCGCACTAGCGACCCCTGTGGCGGGCCAGGAGCAGTGCACGCTAACCAGGTCGCCAGGGGCACGGTGTTTCCTCCGACGCATTGGTGCGGCTGGCTTCCGGGTTGGATACGCGCTGTGTTAAGAAGCAGTGCGGCTTGGTTGGGTTGTGTTTCGGAGGATGCATACGGGAGTTGTAGCGATGAGACAAGATAGTAACTACTAATAGTTAGAGAAAAAGGGAGGTAAAATTTAAAATAAAATTTTTATTTAAAAAAAGTTGCCTGAAGCTGAATGGAAAGTGCCAAACCCAGACCAGTTATTCAGAAGAAAATCCTCTGTATGTCTAATTTGCATAAGTTCACTTACCTGTGTGGACCCAAAACAAACACGTTCTACACCTTTACAAAGTACCTGTTTAAAGTGTTATTACATACATGATGTTCTTTTGTTAAAGCTTATGCATATAATAACCTGACAATGATCCACATCATATGGTAGACAAATAATGTAAGTGTAATGTAAGTATTAATAATTAATTAATAATGTAAGCTCTGCAGCAAAACACAACTATCCGTTATTTAGGATGCAAACCACTAATATGAATCACTGTTGATCCATCCTGTTCTGATCTAATGAGGCGGATGTAGGATTTTCTATGGCCTAGAATCAAGGCCTTTCCCAGTCATGAAGGATGAAGCTAGGCCTCTCTTGGTTCTCATTGGCAAAGACTGAACTCTAATTAGGGGCTATATGTCAGACTCTCCTATACCACTCTGCCCAACATGTTATACCCCAAACGTTGTAAATGAACCCTTTTATAGGGTGATATAACGTGTATGATTGTTATTAGAGCTGTGAAACCCATAGCTGAATGGCTCAGACTGAGCATTTCTCACTGGAAATTGCTGCTGACATTGAACATAGCCTAGGGTTAGGTTATTCAATTAATTTCAGACTCTCATATACCACATTTCCAAACTTCTTATACCCCATAGGTTGTAAATACAACTTTTTTAAGCTGATTCAACTTGTATCATTATTATAGAGCTGTGAAACCAATTGCCGAATGGCTTCATTTATTTATGGTGAGCAATTTCCATTTTATAACAGGTAGGGTCCATTTATTTACAGTAGAGTGTTGATTAATTATTGCTTTCTTCAGTGGAAATACAGAATATGTATAAAAATGCCAAATATTCCAAAAGCTAAATCAGGTAGAGATTTAGGGCTATTTAACCATGTTAATCATTACTGAAACATGCAACTGCAAACATTTAACCAGTTAAAGATTAGGAATACATGACAGATACAACATTTTTATAAAAAATGATGAATACAAAAGTCAAGAGTTGGCTATAACATCAGTAAAAACAAAGTGAGTGTGTGTACATATGTGTGTAAGTGTTGGTGTGTAAGTGTAAGTGTATAATGGTGTGTATTATATAATTTCCCAACATGAAATTGTGTCCACATTCCCCAATTAAATATCTTCATCGATACCACAAAAAACAAAAAACGGTATTTTTTCTCCAATCTGGGAACCCTCATAAAATTCAACATACAGTGCATTCGGAAGGTATTCAGACCCCTTGACTTTTTACACATTTTGTTACATTACAGCCTTATTCTAAAATGAAATAAATTGTTATTTTTCTTAATAAATATACACACTATCATTTATTATTTACACCTTTATTTAACCAGGTAGGCTAGTTGAGAACAAGTTCTCATTTGCAACTGTGACCTGGCCAAGATAAAGCAAAGCAATTTGACACATACAACAACACAGAGTTACACATGGAATAAACAAACATACAATCAATATATACAGCATGTGCAAATGAGGTAGGATAAGAGAGGTAAGGTAATAAATAGGCTATGGTGGCAAATTAATTACAAATAGCAATTAAACACTGGAATGGTAGTATGTGCAGAAGATAAATGTGCAAGTTGAGATACTGGGGTGCAAAGGAGCAAGATAAATAAATAAATAAATACAGTATGGGGATGAGATAGACTGGATGGGCTATTTACAGATGAGCTATCTACAGGTGCAGTGATCTGTGAGCTGCTCTAACAGCTGGTGCTTAGTGAGGGAGGTAAGTGTCTCCAGCTTCAGAGATTTTTGCAGTTCGTTCCAGTCATTGGCGGCAGAGAATTGGAAGGAGAGCCGGCCAAAGGAAGAATTGGCTTTGGGGGTGACCAGTGAGATATACCTGCTGGAGCGCGTGCTATGGATGGGTGCTGCTATGGTGACCAGTGAGTTGAGATAAGGCTTTACCTAGCAGAGACTTGTAGATGACCTGGAGCCAGTGGGTTTGGAGACGAGTATGAAGCGAGGGCCAGCCAACGAGAGCATACAGGTCACAGGAGTGGGTAGTATATGGGGCTTTGGTTACAAAACGGATGGCACTGTGATAGACTGCATCCAATTTATTGAGTAGGGTATTGGAGCCTATTTTGTAAATGACATCACCGAAGTCGAGGATCGGTAGGATGGTCAGTTTTACTAGGGTATGTTTGGCAGCATGAGTGAAGGATGCTTTGTTGCGAAATAGGAAGCTGATTCTAGATTTAATTTTGGATTGAAGATGTTTAATGTGAGTCTGGAAGGAGAGTTTACAGTCTAACCAGACACCTAGGTATTTGTAGTTGTCCACATATTCTAAGTTAGAACCGTCCAGAGTAGTGATGCTGGACGGGCGGGCAGGTGCGGGTAGCGATCCGTTGAAAAGCGTTCATTTAGTTTTACTCGCATTGAAGAGCAGTTGGAGGCCACAGAAGGAGAGTTCACAAGCAGCGAGAGCGACATCATTGATGTATACAGAGAAGAGAGTCGGCCCGAGAATTTAACCCTGTGGCACCCCCATAGAGACTGCCAGAGGTCCGGTCAACAGGCCCTCCGATTTGACATACTGAACTCTATCGGAGAAGAAGTTAGTGACCCAAGCGAGGCAATCATTTGAGAAACCAAGGCTGTCGAGTCTGCCAATAAGAATGTTTTGATTGACAGAGTCGAAAGCCTTAGCCAGGTCGATGAATACGGCTGCACAGTAATGTCTCTTATCGATGGCGGTTATGATATCGTTTAGGACCTTGAGCATGGCTGAGGTGCACCCATGACCAGCTCTGAAACCAGATTGCATAGCGGACAAGGTACGGTGAGATTCGAAATGGTCGGTAATCTGTTTGTTAACTTGGCTTTCAAAGACCCTAGAAAGGCAGGGTAGAATAGATTTAGGTCTGTAGCAGTTTGGGTCAAGAGTGTCTCCCCCTTTAGAGAGGGGGATGACCGCGGCAGCTTTCCAATCTATGGGAATCTCAGACGATACGAAAGAGAGGTTGAACAGGCTAGTAATAGGGGTTTCAATAATTTTGACGGGTCATTTTAGAAAGAGAGGGTCCAGATTGTCTAGCCTGGCTGATTTGTAGGGGTCTAGATTTTGCAGCTCTTCCAGAACATCAGCTATCTGGATTTGGATGAAGGAGAAGTGGGGGAGGTTTGGGCGAGTTGCTGTGGGGAGCGCAGGGCTATTGACCGGGGTAGGGGTAGCCAGGTCGAAAGCATGGCCAGCCGTAGAAAAAAGCTTATTGAAATTCTCAATTTTTGTGGATTTATCAGTAGTGACAGTGTTTCCTAGCCTCAGTGTAGTGGGCAGCTGGGAGGAGGTGCTCTTATTCTCCATGGACTTTACAGTGTCCCAGAACCTTTTTGAGTTTGTACTACAGGATGCAAATTTCTGTTTGATAAAGCTAGCCTTAGCTTTCCTAACTGCCTGTGTATATTGGTTCTTAACTTCCCTGAAAAGTTGCATATCACGAGGGTTATTCGATGCTAATGCAGAACGCCACAGGATGTTTCAAGGGCAGACATGTCTGGAGTGAACCAAGGGCTATATCTATTCCTATTTTTTTGAATGGAGCATGCTTATTTGACATGGTCAGGAAGGCACTTGTAAATAATAACCAGGCATCCTCTACTGACGGAATGAGGTCAATGTCATTCCAGGATACCCCGGCCAGGTCGATTAGAAAGGCCTGTTCACTGAAGTGTTTTAGGTAGCATTTGACAGCATTTGACAGTGATGAGAGGTGGTTGTTTGACCGCAGACCCATTACGGATGGAGGCAATGAGGCAGTGATCGCTGAGATCTTGGTTGAAAACAGCAGAGGTGTATTTGGAGAGCGAGTTATTTAGGATGATATCTAGGAGGGCCCGTGTTTACGGATTTGGGGTTGTACCTGGTAGGTTCATTGATAATTTGTGTGAGATTGAGGGCATCAAGCTTAGATTGTAGGACGGCCGAGGTGTTAAGCATGTCACAGTTTAGGTCACCTAGGAGCACGAGCTCAGAAGATAGATGGGAGGCAATCAATTCACATATGGTGTCCAGGGCACAGCTGGAGGCAGAGGGGGGTCTATAGCAAGCGGCAACGGTGAGTTACTCGTTTCTGTGAAGGTGAATTTTTAGAAGTAGAAGCTCGACTTGTTTTGGTACAGACCTATAATGACAAAGCAAAAACAGTTTTTCAGAAATGTTTGCAAATTTATGTAAAATATCATACATTTGTACAATATCACATTTACATAAATATTCAAACCCTTTACTCAGTACCTTGTTGAAGCACCTTTTGCAGCGATTACAGCCTCGAGTGTTCTTGGGTATGAAGCTACAAGCTCGGTACACCTGTATTTGGGTAGTTTATCCCATTCTTCTCTGCAGATCCTCTCAAGCTATGTCAGGTTGGATGGGGAGCGTTGCTGCACAGCTATTGTCAGGTCTCTCCAGAGATGTTTGAACAGGTTCAAGTCCGGGCTGGGCCACTCAAGGACATTCAGAGACTTGTCTCGAAGCCACTCCTGCATTGTCTTGGCTGTGTGCTTAGGGTCGTTGTCCTGTTGGAAGGTGAACCTTCACCCCAGTCTGAGGTCCTGAGCGCTCTGGAGCAGGTTTTCATCATCTCTCTGTACTTTGTTCCCTTCATCTTTGCCTCGATCAAAGTCTCTCAGTCCCTACCGCTTAAAAACATTCCCACTGCATGATGCTACCACTACCATGCTTCACCGTAGAGATGGTGCCAGGTTTCTTCCAGATGTGACGCTTGACATTTAGGCCAAAGAGTTCAATCTTAGTTTCATCAGACCAGAGAATCTTGTTTCTCATGGTCTGAGAGTCTTTAGGTGCCTTTTGGCAAAGTACAAGCATGCTGTCATCTGCCTTTTACTGAGGATTGGCTTCTGTCTGTCAACTCTACCATAAATGCCTGATTGGTGGAGTTGGTTGTCATTCTGGAAGGTTCTCCCATCTCCACAGAGGAACTCTAGAGCTCTGTCAGAGTGACCATCAGATTCTTGTTCACCTCCCTGACCAAGGCCTTTCTCCGCCGATTGCTCAGTTTGGCTGGGCGGCCAGCTCTAGGAAGGGTCTTGGTGGTGATGGAGGCCACTGTGTTCTTGGGGACCTTCAATTCTGTAGAAATGTTTTGGTACCCTTCCCCAGATCTGTGCCGCTCCAATCCTGGAGCTCTATGGACAATTCCTTCGACCTCATAGCTTGGTTTTTGCTCTGACATGCACTGTCAACTGTTGGATCTTATATAGACAGGTGTGCGCCTTTACGTCCAATCAATTTAATTTACCAAAGGTGGACTGTTGTAGAAACATCTCAAGGGTAATCCATGGAAATAGGATGAACCTGAGCTCAAAATCAAGTCTCATAGCAAAGGGACTGAATACTTATGTGAAGAAGGTATTTGTTTTATTTTTTAATACATTCGCAAACACTTCTAAAAACCTGTTTTCGCTTTGTCATTATGGGTATTCTGTACAGATTGCTGAGTATTTTTTTTTTTTTCATTTTAGAGTAAGGCTGTAACATAATGAAATGTGGAAAAAGTCAAGGGGTCTGAATACTTTCAGAAGGCATGGTATATATATAAATAAAAGTGGTAAACAAAAAAAGGGAGTGTAAAACACCATTGCCCATCATGCATTGCTCTAATAACTTTCAAAACACTGTTTTCCGAAGTTTGCCTCCCCAAAATGTATTTTCCTATGAATGAAGTCTCATAAAAACGTGTCGTTTCACACGAATTACGACGCACAAAAATGCACGAAATCTGCTTAAATGCTATTTCTACATATTTGCACGAATTGAGTGTGAGATTGTGTTGGATGGGGAAAATATTGTTTTTATGCAAATGTTTGAACATTTGCATGAAAATCTTTCGCAATTGGATTGAAACCTAGCTATAAACACCATAAAGACTCTGGCAAGTGCTCTAATCCAGTGTCACTTTGATTATGCCTACACATCAAGGTTCAACAGCAGCCCCAAACATCTAAAGAATAAGCTACAGACCAGCCAAAACAAGCTTGTAAGAATTGTGCTTGAACTACCCTCTCATACTCATCTGGAGGTCAATCATTTTAAGCAGCTAGGCTGGCTATCTGTGGAAAAAAATGGTAGTATTAATTCAACTTGGTCTGGTCCAAGTTCACAGATTTAGCTCCCAGGTACCTATCCAACTATTTGTTATTTGTTAGAGCTGTCCACCAGAAAATTCCAGAGCCAGAGAGTACTATTAACTTAAATATAAGTCTACCTGGTAAGAACAATTAAGCAATAAGGCACGAGGGGATGTGGTATATGGCCAATATACCACGACTAAGAGCTATGCTTTGTTAATTGGTTGTATGGTGCATTGGCACAGAAACCTGTTAATGGAAAATGTGTTGCATATATTTTACATAACTATAAATATGGCATCAAAATGTAGAAAATCTGATTTCCCCCGAGCTTATCATGGTCTGCAGCCGGCTCTGGTCGTAGTGTAGGCCTAGTGAAACAAGCAGGGGGAGCAAGCTCGTCCGTGGTGGTCGGTGAACCCAAAAACATGCCAGAGTGGCAAAGCTGATGTTTATCCACGTTTATAAACGCAGGGTCGCTAGACTTCCCGTTATTCGTGGACATAAGCATCATTTTTTATCAATTCTCTGAGGGTGTGCATATTTATTTTTAAAGTTCAAAGTGAGGGTCAGGTGAAAATATTTGTAACGTTGGGGAGGTACTTATTTTTATGACCCCCACCCAGTGAATTTAGAACTGACCCCTTCAAATTCATTTTCTTTTGTTGGAGAATACCATGTCCGGTGAGGGCTTGTCTTGTCTCATGTAGTTATCCATGCATATTGTGACCGGTAGATTAGAGATGGATTCCCCGGGATCCTCTTAGGGACACACATTACAGGGCAGCGTAACACCTGGAGGGAGTCATGCTAAGGTTGAATTCATGCCAGTCACTGGACTTACCTCTGCAATCTGGGTTAATGTCTCCGATAAGTAAAAGCATCTCTGGGATCCTCCAGTAGCATCAGTCCAGTCCTCATGGATCCTTCTTCTGGTCCTCTGGGGAAACACACAGAAAATCGAAGGGTAAATCAAACTGAGTGCAAAGTGTGAATGAATCTCTTCATAACGTTGGAGTGGTTTTAAAACATTTCTGTCCAAACAAAGATAGAAATCCACGTAGAAATCCATATTTTAGCTCACCAGCTCACACTGCTGTTTCGGTTCAGAACAGGGTCATTGGTTTTAGTAGTGCTCATAAAGGAGTAGTTCCCAACTCCGGTGCTGGAGTACATCCAACAGTATACATTTCTGTTGTGGCCCAGGACAAGCACACTTGATTCTACTTATCAACTAATCATCAACCCCTTAACAAGTTGAATGAGGTGTGTTTGTCTGGGGCTTCAACAGAAATGTATACTGTTGGATGTACTCCAGCACTGGAGTTGGGAGCCACTGTCATAAAGGATTGATTAGGGGAATTCATCTTAGGTGGGTGACCCCTATTACCTATAATGACCTATCATTGCCGGGGCTCTCTGCAATAGCAATTCATGAGCACGTCCAACAGCACAACAATTTTTTCAAAGGAGTGATTTGATTCACTCTATAAACCTCAATTAACAGGGACAAGCTAATGAAATCCTGTATACCATATTCTGGCCATGCAATTTCCTGTGATCAGCAAACTGCTCATACTAATTAAACAAAACTCAATTTGCTTTCCTCCCTCTAAATGGCTTCCCGTATAAACCCAATGACTATTTTCCATACTTACTGCCCAGGGGGAACATGGGTGCTCTCTCTGTTCATATTACGGAAAGGCAAGACAATGATGAGAAATGGATACTTTGTACCCAGTATATGTCATTTGTTAGCTAAATACAATATTATGTATAGCCCTGCTGTTGCCTTTACTCATGTTGGTAGGATATTGTTTATGAAGTCTCTATGCAACACTGCACTAATGAAAAGTTCCTATATAGAGACACCTACATACATATTAACTCAAGCTTCAGATGAGTGCGCTATCAGTATTCATATCAGTACTCTTGTCGAAATGAAATGATTCTCTATTCCCCTCTCCTGTGATCCACTGTTTGCGTGACATGCAGTATCTTGGGAAAAACACAGACAGAAATTCAATGTAGAACAGTAGCTAATGGAAATCTGAAACACTGCTAGAATTTCAATAAATCCGAGGATGATAGATAACACCATTCAATTAGCTGGTAAGGATGCAATTTGCATTCTGTTGAAAGAGGTGATAGTTTGAGTGCCCCGAGGCAGCTGTCATATAGCGCAGGCGGGCCTATGAAAACCCCCCAAAAACGGCGGAAACAAGAACCAAAAGAAGAGTTTGGGGAGTCTTGGGCGCTATTCTTTTAATTACTCATCATAATGACTCCATTTAGCTGTTCAATGGCCCATTTTATGGCATTGAACAGGCCTGGGAAGCCCTGTGTCCTTGGCAGGGTTGATCCTGCAGCTGCCCCAGCTAGCTGCCCCATCTAGCCTACACTGCAAAACTGCAAAACCCTTCCCTCGACTCAGAACCCTGGGGGAATACAAGGGTCTCTCAAATATTGACATGAAAAACAACACGTCTACATGGGTTTTCACTGTTACTAAACACAACCGTAACTCAATACATTATTTTCCAGAGGAAAAAAAATGTAAACAGAGAAAAAAATATAAACGGACGAGAAGCATAAAAACCCCAGGGGGATTTCAAATGTAAGTAAATGGTGTTTCCTGCACATATTTGTAAAAAATCAATGAAGTAACTAAATGAAGGAAACAAAATAACAAGTAAACAGGAATCACATCACATCTCCTATTAGAGCCCAATCATCCCTCCCCCCATGTTATCTCAGAGGCTGATGCTCTTCTCTACTCATACAGTACGTGTAGTTTTGACAGGATTCTGACCTATTTGTGATGTAAGTGTTTCTGAGGTGGGGCGGGGGCGGGGGTGGGGGCGGGGGCGGGGAGAGGGGGTGGGGGCGGGGAGAGGGCCGCAGGGGGAGCTGGAGCCCAGGAGGAGGTGAAGGCCCCATATGGCCTTGGAGGGAGAGAGAGCATGAGTTTATGGCACATCACCGGCACACTGACCCTGAGCACTGGAAGGCTGGGCATCAACTCAGTCCAATCTGACTGACTGACTCTGCTCAGCTGCTGACAAGTGCAGAGGGGCACACAGGGGTATGTGGACCAAAATAGCCCTGCTGTGGTCCACTTCAGTTTGAAGCAATTGCTCACAAATCACTGGCATGCACTCTCCTCCAAGATCGCGCTCCATAAAATGAGCTTTGTTGCACTGGAAATGCATTCCCTTTGTATGTATTCATTATTGAGGACACCCTGGATACCTTGTTTCAATCCGTGATAATGATAGCAATATTACAGGACATTGCTACAAGCGATTAGTGAAGTCCTTAGGTATTACTGTCTCAAGTTAATGATGTTCCCCATGAGTATGGGGTTGAATTTCCTAGACCATTAATAAATTATTGCTCTGAAGATACTGCACGTAGAACATTCTGTCTGCCAAGATACACAGATTGCATTACAATCTGTTCAATGTCGAATATCACACAAATTATAAAGTTAACCACAGGAAGTAACGGTAATGTCGTGGCATTGGTTATCCGTGGTAGTGGAATTAAGTTAAGGCCCGGGATTCAAGACACACAGATTACACGCATCACACCGATTAGATGTCTTGGATGGGATGTCAACAATATGGATTCCCAATACATTGTTTTGTCTGGCTCGGTTGGTCTTGTACTGGATTCACTGTGGAAGATGTGTAGTAGAAAGATGTTGCCAGTTAGTTGTGAGATAACCATCTGTCCATTCCACTCCCTCGGTCTGTCGACAAGAAAATACAATTAATATTGTGCTAAAGAAGAACATGACAAGGCTGAACACTAGAAGATGAAACTGGGGCCGTTAATGTGGAAATCCAACATTTCCCAATTACAAACTTTGTTGTGTATTCTCCTCTATGATTAATACTTCAAAGCAGTGCAGCACAAAATAGGGATGGTAATTACATTGTTAAGTTAGTATTGCATTGCAACCCTTCTCTGAGGGACCTCAATGTGCTTGGTTGGTTAAGGCGGAGACTTTAATGACTGCACAAAGAAAACAACAGAGACGGGATGAGAGATTTCAGGATGGAATGGATGGATTCATCTGAAAACAAAAAGAGCACTGGAATTCCCCAAAAGTTCAATGAATAATGAAAGAACCCCTGGCCAATTAATTTAAAGATCATTTTGAACAGAAAGAAAATATGGGTTAGTATGTGTATCTTTGCTCTGGAAATATCCTATATTTAATCTGCAGAAAATACAAATACAAAAATGAGATAAAAACTCAAATAATCTTCCAGGTATGAAAAAATGCCATAGACTCACAAAAGATTTGTAGAAGAAGAAAATGAATTTCTAAGTGCGTTGGCTTTTTGTACAAGAGCATAATTCCAATGGAATATTCCCAAAAGGCGGAGTTGGAGACAAATGCAGCACTACACAGCACAGTAACATACAGTGAAACCATAAGAATGATGTGAGGTTTAACTGCATTTTTAGGACCTAGTCACATCAGCATTTCGCTGCACCTGCTATAACACCTGCTAAACTGTGTACGCGACCAATAAAGTTTGATTTGATTTGAGGTGTCTTAAAAGAAAGACGGCTATAAGAGAGGGCTGAGGGCTTTGCCTCTAGTGGCTGGCCGTCTTGGAGGCCACTGTAAGAGGAGAGGTATACAGTCGTGCATTCATGAGTATCCCTATAATTCTTCTCTATGATGGGCTGAGATGCACACACTGGGATTATGCTTAGACAATCACCGCGGGGACGCCCTAAGACAAAGAACAGCCTTCACATGATGGAAACAGAAGCCCCGTTTACACCTGGTTCTAACATGGACTGTCCTGATCTTGTCGACATTCTGACTGTGCACACATATTTAGAGAGGCGTAGATGATTATAAGACTCATTGTGATCTGATTGTGATCAATTCTTCCTGACTACCTCCGGAGGGATCCATTGTATCTGGATATCAATCATGTGTAAACAGAGCTGCATAGTCAAACCATTTAAATCATCATTATACTGGTCTCTAAAATGGAAATATTTAGACCACAGAATTAATCATCAGTTGGATTGAAAAGTGACTATATTCTCTGGTGGTGCAATACAACCAACCTTTCTAAATGCAGTACAGCCAAGCTAATCTAAAAACAATGGATTCAGGCTAATAAATTATGTTTGGGTGGAAAAGACTGATTCCAGGAAGACCTAAAGGATCATTTTCCGAGGCAACTATTTGTTTCGTATTTGTTGAATTCTCACTTTGTTGCGCTATGCTCAAGATCCAGTAGGAAAACAGACCCTGTTTTTGTGAACTTGATTTCACATCTGAGTGAATCAGTCTCTCCGTTAGACCTGGAGGCATGGAGGCGAGGAGCCACACTGTTGGTTCCCCCTAGGGAGACTGAGAGACTGGACTTTTCTGATGGACCTGCAAACAGTAAGCCACAAAACACACTGAAATCTTTGAAATGAACATGCCAAAAATAGATTATACAGTATTATTGTCTACCATCAGGCAATGTAAATATTCTCTGTCTCTTCCAAACACATTTCAAACAAAATGGGTTCCCAGATACTTTTACTACAAGTTTACTGGTTAAATATTGAAGATATATGGCATTATTGTACAAGCATGTGTACTTGGAATGTTAAGATGAGTTGTTATACTGAAAGAAGTGTGAGACCAACACAACACGTGTGAGATACATGTCTTTAGTCCATGGGGAACTGGAATCTTCAGGCGATCTCATTGAACCAACCACCAAAATGCTAGTCAGCTAAAAATGAATCATAACAACATGCTTAATAACGCACTACCTTAGTTAAAGGAAGGACCTCAGGACACAAGAGAGGAGCACAGTTCAAAGTTTTTTATTCGTTTTATTTTTTGTCAGAAATTTTTGTCAGCTTGACTAACTCATTTTTCAGCTTAATACTCATGACCAGCTGTAATAGTGAGGTTGACTGACTAGCCTAGAAAGGGTTGCATGAATTGATAGCAGCAGCAAACGTTGGCATCATGCACACTATGTCTTAATTGGACCTTGGAGGTTAAGTGGTGCATTTGTGTAATGTGTACTGTACTGTATATAGCCATATTTTGTAACCCCATACACGTTTGCTAATGTTAATGCTCTGACAAACGCTACAACTACCAAAAGAGTGAAACTCTTCAAGTACGCTGTGATACAATAACATCCCATCATTACTTGATGGCTTTCACCTTTTACGACCTGTCAGTCGAAATGCTAACGTTCATATAACATTCATGAGCCATCTAAAAATGTCATCACGTCATGAATACATCAAGATGACATTGTCATGACTGTATGGACCCCCCCCGCCAGTGTCTGCTCACTGTTCCATTATGGAGAGTTAATGCTTCAACCTGTCAATGTAACAAATGTCACGTTCAATGTTATAACACCTAAAAGCTGTACACTAAACTATTGCCCTGTAAAAGAGGACTATGCAGATCTGTGCATGGCTGAATTTCAACATCTTTTCTTATATCGACTTTAATGGAGTATAGGGACTGGTGGTTGTGAACATGGCTGTTCGGCTCTAACATAAAAAAGGACTGAATGGTACGCTGAGGAATGCTAGGGGAAGCTATTAAATGACATGCCCTCAGGGGGTTTCTGTGTACTTCGCCGGGGGAATTATTCATTTAGTAGCTGATTTTTACCTCTTTGGGAAGGCTCTGTGTACGAATAGTAATGTGCTCCTGAGAATGGCCTCATACACACAGATGTGACAAAGAGATTAATGTACTCCCTTGCCTGTTGTTGCTCTCAAGAATCATTCACCAAGAGCATCTTCATAGAGATTTCTAAAAGGCCATAATGACTTTTGTACTTCATCAAAGAAGGATCTCTTAAGTGACACAGGCAATAATGTGTTATTATACTGGATATGTAGGGTGGAAAGATTAGCATGACAGTATAACAGGCTCACTGCATGTGTTTTTTACTGGGGCTATTATTGCTTCGAGCAGATTTTCTCCGGGGCCTCAAAAGCTAGAATTGCATGGAAATCCAGTGTATAATGGTATCTAGGATTGCTCTGAGGCACAAAAAGGAAAGTGTGGGAACCCTTAAGATACTAATGGATAGAGGTTCTTTTCAGAAATAGAAAGGATTCTTCCAACATTGTGTGCTTTCAATACAACAAAGACAAAGCTACATGAAGACACCAAGTGATTGATGGATTGGGTATTTTTCGAACATGCATGGCTCACTATAAGGTAACACTTTATTTGGATAGATCAGTAACATTTCTGCTAACTACACTCGATGTCGGAAGTTTACATACATTTTAGCCAAATGCATTTAAACTCAGTTTTTCACAATTCGTAACATTTCATCCTAGTAAAAATTCCCTGTCTTAGGTCAGTTAGGATCACCACTTCATTTTAAGAATGTGAAATGTCAGCAAATTTTTTTTCCAGCTTGTATTTATTTCATCACATTCCCAGTGGGTCAGAAGTTGACATACACTCAATTAGTATTTGGTAGCAATGCCTTTAAAATGTTTAACGTGGGTCAAATGTTTAGGGTAGCCTTCCACAAGCTGCCCACATTAAGTTGGGTGAATTTTGGCCCATTCCTCCTGACAGAGCTGGTGTAATTGAGTCAGGTTTGTAGGCCTCCTTGCTCGCACACATTTTTTTCAGTTCTGCCAAATAATTGCCATAGGATTGAGGTCAGGGCTTTGTGATGGCCACTCCAATACCTTGACTTTGTTGTCCTTAAGCCATTTTGCCACAACTTTTTAAGTATGCTTGGGGTCATTGTCCATTTGGAACACCCATTTGCGGCCAATCTTTAACTTCCTGAATGATGTCTTGAGATGTTGCTTCAGTATATCCACATAATTTTCCTACCTCATGATGCCATCTATTTTGTGAAGTGCACCAGTAGCTCTTGCAGCAAAGCACCCCCACAACATGATGCTGCCACCCCCGTGCTTCACAGTTGGGATGGTGTTCTTCAGCTTGCAAGTATCCCCCTTTTCCCTCCAAATATAACAATGGTCATTATGGCCAAACAGTTCTATTTCTGTTTCATCAGACCAGAGGACATTTCTCCAAAAAGTACGATCTTGGTCACCATGTGCAGTTGCAAACCGTACTCTGGCTTTTTATGGCGGTTTTGGAGCAGTGGCTTCTTACTTGCTGAGCGGCCTTTTAGGTTATGTCGATTTAGGACTCGTTTTACTGTAGATATAGATACTTTTGTAACTGTTTCCTCCAGCATCTTCAAGGTCCTTTGCTGTTGTTCTGGGATTGATTTTCACTTTTCGCACCAAAGTACGTTAATCTCTAGGAGACAGAACGTGTCTCCTTCTTGAGCGGTATAATGGCTGCATGGTCTCATGATGTTTATACTTGTGTACTATTATTTGTACAGATGAACATGCTACCTTCCGGCATTTGGAAATTGCTCCCAAGGATGAACCAGACTTGTGGAGGTCTACAATTTTTTTTCTGAGGTCTTGGCTGATTAATTTTGATTTTCCCATGATGTCAAGCAAAGAGGCACTGAGTTTGAAGGATGGCCTTAAAATACATCCACAGGTACACCTCTAATTGACTTAAATTATGTCAATTAGCTCATCAGAAGCTTCTAAAGCCATGACATCATTTTCTGGAATTTTCCAAGCTGTTTAAAGGCACAGTCAACTTAGTGTATGTAAACTACTGACCCACTGGAATTGTGATAAAGTGAATTGTAAGTGAAACAAACTGTCTGGTAAAAATTGTAGGAAAAATTACTTGGGTCATGCACAAAGTAGATGTCCTAACTGACTTGCCAAAACTATATTTCGTTAACATGAAATTTGTGGAGTGGTTGAACAACGAGTTTTAATGACTCCAATCTAAGTGTATGTAAACTTCCGACTTCAACTGTATCCACTAACCCTGATCCTAGTTCTAACCATAACCATAACCATAACCCTTATCCTAACCCTAAACTTAACCCTTACCCTAACACTAACCTTAATCCGTATCCTAACCCTGATTCTAACCCTAACCCTAAACGTAAATGTAACCTTAGCATGCAGTTGCTTATCAGCGGATATTTTGTTGATAGTATAGTTTGTTATAAGTGTGACCCGCTATAATTAACAGAAGAGATCAGTGATGAGATGAGCTTTAGAACAGTTGTCATTAAATCTCTTAACCCATGACTCCATCTGTAAACCTCTGAAACACCTCAAGTGAACATGCTGACACAAACAACTGATCTCCTGGTGTGAAGTCTTTTTCAAGTCGAGTTGAAATAATTATTAGATAATCCATTGAAACTAGAACACAACACCATGAAAAGAGTAGCCTGCTCCCTGGTGCCTGATGCATTTTTCACAATAAGGTTGCTATCAGGTTGCTATCAGGTTGCTATCAGGTTGCTATCAGGCTGCTATCACAATATAGCAGCCTGAAGAACATCTATTTTTAACCAGCTCTTGGTATTCAGTTATTAATGAAACATATCAAGCAACACATCATATTTATGTATCTGTTTTCATGTGGAAGATTCATTTCCTTTGTAACCCCCGCTACAGGGCTGGAGTACTGTAGCGGGCTAATCAGGAAACACAAAACAAAAGTGAGGCTAATCAACAGGCCTCGTGGGGTACACTTTCGTTGAAGGATACAGCTAAGCCTGCTACCTGGATCACAACCAAGAACGTCGATAACCGACACTGCTCACTGATATATATATATATATATATTCAAGTTAATGTTGTAAGGAAGTCAGGTGGGAACAAATTTGGTAACAAAACTCTGGAGGCACAACAGAGCTACGTCCAAGAAGAAGATCTCATCCAGAGAATTTCAGCAAAACATCAAAACAGTAAGGGGTAGATCATCTCCTGATATGCCCCAAGCTTGAAATTAGAGTGAGAAGGCAGTACCTCCTGGTTGCTCAACAACTCTCCCTGCCAGAAAGAGGAGATAACTATTGTCATCGGTGCCATTAGTGGTTTTCTGGGGACATTGAGCAGGATCACTGGAGCACTGCAGAGCATCACAGTGCTGAGTCATAAAGTTCCTCTCTCTGTCTGAGAAGAATATTAATCAGAGTAAGTTGGACATATTCGAAATGTACTATTCTAGACTTGGAGAACAACTAGCGAATCCAAAATGAACTCCTGGTGACAGTGGACTGCAGATGTATTGTGTCAGACCGCGCAGCGCCACAGAATCATGAGCTACAGCACCATGGAAACAAATATCTTCTCATTTACACATGTATAATAAATGCCTCCCTTATGTGTGGAATGAAGTTCTACATGTAGATCTGAATGAAGGATGTGGCCTGTAAAGGGTCAACAGGATTGATATTCCATGAGGATATTGTATAGTGAGCCCCCCCATTAAGGCCAGTTGCACTCTAATTGATGGAAGCAGAGCACTGTGAGGTGTAAGTCCCTGCACCCTATGCTGCACGTTGATGTCCTGAGGCATGACGCTGGAACAAATAACATTGTCCTCTCCAAATGCATAAACAAAACAATTGCAGATTGCATATTACTTGGCGAGCGTTAACTCGCAGTGTGCCTGTGGCTTTACTGAATTGTATTGCAGTGAAAAATGCGAGAGGTTGGTACATTCCTCGTGGACAATCCACAATGAAGAAATGACCCAGGCTGTCTTTCCCCTACTTCACCTAACTCCTTTCAAGTATCGAGTTGAAGGTAAGGACGTGCAACGTTGAGGGTGGCTGACAGTAGGAGCTGCACCAATCATTAGGGCTGTGTTGAACAAGCCCAATGCACACGTACATTACTCTCTACAGGAGGGACGGTAAGCGGGCCAGGCGTTCTGCTCCTGCTTCAGGAGTTTGTTTAACAAGCTTATGTTACGAGACACCATCTCCTAGTTGCTTTACGGAACAGAGAGAAGTGCCCTGTACTTTTAACACATCCTTGTCCAATCCTCCAAAGCAATCAGTGAAAGTGAACAGTCATCCTGCCATCCGGACAAGCCCTCCCACACTGTTAATGTATGCCCATTCAAATATTCAAAATTGATAAAACAAAAAGTGGAAAATCAATTTGCTGCTTCTGATTCCGTTATGAACATGTTATCATTCAGAGCACACTGGGCTTCTACTGCAATGTGGCCCACTGAAGCCTCTGGAAATCACTCACCACCACGACATCCTACTTGCCAGGTTAGGGCACTTTGTTCTGGCTGCAATATAAGCTCAATAAATCACCACACAATAACCTGGATCTTTCACAAGAGCTGGGTGGCCCTTCTGAATATAGACACCAATGTCAATAGCCTTGCACATATTGCTGAACCAAATCTTGACACTATATTAGCCTTGAGAGCATTCATTTTGGCAGAAAATCACACCCTGGGTTCTCTAAAACGATGAGCCTCTTGGATTCTCTAAGTGATCAAACACAAATGGATACATAAATCAAGAAACTGACCAATTGTAATAAAATCTTCCCACAGCTGATTTTTTTCAGTGTACTTCAAGAGTGCTCAATAGTGGAAAGATTCAGTAGCTAAGTGTTTGCACTCTAAGCATTACACGACGTCTTCATATTAATGACTGTTGCCACAGTTGATTCATTAAAGGGCTTGAGAGAGCTGGTAATGTGCCTTTGGGTCTGATAAAGCCACAGTGTTGACGTCTACTGTAGCTTAGAATCCAGAGCAACACAGTGCAACAACATGTTCCAAACACAGCTGTGGTCTAGTATTCTATAGCTCACACCATACAGGTTTGATACAATAACTAGAATATATCCAAATATATCAAAGATTTTTAGACCTCTTTAAATGGTTGCTTGACATGTTAACCATCCTTAATAACCCTAGTCTATTTAATTATGCTTTGATACAAGGTCAACTATTAAGATGCAGAAATTCATTTTCTTACATTTATTTGAATGAAAGTTATGCCAAATTAATGTAAATTGCACATTCTCCGCTATTTTAGAGGACACAAAACGGGACACGAGACAATCATCATATATCTTTTGGGTCAATGTCATGCATCTAGAATGATTCTGAAGCATGATTGAACTTGCACAGAAGTGCTTACAAAAGAAAACATTATGTATTCAATGATTATTATTATTCTCTTTCTAGGAGGCAATGCCTGAGCCCAACGATCCAGTCTTGATTTAACACTGCCTTTTTAACACTGCTGCAAGACACTCCACAAGTGACTTGCGACTCGGCAAATTCACACAATTCATTGTTTGCTTGTTGTCGCCACTCCTCCCAGCCCCACTGCCTGCTCCAGGGATCTGTGTTGTATTGTGTCCGTGTGCCTGAAGCGTGAGGCCTTCATTAGAGAGACACTCTGAGAGCCTGCTGAGGCTTGGCCCAGACTGGGACTCCTGCCATGTCAATCAAACAGCAGCACAAGGGGACAGAGCCGTTTACAATCTCAAAGCAAAGGAACACCAGTCAATGCCCCAAAATAGATTGATGAGCTCGCCTTTCAACGGTGCAACATGTATAGCACCTGGAGCGCAGACAAGGAGTAGCTACAGATTGGAGTAATTGGCAAAAAGATGTCCACAAGCTGTAATCTGTACCAGCATCTCCAGCATCCTTCATTTTCAGTGGACTGCTGTTTGTTAGCCCGCAGTAATGGAAAGGTTTCGACTAATTACTATAGACAAGTAAACGACTACAATTTACAAGAGGTGAAGCTAAACCCTCAAGCCCAAATGCTTTGTTTCCTATGCACCACTACCATTACTTTAGCTGCCTCTGGTGTACAGCACAGTAGTGTTACGGAATCTGGTGTACAGTACAGCAGTGTCACTGAATCTGGTGTACAGTACAGTAGCATTACTGAATCTGGTGTACAGTACAGCAGTGTTACTAAATCGGGTGTAGAGTACAGTGTGTCACTGAATCTGGTGTACAGTACAGTAGTGTTACTAAATCGGGTGTAGAGTACAGTGTGTCACTGAATCTGGTGTACAGTACAGTAGTGTTACTAAATCGGGTGTAGAGTACAGTGTGTCACTGAATCTGGTGTACAGTACAGTAGTGTTACTAAAATCGGGTGTAGAGTACAGTGTGTCACTGAATTGGTGTACAGTACAGTAGTGTTACTGCTTCTGGTGTACAGTACAGTAGTGTTACTAAATCGGGTGTAGAGTACAGTGTGTCACTGAATCTGGTGTACAGTACAGTAGTGTTACTAAATCGGGTGTAGAGTACAGTGTGTCACTGAATCTGGTGTACAGTACAGTAGTGTTACTGCCTCTGGTGTACAGTACAGTAGTGCTACTGAATCTGGTGTACAGTACAGTAGTGCTACTGAATCTGGTGTACAGTAGTGTTACTGCCTTCTGGTGTACAGCACAGTAGTGCTACTGAATCTGGTGTACAGTAGCATTACTCCCTCTGGTGTACAGTACAGTAGTGTTACTGAATCTGGTGTACAGTAGCATTACTGCCTCTGGTATACAGTAGCGATACTGCCTCTGATGTACAGTAGCGATACTGCCTCTGATGTACAGTAGCGATACTGCCTCTGATGTACAGTACAGTAGTGTTACTGAATCTGGTGTACAGTAGTGATACTGCCTCTGGTGTACAGTAGTGTTACTGAATCTGGTGTACAGTGGCATTACTGCCTCTGGTGTACAGTAGCATACTGCCTCTGGTGTACAGTACAGTAGTGTTCCTGAATCTGGTGTACAGTAGTGATACTGCCTCTGGTGTACAGTAGCATACTGCCTCTGGTGGACAGTAGCGTTACTGCCTCTGGTGTACAGTACAGCAGTGTTACTGCCTCAGTATTCATTTTAAATCACACCTACTGCATGAAAGCTGCTCTCTACCCGATATACAGTAGCAGTCAAAAGTTTGAACACCTACTCATTCAAGGGTTTTGCTTTGTTTTTACTTTTTTTTTTTTTACATTGTCTAATAATATTGAAGACAAAACTATGAAATAACAAATATGGAAACATGTAGTAACCAAAAAAGTGTTAAACAAATCAAAATATATATTTTATATTTGAGATTCTTCAAAGGAGTCACCCTTTGCCTTGATGACAGCTTTGCACAGTCTTGGCATTCTCTCAACCAGCTTCATGAGGTAGTCACCTGGAATCTTGTTAAAAGTTCATTTGTGGAATTTCTTTCCTTCTTAATGCATTTGAGCCAATCAGTTGTGTTGTGACAAGGTATAGTAGGGGTGGTATACAGAAGACAGCCCTATTTGGTAAAAGACCAAGTCCATATTATGGCAAGAACAGCTCAAATAATCAAAAAGAAACGACAGTCTGTCACGTCCTGACCTTAGTTCCTTTTTTATGTCTCTGTTTTAGTTTGGTCAGGGCGTGAGTTGGTGGTGGGCATTCTAGGTTTTTGTTCTAGGTTTTGTATTTCTGTGTTTGGCCTGGTATGGTTCCCAATCAGAGGCAGCTGTCGATCGTTGTCTCTGATTGAGAACCATACTTAGGTAGCCTGTTTTCCCACTATGATTTGTGGGTAGTTATTTTCTGTTTAGTGTTGTTGTTGCACCTTGCAGAACTGTTCGTTTGTCGGTTTGTTGTTTTTGTTCCAGTATTCATCTTTATTAAAATCATTATGGATACGTACCACGCTGCACTTTGGTCCTCCTCTCCTTCTCCCGACAACAATCGTAACACAGTTCATCATTACTTTAAGACATGAAGGTCATTCAATATGGAAAATTTCAAGAACTTTCAAAGTTTCTTCAAGTGCAGTCACAAAAACCATCAAGTGCTATGATGACACTGGCTCTCATGAGGACCGCCACAGGAATGGAAGACACAGAGTTACCTCTGCTGCATAGGATAAGTTCATTAGAGTTAACTGCACCTCAGATTGCAGCCCAAATAAATGCTTCACAGGGTTCAAGTAACAGACACATCTCAACATCAACTTTTCAGAGGAGACTGCATGAATCAGGCCTTCATGGTCAAATTTCTGCAAAGAAAGCCCTACTAAAGGACACCATTAAGAAGAAGAGACTTGCTTGGGCCAAAAAACACGAGCAATGGACATTAGACTAGTGGAAATCTGTCCTTTGGTCTGAGGAGTCCAAATATGATATTTTTGGTTCCAACCGCTGTGTCTTTGTGAGACACAGAGTAGTTGAACGGATGATCTCTGCATGTGTGGTTCCCACTGTGAAGCATGGAGGAGGAGGTGGGATGGTGTGTGCTTAGCTGGTGACACTGTCTGTGATTTGTTTAGAATTCAAGGCACACTTAACCAGCTTGGCTACCACAGCATTCTGCAACGATACGCCATCCCATCTTGTTTGCGCTTAGTGGGACTATCATTTGTTTTTCAACAGGACAATAGCCCAAAACAGACCTCCAGGCTGTATCAGGGTTATTTGACCAAGAATGAGAGTGATGGAGTGCTACATCAGATGACCTGGCCTCCACAATCACTCGATCTCAACCCAATTGAGGTGGTGTGGGATAAGTTGGACCGCAGAGTGAAGGAAAAGCAGCCAACATGTGCTCAGCATATGTGTGAACTCCTTCAAGATTGTTGGAAAAGCATTCCTCATGAAGCTGGTTGCGAGAATGCCAAGAGTTTGCAAATCTGTCATTGAGGCAAAGGGGGGCTTCTTTGAAGAATCTCAAATAAAATATATATTTTGATTTGTTTAACACTTTTTTTGGTTACTACATGATTCCATATGTGTTATTCCATAGTTTTGATGTCTTCACTATTATTCTACAATGTAGAAAATAGTAAAAATAAAGAAAAACCCGTTGACTGGTACTTTATATGTCCTTCTTTTTCTATTATTCCAGTGCTAATGGATTGGAAACACTATTAGCACTAGTGCATACTACTGTACCAGTTAAACATAACAGTACGTGCCTGAGTGACATTGTGCTTACTATGGTTATATAAGCACTTAGTAGTAGTAATACTGTTTCTATCCTGATAACCAAACGAGCAGTCCATTAACACCCCATTAACAAACCATATCTCCTCACCACCATTCAAAAGCCATGGGCTATATTAAAGAACCAAGATGTGCTGCCTAAAGCAATCGCACACACTCAACATAATGTCATTTCCCTCAGTATTATCTGAGGTTTTAAGGTTCTAGATTGTAAGGACACGCCCACCTTATCTAGGGAAGTCTTGACCACGCCTTTCTATGCCATAAAGGTACCATACCTTCTGAACCGAGAGGTGGATTCATCGAAATCTAAAAAGTGCCTGAGTGTAAAGTAGACTCAGATTCACAGTTCACATGGTTATCATGCAAGCCTACGTCAGAAAATCAATAATTTACAGTAGTAAGTAATATGAAATGGAACTTAAAAGGTATTTGTCTTTGCTCTTGGGTAATTTAAATGTTTTCCTTTGAAACAATTGCATTATTCATGGGACCTATGAAAGTCATGGCAGAGATTGTGTGCACCCGAGAGAGTAATGTGTAGAATATACTGTAGCAATGTTCACGCTTTCTCCCCAACCGTACTGCACTGTGCCTGGCTGGGAACCAGGCACATAGAGAACCACTGTGCTTACAATGCATTACACTTCCAATGAGGATGGGAGGTGAGAGATTTGCCTCCAACACCCTTACCTAGACAACCATCAGGGACTGATGAGACATTGGTATGTTGCTACACAAGGATGACTTTCCTTTCTGCAAACGACTGTGTGCAATAGAGAACTACCGTAGCTTCCAGGGACACACCCTAGAGGACCATGGTGGCACCGTGTTCATTATGGATCACTGTAACAGCAAGTAGCCTAGTGGTTAGAGAGGCAAGCCAACAGCCGGAGGGTTTGCAGTTCGAATCCCGGGTCTGCCATTTATGTGTCAGTGGAGATGTGGCTCTGCTAATTTGAATATAGATCAGGCTTATGAACCATACTGCCATTGGGGCAAAACAAATGTCATGTTACACAAGCAGCACTGTACATGTACAGTTGAAGTCAGAAGTTTACATACACTTATGTTGGAGTCATTAAAACTTGTTTTTTTCAACCACCTCACAAATTTATTGTTAACAAACTATAGTTTTGGCAAGTCAGTTAGGACATCTACTTTGTGCATGACACAAGTTATTTTTCCAACAATTGTTTACAGACAGATTATGTCACTTATATTTCACTGCATCACAATTCCAGTGGGTCAGAAGTTTACATACACTAAGTTGACTGTGCCTTTCAACAGCTTGGAAAATTCCAGAAAATGATGTCATGGCTATAGAAGCTTCTGATAGGCTAATTGACATAATTTGAGTCAATTGGAGGTGTACTTGTGGATGTATTTCAAGGCCTACCTTCAAACTCAGTGCCTCTTTGCTTGACATCATGGGAAAATCTAAAGAAATCAGCCAAGACCTCAGAAAACAAATTGTAGACCTCCACAAGTCTGGGTCAGCCTTGGGAGCAATTTCCAAATGCCGGAAGGTACCACATTCATCTGTAAAAACAATAGTACGCAAGTATAAACACCATGGGATCACGCAGCTGTTATACCGCTCAGCAAGAAGATGTGTTCCAAATACTAATCGAGTGTATGTAAACTTCTGACCCACTGGGAATGTGATGAAAGAAATAAAGGCTGAAATAAATAATTCTTTCTACTATTATTCTGACATTTCACATTCTTAAAATAAAGTGGTGATCCTACCTGACCTAAGAGAGGGAATTTTTACTAGGATTAAATGTCAGGACTTGTGAACAACTGAGTTTAAATGTACTTGGCTAAGTTGTATGTAAACTTCTGACTTCAACTGTATATAGTACTGTAAATACTGTACCCCCAATTCATGTCAAGTTCAAAAGAATACTAGACCAAAATTGCTGACACCTTTCAAACCAATGAGGGATCAAAAATGTTAAAGCCAATTATCTAAGAAAACTCTTTTTTTTTAGAGCCTTTACAGTCCCAAGCTCTCAATATGTTGATGCAACGTGAATACTTTGATAAAGCTCAAATAACAAGGGAGCGATGTTGACTCAAGGGGTGTAACCTTTAATGGATTAGAAAAGTTCAGTTAGAGAAGAGATGTCTACTTCCCTTTCCGCCAGAAAGAAAACAAGAGTGCACCTTTCCCTGACACACACATCCATCTGTAATGTGAGGCATTTGACTGTTTGTCGTTAAAATGCCTCATTTAGTGGAAGCTTGACAGTGATTTGTCACTGTGCTGGCACGGGGAAACATAGTGCCAACCTCATTAGGACAATGATTCCATGAGGATGGTCCGTCCTGTAGGAGCCAGCAGAATGCACGATCCACAGGCCCACAAATGGCTTGCTTCCCTAATGACTGCCCATTTGGTGTCTTCATTTAATTATTTCTCCCATGCCTGCAATCAGTAAGTAAGCCTGGAATGTACCCAACCCAGATATTAATGTGAACTAAATATCCCTATTGAAGATATCTTTATTGGTTGTTTGCTTTAGCTCCGAGCCCCCCGAGAGTAAACTTCAGGGAATGGAATGTTTGACCTTTTCCAAGCTGGAACAATAAAGGCCTGATGAGATTCTTCATATTTCAGCTATCTCACAGCACAGCTAATTAACAATAGACAGAGAATGAGCTTCCACTTGCGCTTGTATAATCTCTCTGTAAACATGGTCCAGTCACAACACTTTTAATACTCTCCTTTGATGTTCTGACACGTGCCATTGATCTGTATTATGACGCAGCCCATAAAGACAATTTCCACGAGGGAAAAGGGACAACGTGAGACGCAATGTGGGAAAGGCATGTCTGAGCAAATTGTTGAGGAAAGAGGACAGCCTTTTGGTTTCACAAACCACTGCAAAGCAGATCTTTCTTTTCTGTCTAGAGAGAAATACATCCTCACTACTCAAGCTGGTATTACTTTTCTAATGTGTTATTCTTATTCAGAGTTATTCTACGATACAATTTAATCGCAGGCAAAATAGTATTGAATGCTATAGTCATATACATTTACCAGTTCTTTGTCTTTGATTTAAATGTTTTTACACATCTCTAAAGTCATGTGGAAATGTTTTACTGTAAATAGACCTTGTACATGATGTTTTAACGGAACCCTTGCTTGTACATACAGGTGAGTAAGCTTTAGGAAGAGGTGAGTAGCACAGCTTGTCCTGGTGAACTGTATCTCCACACCCTCAGTGCCTCCCCTTCAGCTCTCCTGCCACTGGGTTCCATTAAGCAGCTGAGATGTAAGACAGCAAATTATCCCCGTACGTCACCTCCCAGATCCACGCTGGCTGACACACTTGTCCATCACTCTAATGTGTTAAAGGAGCACCGCGGAGAAAGAGAGCCCAGAGATGGATGTCGTCCTCTCTCCCCTCTCCCCTCTGCCTTGAATTAGGATTGACTGAGCCTTCTTTTGGAAAAGTACTGTAAGAGTCTGTCAGTAGATCAGTAGAGTTTGTTTTTGTTCTCTCTCTCTCTCTCTCCCACGCCCTCTCTTTCTTACTCTGCCTTAGCTCTTCCTCTGTGCAAAATACACTGTGGATCGAAAGTTGCCCCAAACCAGTACAAATATCTTGTTATCTCTCTACACAGGTCAGAGTTTCACCTCTGGAACTTACAAATCCGATCAAATTCTCAGTGTGACAAATGTACCCTTCAGTCTGAGAATGCGTTTTCTCTAGGCCTCGGGGAAGAGGGATCTGCTTAACACATTATCCCCAGATGAAAATGTCATATTGTTTGACTGATAACCATGAGTCTCTCACAAATGAGTCCGACTCCTGAACATGAATAGCTAGTCGTTTTGCACCTCACTGTTGAGGTGCTGCTTGTCACACGACTACGCCTAGATGTCTTCATCTGGCTGACTGAATTCACGTAAAGTAACAGGAATTCAGATATTGAATTCTCGAGCAGTATGGCTGAAAATTGGTGTTAAAAGGAAGTGATCCGGGTAAAGGTGAGACGAAATGTCGTACGAAGGATATGAAAATGTTTAACATGCATTTGAGCAGAGCAGATTGCCATTTTCATTCTAATATACTGTGAAGAATCTCCGATGGCTGTGGGAAAGTCCATATAGTCCATATATATATATATATATATATTGGATTACCTGACAATTTCCAATTTCCAGGAAAAGAATGGAGAGGAGAGAAATACCATTGAAAGCAATCACAGTGTGATTTGAATACTGCTCACTTGGTTTGAACAGTCTTGCACTTAATCCAACTCTGTGCCAACACAACATGCTGAGAACCTAATTTACGACGCTCTGTAGGAAATGGAGAGGCATTAGCAGCCTCTTGACCACTGCAAGGAGCCAAGGTGAAGGTTCGACACAGGGCAGGAGCTGTTTGAGGGAAAGGTGTCCTGCATAACATTACGTCTGTGTGCTACTCCCTAAATTCCTGGACAGTTGGTTGAGGCACCAGCCCTCAGAGGGATCTTGGGAAATCTAAGATCGATGGACAGTACTGGCGGGAGGGATCTGCTCAAGGCACTGTAGACTGTGATCATGTCAACTAGCAGTAGAGAGGGCCCCAAGTCCTGTTCTCCAGTCCCACCATGATCTCCTTTTCCTACTGAACTCTAATACTTACAGCGCACTCTAAGCATGACAAATAATGGATTAGTGTGGATTAGAGTCAGACAAACATGAAAAGAGACACATGTTTTGAACCTCCTTCTGACCTAGATATATGTGCATGCAAAGGGGAGATAAACCTAGTGTGCGTGTGCGTGTGCGTGTGCGTGTTCTGTCCAGAGCAGTTTTATGTGGGCATGTGTGAGTTGTTACAACTCTGCATGTGGCAGAAATCAATTTAAAAAAGATAATTGTATATTTCCGGAGGGAGGAGAGGCAATAAAAGGATGAGTCTCCACCATTGTGCAGAAATAGTGTTAATGAGGACGATGATCATCTGTAAATGAATCCAATTAAGAGAGTGTTATTCTCAGACCTCATGAATCTACAGAGTTATTCATTTGGGGACAGTTTGTCACCCAGGGAAAGACAATGAAAAGTTGTTGACCATCACCATCCAGTGCTAATGAACTCATATCTGAGCCAGACAGTTAAATGGAGAGAAAGAGAGAAAGAGAGAGAGAGAGAGAGAGAGAGAGTGAGAGGGAGGGAGTTGGCTGTCCCTCACCCTGGAAGGTATAGGCCGTGTGGGCATAATGGAGCCAGTCGATGGGATTACCTGGGGGATTAGGAATGATAAACACAATAACAAAATGGCTTGACGAGGACACTTTCGTTCAACTGTGCTGTGTTTGAATCCAGCTGATAAAGGCTCTAAGAATCCGTCTGCAGAATGTTAAGAGGCTGAGTCACTCCCACCCACTCAGACAGACAGACAGACAGACAGACAGACAAGAAGTCGTGGCAAAGCAAGAGGCCACTGGAGTCTGCTGATTTGAAAGGAGAAGACAGCAGGATAGGAATAATGATGTAACATCGAATCAACCTTTGCCCACCATTTTAACTTGACACTCATTTCAGGTTAGATACAAGACTAGTGTATCATATAGAGCTAAAATGACTGTTTCCTGTACCTTGAACTGTGATATTTTGCTACAGGCTTAACACATTTGGACTATGCACTTTAATGGTAATTGACCATTTTCAATTGCGCTATTTGACCCTCTTCAAACCAATATCATGTACTGAACGAGCTAGACGTTCTGCCTCTGCATGGTAAAAAGGCACACTAGAATTCCCTGCCGACATATTGTATCTGAGAGAGAGAGAGAGAGAGAGAGAGAGACATCAGCGACACAGGTAACTTCCACAAAGCTGTGAACGATTTGAGAGGCAAGGCAAGAAGGGCACTCTATGCCATCAAAAGGAACATAAAATTCAACATACCAATTAGGATCTGGCTAAAAATACTTGAATCAGTCATAGAGCCCATTGCCCTTTATGGTTGTGAGGTCTGGGGTCTGCTCACCAACCAAGACTTCACGAAATGTGACAAACATCAAATTGAGACTCTGCATGCAGAATTCTGCAAAAATATCCTCTGTGTACAAAGTAGAACACCAAATAATGCATGCAGAGCAGAATTAGGCCAATACCCACTAATGATCAAAATCCAGAAAAGAGCCGTTAAATTCTACAACCACCAAAAAGGAAGCGATTCCCAAACCTTCCATAACAAAGCCATCACCTACAGAGAGATTAACCTGGAGAAGAGTCCCCTAAGCAAGCTGGTCCTGGGGCTCTGTTCACCAACACACCCCACAGAGCCCCAGGACAGCAGCACAATTAGACCCAACCAAATCATGAGAAAACAAAAAGATAATTACTTGACACATTGGAAAGAATTAACAAAAAAACAGAGCAAACTAGAATGCTATTTGGCCCTAAACAGAGAGTACACAGTGGCAGAATACCTGACCACTGTGACTGACCCAAACTTAAGGAAAGCTTTGACTGTGTACAGACTCAGTGAGCATAGCCTTGCTATTGAGAAAGGCCGCCGTAGGCAGACATGGCTCTCAAGAGAAGACAGGCTATGTGCTCACTGCCCACAAAATGAGGTGGAAACTGAGCTGCACTTCCTAACCTCCTGCCCAATGTATGACCATATTAGAGAGACAAATTTCCCTCAGATTACACAGATCCACAAAGAACTCGAAAACAAATCCAATTTTGATAAACTCCCATATCTACTGGGTGAAATTCCACAGTGTGCCATCACAGCAGCAAGATTTGTGACCTGTTGCCACAAAAAAAGGGCAACCAGTGAAGAACAAACACCATTGTAAATACAACCCATATTTATGCTTATTTATTTTCGCTTGTGTACTTGAACCATTTGTACATTGTTACAACACTGTATATATACACTGTATATATATATATATATATATATATATATATATATATATATATATATATACATATTATATATATTATATATATATATATATAATATGACATTTGTAATGTCTTTATTGTTTTGAAACTTCTGAATGTGCAATGTTTACTGTTAATTTGTATAGTTTTTTTCACTTTTGTATATATCTACCTCACTTGCTTTGGCAATGTTAACACATGGTTCCCATGCCAATAAAGCCCCTTGAATTTAATTGAGAGGGAGAGGGAGAGAGAGAGGAGAGAGAGAGAGAGAGAGAGGGAGAGAGAGGGAGGGAGAGAGAGAGATGGAGGGAGAGAGAGAGAGGGAGAGAGAGGGAGAGAGAGAGAGGGGGAGAGAGAGAGGGAGAGAGAGGGAGAGACAGGGAGGGAGAGAGGGAGAGAGAGGGAGAGAGAGAGCGGGAGAGAGAGCGGGAGAGAGAGAGAGGTGTGGAGAGTAAAGGTGAGGACGAATGAAAAGTGACAAGTGAGGTAAAAGAGGGGAGGAGAGATAAGAATAACTGAAAATAAGAAGTGAAAGATAAGGTGAGAGGGGATGAGGATTGGGGGCAGAGTGGAGACATGAACAGACGAGAGTGTGTGCGGTGGAGAGATTGGCTGTGTGTGGCTGCAGGATATTAGCGCTAGGGGACCAACAGCAGAGCTAACAGACCTCACATCACATTCTCGAGGAGGGTCAACAAGGGGCATCACAAACAGCGCGGCAGGAGATTATCTTAATTCCGAAGGCAAGAAAATCCAAGATACCGTCCATGCTGACACCCTCTAATCGATGCCGACAGGTAATTCAGACGAGTGCATGGGAGAGTTAACAGCTTGCAGCTGGCCTCAGCGGAGCATTCGTGGACGTATAGCCCCCCCCTCGCACTCATTCAGGTTCAGCCACGGCAATTCATTCAGGAGCACTTTGCCCCTCTATTATAGACCACAATGGGTAGCATTATGTAATATATAATAATCACATGAGTGGATGATAAGGGTAGTAACAATATGGGAGAATAACATCTCCACCACTAAACTCTGAACTTTCACAGGAAGTCGTTTGTCTCTCACAGGATTATTCAACTCTTACCCTATGAGGCCCAGAGCTTGCTGGTTTTCTGTTCTACCTGATAATTAATTACACATACCTGGTGTCCCAGGTCTAAATCAGTCCCTGATTAGAGGGAAACAATGAAAAAAAACACAGTGGAACTAGCGTCGGTGTCCAGAGTTAAGTTCGAAGGGTATATAACAATTGACTCTGCCAAAGCTCTGCAGGGTTCTCAGCTGCCTTCCAAATGTTCCAACATAATGTTGTGACTGTCACTGTAGCGTCTATCATGCTGCCTACTGACAATAGGCCCGAGAACTCCTTAGTTGCTCCTAAGGACAGTATAATTGTTACACTCACGGTGTAGAATCATATACTATGCCAACTGTATTAAACCGGTGCAAATAACACAGTTTACAGAATCAAGGCCAGAATTGTACACTAACAGCTTAACCGTTTGGAATGAGCACATCTCTAAATAGGGGCCAAAACGAATGGGGGAAAATGGAGGACGGGTTACTAGGGGAGGTTGTTGCCGGAGTATATCCTGAGGGCATTCGAGAGAGAAAAGAGGCCCAGCCTAGCTGGTGTCTCACGGCTGTCACTGGCACTGCTCCAGGGTTGTGAGAGAGGCACTGTTATGTAATTCCACATACGTGGCTATTGCTTTTCAGTCCAGTCCAATGTACCTGTGTTGCCAATTCACCAAAACTGCCTGCATCAAAAAAAACATCAGGCCAGAGACCAACGTTTTGTTCATGTGTTTGAGAAGCCGGGTGAAGCCAAGAGTGTTCGGATTTTAACATTCACATCACAGGTAGAGCAATATACAGACAAGTGCTACATATTTGGAAGTTAAACCACAAAATACTCAAGGACGTACATTGTTCAACACCTAGGGGGGAAAAAAACGCTTCATAGTTTGTCTTTGTTCTAAACACACAGGTATTCAAAAGGAAATATACACAAAAAAGAAAAGAATGTCACCTCAAAAGGCTGAGATTCAGACGCTGTCAGACAGTAAATGAAACATCTCAGGAAGTACATAAAACACCCAGGAGATTTGGAAAAGTAAACATTTTGACACGCAAGAAAAATATCTGCTTGATCATGAAAATAAAATATGTATGTTGGCGCATCATGCAGCACATCTTTGTCTCCCCAGCAAAAAATCAATCTCATCCTTTCGATCTCGTCCTCAAATGAGATCGAAAGACGACCCCACAGAATTAGGAATTAAATAGGATCTCTATGGACTACCCCATGCAGTTTTAAGGACATGAATATCTCTGTTTGTGAATGTGCAGCGAGAGTAACACATTTCACACCCTCTTCCTGTGTATCTAAAGAGAGTGGATTCATTCACATCTTTCAAAGGAATATTTTCAAGCTCTTACTTGGCAAAACATCATGAAATAAACACAGGTGGACATAAAAGGACACAAACCATTGTCATGTACAAACCTAGGATAGTGTCACCTGCAACCAGACAAACAAAAACAAGGATGTTGTGCATGGTATGAACGCAAACGGTCTTCTAGGTAGAGAAATAACAAAGAAACAGACAGCGGTCCCCATGACTGTAGTATCATTACAGCCCCAGGGCTCACAGCCTGGACGTCTCACCTACACTCTTAGAAAAAAAGATGCTGTCTAGAACCAAAAACGGTTCTTCGGCTGTCCCCATAGGAGAACCCTTTGAAGAACCCTTTTTAGTTCCATGTAGAACAATCCCACAGAGGGTTCTACATGGAACCTAAAAAAGTTATCCTATGGGGAGAGCCGAAGAACACTTTTGGAACCCTTTTTTCTAAAAGTGTAAGTCCACACACACTTAAACCCACTGACTTTGCCACTTCTACCTGGAGAGACCATGACGCACAAACACGCATGAAAAGCTTTCAAGTCCCACTGTTCTTCTGCCTAAGTAAAAAGACTGACACACTCATCTGTCATTTTGAATGAAAGAGAAGCAGTGGCACGTTCTGCACACCTCACACCGTGTGTGGGGAAAAGCACCGCGCCATCCCTCTTTAACAGTGATTAAATAAAAGATGAATGTGTCACGTGACGCGCCTTGGCTCATTTCTGTTGGACAGGTTCACGGCCAACGGAGTTGACGTGAGGAGTCATCGAAGTGGAAAGGGAGGTGTGCTCAAAGCAATGTGTGTCTACAGTGTGTCTCCTCGCAGTAGAGGGACTGCAGGTGAAGGCCTATAGGTTCCTGATCCTGTGGAAACGAGCCGGAGAGCAGAGCCTGTTGCATATTTAACCACCATAGTTGCTCCTCCATTGGTCATGCGGTTCACTATTCGGCATGCCTTCAGGCTTCAGATATGCTCTTAGGAAGCTGAGACCAGCAGTATACTATAAATACTGAGGCATTGCTATCTCTCCCTGGTAGACCCAGCCCTGTCTCAGCACAGCTGATAATGCTGGAGCTCACTAAACAGCCAGGGTAATGAGAAGCGAAAGCCCAAAACCGGCCTAATTAAAAGTAAACAGACATGGGCATGTAACACCCAGGATAAGCATTTAGTCGTGAACATCAGATTAGACGGTATGTAAGGATACAGTTGTTGAGTTTAAATCTCAGAAATAACAGGGGCCAAAGACGAGCATCGGCCGTGGTTTACTTTCTTCCTCCCCTCCAGGATGAAACAGTTTCCTGTGTTTGGGGTGTGGTTAATGTGGCTTTCCATGGTGTTCAGAAGGGATTATAGTTGATAATCAGCTCAGATCTTATAGGAGAATCAAAGAGAATTAATTGGATTCTCAGCCTTCTTCTATGGTGTGATTAATGTGCCAACTTAATTTATGCATCACAGACCACTTTAGATGCCCTTATTTACTTCTGTGTTTCTAGGGATGTGTTCACACTCTTATTACTGGAAAGAAGTAATGGAATGCATACCTCACATTACGTAATTGATACTGTTGGTGGATAAATAAATAATACTAGTTGATGATTAATTCAAAGATCAAACATCCTTTAATCTGGTCATATTTAAGTGAAACAAATTAGAAAATGCAATCAGACATGGTTAATTATGATCCAGGAATGTGATTATGGTGTGCAGTTGTTAACCTACAACATGGCCATTGGGTTACTGCCTGTGGGTACAAAGAGTAAAGGTTCAGGCCAGTCACTGCAATAATACTAATAAGGAAACAGAAGACTGCAGGGGGTGCAGTTTCATTTAAGATTCTAACACAGATGTGGATTCCAAATGGATTTGGTTTCATAAATGTAACTTTTAACTTGCATTCTCATTCTCAAAAACAGGAAAATAACTCAACAGATACACTACATTTCAACAACACAAACAAATGATTCCAATCAACCAAAACGCTCGCATACCTCAGTGAATTCATTCCTCGTTCGAAACTACACTATTGGCACCAGGGATTCAAGATGTAATGAGGATTATAATTTTTCCAAACATTAAAACGAAAGGCTGATTTACCCAGGTTGGTAGAGACACGAGGGACCTCAAGAGTTAACCAACCCCCGTGAGCGGGTTTTGTGCCTCGTATTATTCTACTTTAACAGAGAAGTGAGATATTTTAGAAGCTTGTGCAGCAGAGCTTTGTAAACAAAATGGGAGAAATGAAGTGATCTAAAGGAATTTAGAGAGGTCCAGCTGACCTTTTGATAAAGGATGCAGTGATGAGTATTAAACCTGTCACCTGTGATAAGCACTCTATGGTACACTGTATCCAAGGGTTTTAGAGTAGTGGCTGTTTAGGGAGAGGCGTGATCTATTTCTATAAATCAAAATGCCTTGATATTTACAGGCATAAATGTGTAAACCATCTGAAATATTTCTATGAGAATAGGAAAAAATCATACATTCAGTTTTTCCTGCATTAAGTGCCAATTTTAAATCAGCAAGGTCTTTCTGCCAGGCAACAAAATCAGAATGCAGGTCTAACATAGCCTGGTCAGCAGAAGGGGCAACAGCGTACATAACAGTGTCATCTGCATACAGATGAATATTACAGGTTTTTGCAGATAGACCAATATTACAGTAGAGGACAGGTACCCAAAATCAACCCCTGCAGGACACCTTTATTACTATCGAGGTAACTTGACAAAATCAGAAAGCACACATTGTGTACTGTCTGACAGATAGTTCCCAAACCACTTGCAAAACGCATGGTCGAGGCCCATTTCAGACAACCGTTGAAAGAGTGGTGGTCGACAGTATCAAAGGCCTTAGATAGGTCTATAAATGTGGGAGCATAGTGATTCCTATGAAATAAGCAATTTAACTCAGAATCTAAGACTTGCATAGCTGCTTCAATGGTGCTATGTCCAGGTCTAAAACCAGACTGGTGCACATTAATTAAGAATATCATTTGAAGTTCTTAGCTGAGAGTTTGTGAGTGAATTCTAATATTTTTTTGCAAGGCAAAATAGTTTAGAAATCTATCTCCATGTCCCCTTGATCTGGACATATCCTTCTATCCTTCTATATTTCTCTTCCCCATCTCACACTGGCTCGGCACAAAGAATCACATGGTCTTGCTAAAAAGGTAGGATGGCATAATTGACATGCAGGACATGCAGGATTTACACAGATCTCCACATTTATCTCAGGGATAACACCTCACATTTATCTCAGGGATAACACCTCACATTTATCTCAGGGATAACACCTCACATTTATCTCAGGGATAACACCTCACAGGCTCAGCAATGTGGCACCCCAAATCCCTCTCTCTCTCCTTTCTCCCACTCCTCTCCCTCTCTCTCAGTGCTCTGGTCTCACAGTGGGTGATCACCAGGCTGAACTGATGCGGCCTGAAAGGCAGCACTGTTTAACGAGCAGCGCAGGGCGTGTGAGTGAGGAGACAACAGGTGGACCGTCAGATTGATGCGCCGCAGCTGTGGAAGCACCACTATTCTTGCCAGCTGTCGGCCTGAATAATAATCATTAAAAAAGGGATCTTTGCAAAGAACCTAGCATGCTGCCAAGATGTTTGTCTATTCCTACATCACATGGGCGGGAAGGAAAATAAGTTATAGACATAGAGATGTTGTTCCTTCCTCTGGTTTAAGTGACACTGCATGGCTTCGCTCATGGCGGTTGCATCGTGTAAATATTGAAATGTGTGTGGCTCCTGTCTACAGAACATAACTCAGTTACAGTGAAAGTCTACACACCGCTTGCACACTCTTCTTTTGCTGCCATAAAATTTGATCTAAAAAGGAATTACATTTAGATGTTTTCTCTAAAGATCTACATAACCTACTCCACAATTTCAAAGTGAAAGATTTGTTTATATTTTATTACAAAAGTAATAACACAAAAACGAAGATGTCTTGATTGTATATGTCTTCCTCCCCCTGGTCGAAGCACCTTTGGCAGCTATTACAGCTGTGAATCATTTTGAATGAGATTCTAACAACTTTGCACACTTAGGGAAACATACAGTTGAAGTCGGAGGTTTACATACACTTAGGTTGGAGTCATTAAAAATAGTTTTCAACCACTCCATACATTTCTTGTTTACAAACTATTGTTTTGGCAAGTCGTTTAGGACATCTACTTTGTGCATGACACAAGTAATTTTTCCAACAATTGTTTACAGACAGATTATTTCACTTATAATTCACTGTATCACAATTCCAGTGGGTCAGAAGTTTACATACACAAAGTTGACTGTGCCTTTAAACAGCTTGGAAAATTCCAGAAAATGATGTCATGGCTTTAGAAGCTTCTGATAGGCTAATTGACATAATTTAGGTCAATTGGAGGTGTACCTGTTGATGTATTTCAAGGCCATCCTTCAAACTTTGCTTGGCATCATGGGAAAATCAAAAGAAATCAGCCAAGACATCAGAAGAAAATGTAGACCTCCACAAGTCTGGTTCATCCTTGGGAGCAATTTCCAAATGCCTGAAGGTACCAAGTTAATCTGTACAAACAATAGTACGCAAGTATAATCACCATGGGACCATGCAGCCGTCATACCGCTCAGGAAGGAGACGCGTTCTGTCTCCTAGAGATGAACTTACTTTGGTGCGAAAAGTGAAAATCAATCCCAGAACAACAGCAAAGGACCTTGAAGATGCTGGAGGAAACAGGTACAAAAGTATCTATATCCACATTAAAACGAGTCCTATATATTGACATAACCTGAAAGGCCGCTCAGCAAGGACGAAGCCACTGCTCCAAAACCGCCATAAAAAAGTCAGACTACAGTTTGCAACTGCACATAGGGACAAAGATCGTACTTTTTGGAGAAATGTCCTCTGGTCTGATGAAATCAAAATAGAACTATTTGGCCATAATGACCATTGTTATGTTTGGAGGAAAAAGGGGGATGCTTGCAAGCCGAAGAACACCATCCCAACTCTGAAGCACGGAGGTGGCAGCATCATGTTGTGGGGGTGCTTTGAGCAGGAGGAACTGGTGCACATCACAAAATAGATGGCATCATGAGGTGGTAAAATTACGTGGATATATTGAAGCAACATCTGAAGACATCAGTCAGGAAATTAAAGCTTGGTCGCAAATGGGTCTTCCAAATGGACAATGACCCCAAGCATACTTCTAAAGTTGTGGCAAAATGGCTTAAGGACAACAAAGTCAAGGTATTGGAGTGACCATCACAAAGCCCTGACCTCAATCCTACAGAAAATTGGTTGGCAGAAGTGAAAAAGTGTGTGAGCAAGGAGGCCTACAAACCTGACTCAGTTACACCAGTTCTGTCAGGAGGAATGAGCCAAAATTCACCCAACTCATTGTGGGAAGCTTGTGGAAGGCTACGTGAAACGTTTGACCCAAGTTAAACAATTTAAAGACAATGCTACCAAATACTAATCGACTGTATGTAAACTTCTGACCCACTGGGAATGTGATGAAAGAAATAAAAGCTGAAATAAATAATTCTTTCTACTATTATTCTGACATTTCACATTCTTATAATAAAGTGGTGATCCTAACTGACCCAAGACAGGGAATTTTTACTAGGATTAAAGTTTCAGGAATTGTGAAAAGGTGAGTTTAAATGTATTTGGCTAAGGTTTACCAAACTTCCGACTTCAACTGTATGTCTGTTGTTTTTGCCAAGATAACTCAAGCTCAGTAAATTTGATTAGGAATCATTGATGGACAGCAATATTCAAACCTTGTCTCTGATTTTCAATCTAATTTAAGTCAGGACTGAGGCTGGAGCACTCAGGACCACTCAACAACTCTTCGAAAGGCAATCTGGTGTGTCTTTGGCATTAACATTTGGGTAATTGTCCCGCTGAAATGTTGAATTTTTATCTCAGGGTTATATTTTCAGAAGACTAACGCAGGTTTTCCTCTAACTTTCTTTACCTTTGATTTGCTGCTATCATATTTCTTTAAACCCTGAAAAACTTCCCTGTCCTGCCACTGACATGATGCTGCCACCACAATATTTTCACTCTGTGTTGTATTGGATTTGTCCCACACCTGTAGTTTTTAATTTAGGCCCCAAAATGTATTTATTTGCCAAATTGTCTTGCAGTATTACTTAATGGCCTTGTTGCAAACAGAACAGATGATTTGGAGTGGATTCATTATTTTGACGTTGTCATAGAGGCCAGTAATGTGGAGTGAATGTGGAGTGAATGCTATGTGGTTGATACTCTGTATTTTCAAGTATTGTGGTGGCAGCATTATGTTATACGTACAGTATGCCCGTCACCGGCAGGGACTGGGAAGTTTGTCAGAATCAAAATAAATATGAAAGTAGCAAAGCCCAGGCAAAAAGAGGAAAGCCCACCCTAGTCTTCTGAAAACCTAACCCTGGGATAGAGTTGTACAGTTACAACCGGACGACTATACAGATTCTAATGATAAAGAGGTGCTCAGTGTTCCTGAATGGTCCAGTCCCATTCCTGACTTGAAAATCAGAGACAAGGTTTGAATATTGCTGTCCATCAATTATTCCCAACCAAATGTACTGAGCTTGAGCAATTTTGACAAAAACCATGGTTATATGTTTCCCTAAGAGTTGTGCAAGGTTGGTAGGATCTTAATCAAAATGAATCACAGCTGTAATGACTGTAAAATGTATTTTCACCAAGTACTAATATATAAGTCATCAATACATGTTGTTTTTTATTTGTATTAATTTGGACAATTTTCTATAATAGTTGTTTCACTTGTGGAGTAGGTTGTGTACATCGGTAAGAAACACATCTAATGTATTTCCTAATGTAAAATTGTACGTCAGCAAAATGTGAAGACTGTGCAAGGGGTGGGTAGGCTTTCACTAGGCACTCCAACTTCTCAGAGGAATCTAGATACTAATCTGAATCATGATGCACGGCTCTGTGCAACGGCACTCTCCAAACTTGGCACGGCAAGGGATCGACTTCATTGCTCAGGGCACACAACATATAGTGAGCTAAATGTATTTAATTCATTTGGTGTTGCTGTGTGAAGCTGTTGCCCTGAAAGCCCAATGCTGTGTCCACCTTCATTACTCTGCAATCGATCATCATCTGGGCGGCCACTTCTTTGGAAATGACTAGGCTGTGGTCAACATGCTCTTAAAGATCTCAGACAAAACAATAGTGACAACAGAAACTGTTTCTAAATTGGGACAAAAAAGGATTACGTTATTCCAAAACTAAGTTCGATTATTTCTTTTTTAATTCAAGGATTTCAACACACACAATACTTGACAGTACTGAAAATCAGGACAGCACTACTGTTCTACAAACAAATCAATATGCAAATCATGTTTTATTTCATATGCGCTACCAATAGTAAAAGCAGTTGAAAGACCACTACCTTATAATGTAATGACATGTTTTCCATACATACAGTCTAAGGAACAGGGAGGACCAGTAAGTAAAACATGCTCTCCAACATAATTATTATCATACACTGTGGCCGGAAAACGGTGTGAATACTGGCACATTTTAATAAGTAGATGCTAGTATGTTTAGAGGCAGTTCCTATGGTAACAATGCCATCTCTTCACTCTCTTGTTGACAATCCATTAGATTCCTCCAGTAATACTGATGGAAATCCTGAGTTTAGATTAGATTACATTAGTTTAATAGTCGCATGTATAGAGTGACAGATGTCATTCTTGAGCGCCAAACTCCAACAATGCATTGAAATAACAAAATAAAAAATATAGTAAAAACATGGATAATAATACCAATAAATGTATATAGAAATGTCCATAAAGAGGGGGTGGGGTCTGGGTGTGCAGTGGGAGGAGGAGGGGAACAGGGATTATTTTAACTCCTAATGCAGACATTGCATGAATGATTTTAAATCTCTAATAGTCTTTAATTATGAATCAATACTTGAGCTTAGGTAATTGCGAAGCCTCAGCAGGCCAAAATGTTGATTTATGGTGCATCTTGACAGAAGTGCTTAGAGACCCTTAAAAGAGCTGCATTAAAGCTACAGCTGCTTCAGAGTCTGCAGTCAATAGAATTTAAAATGCATTTTGCTTAATTACCTCGCTACCTTAAAAAGGGACTTTGGGTCCTAAATGGTGCCCCTAAAAATGGGGCTGAATTGAGAACATGGATGTCGCACATGAAAAAGTAGCTCCCGGTCCATGGCTTTGTAAGCTATCAATCATCTTTCTTCAAATGACGTAGGCATTGATGTCAAGTGTCATCCCCGTTCTCTCGTCTGGTGTGACACTGTGGTTACTGATGCTATGTCTGAGGTCAAAGGTTGCTCATAGAGGCTCAACATAGAAGTCATGCTTCACTAACCCTGCTCACATGACCTATGACTGATGATGGCTTGGCTCTAGCGGCGCTGTCACCACTGTTCACTGCCATGTCTCCTACCTCACCTCATCCATCATAAGGGTGCTCATCTAGCCACATGCCCATCCAAACACCTCACTGGACCCCGGGACAGACACTATTGATGGTGCTCCAAATGAATATTCATGAATCATAGTTTTGTTTTGTTTGGGGATCCATTTTTAAGAGAGAGGGAAAACCACTTAGACCTTCTACACCAGAGGGCTCCCAGTAGTTGAACAGATGCTGGGCTTAACCTTCGCACAGCAGATGTTGATGATTTATTCTCTTTTTTTGCCAGATTAGAGCACTCTGCCTCGACAGCCACACGGTGGCCTTTTGGAGGTATCAAGCATTTGCCATTGGATGAAATGGTTCATCACCAACAGCCACCTGTGTAGCATTACTCTTCATTAGGAAAACGCATCACACTAATCCAGTTAAATGCTTAACTGATAATAAAACACTATAATACAAAGGGATGTGTTCCATCTAGGATCAACTGCAACTCTTTAAATATAGCAAATCACACGATTCATATTAAGATGTAAGAAGGGTAAAATAACATTGTTTTGTGACCACTGTCCCCAAGGAATCAACATCTTTCAAACCTCCTAACTGTTAATGTCCCGGAGTTATCCTTGAGTTCCTCTGTTGGCACTTCAACGTGCAGGGCAACGAACTAAGTCAATCTTCCGTCTACGACCCCTTATGGGTAAAGCATTACCTGTCATTCCCTGACGACGGGGGAGATAAGAAATCTTCTGAAATCAAAGGGAGAGTGTTTTCTTCATAGCCACAGGCGCCAGATTACCCATCAGCGATGGCCGTGCAAAGATGCAGAACGGAAGGTTGCAAGAATAACCTGTTGGGATTTGTCAGATGGGGCGGAAGCATAATTTGTCCTGATAAACAAGCCAGACTCAACGTGTGTAAATCAGCCTTACATATAGGTGGGAGTGCAGCTACATGATATCAAAAGGGGGGAAATAGTGCTGTGGCAGCGCCAATTTGGACTATTTCTCTGCTGTGCTGCGGCAGCGCCAATTTGGACTATTTCTCTGCTGTGCTGCGGCAGCGCCAACTTGGACTATTTCTCTAAGGCAATGAGTTCCTTTCAATTCGGTTTCTCCTTCGCTCTCTTGATTTCCCACGGTAGAATTGACAGAATTACAGTGTGTAACGTTCATGTTTTGTCAACTTTTCCATGTCTGTTTAGCAGACAAGCACGTTATTAATTAGATAAGCAGGGCATTAGACAATCCATTCCAAGAGGCAGGAAGTATTTCATTGCAGATGGCAGTGTGGCTGTCTCCATCAAATCCCACCTGTTCCATTGACTTCACTTCTTCACTTTTTAAAACATACCTCATACATACATCATAAAAAACAACTACCAATTGCTTTACAGGGTGTGTATCATCAAAAGCCCACACATATAGATCCATACTGAACACCACAAAGACATGTGCTATTGCATGGATTTCACATTGCATTTGATCTCTTAATAATTCACATAAATACTGAAAGCACTGTCAATCATAAAATCTCTCTCAGGCAAAGACAAGCATCTATCCACAGCATTAGCATGCACAGGGGCAGATCTGAGGCAATGTGATCACTTGACATTCAAAGAGAGAGAGAGATAAGTATTGATTATGGTGAGGAGGGTTTGGCACTTCCACGGCTTGAAGCGGCTATAGTTAAAACATGCAGCACAGGGTTGGGCAGTGCACACTCACCTCTCTGCCGGAACCTCAGTCATTACTGCAAAGTGAATCACCCACCTGCACTGTGATGGAACTCTGTATGGAAACTCCCTCTAGGTAGGCAAGTGTTAATCTTAATGATCTATTACATGATCTTGCTGAGAGACTGCTGTTTTGTAAAGACAATAGACTATATTAAATAATATATTTACAGTTTACTGATTCGCACACCATCATACCATACATGCAATTGTAATTATCAAACTATTATGAATCCAATCTCATCTAAAGGGTGTTAAACTTATATACATATATATTTACCTGAAGTAAGACATAGTAAATTCACTGCATTTCTAAATGTACTTTTTTTTTAAGACTTACTGATAGTTCACCTATTTTTTGTGGTAGCTAAAATTTGCTTAATTTTAGTTTACGTGACAAAACAAGCAAGTATAGTAGAGAGAATCATTGTACCATCTAAACCTCTGTGAAATATATTTTTCATAACCAAAAATATAATATTTTCAGCTGTTCGAAGCTTGTGTACAAAATCTAAAGTAAAAGACGCAAAAACGAAATAGCGCACATAGAACAGATCTACCGCTTCGTAGACTTGCTTTCAATGAGAATGACAGATCTATAACACATATTTCTACACGTCAAAAAGTCACATATTGCAGCTTTAATACATTCATACAATTTATTTCCGAGCTACAGAGGAACCGGAATTATTTGGACTTTGGGGGTCTTACTCCTGAGGTTTTGTATTTCACAGAGGTTCTAATTCAAGTGACTGGTATCCAGCCTTTTCATTGATCAGGATGTTGCTGATGAGTGTGTGTGTGTGTGTGTGTGTGTGTGTGTGTGTGTGTGTGTGTGTGTGTGTGTGTGTGTGTGTGTGTGTGTGTGTGTGTGTGTGTGTGTGTGTGTGTGTGTGTGTGTGTGTGTGTGTGTGTGTGTGTGTGTGTGAGTGTGAGAGAGAGTGTGCGTGTGCGTGTGCGTGTGTGTTGGTCCCACCTCACATTTTGTAGTAGTGTCCAGTCCCCTTGCAACCAGTCTAATCACTTAAGCGTGAATAATAGACTCAAGCATCATACCTAGTGGAACACATATTTTGCTATACAACTAAACAATATGAACAACATCAATATATTTGGCTTCAACTTCTTTAGCTTTTCCTATCATCTGATATGCATAACACATTGACACAAACAATGTATTCGGCCAGAGACTTCACAGACAGTGTGCTGTTTCAAAGCGGCAATGTTCATGTCATTTGTAAATGTATTGGTGGGACAACTGTATAACGTATTGAAGAAAAAATGTTTTTGACAGGTTTTTAAAACAAGTAAACAAAAAAGATGATGTTGTGTTGTTATGCCTGATTGGATATGTTTTTAATAGAATACATTTGCTATTATTGTTACTATTTCTGACAGTTTCTTGGCATGTACATACATTGCTTTATCTTTCCTCTGTATTATGCGGTTGACCTTTCACCCTGAATTTCTGCAGTGTGCATCGTATGCATATTCCACCATCCAAGAGTATGTAATTCAGTGAAGGAAATACTGTTTCTCGTACAGTCACTCAATAAAGCCAGATCAATAAGAAAGCCTCTGAAGTGAGCACATTGACAAACCCGTTATGTATCGCCCGTTTTAATGGGTTCTCATGCGCAGGATATTCATCAACCCGTGCGGTGCTGCAGCCTGCAGGTATACAGCCCCCGTGGTATTTTGTAGCCCTGCCCTGTAATTACTTTGCAGAGAAGATGGCAAGGGAGAGGGGGACGGGGGAGGGGGAGAGGGACGTTCAATATGCCTCGCTGCCGTGCCACTTGTGTGATGCTTGTTTGCTAAAGGTTTTCTTCCGTCATAAATCAGTCAGCATGAGGCTGAGGAACTACATGCCTGGCACACCAGAACGATTTTCATCTTTGTGCACTCGTATATGAGTTGTGACTGATTCAAATTACCAGCCGAGCCAACCCCTGCGAAGGAAAACTTCTCAACAATTAGACTCCTATTATAATGTATCTGTCTCCTTTTCACATGGACACTCTTCTTCAGCAGGGTGTTACGGCATGATCAGGGGCTCGACTGCTTTTGCTTTTAAACAACAGTGATCTTGAGGAAATTCGACCTTTGTGAACTGGAGACAGCACTTAATCGTCAACCCAGCAACACTCTGAAACTGACACTGGACGCAAACTTTTCTCAAGTACAAAATATGCTTTGCATCATCTGGTCCCATTTGTTTCTAAATGTATCAGGGATCTAAATGGCCACCTCTGCCAACTTCAATAAAGTCTCCTAAGTAAACGCCAACACATTTCTTCTTGAGACGGGTCCAGGTCACAGCTCAGTAGACACCATACACAGTTAATGAGTCAAACAAGCTGCTGATTCAAGGTGAAGTTTGCGAATGACATTTTGTATGCTTTCTAAAAGATACTATCTCGGCAATTGTGCCATCTTTGCTTTGCAGAATTGAAATACAACAGGACCCAAGGGCAACCATCCAGCTTTAGGACATCAGCTTTTGTATTTCCAGCTTATCTGCAATTTCCAGGCTCCATTAGATACAGAAAGTCCTCAACCTTCAGTCATATTGTTTCTTGCCACTGAATGCTCAGGGACTGTCAATAGAAATTTATTTCGGATATCAATTGTCCTGAGATACAATTCAGACAATGTCTTCATGACAAACATGTCCTTCAAATCAGAGGCATTTTATAGACCCTCCATGTTTCAATGAAATGTTGAACTTGTGTTTTACAGTGTAGAACTACGCAGTTTCTTCAGTTGGGATTTGCAAACTGGAATCTCACCTGTAATTTAAACGGATGTAGTTTGACTACAGAACTATGACTCAGTCTAGCATATGCCACCACAGTGTGGTACAATGCCTGTGTCACAGTGTTCATTGTCTTTAAATGACAAGAGACAAGGGTGTGATGTTGACTATAATGGAGGGGTTTCAACATTTACAATTTAATTCACCAATCATTTCCATCCATTCCAAACAAACAGATTACAGTCTGCAAATGTTAATGAGAGACATTTATCAAAAGGCACATCCCACTGGGTACAAACTGGTTGAATCAAAATGGGTTGAATCAAAATGGTTTCAATGGAATGTGTCAACGTATTGTGACATGGAATCTGCGTGGAAAATACATGGGATTTGAAAAAGTCATCAAAGTGTTTTGTTTTGAGGGTGAAACTTGTTTTGAGGGTGATTATGTCATCATGGTAACCAAATATCAGCTTGGACAAACCTTTTATAAAATATATTTAATGTTCACCTTTAAAATATATGTCATGTTCACCTTTAAAACAACGTCAGATCTTCAGCATTATATCCACTATCAGAAGAAAAATAAAGTCCTACAAGAGAATTGATATATCTACAGTGACCCTTTGCTCTCCCATCCAGGTTGTTAACCAAGCCCAGCCCTGTTAACCTAAGATATGTGTCACTGACCATTGCCAATGTGCTATTGTGAGAATAATTGTTGAGAGCTCTAACATTTAAAACTAAATAGATTCACTGTTGCTGTCAAAGTCATTCCATAAGGTAGGTTTTAACAGAGCAAATGAAACGTGACCATATTTTATCACTTACAGTATATCATCAATGATGCTATTTAGGACAATATAGCATTTGCAAAAGTCATCAACAGCTATTTGTTTCAGTTCAACCCAGAATTCAACCAGAAATAGACAATACAATAGGCCTAGGGATTCAAGCTCTGGTTGATTTCAAATGTAATGATTGGTTTAAATAATGGTTGAAAGCAGAAGGATAGACATTTGGGTGACAGCTAAACCACAAATCCAACATTGTTTTCCATTTGAATTTGGTTGGGCTTTTAGATGGTTGAAAGAAGAGTGAATACACATTGGAAATTCAACTATCTTTTGGCTGTCTTTTTGAATGGGTGAATATAGGTTGTAATTTCATTGATCGACATCTCAACCAAATATGACCCAATTACCCACGTTGAAATGACATAGTGTACCCAGTGGGATACTTGTTATCCCAAAGGAGAGGGAGGAATTGCAGCACATATGCTACTTCAAGCTGATATCTTATTAGTACCACAGACACTTCCCTCACATGTGCCATTTCATTATCTTGTCTGAATTTTAAAGATGATCATTTCACAATTGCACACAACTTTTCTCATAATCCTGCCATGTAACATGTTTGACATGATAGCATTTCAGATATCTATTTTCCATAGCAGGCCTAATCCTATTCCTCATCTGTATGAGATGAGATGAAACATGAAGTAAAGCACATAAGGTATTATGCCCCCTACATTAATATGTAAAAAAAAATATTTGAATCTTATAGATTCCAGCCGGTGTTATTGCATAATTTACCAAAACACCTCTTGGTGATGAGGCTGACTTGGACTATGCTGGTCTCACTCAAAACCTCTTGGTTTGTCCACATACTAGTCAATACTCAATGCAAACACTACTCATGACATCATATTGTAGCCATAACTGGACTCAAAGTCCTCAGTACTATAAACTATAATACCAACAGGTCTTAACCTCTTCACAAGATCGTTGGTGTTGTATTGAGGCTGTGATCGCTGCAGGTCCTATGCTTCTCTGCGTGATGGTCCCTCAGGCCAAGGCCCCGTACTGATGCTCTCACAGCAGCACCAACCCACTTCTGGGTTAGACCAAATGGGACTCCATGACCTCGCAGCTGCCAATCCAACACCAAAAGGTTACTACAAAAAAAGAAACGTCCCTTTTTCAGGACCCTGTCTTTCAAAGATAATTCAGAAAAAGCCAATTAACTTCACAGAAGTTCACATTAACTTCATTGTAAAGGGTTTAAACATTGTTTCCCATGCTTGTTCAATGAACCATACACCATACATACCAAACAATTCATGAACATGCACCTGTGGAACGGTCGTTAAGACACTAACAATTAATGTCACAGTTATGAAAACTCAGGACACTAAAGAGGCCTTTCTACTGACTCTGAAAAACACCAAAAGAAAGATGCCCACGGTCCCTGCTCATATGCATGAATGTGCCTTAGGCAGCTGCAAGGAGGCATGAGGACTGCAGATGTGGCCAGGGCAATAAATTGCAATGTCCGTACTGTGAGACGCCTAAGACAGCGCTACAGGGAGACAGGAGGGACAGATGATCGTCCTCGAAGTGGCAGACCACGTGTAACAACACCTGCACAGGATTGGTACATCCGAACATCACACCTGCGGGACAGGTACAGGATGGAAACAACAAGTGCCCAAGTTACACCAGGAATGCACAATCCCACCATCAGTGCTCAGAGTGTCCACAATTGGCTGAGAGAGGCTGGACTGAGGGCTTGTAGGCCTGTTGTAAGGCAGGTCCTCAAAAGACATCACCGGCAACAACGTTGCCTATGGACACAAACCCACCGTCGCTGGACCAGACAGGACTGGCAAGAAAAGTGCTCTTCACTGACGAGTCGCGGTTTTGTCTCACCAGGGGGGATGGTACTCTGGAGAGGGATCAATTTGGAGGTGGAGGGTTTGTCATGGTCTGGGGCGGTGTGTCACAGCATCATCGGACTGAGATTGTTATCATTGCAGGAAATCTCAACGCTGTGCGTTACAGGGAAGACATCCTCCTCCCTCATGTGGTACCCTTCCTGCAGGCTCATACTGACATGACCCTCCAGAATGACAATGCCATCAGCCAGACTGCTCATTTTGTGCGTGATTTCCTGCAAGACAGGTCTCAATCCCATTGAGCCCATCTGGGACCTGTTGGATCGGAGGGTGAGGGCTAGGGCCATTCCCCCCAGAAATGTCTGAGAACTTGCAGGTGCCTTGGTGGAAGAGTGGGGTAACATCTCACAGCAAGAATGGCCAAATCTGGTGCAGTCCATGAGGGGGAGATGCACTGCATGCAGCTGGTGGCCACACCAGATACTGACAGTTACTTTTGATTTTGACCCCCCCTTTGTTCAGGGACACAGTATTCAATTTCTGTTAGTGACATGTCTGTGGAACTTGTGCAGTTTATGCCTCAGTTGTTGAATCTTGTTATGTTCATACAAATATTTACACATGTTAAGTTTGCTGAAGATAAACACAGTTGACAGTGAGAGGATGCTGTTCTGTTTCATTTTTTGTCAAGTTTAGTTGGCAGTCTGGCTAGATGACTTTAGCCTGGCTAAAAACATAGCAAGCTAGCTAGCGTTTTTAGCTTCCCCCCTCTCCGTGTCAAATAAGGCATGTCTCACACTCAATCTTCAGCTATTACAAGGAGCTTCCACTTTTGTGATGAAAAACGACATTGCAATACCGAATCTTGCGTCTGCGTAGAGTTTGTAGAAGCTTAAGACATTCCACTAAGAGGCCCTATTGAGGAGGATAATGTTGTTGTACGGATGCTGGGTCCGCTACAGTATTGTGGTATTGTAACTGCAGATTTTGGCATGCTGTTGTACCATATGTTTCTTAGCTCTGTCCACAAAGCATGACTGGTCTCTTTGATTACACTTTACACATTGTTAACCATTTACCCAGAGCATCTGGGTTTGAGCACGCCAGTATGTCATGCTTAGGTAATTTCTCTACAACATGCAGCGCATCTACTACAAACAATTCTGAAACAAAGCATGGATGCCTCCTACAAGACAGTCATGTTTTCGTTCATCTTCAGTATGATTCCTTATTGTGTAGTACTTTTTATCACTTTTTTTCCAACAAGAGAATAATGCTTTGTTGCTTTGTCCAGGAAATCACCAGTTACCATGCCGGATTAAAGGTACTATGTCTTCGCAAAGTTATGCACGAGTTTACTTTAGTTCGACAACTACATTGACAACCTATCACCACCAGTAGACTCATCATCCTCCTCCTCCTCCTCATCATCATCATTATAAGCATCACTACTTACAGTGTCTTCAGAAAGTATTCATACCCCCTGACTTATTTCACATTTAGTTGTGTTTCAGCCTGAATTCAAAATGGATGAAATATATATTTTATCTTTACATAAGTATTCACACCCCTAAGTCAATACCTTGTAGAAGCACCATTGGTGGCGATTACAGCTGTAAGTCTTTCTTGGTAAGTCTCTAAGTGCGTTGCACACCTGGATTGTAAAATGTTTTCCCATTATTATTCTTTAAATTCTTCAAGCTCTGTCAAGTTGAGTGTTGATTTCTGCTAGACAGACATTTTCAAGTCTTGCCATAGATTTTAATGCCGATTTAAATCAAAACTGTAACTAGGCCACTCAGGAATATTCGATGTTGTGTTGGTAAGCAACTCCAGTGTAGATTTGGCCTGGTATTTTAGGTTATTGTCCTGCTGAAAGGTATATTTGTCTCCCAGTGTCTGTTGGAAAGCAGACTGAACCAGATTTTCCTCTAGGATTTTGCCTGTGCTTATAGCTGTATTCGGTTTATTTTTATCCTAAAAAACTCCTTAGTCCCTGGCGATCACAAGCATACCCATAACATGATGCAGCCACCACCATGCTGGAAAATATGAAGAGTGGTACCCAGTGAATTTCTTGTGTTAGATTTGCCCCAAACATAACGCTTTGTATTGAGAATTAAAAAAAGTTTATTTCACCTTTATTTAACCAGGTAGGCCAGATGAGAACAAGTTCTCATTTACAACTGTGACTTGTGCCTTGTTGCAAACACAATGCATGTTTTGTAATATTTTATTCTGTACAGGCTTCCTTCTTTTAACTCTGTCATTTAGGTTAGTGTTGTGAACCAACTACATTGTTGTTGATCCATCCTCAGTTTTGTCCTATCACAGCCATTAAACTCTTTAACTGTTTTAAAATCACCATTGGCCTCATGGTGAAATCCCTGAGCGGTTTCCTTCCTCTCCGGCAACTGAGTTAGGATGGACGCCTGTATCTTTGTAGTGACTGGGTGTATTGATACACCATCCAAAGTGTAATTAATAATTTCATCATGATCAAAGGGATATTCAATGTCTGCTTTTATTCTACCAATAGGTGCCCTTCTTTGCAAGCCATTGGAAAACCTCCCTGGTCTGTGTGGTTGAATCGGTGTTTGAAATTCACAAACACAGATTCAGGGACTTTACAGATAATTGTATGTGTGGGGTGCAAAATCATGTTAAACACTATTATTGCAAATGTTCACTCCTGAACGTATTTAGCCTTGCCATAACAAAGGGGTTGAATACTTACTGACTCAAGCTTTTCATTTTCGTTACTTAATAAACATTTCAAAAAACCTAATTCCACTTTGACATGATGGGATATTGTGTGTAGACCTGTGACACAAAATCAAAATGTAATCCATTTTAAATTCAGGCTGTAACACAACTACATGTGGAATAACGTCAAGGGGTGTGAATACTTTCTGAAGGTACTGTATGTCTTTTTCCAATGGCAATATCGATCAGGACAGCTTCGTCTCCTCCACTCCTTACCGTCATGAGAAGCTGTAATTCTTTTCAGTATCTGCAGCACGATCTCACTCTCTTCCACAAATAACCAAGCTAAGGCAACTTGCATACAAAACAGCTGACTCAATCTTCAAGCTGCATAATCAAGATAAGAAAGACAGGGACAGGAGAAGGAGATGCGGGATGCTATAATGTGAGGCAAAGCTCCAGCGACAGTAGCTATGAAACTGTGTGAGGATGTTTTAAAATCGTCAAAACTCTCTCGGTTTAGCTGCAAACATCAAGTTAGGTTGCTCATCCCACCACTATTTACAAAGACGTGGAAAATAAATGGTGTCATGAAAATGAGGGGTAAACAATAGGAAGAAAAAAACATAGATTTGTTTTAATTATTGTCTTCGTAGCCTACTGTCTTTATGTATACATGTTTCGTTCAACATATTGATACAATGCACTTGTGCCATGTGCCAGGTGAGCGCGTAACAGACGAGTATACCTTTTATTTTACTTGTCAACTGTGTAAGCCGAGGGTTTACGCACCACTACACGCAACAGCTCAGGCTGTTGTCGTAATATGTTTGGCTGAGTATCAGCTGAGCATTAGGCTCTTGTCATGGCAACCTTTGTAAGCGAACCACACTTTCTCAGCACTCATGCAAATAAGGCCTACTCAATATCGTGAATCAATTTAGAATTTCATTATCAAATGCCACACATTCATCAAATGGTGCAGTTGATCCACAAAAATAATGCAATATACAATATTTGCAATATTGGTTAAAAAAAAAAGAAGAAAAAAAGAAGAAGAAGAAGAAAAAAAGATTTGCAAAAAAAAAAGACGTGTAGAAACAATATTTGTAAACAATATTTACAAACACCTAGGCTATACAATATACATTTGCATACAAGATGAATAGCAAAGACGCCTTATATTCAACCAAGTAGATGTAGGCTGCACCCCCTGCCCCATACACTAGCTCTGCCTATATCCATATTGTTGTTTGTATAGGTCTGACTTCAACCGGATGAATTATGTGACGACGGATATGAATCACAGGATAAAAACAAATATTTTGTCGTTGAATAAAATCAACTGCAATCCAAAATCTCTGAGATAATTCAATCATCTGATGTCAGTTTTATAGGGATAAATCCATACCCTAATTTAGCCTGCCTGGGTGTTTATATACGTCACAAACCCTTATTTCACATGAATTACAAAATCTATTGCCATGCTCAGAGGCATGCAACTAAGAGTCTACATAGTCACCGATTAATTATACCCGCGATGTTTAACTGCACATGGTGCAGCAATATGTTACAGTAGGCTAAGTATTTATGTGTACTGTAGGGTATGTCATGTAGACTCACCAGTACAGATTAGCCCTGTTGACTGGGTCAGTTCCTCGTGTCCTCACGGACCTGGCGCGCCTAGCACATCGGGCTGTACTCTGGATGTCATACAGTATGTTGCTTATTCTGTAACCTACAATCCTGCACGCAAACTCAAATTCTGAACGTTTAAGACCTCTGAGAAATTATCCGATAAGGTGTCGCCTTGACGTCAGCAAGGATCTGCGCACTAGTGTACATTTAGCAAATTGTTCATAAATTAATTAAATAGGAAAGTAACACAGTTGTCATATAATTCTCAGAAACCCCATGAAGCGAAGCCATGAGAGAAATATCTTCTATGGTTCAAGGCGAACTCTAGCGGTAAAGAGGGTCCGTTCGCTGTCCATGGTGCTGAAATGCATTTCAGACAATAGTGGCTACTTCAATGTTGGCGTCCCTTTTACTTTTGCATTCCAATTGCATATTACATACAATGAACATTAAATGAGATAAGATAAAGATGTTTGGAGCATGTCAACCCTAATTTTCTATTTAGTCAATATGGTTGTGTATTTCTCTATATGGGACAGATTATTATAAACCTAGCTATATCAAATAACTTAGAAACCACTCTACGTGAATATTATTTGTAACGTGCTACAGTTTAAATACCTAGATTTGTTCGTTCACTGATAAAATAAACACATTCCAAACCACTTAAACTATGCATGTCATCATAAAGGCATGTGCAAAATGTGTTTAAGTTTTATGCATGGATATGCAACTTCAAACCAGGTCTACATTTTCTACAGCTAACTCAAGGATAAGTGATATGCTACAATGTGTTGCTAACACACGTAGCCATTGGAATATGGCTCATGTGTGAAAACTATTCTCGGTAATAACACGCAATCACTTTTACATCGTTGACTTTCAATGTACTGTGCCGATATTTAAAGACACGACTACAACGTGTACCTTGAATATGTTAGAACATTAAGTCGTATTGTGTCTACTGCGGCATTGAAGCGTATTAGAGTACAGCATTCCTCCACTAACCAGAAACATTTAAGCGCTTACCTGCTTACAACAGCGGAGCAGAAACCCTCTAGCCTTTCCCGATCAAAAACTGGAACCCTATGTCACCATGAACCCCAAGACATTTTCAAGGAGGCAGCAGGTTTCTGATGAAAAATCCAGGGTCCTGTTGGTCTCGGGAATAGAAGAAATGCAGCTCCTCACTGCGTCAAGCACAAGCCTCAAAGATCCATTAAACAGTGAGTGATTAATTCAAGCCAGAGAGCCCTGATCGAAATCTCTTTCACTCCTTGCCTTTATGTATTCCGAACAGGATTCGGGAGTTTCCATTATGCCGCGACAGGGCTCATTTTTTCAATCATATCGGGGCTGACACCACGTTTTAACCATAATCGGCGGGTTATTATTTCAGTTGGGAAGCTCAGTCGAGAACTATGAGACAGGAGAAGAAGCATGTTGATCCTCAAACCCAGTTGGGGTGAAGATAAATCTCATAATAAGATTGTTTGTCACCGCAAGTCTATAAATGGTGGAGTTCAACACAGTCTGAAGGGTAATTGTAAATCCTTTTGTTGAAGTGTGCCACTGCACCTCTAAATATAGTATAGATCAGCCATATATATCATAGGGCCTACATATTTAACCTGGCCTCACAACATGTTCATGTAGAAAAATATTTGTTCTATGGTGGAACTTCATCAAGATAATGTTGATAGGCATGGTTCACTTGTATGCAAACATGGCACTCATTCAAACTGAGGCACATTATTTGACTAAATACTTAAAGGGACACTGTTTTGCAATAAGTATATATTTTTTATAAATCAATTACATCATATTTTTGCTTAATTTTGTAAACTTGGCAGAAAGATAAGCTGGTATAGCTTTCCAAAATACAAACACAAATTTATTGAAATTGATATAAAGACGTTGAAATGAACTGTACATTAAGACCACCCAGTATTACTTGGGCCATGCCATAACAACCACAGGTCGTTCAACTCCTGATGCTGGACTTTGGCAGCCGTTGATGCCCATGAGAGCTCTTACATTTGATTTATAGAGAGTGCAGCCTGATGTCCTCTATGGTGACGTAGGCTGGATGGGGGATGACCGGTGTGGCCGGCTGGCCAGGCTGCAGATGCTTGTCTGTCAGAGTGAGGGAGTGGGCTTGTGAGGAGCTGGCGCAGGAGGCTGCATTGCCCCTGTATCATTGCAGCACTCAGGCTCTGGACATACTGTAGGCAGGCGGACGGCCGGGCAGCATGGTTCTGCTGCTGCAGCACTGGGGTTGGCAGGAGCACAGTGTCACTCTCACTAATATCTTTATGATACTGGGGGAGGCCTGCTGCTGTGCTGTGCTGGGTTTCCCTGGCCCTGGCTGTTGCAGTGCTGCCTAGCTGCCTGGATGTCTTTGGGCCTGGTGCAGCAGCTCCACATGCCCCACTCCTCAGTCAGGCATCAGGGGCTACAGCTCTCTCTCTCTGAGACATTTGGGTTATTCCTCCATCCTCCCTTGGCCTCCAGTAAAAACTATTTATTCTGTTTCAGCAGGCAGCACTAATTAATTTAGGTTGTAACCTGCCTAGGTTGAATTTGGGATGACTTCTGCCCCCCCCTCCCCCACTAATCACAAACAACCACAAACAACATACCCAATTATGTTTGTTATCTCTGCACAGTCCATCAAAACCTACAGTACAGGAGCTGTGCTGTATCTTTTCAATGTTAATTTATTTCCCACAAAAAAATGCCTTTGATCATAACCAAAGTGAATGGACTGTCAACCAAAGTCTGCAGGGCAGCTAACAGTAAACATGGCACTAACATCAGATGAATGAAGAAGTAGATGTCAATGCTAGTGTATCTGGATCTGAACAGTTTCAAATGATACATCATATGAACAGGAACTTTCTGTTCTATACTGGTTCTGTTTTATTCTGTGACGGAACAAATGGGATTGATTTCTGAGGCAGTGAAGCAGTGAAGTAAAGGGGAAAATGACAATACCACGGCATGTCGTCCACAGTTCTTTGATATGTTTGTCTGTTCATAGACATTGACACCAAGATGCACTGGGGAATACAGTACAGGTTCTAGGAATAACTGCTTGTTAGGCATACCTGCCAGCAGCATACCACCCTGCATACCACTGCTGGCTTGCTTCTGAAGCTAAACAGGGTTGGTCCTGGTCAGTTCCTGGATGGGAGACCAGATGCTGCTGGAAGTGGTGTTGGAGGGCCAGTAGGAGCACTCTTCTCTGGTCTAAAAAAATATCCCAATGCCCCAGGGCAGTGATTGGGGACACTGCCCTGTGTAGGGTGCTGTCTTTCGGATGGGACATTAAACGGGTGTCCTGACTCTCTGAGGTCATTAAAGATCCCATGGCACTTATCATAAGAGTAGGGGTGTTAACCCCGGTGTCCTGGCTAAATTCCCAATCTGGCCCTCAAACCATCATGGTCTACTAATAATCCCCAGTTTACAATTGGCTCATTCATCCCTCTCCCCTGTAACTATTCCCCAGGTTGTTGCTGCAAATGAGAATGTGTTCTCAGTCAACTTACCTGGTGAAATAACGGATAAATAAAAAACAAATAAATGTAAAGCCAACATTAAATATTTTAAGTAGCTTTCAATGCAAAAGAGAATATTTTAATGTCAGTAAATGGAGTTTTGGGGAAAGAAGGCAAAGCAGGCCAATAGGTGGGAATGTCGGGTGTTATTTATTCAAATCCTCCATTTACTGGCTAAGCCTGTTTGGGGCTGAGGAGAAGAGACGACAGGGCTAGTTATAATTCAGGGCAGGACATGGTGAGTCACAGTTGGTATAATGGAGCATCTGCTGACACTGAATGCTCCAGATCCATCTTAACATCTGGGCGGTGGGACAGACGAACAGACGCCTACTGCAGCAGCTATCCTATTGATGGTGTTGCGTCAAGGTAAATGAGATCCCATCAACTCGGAGGTTGTTTGAATTGTTTGTTTAAACACCCCCTGTAACATGGTTGTCATTGTCTCCGCGTTAAAGCATTAATCCGGTGTAACAGATGAAGCACTACGACGCCTTTGATATAGCCCAGTGGAGAATGTATTGATTTGGGTTTTTGAAGTGGATGGGATTGTCTCGTTGTAAAAGTGTGGGAGCAACCAAAAACGGTATTTGCCCTTTTCTAAATGTTAAATGAGTGATATTTGATTTCATTGCCCCACGGTATTGCGTATTGTCTAAACTGGATTGAGTAAATCCATGTTTAGAGGATTAGAGGGTTTGAGCCCTGTGACCAAAAGGCCTCTTTTTAGGAATGGAAATCTCACCGGATAAAAAAAATGGAACAGATTAAAGGAGGGTCTTTCTATACAAAGGGGCATAACCATTGATCTTTTTCAAACTTGTATTTCACTTAAAGGACCAACCCAAGTAATCCAGTTGATCCAAACCTAAATCAGTATTGCTCAGTAAAGTCAGTGAGGATAACGTATTGCTCTGCTGTCCTGACGTTCCCTTCTTCTTCTTATAAAAATCACATGAATTATGCACTGGCCTAGTACGACAGTATTCATAAGCGTAGAATAATGTTTGTCTTTGTTAATATGTAAATACGAATGGAAGTGTAGATCAAGCTAGATAAAGCTATTAATCCAGATACGTAAAGAAATAATATAACCAAAGCATATCTTTGTTTGACACTGACAGGGCTTTTAATAGAACATGAATGTGTACTCTAACGTGAAAATAACATTGCAGACTCCAGACCATCTAACGAGTGCAATGGAAATCATGTCTCAAAAATATCTAACATTATGTGATAGTTCCCAAAACCTTCGTCAGGTTGCGGCAAATGTTCTCTCCTTACACAAAAACTGTCCAGTTGTGTTGATGATTATAGAATATTTGTATAAAACGTTTGTCTGATATGTTTTCAGAACACATTTTGTCTGTTCTTTACCTGGAAACCTAATGATAACGTTTGGGGAATGTTCTGTGGTGGTTTGTTACAGACGTTGTGCACAACGTTTCAGTGGATGTTAGGAAAAAATTCCAATGTTCTCCTAACATCCACTGAAACGTTGTGCACAACATCTGTAACAAACCACTACAGAACATTCCCCAAACATTCCCATTTTCATGAAATCAACTATCACTCAAGTTGATACTCTGAGGTTAAAGTGCGGACTGACAGCTTTAATTTAAGTGTATTTTCAACCATATCGGGTGAACTGTTTAGAAATTAAAGCACTTTTTGTACATAGTCCCCCATTTTAGGAGATCAAAAGTATTGGGACAAATTCACTTAGAGGTACCAGTCAAAAGTTTGGACACACCTAGTCATTCAAGGATTTTTCTTGATTTTTACTATTTTCTACATTGTAAAATAAGTGAATACATAAATACTTTGAAATAACACACATGGAATCATGTAGTAACCAAAAAAGTGTCAAATCAAAATACATCAAAATACATTTCATATTTGAGATTCTTCAAAGTAGCCACCCTGCACAGTCTTGGCATTCTCTCAACCAGCTTCATGAGGTAGTCACCTGGAAATCATTTCAAATAACAGGTGTGCCTTGTTAAAAGTTCATTTGTGGAATTTATTTCCTTCTTAATGCGTTTGAGCCAATCAGTTTTGTTGCGACAAGGTAGGGGGGTATACAGAAGATCGCCCTATTTGGTAAAAGACGAGGTCCATATTATGGTAAGAACAGCTCAGATAAGCAAAGAGAAATGACAGTCCATCTTTACTTTAAGACATGAAAGTCAGTCAATACGGAAAATGTCAAGAACTTTGAACGTTTCTTCAAGTGCAGTCGCAAAAGCCATCAAGCACTATGATGAAACTGGCTCTCATGAGAACTGCCACAGGAATGGAAGACCCAAAGTTACCTCTGCTGCAGAGTTACCAGTCTCAGAAATTGCACCCAAATAAATGCTTCACAGAGTCCAAGTAACAGACACATCTCAACATCAACTGTTCAGAGGAGACTGTGTGAATCAGGCCTTCATGGTCGAATTGCTGCAAAGAAACCACAACTTAAGCACACCAATATGAAGAAGAGACTTGCCTGGGCCAAAAAAAACACGAGCAATGGACAATAGACCAGTGGGAATTTGTCCTTTGCTCTGGAGTCCAAATTTTAGATTTTTGGTTCCAACCGCTGTGCCTTTCTGAGACTCGGTGTGGGTGAACGGATTATCTCCACGTGTGTATTTCCCACCGTAAAGTATGGAGGAGGAGGAGTTGTTATGGTGTGGGGAAGCTTTGCTTTATTTAGGGTCTGTGATTTACTTAGATTTCAAGGCACACTTAACCAGCATGGCTACAACAGAATTCTGCAGCGATACGCCATCCCATCTGGTTTGCGCTTAGTGGGATTATCATTTGTTTTTCAACAGAACAATGACCCAACACACGTCCAGGCTATTTGACCAAGAACTAGAATGATGGAGTGCTGCATCAGATGACCTGGCCTCCACAATCCCCCAACCTCAACAAAATTGAGATGGTTTGGGATGAGTCAGACCGCAGAGTGAAGGAAAAGCAGCCAACAAGTGCTTAGCATATGTGGGAAATCCTTCAAGACTGTTGGAAAAGCATTCCAGGTGAAGCTGGTTGAAAGAATGCCAAGATTGTGCAAAGCTGTCATCAAGGCAAAGGGTGGCTATTTGAAGATAAACAAATCAAAATAGATTTTATATTTGAGTAACACTTTTTTGGTTACAGCTTGATTCCATATGTGTTATTTCATAGTTTTGATGTCCCCCTGTTATTCTACAATGTAGAAAATAGTAAAAATAAAGAAAAACCCAGCTGGTCAACTAACAACTGAGGTCAGCCTGCAGGTGCCCGGCCCGCCACAAGGAGTCGTTAGAGTGCGATGAGCCAAGTGAAGTCCCTCCCTCGGCCAAACCCTCCCTTAACCTGGATGACTCTGGGCCAATTGTGCGCCGCCCTATGGGACTACCAATCACGGCCGGTTGTGATACAGCCCAGGATCCAACCCGGATCTGTAGTGACGCATCTAGCACTACGATGCAGTGCCTTAGACCGCTGCACCACTCGGGAGGCCTCTAAAGAATTATTAATGAGATACATAGATGTGTGAGACATAGACAGGCTAACATAGGTAGTACTCTAAAAGCTACAAGTAAAAAGTGAGACAACCAGAGTTAATTCAAGTGCCTTCATTGAACGTTCTGGACTTCATCTACAGAGTGCACAATGAAACAGTAACGAGAAACAGACAGAAGAAGGAATCTCTGACTGAAAGATTTATGCAGCAACTAATGGAACTTTTACCATGGAACTTTTACCAAAGAATTGAAATGAGCCAACTAACTCTGGGGTAGTTAGATGAGGTGCAAGGAATGATTTACATAAACACTATGTATTACAATGAGTGGGGCTGGGTTCAAACACAGAGCCAAAGCAGTTTATTTTGTGGGAGTTCCATTTGAATTCATTTAAATAGGCTGTCTGAAGCGATAGACTCTATGAACAACAGTATCCCTGTTCAGATTCACCCTCACATTTCACTCTCTCAAATTTATAAAAGTTTCTAAATTAAATTAGTCAAGGAATTTATTCACTGAGGAGAATATCCAGCATCCATTCACCTACTAAAACACAAGAAATGCTACATGGTTCTGTTTCAAGGAAAACCTGTCATGCAAAATGCAAACCCAAGAAGACAACACAAAATCAGATACAATCACACAATGGGTTTATCCCTACTGTTTAACATGTAGCCAATACAATCCACCATTGATATAGAAGATACAGCAGAGTCAAAAGCGTTCCAGAGACTTTCCTTCTACAGTGCATTGTCCTTAGCAGCTTCCTGGATTGTACTTTACATGTATTTAAATGACTTATCTCTATGCTAAGCATCAAACAGTGGAGGTGTCCATTTTTTTTCATCATCTTTCATCAACCCTGAGTGAATCAGCGGGGGGGGTCAAACTCACTCTATTATTTAGTGCAAATTATTTTTTTCCCTCTAAATTTACAGTAAAGGCTTTTGAAGGCTTCAGCACAGCATGAGTCGACAGGCTCAGAGGAGAGGAGTGGAGAGCTGAGCGTGGGCTAACTCAGTCAGTCTTCACTCAGTAAGGAACAGTGGGGCCCCATGGTGGCTCCCTTGGCCTGGCCGTTGGGATAAACACACCACCTACACTAGAAGCCTTGCAAAAGACACATGGCTTTTCAAACAGCTGTGACATGCTGCCTCTACCCCCATGACTCTGGAATGAACAAGGTTTATTTGTGGCTTAAATGGAGATGGGAAAACAGTCAGAAACGGCCTGACGTCTGTGCTTTCAGCTGTCTGGGTCTGGAGCTCCTCTGGGCTGCAGCGGGGAGCAGGACCTGGGGCTAGGCTCCCGGTGGGGGCAGTGCTCCATGTCTGGAAATAGTGCCAGCCTCAGATTGATACACTTATAAGCAACAAGCAGAATAGTTACTTTGACAGTGGATGCAGACCATACATAATTAAAATTGGCTAAGTGCCTGGGCGCACTGCCGTGGTCATTTTTACCTTCCAGTTGTTCCCTCTCTCCATTCGCCGTGGAGCAAAGGGTGGAAAATATGGCGTATGCTATGGCTAAATATCACGCATCCCCTGATAACTCAGCTGAGAATTTCCTATCCTGCATGGTTCAGAGATTTACAGGGTCTATATTTGACTTGTCCTGGCTTGCGATGTACTCTATTTGACAGAGACGTATGAGTCTCTGGGAGGAAGGGGTTAAACGGAATGTATAGCTGGCAGAAGGATTTTGTGAAAGGTAACAATTGAGGAGGGAAATGCTTGCCAGTGCAGGTTCCTTTACATGAATTGACACCCTTGTAAAGGTGTAAAATCTCCAAAGACAAGTGTGAAATACAGTACCCAAGAAAGTTGAGGCAGTGTATGAGGAAGTGTTTCAGATCATTCCCCTGACTGTGTCGTTGAAAGAGGTTAATGATGTTGTATACACTGATCAAGAAGGAAGACTGAGCCTTCACATGTTGGGGTTTTAGATCATAGAAATCTGAAAGCAGCAGGCTGCATTTAAACATGGTATACGCCTAGAAAGAAGCAAGTCATTAATTGGCTAGCTTGGCTGAGGCCCGTGAAACCATGGGACCTTCTGACTCCCTGCCAGTGCAGTTGTTAATGCAGTCCACAATCCTCTCACCTGTCTGCACACATACTGGTACCTCATTCATGCCCAAGGGAGTTAAAGAACCTGGATTCATTATTTAGGCCTAGGAAATGTCATTATAGATATACAGTATAGTGAATGCTTCAACTGTGATACTGTGAGCACTTACCAAAGATCTCCAAACATGTTTTCTTACATCACCATGACGCACTTGGTTATGATATTGGGATTTTACTTACCATAAATCAAGGTCCACATTGATGTTCTCTTCAGTAAAATGCTGTACAAGTACTGTTAGACTCATTGTGCACTGCGAACACCGACTGCAAAGGAATCTATCTAGCGATACAGTGCAGTCTACTCATTCAAGGGGCTTTTTAAGATGAAACATTAATGTGCACTCTCTCTCATCTCATGTAATTCTTCTACGTTGTAGACAAATACCAGACCTGAAGCGTATACCGTTAGCTACTACTAGGGGTCAGGGGACAAAAGGCAAGCAAAGCTTGAGTTAGAAAGATCCACATGCATATTTATATCCATTTCCAGGGCTTCTTGACATCACTCTACATTGGCATGGACTGTGGTTCTGTCTGTCTCTGACTGCAGGCGGTTAGTTCCCATCGGGGCGCCCACCAGTATGCATCTGTCTGTGAGAAGCAGCAGAAGCAGCAGCCGGGGAGTGTGTGGTTCTGTGGCCCTTCCATGAGAGAGCCCAGCCCAGCAGGCCTCCCACGCAGACGCTCAGCGCACAAACAAAAGGGACATCCTCCTACGCTTTGTCGGCCAAGTGATTCCCAGCTCACGAAGCAGGGGAGAGAAGAAGAAAAAAAAAATAGATTGAGTGCCGCATGATGATAGGGAGGGGGTGGCGATTTTGAAAAATACCTGACTCATTTTCTCAACTACTTTTTTAATGTTTTTGCACAACGTCTCTCTGGAAGTTGGAAGCAATGTTGTTGAATATCCAAGGGTCACTCGTATACTCCCACGACTTTAGGTCCGCAAAAGTGATATGTAGTTTTCTAATAAATGCCTATACGTTGTTGGTAAAGGAAGATTCTCAATCAACTTAGTTGAAAGGCCTTTCTTGCCTGTGGAGGAAAAGGTCTCTGACCCTGTGCCCTAGGAGCACTTACTTCTCAGCAGCTAAGACAGGTTCAAAGTGGATTAATGCACAAGTTACACACACACACACACACACACACACACAAACCCTTCTTGTTGTGGTTTGATAATCCTCTAAAAGGTGATCCAACTGTGCTGAAACTTTAATCAGGATTGGATGTGTCCATTAACCACAATCTCTAAATTCCGCATGAGCATCAGCTTGACTTGATAATCACTGTTCATTAAGACATGAATTCATTTATGAAGTCCTGTTGGGCTGTAACTTTTCAGAATAATTACATTCTTCCTTCATTTAAAAATTCCAGTTTGAAATGTTAATATTTCAAAGCTGTTCAGTCTAAGCTGTAATAATTACTTTTTGTCACAATTTGCTGCTCGGGTGAATTGTTGGGAGCAAAATATCTGACTAAAGTGTATTAAAATTAATGGACTGTGCTTTCTGTTACATAATGAGGGTACTAAAACACAATTGTTATATTTAATATACCCATTTATAAACTGTTGGTTTAATTTTCTATAATTCCTTGTAATTGACAAGCCTTACCATTGGATTTGAAATGGAGTTTCAATTTCTGTCTGGGTTTCTTCTATGTAACAGACGCTCGAGGGTAGACTGACACACTCGAAGAAGATTGCTCTCTAATTTAACACTTTCCTTTAAATCAAGACAAAAATAACCTTGAGCCATTTAGATCTGTAGGAAAGTGAATTGAAATGTCTGCACTTGACTGTTAGCACATAGAAGTTATGAATGTGCCTTAAAAGGATACTTTGGGATTTGGGGAATTATTTTTCCTACTTACCCAGAGTCAGACAAACTCATGGATACCAGTTATATGTCTCTGAGTGCAGTTTTAAGGAAGTTGAAGGTAGCATATCATTAGCTTAGCCCAATTGCTGGAACTCTCCATGAACTACTAGCCAGCTCCTCTCAAATGTGGGGAAATAGATCTTATAGTCTTACAAAGCTATACATAGTAATTGATATTTAATACATGTGTTAATTTTACTGATAATCATAAGGAACAAGATTCTAACCACTTCCTCATATTCTGTCCCATTGTCGCATAAAGAGGTATAGAGACCAGTGGAGGCTGCTGGGGGGGAGGATGGCTCATAATAATGTCCGGAATGGAGTCAATGGAATGGTATCCACCACATGGGAACCATGTGTTTGATGTGTATGGGCAGTGTCATTGAGACAGATATAATGGTGCGATCTCTATATCTTTATGTAACAACTTGACCGAATATGAAGAAGTGGATAGAATCTTGTTTCTTACGATTATTAGTAAAATTAACACATATATTAAATATTGATTACTATGTATAACTTTGTAAGATTATAAATGACCAACCGCCCAGCTTTTTACTAGTTAGAAAGTCTATTTCCCTGCTTTTGAGAGGAGCTGGCCAGTAGTTCCTTGAGAATTCCAGCAATTCCGCTCTGCTAACAATATGCTACTTCCAATTCCCAAAATCCAGAGGAGTCCCTTTAAGCTTCTCAGGATAGGAAGATAGTCCCTCACATCAGATCTGAGCTGTGAAATCCTCCTGTCCTGGTACATGGTCCTCAGGACAGACAGCAGTCAGTGCAATGGCCTCTCCTCTCCTGAACTGAACCCTCATCATCTCCCTCCTTCACCGCCAGAGAGTCTTTGCATTTCATCCAGAGTCACGCTGACTAACACTCCAGCTCAAAACCACCGCACACACTTCCATTCCCATCTGAAATTGAAATTCCAGTTGTATCAATGAGAATCTGTCTGAGGCTTGATATCTAAGAGAGATGTGAAGTGACGTGAATGCTTCCTTTTCGCATTCTCAGCAGAGGTCTCTCAAGGATGCATGAGCTATTTCCCACCTCAGTCCTTCACAACTTAACACATCTTCAAACCGCTGTGTTCCCGTATACACAGTTTTAATAATAGGTGATGCTTTATGCAGGTAAAAAATTCCTGGGCTCCTCCTGGCGCTTTGTATTCATGTGCCATGTCAAAATGAAGCGTGATATTAAATCTCTAAATTGCATTGATCCCATCTTCTGCAGTCTGTTGATGTGCTCTCAAGGGTCGTTTGCTTTGGATCAGAGTAAAACGGTTGTGCAAAAGCTCTATCTTACAGTCTAGTGGTGATGTTCCTGATGGATAAGGAAACTCACTGATGATTTGACATAGAAACAATGTTTTTAAGCTACCTGCTGTGAAATCATATGATATTAATAGCTTCACAGCTGCTCAAGCCTGAGGGAGCTATGTGTCAGTGTAGAATGTGGCAGACAACATTAGGTCATGTGTCTACAGTTGGAATCAACTTTTCTTACCACAACTTACTGTTTTCTCTTTTCATTACAATACTTCTGAGACTTACTGTTCTCTCTACAACACTTCTGAGAGTTACTGTTTCCTATACAATACTTCTGAGACTTACTGTTCTCTCTACAACACTTCTGAGAGTTACTGTTTCCTATACAATACTTCTGAGACTTACTGTTTTCTCTTTTCATTACAATACTTCTGAGACTTACTGTTCTCTCTACAACACTTCTGAGAGTTACTGTTTCCTATACAATACTTCTGAGACTTACTGTTTTCTCTTTTCATTACAACACTTCTGAGAGTTACTGTTTCCTATACAATACTTCTGAGACTTACTGTTTTCTCTTTTCATTACAATATTTCTGAGACTTACTGTTTTCTCTTTTCATTACAATACTTCTGAGAGTTACTGTTTCCTATACAATACTTCTGAGACTTACTGTTCTCTCTACAACACTTCTGAGAGTTACTGTTTCCTATACAATACTTCTGAGACTTACTGTTTTCTCTTTTCATTACAATACTTCTGAGACTTACTGTTCTCTCTACAACACTTCTGAGAGTTACTGTTTCCTATACAATACTTCTGAGACTTACTGTTTTCATTACAACACTTCTGAGAGTTACTGTTTCCTATACAATACTTCTGAGACCTACTGTTTTCTCTTTTCATTACAACACTTCTGAGAGTTACTGTTTCCTATACAATACTTCTGAGACTTACTATTCTCTCTTTTCTTTACAATACTTCTGAGACCTCTGTGTTTCTTCACACCATCTGCACTAGAATATGTTAGAAATGAATTTGGTATACGTTAATAAACAGGGATAAAATGTTAGCAATGGATATTACGCAACGTAAATAAAAACATGCTGAAAGTCAATGCAAAATTATTAATTTGACGAGCAGATTTAAGATCGACATTAAGACAGGACTTTTTTTTATCAAGCCAAAATGTTTTAGTAAGGCATGACCCAGAAATACATTTTAGTGTGCTGAACCGTACTTAAAATACTACCCAGTTAAATGCAATATTTACAACAAAGCTTTCAAATGGCAGAGTGACTGGACTGTAGTGAATGTGTCATGGCATAACCGTATATATTCATAGTATAGCATTCTGAGTCACGGCCATAAAAAAATATTGATGAATATGTAGTAACCAAAAATAAAGGGTCAGGGGTTAAAATAGCATGTTAGTAAAATGTTTACATTCTCAATTATGTAAAGATTTGCATGCTTAAGATGTACTTTATACCGTGCACTTTACCATATACCGTGCACTTTACCATATACCGTGCACTTTACCATATACCGTGCACTTTACCATATACCGTGCACTTTACCATATACCGTGCACTTTACCATATACCGTGCGCAAAACTGAGTGAAAGAGTCCAGAATGTCGACTTTGACAGTCAATTTGTGTTCATAGTTTCAGTACTTTTATTACTTTAAGAATGATTAAAAATCCAACCGTCACTCCTGCAGTTTGTGGCGGTATCAAGCCTCATCCATTTCAAGGTAGCGGTATCAAGCCTCATCCATTTCAAGGTAGCGGTATCAAGCCTTATCCATTTCAAGGTATCGGTATCACGCCTCATCCATTTCAAGGTAGCGGTATCAAGCCTTATCCGTTTCAAGGTATCGGTATCAAGCCTCATCCATTTCAAGGTAGCGGTATCAAGCCTCATCCATTTCAAGGTAGCGGTATCAAGCCTTATCCATTTCAAGGTATCGGTATCACGCCTCATCCATTTCAAGGTAGCGGTATCACGCCTCATCCATTTCAAGGTAGCGGTATCAAGCCTCATCCATTTCAAGGTAGCGGTATCAAGCCTCATCCATTTCAAGGTAGGCTGGGACACCGCTTCCAGGGGTTCTGCTGACTGAGCACTCCAGTTAAGTTTAAGGCTTGGTCTGTCGTTTCCTCACAAAAGCCTGCATCACTGCCTGCCTTTATATACAGTCTGCTTTTCATGATCTCCTGTTTAGGAGAAATCATTCCCATCCCTAAAAGGAATGACAATTTAACTCACCATGTCCAATATTTCCTAAGACTCCCATTACTTTTAATCTGTCAACTAATGGGCTCATCTTTGTTTTAGAACTAGATATGTTTCTTTACATATGTGTGGTCATAGAGTTCCCTGCACATTCCCTCTGTCAATATGAACTGTACACACTGGGTTCCCCTCAATATGAAGACTCAGACTTTTCATTCAAAATGTTGCTGCCATGTTGACAGCCATCTTTTATGGCTGAAGGGCAATTTGACAATTTATATTCCCCAAAAGATTGAATCTAAGCTGTTCTAAATTCAACGATGGCTGAACTCCCAGTGACTGTTAATAGGCTCCAGGAGATCTCTTTTCACTTTTAGCTTGCTGCAATAGTGAAGCTAATGTGTCCTAAAATGACTTCCTCATGTAGTCCTTAGCCTAAAGCTTCCAATATGTTGCCACATGTCTAGCCCGTGTGTCTCAGTTGGTAGAGTATGGTGCTTGCAACACCAGGGTTGTGGGTACAAATCCCATAGGGGACCAGAAAGTTCTTTCAATAACAGACAGTCAGTGTCTACAGTTCTTTAATATCTTTATTTCCTTAGTATTTAAAAAAAGGGGGCTACACTATAAAAGCAACACAGAACAAAACACAAGGACAGGCCCTGGACAGGCACACTCACTCCACATACACACTAGGCCATTGTTGTTTAGCATGGTGGTTTGTCGCATCTTAGTTGGCATCATAGGGTTCCAATGCGGTAGTCTAGCAGGCTACGTCTGGAGAGAGTGGAGAAAGCTTCATCAGTACCGTCAATATACTGGGAACCACTGGTACACACTCTCACGTCGTTCCACTCTTCATCAGTACGGTCAATATACTGGGAACCACTGGTACACACTCACACGTCGTTCCACTCTATATCAGTACCATCAATATACTGGGAACCACTGGTACACACTCTCACGTCGTTCCACTCTATATCAGTACCATCAATATACTGGGAACCACTGGTACACACTCACACGTCGTTCCACTCTTCATCAGTACGGTCAATATACTGGGAACCACTGGTACACACTCTCACGTCGTTCCACTCTATATCAGTACCATCAATATACTGGGAACCACTGGTACACACTCACACGTCGTTCCACTCTTCATCAGTACCGTCAATATACTGGGAACCACTGGTACACACTCTCACGTCGTTCCACTCTTCATCAGTACGGTCAATATACTGGGAACCACTGGTACACACTCTCACGTCGTTCCACTCTATATCAGTACCATCAATATACTGGGAACCACTGGTACACACTCTCACGTCGTTCCACTCTATATCAGTACCATCAATATACTGGGAACCACTGGTACACACTCTCACGTCGTTCCACTCTATATCAGTACCATCAATATACTGGGAACCACTGGTACACACTCTCACGTCGTTCCACTCTATATCAGTACCATCAATATACTGGGAACCACTGGTACACACTCACACGTCGTTCCACTCTTCATCAGTACGGTCAATATACTGGGAACCACTGGTACACACTCTCACGTCGTTCCACTCTTCATCAGTACCATCAATATACTGGGAACCACTGGTACACACTCACACATCGTTCCACTCTTCATCAGTACCATCAATATACTGGGAACCACTGGTACACACTCTCACGTCGTTCCACTCTTCATCAGTACCATCAATATACTGGGAACCACTGGTACACACTCTCACGTCGTTCCACTCTATATCAGTACCATCAATATACTGGGAACCACTGGTACACACTCTCACGTCGTTCCACTCTATATCAGTACGGTCAATATACTGGGAACCACTGGTACACACTCTCACGTCGTTCCACTCTTCATCAGTACCATCAATATACTGGGAACCACTGGTACACACTCTCACGTCGTTCCACTCTATATCAGTACCGTCAATATACTGGGAACCACTGGTACACACTCACACATCGTTCCACCCTTCATCCCGAGCAGGGTCATTCCGGTCGGCTCTTCATCCCGAGCAGGGTCACACTCATCCGGTCCCCTCTCCCCAGACGCCACCGTGGCTGAATACAGCCTGTGGCACCTGTACTCTCCCGTTGCTGGCTTGACTCTGCTGAACAATGTCAGAGAGCTGCCTTTGTGCAGGTACAGCTCGTTAGCCCCAAAGTTCCTCAGGTGTGGGGGGCGTGGCTCAGGTCCCTTATTAAGACACTCATTTGCACAAGGAGACTAACACTCAAGGAGTTTAACCAATTCAAAGTAAAAGAAGTTACTTAATTAGTAAATACGAAATAAACCAAAGCACAGCACATGATAGGGTAAATATTTAAAGCACTTCAAGGTTAATACTTTCAAAATAAAGCAAATAATGTAATAAAGAAAAAATACTAAATAGAGCCGCAGGCACACGTGATATATGCACCCATTACTGTAAAAGACAGTGACATATGCACCCATTACTGTAAAAGACAGTGACATATGCACCCATTACTGTAAAAGACAGCGACGTATGCACCCATTACTGTAAAAAACACTGCCATATGCACCCATTACGCTAAAGACACATGGCATATGCACCCATTACTGTAAAAGACACTGCCATATGCACCCATTACTGTAAAAGACACTGCCATATGCACCCATTACTGTAAAAAACACTGCCATATGCACCCATTACTGTAAAAGACACGTGCCATATGCACCCATTACTGTAAAAGACACGTGCCATATGCACCCATTACTGTAAAAGACACGTGCCATATGCACTCATTACTGTAAAAGACACATGACATATGCACCCATTACTGTAAAAGACACTGCCATATGCACCCATTACTGTAAAAGACACGTGTCATATCCGCCTATTACTGTAAAAGGTACTGACATATGCACCCATTACAGTAAAAGGCATGGCCAATCCAACGTCTGCATTGGGCGTGCAGCATTTACCATGATATGGCCTCTGCTGAAGTACTTATTGTGCTTCGTGGAGAAGCACAGAGCTGTTGGGAAGGAAGTTTGTGTTTCTACAGGACCTTCCGCCTCCACCTACCGTCAACCAATCAATCATGTCAATGCAAATTTGGGAGGCGCACAGCGATGTGGTACGGAGCTCGATTTGGCCTCTGCATTTAGCAATTGCCTCACACCCTCCATAAGGAGCCTCCAACCACATCTTTGGATTTTAGCGCATTTCATACGTATATTGTGGAGTTGGGAAACTATTGCCCTAAAATCACAATATCACAAGTTCCAAGATGTACCCAACATCTGCAACAAATAACAACCTTATCTTGAAATATCTCACTCGGGCATTCTCCACAAACTCAAAAATGGAATATGACTTCCTTCACATTCCACATCTTCGCTTCACTTTCAACTTTTTACCTTGTTTCTAAAAAGGTCCTGCTTTTGAACACATCCAAATATAGCCATTGATTGGCTTCTAGCAATCTACCAGCTCCACTAGTATGAGTGCCCATGGGCAGGCAGGCAATAGATTAATGACACTGAAGAGATTTGCATTAATTACATGCATGTATCTGTGGGCTCGGAGTCATCAGCTGAACTTGTTAACTAGCCTTGAGGAAACATATTTAAATCCACTCTTTTAATAAGAACTATTCAATGCTAGAGAACATTCAATGCCAGATAACAATTCAATGCCAGATAACAATTCAATGCCAGATAACAATTCAATGCTAGAGAACATTCAATGCCAGATAACAATTCAATGCTAGGTAACTATTCAATGCTAGAGAACATTCAATGCTAGAGACAACTAGTTCAGTTGTACGTGTCTGCTGTGTTACTATTATGTAGTTCCCCTCTCTCCTAGTAACTGGATTATAATCTGTGCTTTTCCTGAATTTCATTTGCAAAGTAATGCGCCCCGGTGCTTTGACACAAATCGGCTTTGTGTGGTATCTAAGGGATGAATTCCACTCTGGCCTCCTACAAACATTTGCATTATGAGATAATGGCACTGATTAGCATTAGCAAGCAAGTGAAGGCTAAAAGAGCACGATACTATATATTTTAAAGCAGTTTAGATTATTGAAATGACATCTAGGGACACACCTATGTCTAGTAATTTGCATTTTAAAACGATCCTATGCCTTTGGTTCTCATGCAAATGACCAGAGAGTGATTTAAATGGAGAATTATGGTCTCATAGAAGACATGGCTTCATATAAACGATATGTGGCCTTTTCCTGCAGTCAAATTATTTAGTGGCCTCATGGGTGAAATGCAATTTAAAAATATATATCATTTCATAATTAATCAACATTATTTTTAAAAAGCCGTTGAAAATCCGGTGTTTCTTTGTCAAACAGTGTTGTTATATTTCAGTCTTCTGTGATGCATATAAAGTGTAATATTGGGATGCAAACTCAAAATGTATTACATTTCAACTCTAAATCTGACATGGTGTGAGGTGGGTACTTTTGTTTCAAAGTAGAGTTGTTTAAGACTACCAAGAAACACTGTGACCCGGATTTAACCCAAAAGGTTAAGACATTTGGAAATGTTGTGAATACTTAACCAACTGAACATCTTAGTGCATTGTATTCATGACGATGTTGAGGATGGGTGATGATGATGGATATTCACCATGGAGACTTAGAACACAACATTTACATAACTCCCGAGTGGCGCAGTGGTCTAAGACACTGCATCCCAGTGCAAGAGGTGTCACTGCAGTACCTGGTTTGGCTGTGATTGGGAGTCCCATAGGGCAGCGCGCAATCGGCCCAGCGTCGCCGGGTAGTCCGTCATTGTAAATAAAAATTTGTTCGGGTTAAATAAAATAAAAAAATAGCGCAACACGTCAACATAGTGAGATTAGCCTACATTTTAACACATCCACAGCTGCCATGTTACAACCCAGCCCACTGTCTAGTAAGGAGGTTGGATTGGGGGATCAGGAGTCCAAACAAGCTGACACTTAATGTATCTCCCATCGATGATAATCCTTACCACTTCTTGCCTGCTCCTTGTAACTCATTGTCTGCAGCTATTGTGAAACGCCACTTTAAAGTGTCTTTTAAATCCCCTCTCCCTCTTTTCTTGCGCTCTCTCTCTCTTATTCTCCACAGCTGGCTTTGTTCATTTCATGGCCTGTGGCAAATGCCAATTTTCCTGAGAGACTTAATCTACCATTCTGAATGATGAATACTTGAATGCTGAAGTAAAAGCACAAAGCTCTTACAAGGAAAAGGTATATAGGGTCTGCCCCTTTAAGAGAGTGTTTTCCTGACTGCTTCACCATAGGGTGCGCCGATATAGAAAGAGAAACATAGACAGCGCTTGGCCCCTGTCCAGTACACACACACACACAATGTGCACACACACACACACACACTCACACACACACACACACACACACACACACACACACACACACACACACACACACACACACACACACACACACACACACACACACACGCACGCACACACAACAACCTATTTTTTGCCTTGTACTGCCAGTTGTATGATGATTTGAAAAAATATGCTTCTTGGCTGTGTGTGGTACTGTATGTGAGGCAGAATAGTTTCCAGTGCTCTGAATGGATTAGGCCTCACATATGTGCATGGTGGAGCCCCAGAGACAGAGGAGGCAGCATGGAGCCAATCCCGCTGAGAGCAGCTCCAGTCCTGTCTAAGGCCCGCGGCTCTCATGTGTGAAAAATACAGCGTATGAGGCAGTCAACTGAAAAGCCTACCAGGTGCTTTAGCAAAGATGACACAGATCTCTGTTTCCGTCCCAGACATATGGAACTGAACTAGGCTACTTACAAGGATTCTTCTTTGATATGACATCACATCAAACTTTTTTGTAAGAAATATAAACAAAAAATACATGAGTTTGTTGTTATGCATTTAATTGAATCGTGCAGACTCAAGGGTTTCAGTTTTCAGATCACATCTCCAAGTACCCAAGCAGTGCTGTGAGTTCTGCAGACTGAATCAAATTGAAATGAGACATATGCATAGTATGTATTGTATACCTGTGATACTGCTCCTATAACATATATGTTGGCTGTGTTTTCTTCAGGGCTGCTACTGTAATTGGTAAGTGCATTAGTACAATTGAACATATCTACGGCTAATATATGCATTTCGAGGAAGCTGCATAACAGAGGGCTTTAGCATCTAAATGAACTGTAAGACCATACACACTGCAGTGTTGATTGTGTTCTTTCATAATGGAAAAGCATTTGGTGTAGGTTACAGGTGGTTTGCTGGTAGTGGCACAAGCTTGGATACTGGATCCTGGACAGCGGACACACCACTGCAATATGACCTCACTAGCCAGACACATATCACTGTCCAGGGACAGAGCAAATCTCAGTCCTTTTCTCTAATGTTTCTGAGACAGAATGTTCGAATGAGACCATTCATATGATTCAGGTCTGTCTGTGTGCAGCTTGGAAGAGTTCCGAGTCGGACAACGGTGACCCTGTGACTTCAGCACTGTCAGCGGGAGATGAACGTGTTCGATGGTTCCCGTCCGAAAGTAGGGCCAGACCTGCCTGTACTCCTCAATAAAGAGGGATGGCTGAATGTGTGTGGCCTTTCATTGAATATTTCATTGAGGTCAAGGGCAAACCGCAGTCATTCCTGAATACATTGAGCAACAGGAGAAGGCACTGAGGCTGCAGACTGGACAGTTGATCAGCTTTGTCCTGTGACTACAAATTAAGTTATCTAGATGCACAATTTAAAATTGAAATCTAAAGTTATCTGAATTGCGAGACTTTACAAACTGGGATTTTTAGCAGTGATAAATCTAAAACTCAGTTCTCACACACTTAAATACATTTTCTCTGATTCAACACTCTAATATTGTTATAATGGTTCCTTTGACAATAGAAGAGCAGAGAGAACATATATGCCTATTCTAGTTTTACTTCTGTGTAAATTGTATTGGATATTTTCAACTGTGAATGGATTTTTATTCCTCCCAGTTAACGAGCGTTGCACCCACGTAGTGTTCCACAGCTGCCATCAGCTGTGACACTCCAAAGGAGCAGAGGGAGAGACATGTTCAAATGAATTAATGGGAAGTTCTGCATTGGAGAGAGAGTGTTTTTCATTATTTTTCTGTCACTCTGGTCACCGCAAAGTCATTCTCTATGATTAACAGCCAAATGGCAGAGGTACAAAGCACCGGAACTATCCATTTCAAAGACGGTTAACATAGTGCTACCACACAATAAAACATAAGCATTCATTAATATGCAAATCAAGAAGTTCTCTGTAGGAACCACAGTAGTTCGTTTGTTGCCAGCGGTTGTTTGTCTCTAGTCTTACTGTTGACATGACAAAAATGTTCTCCTTCATAGACATCATCTCTAGCACCACCTCAACATCACCATATGTGACAATGGTGTGTTTCTATGTTTTGTAGTAAAAAAGATAGAGAAAGATAAGCGTTTCCAATGACATCATCAACCAATTAGTAGGCAATGCCTACTCACAATTGGTCAAAATCACACGATGCACACCGATGATGTCATTGGAAACCCTTATCTCCCTCTATTGTTTTGACTACAAAACATAGAAACGAACCATTTCCAGGTATGTTGATGTTGGGGTGGTGCTGGAGATGATTATCATGAAGTAGAACATTTTTCCCTTTAAGTGACATCGTGTACTTCTTTGGATCATCCCTGTAATGTCGGTCTATCACTTATGTAAATGGTAACACTTTAAATGTGTTACATGTTATTTTATAAACTCTTCATAAAGTACACCTTAATATTTAGTGTTACCATGTAAGTAAAAAAAACAAAAAACAACACCATAGGTCTTGGTACGTTTTGGCACGTATTTTTTGAAAGTCAGCCTAAATTTCAAATGCACTTTTTCAATCAAATCAGTAATGCAATGAGCAGGCTGTGTACTTGGCATCTCTTACTTATTGTTTTGCTCGCTGGGTTACTTGAGGTATTCATATTTGTATTTAGCCCCGGAGAGTACCTAGTAGGCATTGTTTAAGGGCCTTCCTTGACATTGTGTAAAAGTCTGCTAATTAGGTGCAAACGGGAACTTAATTAGAAGCTACATATCTACAGATGTAACCTCGTTAACGAACAACAACGTATTACATTGCTCATGGTTATCCCAAAAAACTCACAACATCAAAATAAAAAAACACTGATAACATCCTTGAAACTCAACATAGATTCTAGTCTGTCCACCAGTTCATGCGTTCCTTCCCTGCATCGATTACTTTACCTCTGAAAGAAAGGCAGTCTATTAAGCTCAGTATTGCTCAGTGCATAGATAGGTAAGTATTCCCACAGATCATTAATAAGTGGCAGAGCTGAAACCCTGCAGCTATAACTGTGCACACGGTAATATCTTCATCAGGTCCTCTCATCTGCATACAATCAAACTGGGCAGCCAGCCATTAAGAAGTGGAGGATGAGGACCTAGCAGAACCCCGATGAAGAGTATGCGTTCCGAATGACCGGATGGGAAATGAATCAGTCATTCACCGGTTTGGAGAGTGCCTTTTTTTTCCCCTCCATAAACTTCTTCCCACTCTTTTGAAAACTCTCAAAGCTGGAAACTCTGGATCCGCTGTATATTGATCCCTTAGAGAGTGCTTAAGACAGATCTTAAAAGCTAGCAAATAAAAAAATGAGCTTGCACTGTCAAAAATAAGTAGATCATATTTTTCTCTGAATGGCAAAAAAATCAGACTCATTATTTTCTTAGAAACAGATGGTGTGCTGCCAATTAGGCAGTGAATTTACGTTATTAGTAATTGAAATTTGCTGCTGGCTCCTCTGCACGGAACTTTCGTTGAGCATCTTTTATTTGCCGTTCAGCAAGAGAATAGCTCTTAAAAACCCCGTTTCTATCTCTTTCCTCATCACCATACACTCGTTTTCTTCTAGGTCACTTTTGCAAAAAAAAGTTGTCATTCACTGCAGCTCAACATGGGATTTCTCTACAGAAACAACTTAACCACAGCTCCCGGAGCATTACAGCTGAAAATATTGAGATAGTTACACAAAGAAGATGGCATATCAATGCAACCCACTCAAAATGACAGGCATCCTGAAAACGTATGTGCATTAAAAATGGCTTATTTACTTCAAAGGTTGTTTTCTGTATACTTCCCAACTGTTTAATCAATAAATACGCCACGCAAGTTTTATCACACAGATGACACATTTCATTCAAAATGAATAATAGAACATGATAAATACTTAATAGGTTGGCAAAACAAGACAAAGTTAGTTTTGGTCCATGAATGACATCGAAAACATTTGATAGCACTAGTGTCTTAGAACCAACTATTTTCAAGTTAGTTTGTCATGACTTGCTGGCCAGTATGCATCAATTTCAGACTGACTCCATTGGTAAATGAAAATAGAAGCCTTTTGACCCTCTCGCAACAAGATCTTACTATTGGTTCGTTAAAATTCAGAGGACATTTCTACTCTTTTGTGAGGGTCAGCAGGGCGAGTGGGTCTGTGAATATGAAGGTATTAAGAATGATAATTTTATGCGGAAAAACACATTTTGTCATTTAAATGTGTGACCGTGATAAGCTTTGTCTGATTAACATTTACCTCGGGTTACAGAATGAGAAGCATGTATTCAAGGCTCTGTTTCACTGACTTACAAGACAACAAAAAAAGCATCTCTGTGCATTGTATGTTTTGTTATCGGCTATGCATACGGACCATTTAACTCAGAAAGAGTACATTCCACATTTACATGTAGGTCGTTAAGCAGACGCTCTTCATTCATTCATCTCAGGTCGAAAAGAGACAACCGCAAATCACAGTCAAAGTAAGCACATTGTCCCTCAATAGGTATCAGCCAAGTCAGTGCTAGTAAGAAAAGTCAAGTGAGAGTGTTCTTTTTGTTGTCTTTGCAAACATTCACTTGGTTATTCCAGTTTCTAGTGTATTTTGCCTACTTTTGCCCCTTTTCATCTCCTAGGTAATGCAGCTGGGTGCCTGAAAACACACACAAAAATAAATAAGAACACAGTGCTTTTTTGACAGCTCCTCTATTTCCTGACAAGGCCTTCCCTCAGAACCAGAGCAATGTACTTTATTACCAATGTCCTCTAAGTCATAGCTGCTGCAAGTAAAATGGATTGAATATGGACCTGGGGTTGCTCATCAACTTCTGGCTATGGTCATGCTGAATACAATCTTGGTCGGATTCAGATATGTTCAAGTGCCTCCACACACCGTGGCCACTAACATGAAACGTCACCAGATGTCACCAGGGAGCAAATCAGAACATAAACACACATGGTACCAGAGGCTTTACACAGGAGCAACCATAGCAACAGGGGTTACACAACAAACCTTATAAGTGTCCACTGAATCAGACAAGTAACTAGTAGGAGTCCCTTACCAAAATAGCCCATTTCTAAAACTAAGAACAGATGGGGTGTTTGAAGTTGACTGATAAACGTTCAGAGGTATTGAATTCCTATCAGAATATAACCGGTATGAACAGAGGAGCTACTGATTGGCCTTGCCGCGGAGGGGAAGAACTCCGACCTCCCACTTCTTCCCCTGACAGTTGCTGGGATGGACAACACATCAGACGACTTGACATGAAACAGAATGGAAACTGAAAACATACAAGGGGACACATACAGTATTTTGTGGGTCTTTGATTCCTGGTTGGAACCCTTGGCAGAGTTAATTTAATTTCGACCTGTAAGCATTAAATCCCTACTTTGAACCACATGCTGCATTGAGATTAGAGGGTGCCTCGGGTATTTCTCAAGCAAGAGACTATGAAAATATACTATGTACTTTCGTCACTGATGATTATGTTCAACAGCAGTCAAGAGAAGAGCTAAGCTGGTTAACTAACTACTGTTATGGACCTTAACATTTGATTTGGTAACACATGTTGGGAGTTCAGGCAACTACCTCATGATGAATCTGATGAATGCTCAGGCCCCTGGGGGAAAAAAATGCTTAATAAATGTATATGAAATTCTGTGTACTACTAAAATATATGGAATCATATAGTGTACTTTAAAAAAAAACTCTCCATAACAATGAAAACTATGATACAGAATGTGAACAAACAAACACCTTCAGCCAATGTCAATGGGAACACTAACAACATGACTAATGTCATATTTTCTCAAAATGCCTTTGGTTCGTGTCAAATACCCATTGACTGATCATCTGTGGACAAAGGAATATTTTGAGGAAATGCAAGATTGCCCCTCAGTAAATCTTGTCATATCTGGTTTACTGGTGTATCTGTAATGTCCCCCTTGGTTTGGCATTGCATCAATCCCAATTAAAGTGAACCACAGCCACACAGGATTGTTTGAATTGCAATACCCACTGCTATTTTACTAAAAAGCTTGGACAGAACAGCAAGCTCTTAACACAAGCACATTAGCCTTTACATTAATGGTGAGAAATGTTGAATGTTTCATTCATTTATTAATTAGCTTGCCTCTCAGCCCACACTAAAGTGGTCCGTAATGGATTTGGAGCATCGTCCTTGTAATATTCACAACTTGATAATGAATTCAATGTTTGTTTGACGTTATAATGTGTTTCCTTAAGATGGCTAAATAGAGTTAATGCACTTAGGGAACAGAATGAAGTACAGAATGAAGTAGGAAGAATATAGATTGTGGCTAATCGTCCTGTAAATGGGATGTTTTGTTAGGTTTCTGTAAGAGGGCAAGCACAGTGCTGTCCTGTCAAACATAGACGATCCATGCCCTACTTCTTTCTTGAATGTTTCAAAGGCAGTTCTGCTATGACTCAGTGTGTCAAACCCTCATCTGTTTCACCCCTTTTTGTGCTTATCTCCACCCCCTTCCAGGTGTCACCAATCTTCCCCATTATCCCCAGTGTATTTATACCCGTATTCTCCATTTGTCTGTAGCCAGTTCATTTTGTTTCGGGAAGCCTACCAGCATTTTTCCCCTTGTGCCTATCTGTTCTAGTTCCTGTTTTCTAGTTTTTCCTGGTTTTAACCATTCTGCCTGCCCTGACGCTAAGCCTGCCTGCCTGCCGTTATGTACCTTGCCACACCACACTGGATTATTGACCCCTGCCTGCTCTGACCCTGAGACTGCCTGCCATTCTGGACCTTTTGTACTCTATCTGGATTACTGACCTCTGCCTGCCCGTGACCTGTCGTTTTGCCTGCCCCCTGTTCTAGTAATAAACTCTTGTTACTTCGACACTGTCTGCATCTGGGTCTTACCTGAAACGTGATACAGTGTGGTTAAAATGAGTGTAACTTACATGCTGTACATTTCATCATGCTTTTAAAACAATTTCCACATATCAGTCATTTACTTCTTAGACATCATAGTATGACAAAAGGAACATAAAAATGCAGGGAGACAATCAACAGTGTTACAGAATGATCAGAAGAATTTAAATATTTCCATGATCCCTCATGGCTTCCCAGATACTGCCTCCTAATAATTACATGGACACATGTTATTTTATGGTATCAGTCCCTATCCAATCATAATACTGTATAGCTTCAAGTTAACATGGATGCTGTGGGTGGTGTGGGCCTGCCAATATAACTTCTCCTGAGAGATGGATTCTGGGTTCTCTGTCAAATCCCTCACTTGGTCTGACTTCCTCCACAGCACTCATCCATCCAGGGACACTGTATCAAAGAGGATGGAGAGGTTGGTGGGATGGGGGTAGGAGGCATGAGATACTGACTAGAAGATTGCAAGTTACATTACGGAAGACTCTACCAGATTCTGTCCAGTTCCCCAAAAGGAACACTCGTGTTTTTTAAAGTAGCCCTTCTGCTAAACAGCCCCCTTATTTAGGAGAAGTTCATGGCATCCATTTCCTAACTGAACTGACGAGCTGCACTTTGTGACAATTTCAGTTTAGATCCTTTTGCCTTGCAAGGACAGTTTACTGCAGTCTCCATGAAAGTGCATTGCGAGGGGAACTAAACCATCAAACTCCTCCGCAGTGACTTCAAAGGCTTCAATGTTTAAAGACACCCGAGATGTGTTCCAGCGTGCGTTTAAAAGCATACAGTAAGCAAACAATGCCGTGTTTAGCACAGATGTGTGGGAGATAACGATCATCTGGAAACATCTATTATGGGGAACTCCCACTATAGCCTCTATTATCTACATCATCATTTCCCACTTTAAGGCATCATACTTTGGTCCACAACACAGACATTCAGACAATAAAACATCATGTCTTTTCAGAGCTGCACTGAACGCTGTGATCCTAAATGGTGTTATCTTCCACATATGCTTTAGAGAAGTATGATTTGGTTATTAAAGAGAAATGTGATGTTTCATAGAAGCCTATCATGCACATGTAAAAGGCATGGTATTCAAAGCATGAGGATGAACAGAGGAAGCCTGACATGATAACGGGCAGTGAATGATCAGGTCCCAATGAGGTTGTTGCAGCGTTGCTCGTCTCCATAAACGTCTCGCGTAGAACGTATCTCCCATCACTGGCTGTATAGTTACACAGCACAGACTGCTCAATGTGCAAAAAGTTTGAATACAAAACTATTTGCCATTTTGGGACTTCATGACATCATCATAACATGCCAATGTCATAACACAACACTTTGTGATCACTAATTAACTGTAATGGATGTCAAGCTGAGCCGCGATTTGAGACTGATCAATAGACAACGGAGACAACTGGGGAATGATCTGAATCCTCCTAGGTTTGGAGGATGCATCATTGATTACTCTGTAGAGCATGTTGTCTCTATCATTAACACAAACTGACACTGTACGGAAACCCACACACACAGCCAGAGCCTTAATGAAAGCGCTACAACAAAAAATTGTTGACAAAGAAGACAGTGAGATAAAAAAAAGGACCAAAATATCTTCAAAAGAAAAAAGTGTGGCAGAAAAAGCAGTAAACAAATGCATAATCCACATTCTATCCTATTTATTCCAGACATCCAACTATCTCCACTGTCAGTGGAGCCTCTGGTACACCTCTCCTCTTAATAACATGTTACTTCAGGCTTTCAGGGGAAGGAATGGTTACGTTGACAAGTTAATGTGTCTCCAATAACTCTCTTAAATTGTCCTCTTGGATTGCAGCCCAAGAAATCTACTGAAACCCATTAATGCATGAACTAGATTAAAACTGGGCTTTAACCCTTTGGCATGGCTACAGGTTATGCAATAGCTAATCATTCGGAGTGCCGGGGAGTTTGTATAGGAGGCCTCTATATTCTTAAAATAACACAAGTGACCATGTAGCATGTAATATGATGTGTCTATTTCCTTGAAGAGCTGGGATCTTAAAACCAACACGCTACACTGTAATTGTCAAAAGCCTCTCAATTGTCATGTATTACGTACTCGTATACAACAGGGTGCCACGAAAACCCTCAATATGCTTAATTCAAGTACCCTCTTGTTCCAAAGAAATAAACGCACCTGCTGTACTGTGACATTCAACTCACACATACAGTTGCCATATGGTACAGTATATACAAAATATTGGCAACTCCAATGCACTTATCTTGCACACACACACACACACACACACACACACACACACACACACACACACACACACACACACACACACACACACACACACACACACACACACACACACTCACACACATTCCAGTTTCTCTGGACCCCCGCAATAAAATCGAATGCGTCTGCAAGACAGTCACTCACAAAATATAGACTGCCGCTCGCTGTCCATGGTGCTGAAATGTCCAGCTGCCTATTGAATTGATGATAGGCTTTCTGTGGTGCCTGGGCATATGGCCTATAGCTTTGCTTTATCTAATGGATAAATGTTTATTGGTAGGCCAGTTTGGTCATCATTTTTTCATGTTAAGCCTAACGTTCTACAAAGCTATATATGGTGTCGCAGTAATTACTTGTTCAGTAATTAAAGTTGTAAATTGAAATAGATTGTAAAAGCTCTGTCAGGTTGGATGGGGAGCGTTGCAGAACAGCTATTTTCAGGTCTCTCCAGAGATGTTCGATCCAGTTCAAGTCCAGCTCTGGCTGGACCACTCAAGGACATTCAGAGACTTTTCCCGAAGCCACTCCAGCGTTGTCTTGGCTGTGTGCTTAGGTTTGTTGTCCTGTTGGAAGGAGAACCTTCGCCCCAGTCTGAAGTCCTGAGCACTCTGGAGAAGGTTTTCATCAAGGATCTCTCTGTACTTTGTTCTGTTCATCTTTCCCTCGATCCTGACTAGTCTCCTAGTCCCTGCCACTGATAAACCTCCCCAAAGCATGATGCTGCCACCACCATGCTTCACAGTAAGGATGGTGCCAGATTTCCTCCAGACATGACTCTTGGCATTCAGGCTTTTTTTCATCAGACCAGAGAATCTTGTTTCTCATGGTCTGAGAGTCCCTTAGGTGACTTTTGGCAAACTCCAAGCGGGCTGTTATGTGCATTTTACTAAGGAGTGGCTACCGTCTGGCCACTTTACCATAAACACCTCATTGGTGGAGTACTGCAGATATGATTTTCCTTCTGGAAGGTTCTCCCCATCTCCACAGAGGAACTCCAGAGCTCTGTCAGTGTGGCCATCGGGTTCTTGGTCACCTCCCTGACCAAGGCCCTTCTCCCCTGATTGCTCAATTTTGCCTGTTAGCCAGTTCTAGGAAGAGTCTTAGTGGTTCCAAATTTCTTCAATTTAAGAATGATGGAGGCCACTGTATTATTGGGGACCTACAATGCTGCAGACATTTTTTGGTACCCTTCCCCAGATCTGTGCCTCGACACAATCCTGAATTGGCGCTCTACAGACAATTCATCCCACATCATGGCTTTGTTTTTGCTCTGACATGCACTGTCAACTGTGGGCCACTATTTAGACAGGTGTGTGCCTTTCCAAATCATGTCCAATCAGGCGTGTGCCTTTCCAAATCATGTCCAATAATTTTAATTTCCCACAGGTGGACTCAAGGATGATCAATGGAAAAAGGAAGCACCTGAGCTCAATTTAGAGTCTCATAGCAAAGGGTCTTGACTTTTTCCATTTTTTGTCAAGCCTTATTCTAAAATTGATTAAATTAAACATTTTCCTCGGAAATCTAGAAACAATACCCCATAATGACGCAGCAGAAACAGGGTTTTAGATATTTTTGCAAATGTATCAAAATATTAAACAGAAATACCTTATTTACATAAGTAGTCAGACCCTTTCTAATGAGACTCAAAATTTAGCTCATGTGCATCCTGTTTCCATTAAGCATCCTTGAGATGTTTCTACAACTTGATTGGAATCCACCTATGGTAAATTTAATTGATTGGACATGATTTGGAAAGGCACACACCTGTCTATATAAAAGTCCCACAGTTGACAATGCATGTCAGAGCAAAAACCAAGCCATGAGGTCGAAGGAATTGATCTGGGGAAGGGTACCAAAACATTTCTGTAGTATTGAAGGCCCCCAAAAACAGAGTGGACATCATCATTCTTAAATGGAAGAAGTTTGGCATCACCAAAACTCTTCATAGAGCTGGTCGCCTGGCCAAACTAAGCAATGGGGGGAGAAGGGCTTTGGTCAGGGACCCAATGGTCACTCTGACATAACTCTAAAATACCTCTGTGGATGTGGGAGAAGCTTCCAGAAGGACAACTATCTCTGCAGAACTCCACCAATCAGGCCTTTATGGTAGAGTGGCCAGATGGAAACCACTCCTCAGTAAAAGGCACATGACAGCCCGCTTGGAGTTTGCCAAAAGGCACCTAAAGATCCTCAGACCATGAGAAACAAGATACTCTGGTCTGATGAAACCAAGATTGAACTCTTTGGCCTGAATACCAAGAGTCATGCCTGGAGGAAACCTGGCACCATCCCTACGGTGAAGCATGGTGGTAACGCACGTGGAGTTCTGAGACGACTCATCCAACCTGACAGAGCTTGAGAGGATCTGCAGAGAAGAATGGGAGAAACTCCCCACATACAGGTGTGCCAAGCTTGTAGCGTCATACCCAAGAAGACTCGAGGCTGTAATCGCTGCCGAAGGTACTTCAACACTGTACTGAGTAAAGGATATGAATAGTTATGTAAATGTCAGGGATTTAAATAAAATATATTTCCAAAAATCTATTATTTGCTTTATTATTAGGGGGTATTGTGATTTAAAAAACATGAGGAAAAAACTATTTTATGAATTATAGAATAAGGCTGTAACGTGACAAAATGTGGAAAAGGGGAAGGGGTCTGAATACTTTCCGAATGCACTGTATACACACACACACACACACACACACACACACACACACACACACACACACACACACACACACACACACACACACACACACACACACACACACACACACACACACACACACACACACACCTGTCCTGTTTAGCCTACCTGAACCTGCATGACATGAGCTGTCCTCGCGCTCTCTCCCAGCTCGAATAGTAAGTTGTTGTGCGTAAAACCAGTCTATTAATATCAATCTCTTTATTCTATGTAAAGGCCTATAGTAGCTACGGTATGTGACCGTGTCGCCTTGCATTTTTTTGTGTGCAAATGTTTTCACCCCGGCCTGTGGGTCCAGGTTGCAGTCCAGACTGTTTTCTATACTGAGTGTTGACAACCCAGACCGTCTTTCCTGAGACATTGTGCACTGTGTGTCCATTGCACTGCACACAATTTGAACTTAATCTTGAATGATGTATGCCAAGATTTACCAGAGACAAGGCACTGTTGATATTGCAATCACACAACTCAAATGCAGATTCACCATTATGAACAAAACCTCAAACCGCTTTTTTTTGTTTGAGCCCTCAAGAGCTGTTGTCTACTAAAGATGATAATCTGTTTGCATCTGCTAATTCATTGGCTGTTCAGTATCCAGACGGTCTACCCCATAGCTTCCTATACAGTTAATGTTGAGGACGGCAATTAAGGAGAATTAGTATTTGGAGCACCCTTTCCTTCTACCCAGTTTCCCTAATGTTGCTATGGCAATCAAGCTGTTTTTAACCATCCCTGTAACTGTCGCTTCTGGAGAAATCATTTTTTAAGGGTGCGTTCGTAAATTCACTCACTCTACTCTGATTTCAGAGCACTCCCATCTGAGTGTGCCAATGCACAGAATAACTGATTCATTTACTAACGAGCAACACCTGTTGAATATGACCGGTGTCAGTAAACGTCTGCAAAAAACGTGATTAAATTGTTACGATCAGCACAGTTAATCACAAACGCTCTAAATAACATGAAAACAGCCTAACCAGCTCTGCTAGGGCGAGTAAAATGTTCAGAGTGAGGTGTTCTCTCATTTGTGTCTGAAAGTAGCTAGCAAGCTAGCCATCTTTGGCCACCTAGCTTGGGTGCTTGACTGCCTTGTGAGGTCAGAACACTCGGATCAACCGTACTCCTCAGCCACTGTGTCCAGTGTCCTCTCTGAACGACTCACAAAGAACTACTTGAGAAGCATTAGGCTCTCGGTCTGATATGTTCTTTTGAACACCTGAGTAAGTTCCACTCATTGCACTGGCGAGTGGCGTCATCGTAGTCTTGAACACAACATTTGTTTACCAATATCAGTTAAATTATTTATTTTTCAAGGCCTGAGGCACTTAGTCTCATTCTTGAAGCCCAACAAACAAATACTTAGCTTCCTAGTACGTATGGAAATGAAAAAGGTTTACGAATGACTTTTGGATGGTTACTGTCAAAATTATTTTGTACATTAACATCGATGTCAGCCATGGGCCCCCCACTGTGTAGGGCTGCGGGGTGTCGGTACGCCATGACACACACACTCAGTGAGCGGAAGAAGTAGGTGTCCATAGTTATGTATTCACTGAATAATTAACGCGGGTATCCCTGGAGTGAAAACACAGAAATGTACTCTGACATTCTTTATTCAAAGGCACATGAGAGAAGCAAATCTCTTTCGTGGTCAATTGTTGTTTTCATATAGCAGTTTATATTATTTGATATATATACTAAAGCTACTAATCATATGCAGGGTAACTGTCCGTCTTCAGAATATGTGATGGCCGTGCAGTTATTGATCTCTAAGTTTATTGGTGCACCATTCCGCTCCATTACACAAACTAAGTTTATTGGTGCACCATTCCGCTCCATTACACAAACTAAGTTTATTGGTGCACCATTCCGCTCCATTACACAAACTAAGTTTATTGGTGCACCATTCCGCTCCATTACACAAACTAAGTTTATTGGTGCACCATTCCGCTCCATTACACAAACTAAGTTTATTGGTGCACCATTCCGCTCCATTACACAAACTAAGTTTATTGGTGCACCATTCCGCTCCATTACACAAACTAAGTTTATTGGTGCACCATTCCGCTCCATTACACAAACTAAGTTTATTGGTGCACCATTCCGCTCCATTACACAAACTAAGTTTATTGGTGCACCATTCCGCTCCATTACACAAACTAAGTTTACAGTTTGGCTCTGAAGGCAGGAGTGTTGTTTGCAAATAGCTACTATTTTTTTTAAATGTAACAAAGCATAAATCGTTACGAAGTACTTTTTTTTATATAGGAACACTATAAACATGACCCAGTTCAGCTTGCATGTGACTTGTCTATTTTTTTAAAAACTTTAAAGTGGCATACATTAAACCATGAAAATATATGATCTGTTTAGGGTTCAGACTGGGTTGTTATCATAGTAGCTACATTGAGTATAGTCAAGGTCTAGAACCTCTGCTACCCCATGGTCCTCATCGTGATTATCTTAATGAATCATCAGAGAACAAGCTAGAACCTGTTCAATCCACCTACGTCAGTTCAACTTAACTTTCTAGAATATATTTACTTTGAGCCGTTTACCACCGGAGTTATTTCTACCACTGCCATAGCAACCCACAACTTGTAACTTATACTTATCACATATGACTCAGTATCTTTTAACCTGCATGTTCAGCAGCAGTTGCCAACGCCAAATTATTCAAGACAACACACATTAATGCAATGGACTCAGGTAATGAGGCTGTCTATGAGGTATAATAATAATAACCACTCTCAGAGACAGATTTAGAGTTTCAAAGACAAAATCGTTTGGTATAATTAAAAAACTTCAGTGGATACCAAATTGAGAAAAAAATCAAACATTACACATCATGAAATATTAGTGTTGAGATGAGACATGGGGGAAAAAAAGAGCGGACAACAGACAGTCCATTACACACATGGTGTGATGGGGTCAGCATAAGTACAGGACTATCTGATGAAAACTCTCAAATGTGGCATGTAGGCCCCTCAACTTTTAGATTCTTTATCGGGGACGGGAAGAAGAAGAAAAAATCGGAGGAAATGATTTGAAATGATTTTGAAAAAAAGGCCATGCAGAATCCGCTTGAGTGCACAGGTTCCAACCTGTCCTCCTGATTTGTGGTGACAAGAAGCTGTATGCTAACGTATTGGTCTCTTGAGACTTCTGTAGGGAAACTAATCCGTTACAAACAGACAGATTGTATTAGAGGGTGGATAGCAGAGGGTGATATGCATCGCCTACAAAATATAAGAAACAAAACTGATGCTCTCCCTGATGGCAGCGCGTGCTATCTTATTCTATAGCAGATGAGACGGGAAGAGCAATGGATTATTCATGAGCGTGGCTTTATCATTGAGAGGCTCTAATTAAATGTTAAGAGCCGTAGGGCCTGATTCCCTGCATTTCTCTGGTGCAAACTTTGCACCTGTTCTTCTCTTGAACCGAGGTATACAAAACATGTGTTTATAGGATTTTAGAATTGTTTTGGTCTTGTATTCCCGTCTGAAAATAACGTGAAACATATACAGTTGTAAACACTTGATTCTACTGACACACTGGCACAGTGTTAACTTGACATTGTGTGCCACACAGCCTCCATGGAAATTACAGGAGGGATTTTCGACATCCCTTGTTACCTTCCCACAACAAATACACCACCGTAGTATTGTGATTTTGCATCACACAGACTGTGAAATGTAAACAACTTGAGACACACTGTTCACGTCTCACTTTTAACACAAATGGTTCCTTTCACACATACCAACATCTGACAATCATCACAATACTTGGCATGGCTACAGTCAGCAACATCCTTTATGAATCTCAAATGCCAAGCCTTAAGGGAGTTTTGTCTGAAAAAGATGAAGTCGAACCATCTAAAAAAAAAAGGTCAGGATGCCTTTAGATCACTTTCAAATGTTTGTGAACTTTGAATCAAATACCACTTTAAAGGTTTTAGGGTGACTCTTTTGGGTTAAAAGGGGGATATCGATGCCAATATAGTATTTTTGACAATATTGTTGCCTCGCAGCAATGACCAGCAGTTGCCTACTTTGTCAAAATGCTTTCACAAAAACGGACCCAGAGAATGGAAAAGGTTCATCTTGACTTGTTAGGTTTTAGGCCTAATACGCATCTCTAACGTTGTCATATCGGGTCATATTAGGTTATTTTACTGCAGGTTATATGATCTTGAAATATGTGCTAATTACTTATTGACAGTAACTGAAATGATCCAAAGCAGTTTCCAAGAACGCCATATACAGTACAATCTTTCTTCGCAAATTCTGATGTGGTGATTTGGGACAAATTAGCCAAAGCCTGCGGGTCCGCTGGTTTCAAATCAAATCAAACTTTATTCGTCACATGTGCGTAATACAAGACCTTACCGTGAAATGCTTACTTACATGCCCTTAACCAACAGTTCAAGAAGAGTTAAGAAAATATTTAACAAATAAACTAAAGTAAAAAAATGCAAAAACGTCAAATTTAAAAGTAACACAATAACATGGCAATATACCAGGGGGTCAACGCAATAGTCCGGTGGCCATTTGATTAATTGTTCAGCAGTCCTATGGCTTGCGTGTAGAAGCTGTTAAGGAGCCTTCTGGTCCTAGACTAGGCGCTCCGGTACCGTTTGCCGTGAGGTAGCAGAGAAAAGTCTATGACTTGGGTGACTGGAGTCTCTGACAATTTTATTTGTAAGCGTTGTGATGTACAGCACATGAAAGATGCAAGTCTGCACGATGTATCCCAATAATTTACTACCAGTACAACAAGTATGTGTATCAGCCTCACACACTACTACCGAGGGTGGAGAAGGACAATAATAAGGCAACACGTATGAACCAATGTGTGTGTGTATATGGACAAATGACATTGTAGGATTAGCAAATGTTCTACTGTGCACCCTGGGAGAGGTCAGTGATTATAAATCAAAGTCAAGGCCATGTCTTGTGGATAGCCAATGAAGAGGTAAAGCCTTAGAGTCATGACCTGCTACTTTATTAAACTGGGCCTCTGACATATTGACTTATAATTAATTCAATATCATGGGCTGTGGAGCAATTCTAAAAGCAACACTGACTAAATGTGTATCCTTGACATGAGCAATACAAAGTACACACTAATATACAAATGCACTACAAAGAAGAATGAAGTATTTGGAATAAGAAACCAAGCTAATGTTACAAGGTCAAGTATGCATTGTTTTCAACACAATCAACTAGGGAGTCACTCAATTCATATGAGTTGATTGATTGCAATTACAATTATCCAAAGTTGTCATTTTCAATAAGCAATGGGAGTGAATTAATTCATATAATTCAGCTACAGCCTCAGTATGTGCTCTATAGAATATGCAATCAAGTAATGAGCTAATTGCATCATAGTAAAAATGCATAGGCTGCATAACAGTGAGTTGCAAACAGTGAGTTTGGCTGTCCTAAAATTGCAAGCCTAGAGGTATTTGGGCTCTTTGGGTGATAGCCATGTGGTGAACCAATCCATTAATATAGTTTTCCAGTATCCTGTTCCATTGATAAAATATATGATGTAGATGTGTTATGGGTCAAAGTTATAACTAAATATTCCATCATTAGAAATCACAACTGGATGGTCTTCAGAGATAGATGGGAGGGGTTGAGGGTAGCTGAAGGATGGGACTACAAACAAATAAAAGATGACTATTGTAAAATATACTGTGTCCGTAAAATGTATGTATGTATTAGCTGGAAGTAGAAGCCTAAGTGTTGTTGTCCATTAGTTTACTCCAATTAAAATGCTCAAACACTGTTACTCCCCCTTCCGGGATGCATACAAGGCCCTCCCCCACCCTCCCTTCGTTAAATCAAATCTCGACTCAATTTTGCTCCTCCCTTCCTATAGGTGGAAACTCAAACAGGAAGTACCCGTGCTAAGGTCTATACAACACTGGTCTCACCAATTGGAATCCATGCTTCAAGATTGTTTTGATCACGCGGACTGGGATGTGTTTCGGGTAGCCTGTGAGAATAACATTGACGTATACACGGACACGGTGAATGAGTTCATCAGGAAGTGTATAGGGGATGTTGTTCCCACTGTGACTATTAAAACCTACCCAAACCAGAAACCGGGGATAGATGGCAGCATTCGCTCAAAACTGAAAGCGCGAACCATCGCATTTAACCATGGCAAGGTGACTGGGAATATGGTCAAATAAAAACAGTGTAGTTATTCCATCCATAAGGCAATCAAACAGGCATAATGTCAGTACAGAGATAAAGTGGAGTCGCAATTCAACGGATTACAAAGGGAACACCAGCCACGTCGTGGACACCAACGTCTTGCTCCCAGACAAGCTAAACCCCTTCTTTGCCCACTTTGAGGATAACACAGTACCACAGATGCGACGCGCTCTCAAGGACTGTGGGCTCTCATTTTCAGTGGCTGATGTGAGGAAGAGATTTAAGCGTGTTAACCCTCACAAGGCTGCTGGCATAGATGGCATCCCTAGCCGCATCCTCAGAGCATGCGCAGACCAGCTGTCTGGAGTGTTTACAGACATATTCAATCTCTCCCTATCCCAGTCTGCTGTCCCCACCTCCTTCAAGGTGGTCACCATTGTTCCTGTACCCAAGAAAGCAAAAGTAACTGAACTAAATGTCTATTGCCCCGTAGCAATTCACTTCTGTCATCATGAAGTGCTTTGAGAGACTAGTCAAGGATCATATCACCTCTACCTTACCTGACACCTTAGACGCACTTCAGTTTGCATACCACTCCAATAGATCCACAGACTATGCAATCGCACTGCACACTGCCCTATCCCATCTGGACAAGAGGAATACCTACGTAAGAATGCTGTTCATTGACTACAGCTCAGCCTTCAACACCATACAGTAGTACCCTCCAAGCTCATCATTAAGCTCGAGGCCCTGGGTCTGAACCTCGTCCTGTGCAACTGGATCCTGGACTTCCTGACGGGCCGCCCCCAGGTAGTGAAGGTAGAAAACAACACCTCTACTTCTCTGATCCTCAACACAGGGGCCCCACAAGGGTGCTTGCTCAGCATCCTCATATACACTCTGTTCACCCATGTCTGCGTGGTCATGTACACCTCCAATTCAATCATCAAGTTTGCAGACGACACAGCAGTATCCTGAATACCAACAATGACGAGACAGCCTACAGGGAGGAGGTGAGGGCTCTGGTGGAGTGGTGCCAGTAAAATAACCTCTCCCTCAACGTCAACAAAAGGAAGGAGCTGATCGTGGACATCAGGAAATAGCAGAGTGCGCACGCCCCTATCCACATCGACGGGACCACAGTGGAGTTGGTCAAAAGCTTCAAGATCCTCGGCATACACATCACTGACAATCTGAAACGGTCCACCCACACAGACAGTTTGGTGAAGAAGGTGCAAGAGCGCCTCTTCAACTTCAGGAGGCTGAAGAAATTCGGCTTGGCCCCTAAAACCCTCACAAACTTTTACAGACGCACAATTGAGAGCATCCTGTCGGGCTGTATCACCGCCTGCTACGGCAACTACACTGCCCGCAACCGCAGGGCTCTCCAGAGGGTGGTGCGGTCTGCCCAACACATCACCAGGGGCACACTGCCTGCCCTCCAGGACAACTACAGCACCCGATGTCACAGGAAGGCAAAAAAAGATAATCAAGAACATCAACCAACTGAGCCACGGCCTGTTCACCCCATCAAAGCTGGGACGAGAGACCGAAAAACAGCTTTTATCTTAGGGCCATCAGACTGTTAAATAGCCATCATTAGCTGGCTACCACCCGGTTACTCAACCCCGCACTTAGAGGCTGCTGCCCTATATACATAGACATGGAATCACTGGTCACTTTAATAGTGTAACACTAGTCACTTTAACAATGTTTACATACTGCTTTAGTCATTTCATATGTACAGTATACACTGTATTCTATTCTATTGTATTTTAGTCAATGCCACTACGACATTGCTCATCTTAATATTTATATATTAATTCCATTCTTCTACTTTTAGATGTGTGTCTATTGTTAGATACTACTGCACTGTTGGAACTAGTGTAATGCGTCTGTGTGTAGCTGGTGTAGATGAGTCAGGCGCAGGACAGCAGATATGAGTAATGTACGCAATTTTACTCAACAATAATCACAATACATGTCAATAAATCCAAGGCCACAAATACGGACCGCAATACAATAAACAATCACTCACAAACAAACATGGGGGAACAAAGGGTTAAATAATGAACAAGTAATTGGGAGATTGAAACCAGGTGTGTAAGACAAGGACAAGACAAATGGAAAATGAATCGGCGATGGGACATCGACCGCCGCCCGAACAAGGAGAGGGACCGACTTCGGCGGAAGTCGTGACAACTAGGAACACAAGCATTTCGCTACACCCGCAATAACATCTGCTAAACATGTGTGACAGATACAATTGTATTAGATTAGGGGAGGGGTGGTAGGGTTAGGGGAAAGTAATAAAGGAAAATATATATCTATACAGTTGAAGTTGGAAGTTTACATACACTTAGGTTGGAGTCATTAAAACTCGTTTTTCAACCACTCCACAAAATTCTTGTTAATTAACAAACTATAGTTTTGGCAAGTCGGTTAGGACATCTACTTTGTGCATGACACAAGTACTTTGTTCAACAATTGTTTAAAAACAGATTACTTCACTTATAATTCACTGTATCACAATTCCAGTGGGTCAGAAGTTTACATACACTAAATTGACTGTGCCTTTAAACAGTTTGGAAAATTCCAGAAAATGATGTCATGGCTTTAGAAGCTTCTGATATGCTAATTGACATCATTTGAGTCAATCGGAGGTGTACTTGTGGATGTATTTCAAGGCCTACCTTCAAACTCAGTGCTTCTTTGCTTGACATCATGGGAAAATCAAAAGAAATCAGCCAAGACCTCTGGTGCACTTCACAAAATAGATGGCATCATGAGGTAGGAAAATTATGTGGATATATTGAAGCAACATCTGAAGACATCAGTCAGGAAGTTAAAGCTTGGCTGCAAATGGGTCTTCCAAATGGACAATGATCCCAAACATACTTCCAAAGTTGTGTCAAAATGGCTTAAGGACAACAAAGTCAAGGTATTGGAGTGGCCATCAAAGCCCTGACCTCAATCCTATAGAAAATGTGTGGGCAGAATTGAAAAAGCGTGTGCGAGGAAGTAGGCCTACAGGAGGAATGGGCCAAAACTCACCCAACTTATTGTGGGAAGCTTGTGGAAGGCTACCTGAAACGTTTAACCCAAGTTAAACAATTTATTAAATATTTGAGTATATATTTTCATGTGACAACACTGAAGAAATGACACTTTGCTACAATGTAAAGTAGTGAGTGTACAGCTTGTATAACAGTGTAAATTTGCTGTCCCCTCAAAATAACTAACTAAACACACAGCCATTAATGTCTAAACCGCTGGCAACAAAAGTGAGTACACCCCTAAGTGAACATGTCCAAATTGGGCCCAAAGTGTCAATATTTTGTGTGGCCACCATCATTTTCCAGCACTGCCTTAACCCTCTTGGGTATGGAGTTCACCAGAGCTTCACAGGTTGCCACTGGAGTCCTCTTCCACTCCTCCATGATAACATCACGGAGCTGGTGGATGTTAGAGACCTTGCACTCCTCCACCTTCCGTTTGAGGATGCCCCACAGATGCTTAATAGGGTTTAGGTCTGGAGACATGCTTTTGGCCAGTCCGTCACCTTTACCCTCAGCTTCTTTAGCAAGGCAGTGGTCATCTTGGAGGTGTGTTTGGGGTCGTTATCATGTTGGAATACTGCCCTGTGGCCCAGTCTCCGAAGGGAGGGGATCATGCTCTGTTTCAGTATGTCACAGTACATGTTGGCATTCATGGTTTCCTCAATGAACTGTAGCTCCCCAGTGCCGGTAGCACTCATGCAGCCACAGACCATGACACTCCCACCACCATGCTTGACTGTAGGCAAGACACACTTGTCTTTGTACTCCTCACCTGGTTGCCACCACACACGCTTGACACCATCTGAACCAAATAAGTTTATCTTGGTCTCATCAGACCACAGGACATGGTTCCAGTAATCCATGTCCTTAGTCTGCTTGTCTTCAGCAAACTGTTTGCGGGCTTTCTTGTGCATCATCTTTAGAAGAGGCTTCCTTCTGGGACAACAGTCATGCAGACCAATTTGATGCAGTGTACGGCGTATGGTCTGAGCACTGACAGGCTGACCCCCCACCCTTTCAACCTCTGCAGCAATATTGACAGCACTCATACATATATTTCCCAAAGACAACCTCTGGGTTTGACGCTGAGCACGTGCACTCAACTTCTTTGGTCGACCATGGCGTGGCCTGTTCTGAGTGGAACCTGTCCAGTTAAACCGCTGTATGGTCTTGGCCACCGTGCTGCAGCTCAGTTTCAGGGTCTTGGCAATCTTCTTATAGCCCAGGCCATCTTTATGTAGAGCAACAATTATTTTTTTCAGCTCCTCAGAGAGTTCTTTGCCATGAGGTGCCATGTTGAACTTCCAGTGACCAGTCAGTATGAGGGAGTGTGAGAGCGATGATACCAAATTTAACACACCTGCTCCCCATTCACACCTGAGACCTTGTAACACTAATGAGTCACATGACACCGAGGAGGGAAAATGGCTAATTGGGCCCAATTTGGACATGTTCACTTAGGGGTGTACTCACTTTTGTTGCCAGCGGTTTAGACATTAATGGCTGTGTGTTGAGTTATTTTGAGGGGACAGCAAATGTACACTGTTATACAAGCTGTACACTCACTACTTTACATTGTAGCAAAGTGTCATTTCTTGTGTACTCACTTTTGTGATATACTGTATATACTGTATAATAAAATATATATTTTTAATATATATATATATTTATATAACTTTTCAGAAGTTAATAAAGCATTGCAGCCAGGGGCTACTTAGGCTGGCACCGTAGAAAAGGATTTGGTAAACAGATCTAATGAAATTCTGATTGTGTCCAGGTTCCCTTGTAACATTTGAATTGAAACAGGCCCTTTGGAGGATTTGTGGGGAATGATTTCACCTGAAAACTAGCCTACTTGTAGAAACACTACTCTGTTACATGAGTTTATGCCATGTTTGATAATATTTATGCATTCTGTGGTAGTCTTCATTTGAATAATATAATTACACAAATGCCTTTCAGAAGAAAGTAAATCAGAGCACAAGAAGGATACTACCAAGGGGCAGATGACCAGGTGAAGTCAAACATTATGTTGCTGCTCAGTGAGCACATGAAACTGACAGATTTTTGCTCCTGCTGCCAGACAAGCCCTGGACACTAAGTACACTTGAGAAAACACACTCGGATGTAAAGCAATCAACACAGAGAACCACCAAGCCCATCAACCATTTACACACAAGAATGTGAGCGAGCAAACACACACACACACACACACACACACACACACACACACACACACACACACACACACACACACACACACAGATGTCCTGATGCCTTTGTGACCAATGACAGGCTCTACACTCCCATTTCAAATTGCTGCTGCCGGGTTGTTAATTTAGTGTAGCGCTACAGGGGAATTAAACATCCGGCTATTGGGTGGGGGTCGATTTGCTGAGTAACACAAATTCCCCACCATCCCAATGGAAAAGAATGTGCTCATTCAAGTAGCTCATGTATGGAAATGCTGCATGGATACATCTGGAATATAGGATTTCAGAGCATCCAACTGTAAATAATTTACCATTACATAAAGATAGTCCAAGCATATCCATATCCAGAAGAATGTTTGAAAACTTTTTAGACAATCTGATTCTAGGAATTAAATGTAATGCACAATTTACAGTAAAGCTATGCACCACAACACTGTGGATTGGTAGTAGTCTCTACAGCTCTGTCCTGTTGTGTCTAAGTTTCCATATGCATGACATGACCTAAAAGATTTGAAGCGAGTCAACATTCTGTCAGGTTGACATGGTTTCATGGATAGCTATGACTACACAAACATATGGCATTCCATTTCCTTACCATTCAATCCTAATGGGAGTTTTGCATCATGCAGATGTGGTCCATGATCTTCAATTACACTAGTACCATGGACGGTCAGCATGATCTTCAGTGATACATTTAGCATTTAGATCACTAACCTTGAGAGTAAATAGAATAGAGCCATTCATCTTTGGGATTACATGTCTTGGTAAAACATACACAGCACTTTATTTCCATCAAGACCCGAGCATTCCAAACCACAGACATAAGAGCTATGGGACATAAATCATTTACTGCAATGTATGGTGCTCATTCAATACAGTCAGTAGGAATCCTCCCAGCAAACCCAAAATTGGTTGTGTGAAAGTTCCCCGAACATTTGTTAGGTTGCGTCAAAGGTTCTCATGACACAAAAAACTGTCCAGTTGTGCCGATGATTATTCAATGTTTGGATAAAACATTCGGCTGATGTTGCAAGAATGTTCCCAGAGTCTGTTCTTCAAATGGTTCCAGAATGTTTCATTAGGTTGTGAGAACAGTCTGGTGAGAACATTGTAGGGACATCCCAAAAGATGTGTTCCCAAAACACAAAACTGTACAGTAGCGCAATTGATTATACAATGTTTCTTTTAGGGTGCAAAAAAAAAAACATTCACCTGATGTTACAAGAACAATAATTCACTGTATATGTTTCCAGAATTATAAAATGAAGTTTTGAACAGTCCATGGAGGTTTCTTTCATGTGTTTGTGTTATTTTATTGTTGAAGAAATCAGTTGTACAACAACACATGTGGCAATTACTTGGAATCACATTACAATTTATTAGACATTTATTGCACAAACAGTTCCACTGTATTTTGCTGATAGGCGCAAGTGGAGATCGAGGTTTGGCGTGTTAGTCCTGGAATGAATCCACTGCGCCACTTGAATGGGACCAACACAAACATAAAGATCTTTATACCTTTACTCTGACTTCCAGGTTGTGGTCTTTGTCTTAATCTAGAAAAATAAATATACTCTATAATTTCTTACTCTACCAACCTTCTTTATATACTGTAAAGTTGGGATGTTTTGACTTTCATCTTCCCTACAAAACTTAATTTCAGAAATCATGTTAAATTCTTGCCTGGCAGATTGCGTTGATGTGCACATCGATGTGAATATGTACTAAGACATTAAGCCATAGTTTGGATCATAATTGAAGGATTTCTACGCTTCTACACCTGCATTGCTTGCTGTTTGGGGTTTTAGGCTGGGTTTCTGTACAGCACTTGGATATATCAGCTGATGAAAGAAGGGCTATATAAATACATTTGATTTTGATTTCAGTACAAAGGGAAATCCACTTGAAACATGAGGATCCTGGTGGTGCAGCAGACTAAATAACCTACAGGGCTTGAAGATGACTTGATTACTATTCTTTAAAAAAGCTATAGCTATGTTTGGACAATACCCTAATAAAATATAGCAATGTAAAAATATTGAAATGACATTTGTTTAAAAGTTTGGCAACTTCCTATAATAATGTTACATTACACATCAGTATTAGCAGAACATTGCAGAAATGTTTTCAAATCTACTTCCATTAATCGTTGAAGTATGTCATAACCTTACAGAATAACTAAGAGTCTCGCAGGAACGATCCTTGTGGTGTTGTAATAGGAATATCCTTGGAATGTTCGCCTTACATTCACTAAAATGTTTCTGGTGATATCTGTAAAAACGACCAAAAAACATTCCCCTAAGGTTCTCATTAGGTTGTCAGGGAATGTAACAACACAATGTTCCAGTAATGTTCTTAGAGCATACTGCCACAACATCATGTGGAAATAACAGAAATGTTTCTGGGGAAACATTACAAGAATGTTCCTGCTAATGATGGATAAGTTATTCAAAATGACCATAACAACAAGCAGGGAATTCCTACAATGGTCTCATGAAGTTATCGTGTGACATTATAACACGATGGTTCTAATAATGTTCCCTGAACGTGGAGATATGTTACTACTTCGAACTACTTCAAATAAAATATTTGGTGATCAACAATATTCTTTAAATGTTATCATAATGCAGTGTTGTGTTCGAGACCACCTAAAGCGAGACCGATTCAAGACCAAGACAGGAGGGGGGAGAACGAGTCAAGACTGAGACCGGGAGGGGGACGAGAGGTCCGAGACCGATTAATGACCGAGACCAGAAAAAAGTCCAATTCAAGACCACGTTTGTAATTTTGTCAAATCGTCAGCATAATAAGATTTGAAAATGTCCTGTGTTTCTGTGTTCATATTTCAGAAGAACATATGGATTCTTTAGACATTCAGAATGGGGTAATAATGCATGCTGAGAGCAAATAGAGCCACTCTACAATGCTTTACTAACCCAAACACAGTGGGGAACAACGAGGGCCTTCGAGGCTTTAAGAGAAAGGCTAAGGGTTTATACAATTATTATTAATTTCAATGATGTTCTGATTTAATCTCTTACATTTTTGTTAGAAAGGGAAGGGTTAACACTGAAGAGAAAAAATCTGGATTTTTCTTTGGTGGTCTCTGTGGAGATAAATCTAGCTAGCTAAGTCAGCCATTGGCTAGGTCATCAGAAGCTTGATGGAAGGCGTCTGCCATTCAACTGTATTAGGGCAAAATGCTGGAGTAACAGTGGAATCAACCAATCACAATGACTTGTAATGGGTGGGACCAAAAATGTCACTGTGCAATAGCGAGCAGTAGTTTTCCCATGGTCTAGCTAGCTTTTGTTGTAGGCTAGTTTGCAGCGGCTGCAGAACGATTTATCGAAGAGGTTGTCCCTTTTCAAGAATAACTTTCAACAAGAAGTAAAGTTTCATATGATCATCATCTGGTGAGTGGAACTGTGTTTTTTATTGCAGCTCGCATGATGTTAGCCATCTCTCTGAAAATAACTTACAGTATGTGCGTAAAACATTGTTGCATTTACACTTTAGATCAATGGTTACTTTGTGTGCCAAACATGACATGTTTTTTGCAATGGGAAGTAATAGTCGTACGTTTCGATTGGGAAATACTTCGCCTAATGGTTATGTTTTTGTATTCTTATGATTGGGACCTACTGGCTTATTATGTCCGAGTGAACGGATCGGCTCTATGCAGTGGTGTGGTGGTGCCTGGAGAAGTGGGTCCTGTGTGAAGGAAAGGCGCTGTGTGATATATCCTATGTTTTCCTATGTTTTCCTATAGTTTTGTCAGATTTTCACTCAGATTTTCACACTTTTTTAGAAATAAAATATGAAAATGTGATGTTCTAAGTCCACAACAATGCTTAAACCACATTAGCAGACCATTTGAGGTCTGGGAAAAATAAAATATGTATTTTTGGCATGTGTAGTTACCCTTTAATTAAATTGAGCAAAAGAAATGCCCTACCCATTGATACAGTACATAACAGCATTATATCATTCTGTAGGCCTACATTGCAGTCAACATTTAATTGGGAAGGTTTTTTGGGAATGCCTTAAGAAATGCTCATACAAACAGTGCATGATGACTGGATTGCTCATTGCAAATATCTTACTAACCAAGATGATGGACCAAACCTTTTCGATACCTGGTTTGCATACCCATTGTTGCCTTAGTTAGCATTTACTGGTACATATCATAAGTTGAAACATCTTTCCTACCCTACCGGCTACCGATGTCATTCTTCGGTGAGCTGCTCCATGCGACAACCAGTTGAGAGCTGAGCACTCTTGCTGTCTGCAGATGATACTCTGCTGAAGCTAGGCTATGTGTGCTGCTCACATGTGAATATATTTCATGTGCTTTGCGATTGTGTAGGCTACTTTTTTGCATTATTTCTCAATAATAAATCGTATACCTCCAATACACTACTTTGATATGCAACAGTAGGGATTAAGAACTGAGTATAGGCAGTGCCCACTGAAAGAAAAGTGGGTATAAGGCAGTGAAGGCTGATGAGGGGAGAACGGCTCATAAAAATGGCTGGAACGGAGCAAATGGAACGGCATCAAACACCTGGAAACCATGTGTTTGTGGTATTTGATACCGTTCCATTTATTCCGTTCCAGTTATTACACACGAACCCGTTCTCCGCAATGCCGGTGCCACCAACCTCCTGTGGTATAGGGCATATACCTGTGTAGAACCTCCACTACACCAAAGGGCCCTTTGTGTTTTACAAAAAGTGCACTCTCCTACATGAGTGCACTGGTATTACGGTTGCTGTCCTTTCACCATCACGGACCTGTCACACACTGAAGGTTTAATAGGTTTGCCACTGCGCAAACATGTCTATACTAGCTATAATTTCCCCCAGCGAGTCAAGGAAATTTGGACAAAGTTTGAGGATATTTTTTAATGAAAGTAAAGGACAGTAATGTTACGATTAAAGTAAGAATCCCAGGTTTCAATAGGAGATATGATATTAATGGTTCAACAAAGGAGTGTATATATTTGGCTTGACGAATCACTTTTATGCGCTGACTGAATGGAAGCTGATAATTGCTGGTCTCGGCAAGACATTTTGAGTCATCACCATCCATGACCTAGTCAAGACCGAGTAAAAATGCATCCAACACCGATACAAGACTGAGACACTCAATATGTGGTCTCGAGACCGGACTCGAGTACTACAACACTGTTGTAATGATAGCCCAAACCCTAGCTAGAACTTAATTGGTATGTATGCAAATGTTCTGGGAATGTTCCCAGTTTGGTGTGCTGTTTGTTGTTATCAATACACATCATTGGTTTTTAGGCCTATACCGGATCCTAAACAGGCCCACCCTGATGCAGGAGAGATGTTCCTGTGCCGCAGAAATTGAAAACTTGTAGTATATTCACGGTTTAAAAATGCTTCTGAAGTTTGTAATTTCCACTTAAAAATTTCCGACCTGATTTGGCCTAACGAAAAATGTGCACCTATGGGGCAAAACAGATGGGGTTGGCTTATATTGTTGATAACATATAAACTATATTTCGTCTCCAATTTGATTGAAAACATAAATAAAGTTGCACAAGGAGCACTTGTCTCTCAAATACATCATTATAGTTGTTGGTTAGCTAGCTAGCTAGCACATGTCTGCCATATTAGCATACAGTAGATGTGACATCAGTCAAAATACGTCAAAACAAGACATGGTATCAAGAACAAGATCAAACTGAGCTGAAACAAGCCACTTACAATTCGTCACCTGGCAGTTCCTTGTCATTGTTGCTCGCTATCTGGCCATCCAGAACCATAACAACACACAGGCCCCTTTGAAGCGTGCTCATCGTTTTTGTGATGTTGTCAGCTAACCCGTCTATATTGCTGTAGTATGTTGAGGAAACGTTATTGGAGCAATCATGTCATAACGTCACACTATGTCTTTATGAGAACATTGTGGGAATATTGCCTGCTTGTTATGGGTGTTTTTAATAACATCTCCATCAACATCATCATTAGCAGAACATTCCCGTAATCTTTTCCCAGAACCATTTCTATTGTTCTCACATTTTTTTTGCAGCAGTATGTTCTAAAACCATAACTGGTACATTATTACATTACCTGGAAACATAATGAGAACGTTTGGATGTTTGTTACAGATGTTGGGCACAACATTTTGGTGAATGTTAGGTAGAATATTCCAAGCATATTTCCTTTAAAACATTTCTTTGAATGTTTTTGGGATGTTATCAACCTAATATTAGATACAAACCCTAACTAGAACTTAATGGGAATCTTACGTAATGTTCTGGGAATGTTCCCTATTTGCTGGGCTACCACTTGGTTGACTGTGTGTTGTTATTGTCTGGAGGATACACTGACAAACTCATGAAAACCCATAAATAAGCCCTTGGGATATTCTCTATGATATTGAAAAATAAAGACTTTGAGAGTGTGAATGACAATCTACATCCTGCCTAATGACTGATTGAATAGGCCATATAGTTTAATTGATCGAGAGTCATTTCGAGAGCGTTTACGGTCAAATGTATCACACATCCTTGTTTGCTAAATGTCTTTGATTAATCGTTGGAACAATCATCCTATTGAGAAACTAAGAATTATGTTATTGAACAGTGTAAATGACCCAAATGCAGATTAATGCAAACTAGTCAATGTGCTCATACTCAATCAGAGGCATGCCTTCACAATGAGCCTACATGACCGACTTGGTAACATGAAAGGCCAATAACATGATGGAGAGGCAATTTACTGCTGCTCTCCATCTCTCTCCACGACCTTTTCCAAAAGGTGTATAATGTATTTGTGTGCCTACCGCTGCAGTAAATAACACCAAGGCAGAATCACAGACCTGTCATCACACCTGTACTCTACACAAAATGCCGCCCAACCATCAAACAGAGGCCACCGGATTGGTGTATGAATTGAAAGAGGGCGTTGCGGTGTCATTGTACAGTATTGAACCCATTATTTCCTCAAAAAGGAAATGCCTAAATGGTCTGAAAACATTAACCCAATAATGATGAATGAATGTCAAGATGATAGGCTAGAATAGTATCAGAATGCAGAATGACTTTTGCTGTAGGAATTAGGACATTTTTAAGATAGAACATCATCGCCCGGAATGTGCACTGATTATTAGGGTTATGATTGCTAAGTTAAGGGGGGTCTCTATCAAATGTCTAATGTAATTCCCTTACTTTTAGGAACATTGTCGGATTCCTTGTCAGAGAAGGAAGAGGATGGGAAATAATGAGTAATGACTTCAATTAGATTATTTTATTTTAAACACCAACACTTTTTTGAACAAGTCTGGAAACTCTATTGAGTGGGGACGATATACATTTTACTGACACTATTAAAGTTGAATTAACACAGGCGCTTTTTGCTGTGTAGAAACACATAGCAACACAATGTGTTCATTTCTCCGGTCTTGGTCCTGTCCCAAAGCCATCCCTTCAGCTTTTTAGTCTCTAAGAATAGCTAGACACGGAAGATGAGCTGCAGCTGCTCCTCCTGAATCTCATTTACCTGCTACCGTAGCCCAGCTCTGAGACTACATCGGTAATTAATAGGTTTTTTCGTCTTCTGAAGAAACTCCCCTCAGCCATTTCCCCAGCAGGCGCTGGGACAGGCAAGACAGACAACAGATTTTCTCCGGAGACACCCCTGCTAAGCAGCCAACTTTGAGAGAGACTACTGAAAAATTGAGAAGCCGCAAAGAAAATTAAAAGCACCCATCCTCACCGAAGCCACCATGTTGTTTTATTCATTGATTGATGTGGGGTTTTGTTGGCTCCGCCTTCCAGTCACAGGCCAACATAACACACAATAGGGCTGGGAATTGAAACAATGCAGTTAAAAATATATGAATAAGAATAAGAAATGAAAGTAACACGGAATTAAAGAGCAGCAGTAAAATAACAATAGCGAGACTATATACAGGGGGGTACCGGAACAGAGTCAATGTTCAGGGGCACCAGTTAGTTGAGGTAATATGTACATGTAAGTAGAGTTATTGCATAGATGATAACAACAGAGAGTAGCAGTGGTGTAAACGGGGGGCAATGCAAAAGTCTGGGTAGCCATTTGATTAGATGTTCAGGAGTCTTATGGCTTGGGGGTAGAGGCTGTTTAGAAGCCTCTTGGACCTAGATTTGGTGCTCCGGTACCGCTTGCCGTGCGGTAGCAGAGAGAACGGTCTATGACTAGGGTGGCTGGAGTCTTTGACAATTTTTAGGGCGTCCTCTGACACTGCCTTGTATAGAGGTCCTGGATGGCAGGAAGCATGGCCTCGGTGATGTACTGGGCCGTATGCACTACACTCTGTAGTGCCTTGGGGTCGGAGGCCGAGCAGTTGCCATACCAGGCAGTGATGCAACCATGCTCTTGATGGTGCAGCTGTAGAACCTTTTGAGGATCTGAGGACCCATGCCAAATCTTTTCAGTCTCTTGAGGTGGAATAGGTTTTGTTGTGCCCTCTTCATGACTGTCTTGGTGTGCTTGGAACATGTTAGTTTGTTGGGGATGTGGACACCAAGGAACTTGAAGCTCTCAACCTGCTCCCCTACAGCCCTGTCGATGCAAATGGGGGCATGCTCGGGTCCTCTTTTTCCTGTAGTCCACAATCATCTCCTTTGTCTTGATCACGTTGAGTGAGAAGTGGTTGTCCTGGCACCACATGGTTTCTGGGATAATGGGGTTAAATACTTATTTTCCACCATAATTTGCAAATAAATTCATTAAAAATCCTACAATGTGATTTTCTGGATTTTTTTCTCCTCATTTTGTCTGTCATAGTTGAAGTGTAACTATGATGAAAATTACAGGCCTCTCTCACCTTTTTAAGTGGGAGAACTTGCACAATTGGTGGCTGACTAAATACTTTTTTGCCCCACTGTATATATCTTATACCATGTGTGGTTTGATCTAACATGAAAAATGAAGCCCCACCCCCTTCTCAGAAGTGTGAAATGCTGTAAGCTATATTATGTTATTTACCTCATTTGTCCATGTCATCTCATAACATTCTGCATCTATATGTGTGGGAGCTGATCTTAAGCGGAGATGGTGAATTACTGGGAATTAAAGGAGGTCTATTCCAATTTCATATAATAAAGAGAAACAAAACAAACTATGCATGCACTGCTCCACATTCTGAATCTCCTCCACCCCGGCCTCTTCAGGGCTTCGAGAATGTCTCAGAGTGTTCAATTAAAAACCAAAAGTCATTAAAAATGTAGCCACCTTGAGACTGTTCAGTAGTGAACTGCTTTGGATTCGCTGGGCGTTTCAGGGTACACCCAGTGCCGCAGATAACACTTGAATTGTCTACACTTGAAATTAAGATTTAGAGGTGCCATGAAACAAAACAATCCTGTGTGAATATTACGCTGAGGAAAATTGAGGCGAGAGAGATCAAAATGCTGGAGACACTGCCAAAGAAACAACGACACAATTGACTTCAAACAGCTGCATATGGGTCAATGCTGACAACTGAAAGGACTGAAAGGGCAAATTGAATGGAGTGAAAGTACATGATATAATTGTTGTGGTGAGTTGAGAAATATTAGATTCCCTTGGTAAATGTTCCAGTTTGATTAACATTTCCCCTAGAATAATCATCTATTTTGATAAAACTGTATTTATTTATTTAACCACTTAAAAGGGGCAAGATTGGAAGAAATGATGTTGTGTTTTGAATATCGCTGGAGTCAAATGTACCTTGCAATAATGCATCCTATGATAAATGTACATACTTAAAAACAGGTACTTGACTGCTTGGTATGCAAAACAGTAGTGAAGCTGTCCATCTTTGTAAATCCTTTAAACAGGTTATTAATCAATCAATAATGAACTAGATAGAAGCTTTGCAGGTAACTGAATGTCTGATATTAATTGCTGTGAGTAGTCCATGATAATTCAATGTATCAACTAAAGCATTAATAATGCCTTGGAGCAATTTGCATTTAATGAGGTGCTGCATCATAAACCAGAAAGACACTCAATGGCACAAACTAATAAAGTTATTCAAATTAATCAGGTATTACAGATATCTCCAAGAGTTTAAACAATACCAAAGGGCATACTACTTTGGTGTAATTTACATACATATGTCAAGAGGTATTTGAAATACATTACAGTTAATGAACTCATCAACCAAACTATTTAGGTCCTGTCATGGTAACTAATTAATTTCTCCTTACTGCGATGGAACTGACATTGATGCCATCTCATGGTAACTGTGTTTTCATAATTGCACAGGCTCTCACCCTGCAAAGCAAATAGAGGCAGCAGTTAACCAAGATAAGAGGAAGCAGAGGCCTGTTACAATGATAAACTGGGAGACACACAAGGTTGCAAACCCAGCTCTAATGCACAATGTGAGCATTATGGAAATGTTCACAATATGTTCTGTAACAAGGAAATGGGCCTATGTGTACAATGGTCCATTGAATAAATAGTAGCCTTGAAATATAACTAGTAGCCCTGAAATATAAGCAAGTCAAAATAATGTGTGGAGCGAGGCTTGCTGTCACTTCACCCTGGCAGAGCTGTTCCACATTGGAAACAGGGTCTTGGTAATAGGGGTATTTCTCTTTGTCCAAATCAAGATGATGAGGGGTGTCATTACCAGCAGACAGTGCACTGAGGTGCACACACCTCAATAACTGGGCAACTAATGGGGCTAGACATCTGCATGGTGATCCACAGCAAATGGGGGCAAGACATTATTGCCAGGAATACCGTGTGCAAGTCAAATACAGAATGTTAACCATTCAAATACAGAATGTTAATCATTCTCATTTTCATGGTAACAGCATTGAAGAACATACTGCAAGTGCCTAGGGAATTGTAATTGCATAACAGCACATCAGGCAATCTGGTGGGCTGCACCAAAATGGAAAATATTTTATTCTCCATCCAAGCTGCAACCTTTTACATACGGTATACCTGTACTTGTGAGAATGTACAGTCTACCGCATGTCAACAGAAATGAATTCTGTTAAAAGAAAACACAATGACTTCATGTTTTGCCACCACTTAGCTCCTAAAGGGAAATAGATTATATTCCGGTATTGTCAGTAGTTAACATGTTCATTTGCCGAATCCCCTGGAATTTAACATTCTCTCTCCTTGGCTCTGAAGATGTATGGTCTGCAGTGAAACAACCTTGTATGTGCATTTTTGTGGGGAAAAGCACTTTATTTAAAAAGAAAACGGGACAGGCTAACCATCTGAGAGGGAGGGAGAGACTCAGCCTTCTCTCCTCTCCATCCTCTCTCCTCTCCTCCTCTCCTCCTTTCCTCTTTCGCTCTCCTCTCCTATTCTCCCTTTCTTAGTCAGCCCCTCCTCGGTGGGTCCACACAGCAACAGCAGAGAGAGACTGGCCAAACCCATGGCTGATTTACAAACCTCAGTTTAATTACTCGGTTAAAGATAGAGCTCTATACACCAGAGAGTTTAGGGCTGACACTGACATTGACACTCATTTTCCTTTATCACAAGTACAGTCCAACAAAAATTTCTGGTTTTGCAAATTGCGCATCAATTGTGGTGAAGCAGATTCGTTTTTTTGATTCTGCCGGGAAATATTACTATCCCTGACACCAAAACACCAGCCACAATTAGAATAAAAGTACTCAGTACCATGGCTCAGAATAACCACAAAAAAATAATAACGGGGAATTAAATTTGACCCAGTCTTAACCTACTGTATATTGATGAAGGTAATCCCATTCCCTGCTCAGTAGTCCAGGTAATAGTGCTGTAAATAAGGCTAGTATATGTACTAACCTGTGCTGAGAGGCTTATACAAACCAATGTACATGACAGAGGGCAGCCAATTAAAAAGAAGCCCATGCATTCCACAGCAAAGTCCTCAAGAGTTTTGCTTTCAGCATTCATCCAGTCTGGTGTTACAAACACCATGCTTCAACCAACTGAGCTATTGGAATCACGTCTAAATGTGTTCTTGTGTGAATTATTTGGAAACCCAGAATACCAGGTTTCATAGAATACAGACCATAGTCATTGAGTTTGGTCTATTGTTAAGATAGACAAGTAGCCTCAGTTCTATCAGCAATACAGCACAGCACTCTAGTGGTCACAAGGGGAATGTGTGTGTGTGTGTGTGTGTGAGAGAGAGAGAGAGAGAGAGAGAGAGAGAGAGAGAGAGAGAGAGAGAGAGAGAGAGAGAGAGAGAGAGAGAGAGAGATTTATTCTATTGCTGTGTTTTTCAATAATGTGATGTGAAGGTACACTCCATTTCCACCCCATACATTTCCATGAATTAATCTTTGACGTTAGACTCCAGATGTTAGGACAGAAATTTCAATTAAACATATTGTTAAGCACCATATTACATTTTGAATCTGTGTTTTACAGATAATAGTAAATGAATCACACATCACTTAATATTCAGGCAGGTGTCATTCAAAGATATGCAAAGAAAGAACACATAATATCCATTCATACAGTATCGAAGAGACTTGATGAGGCTATACATAGAAGAAACACATTTGAATACATTTGAAATGCAGTCTAGTGATGGGAGGGAAGGAAGTGACTTCTGCAATTAGGAGATAATTACTCACAGTTAAGATGACATTTTGACACTGCAAGCTTTTATCTGCATATGAGTGTGTGTGTGTGTGTGTGTGTTTGTGTAAGAGAGAGAGAGAACCCTGTGTGTCCCTGAGCTCTACTGTATGTGTGGGTTGAAGGGTGTTTGTAATCTCAATCTCTATGTAATCTGTGAGGTAGGTGACCCATCAAGGCTCCTATTAACCCGAACAGAGCTCATTTTGCTCCATGCCAAAACAAGGATGCCGTGACCCCTCCATAGCCTTTGCTTATTGAATGAAAGAGTTACATCAGAGGGCCAAGTCACTTCTCTTAGTTATTGGGACAACTATTAGGTGTAATGCTGTGCTTATTTAGCCAGCAGCCTGCATTCAAGTGAGAAAGATTATTATGCCGGCTAGGGCACTAGCCAAATGATGAGGTGACAACCAGGTTTTAGCAATAGGGTGCTTTTCATGTTCTCTATTAATATAATGGCAACAAACAACTTCCAGTTAATGTGAAAATGTGATATGTATTGTTTACCATCAATATACAGTACTTCATTAAATTGACCGGGAGGAGAGAAAGGACCTCATGATGTACTTAGATTGCACCAACAAAAATGTCTGCCGGAAAAACTTCCAACGCTGGCTGACGGCTGAATAAATACTAGCAAAAAGTAACTTGCATTAGTGAGCAGTCCATGTTATGCAGTAGGCCTATCAAAACATGTCAGTTTAAAAAAGGAAATAGAACTCTGTTAAATATTTCATGACTTTTTATGAGTGCAGTAAAATGAATAGCCAACTCCTCTCTTCAATTAAATGATTCCTGACTCTGTCAGTAGGCCTAGTGCAGTACATTTTTGAATGTGAATAGCTGCTATAAAATGTCCAGCTATAGCAATTAAGAAAGACAATCACACTTTAATTACCCTGGTCTTAAATATCCTCACTATTAAAATGGAGTCATTCAATGGATTTAATACGTCAATCATGGCTATATAATCCCTGTCTCATTAGAAACCAGCTTTAAAATCAAATGAATATGAGAAAATGCAGTTGAGAATGGGAACAAAAGAGGGCTAGGTATGTGCTGAAATGTAGGAGTTAACACTGGGGATGAAATGTATTTTTAATTAAATCCTGCCAGAGTCAGACAATCACCTTATCTCCCCTATGTGGGGGCGCATAAAGAGACAAAACTCCATACACAGTTTTACAAGAACATAAAACAGATATTAAAATGGTAGTGCTTTACATCCAGAGGTATTCATGAACAATGCATGAGCTTGTTCTTTCTTTTTAATTTGCATGATCGGCTACTCCCATGCTTTTCTCTCGCTGTCTTTCTGGCACAAAACTAAAATCTATAATGTCCTAATTGGAATGGTTATGTACAGTATCTGTGCAGTGTGGAATGATGAATCGTTTTTTTTCAGCAAGTCTACTGCATGAGTGCATGTATACAAATGGCTTTGCATTTTGTTAGAAGAAACATTTGAACTTAAAGGTAGACTCAGCAATATGACATAGCCGCAGAAAGTAAACAGCAAAGTGGATTAATTTCCACAACAACTAAGAATGTTGATATGTGAGGCTCAACTTCTCCGCTGTTTTGATCCCGTCGCTACCACGCTGTGACAGCGTGAAGCAAACCCGTACACATTCAGATACTGCGTGTGACCGTACGAGAGAAAAGTCATACATCTCATCATCTGTGGCGCTGTTCATGGCAACCCCATTTTGCCGAGTCTACCTTTAAAAAGCCTGTAATGTCAGTTTCACTGCATCTGTTTCATTTGCCATTCAGTACCATTCATTCAGTGTTACATATGAATCAGCCTGGACTCATAGATTAGACGTAACATAGTAAATGTAGATCCAGACCCTCAAATTATTAGGATATGTTAGGTTTGGTTACATAAGACAAAAGATTACTTCAGGCAAAAACCAAAGGAGGATGGTAGGTAGGTTAGTTGGTTGGTTGGTTGGTCTGGGTGGATGGTTGGACGTACAACACGAACATCTAGCAACCCAAAGGTTGCGTATTCAAATCTCATCATGGACAATTTTAGCTACTTAGCAACTTTCCACTTTTTAGCTACTTTGCAACTACTTAGCATGTTAGCTAAACCTTCCCCTAACTCTAACCCTAACCTACACCTTTTAGCTAACCCTAACCTTAACCAAGCAACACTAAATTAGAATTCGCAACATATCAAACGTTTTGCCAATTCATAACCTATTGTACATTTAGCAAATTCGTAACATATTGTACGAATTGCATTTTATAACATATCATACAAAATTGATGATGGAAATCCCAAAATGAATGCATACCATACTGTCACGTCTACTCCCTCTCCGGCAATCGAGGTCACCAGGCTGCTCATTATTACGCACACCTGTCATCATTGTTACGCGCATAAGCGCCTCATCAGACTCATCTGGACTCCATCACCTCCCTGAATACCTTCCCGATATATGTCACTATATATGCCTGATTACCTTCCCTATATATGTCACCTTCCCTATATATGTCACTCTTTCCCTAGGTGTTATTGTTTCTGTTCCAGTGATCGTGTCTGTACTCTACCTGTGTGTTTTGGTCTATGTTCATTTAGTTATTAAATACACTCCTTAAACTTGCTTCCTGACTCCCAGCATACACGTTACAGAATAACGCCTCACCAAAGGGAAGCATCAGGGAGTGTTTTTATTTTTTTTGTTAGTGTAAGTGACCGGCTCTTCAGGCTCCCGCGCCTCAGCCTGGCCTGTCAGGCTCCCGCGCCTCAGCCTGGCTCGTCAGGCTCCCGCGCCTCAGCAGAAGTGACCGGCCCGCTCCTGGTCTCCTGGTCAACGTCCTGATGATGGAGCCATGCATCAGGGAGGGGGTACGGTCAGGTATCCTCCTTCTCCGGCAATCGAGGTCACTAGGCTGCTCATTATTACGCACACCTGTCACCATCGTTACACACCCCAACGCCTCATCAGACTCACCTGGACACCTGCCTGATTACCTTCCCTATATATGTCACTCCTTTGGCTCTTTCCCTAGGCGTTACTGTTCCAGTGTTCATGTCTGTACGCTGCCAGTTTTTCTGCTTTTGTTTTATGTTCATTTAGTTGAATACACTCCCTGAACTTGCTTCCTGACTCCCAGCGTGCATGTTACACATACGAAATGTAACATACAGTATCATATTCCAAATGAAGTGTGTCAGATTTATATACAGAATAATACGAAATGCTGTGAGAGTGTAACGGCATTCCTCCTCCTCTTCTGAGGAGGAGTAGTGAGAAGGACCAATGCGCAGCGTGGTAAGTGTCCATAACGTTTATTTTAAGATATAAACTGAACACTATGAAATATAAACAATAAACGTGAACATGAACAAAAACCGAAACAGTACCTTGTGGCAACAAACACTCACACGGAAACAAACACCCACAAACCAAAAGTGAAACCCAGGCTACTTAAGTATGCTTCTCAATCAGAGACAACTAACAACACCTGCCTCTGATTGAGAACCATACTAGGCCAAAACAGAAACCAAACATAGAAAAACAAACATAGACTGCCCACCCCAACTCACGCCCTGACCATACTAAATAAAAACAAAATAAAGGAAATAAAGGTCAGAACGTGACAGTACCTCCCCCCTCCAAAGGTGCGGACTCCGGCCGCAAAACCTGAACCTATAGGGGAAGGTCTGGGTGGGCGTCTGTCTGCAGTGGCGGCTCTGGCGCAAGACGTGGACCCCACTTCACCACTGTTTTTCTCCGCCTCATTGTCCGCCTCCGTGGCCTCTTAAACACGGCGACCCTCGCCGCCGACCTCGGACTGTGGACCCTAGAAATGGGTCCCGAATGGACGGGAGATTCCAGCAGCGCCGGACAGGCGGGAGACTCCGGCAGCTCCGGAGTGAAGGGCGATTCTGGCATCGCCTGGCTGACTGACGGCTCTGGCAGCTCCTGGCTGGCTGACGGCTCTGGCAGCTCCTGGCTGGCTGACGGCTCTGGCAGCTCCTGGCTGGCTGACGGCTCTGGCAGCTCCTGACTGACTGACGGCTCTGGCAGCTCCTGGCTGACTGACGGCTCTGGCAGCTCCTGGCTGGCTGCGGCTCTGAAGGCTCCTGGCTGGCTGACGGCTCTGGCGGCTCCTGGCTGACTGGCGGCTCCTGCGGCTCCTGACTGACTGGTGGCCCTGGCGGCTCAGGACAGACTGGCGGCTCTGGCGGCTCAGGACAGATTGGCGGCTCTGGCGGCTCAGGACAGACTGGCGGTTCTGGCGGCTCAGGACAGACGGGAGACTCTGGCGGCTCAGGATAGACGTGTCCATAACGTTTATTTTAAGATATAAACTGAACACTATGAAATATAAACAATAAACGTGAACATGAACGAAAACCGAAACAGTACCGTGTGGCAACAAACACTCACACGGAAACAAACACCCACAAACCAAAAGTGAAACCCAGGCTACCTAAGTATGATTCTCAATCAGAGACAACTAAAGACACCTGCCTCTTATTGAGTACCATACTAGACCGAAACAGAAACCAAACATAGAAAAACAAACATAGACTGCCCACCCCAACTCACGCCCTGACCATACTAAATAAAGACAAAACAAAGGAAATAAAGGTCAGAGCGTGACAGAGAGGGGGTTGTGTGAATCTTCATCACACCTTGGAATGGAGATTGGAGATCCAAACACAGCAGGGCTAGACTCATTCTGTTCTTGAAAAACAGCCCAAATGTTGTAGGCTATAAAGTAGGCAAACATCTTAATTATGGAGAGGATTTTTTTTTAAATGGCACTGTCATGTAGCAACAGCTAATCATTAATATGCATCAACAGCAAGCAGAGATACTACACACCCAATTTTTGCCACATCCATATGGTCTACAAGGTGACAGCTGTTCCTTCAGTCAGAAAGAGATGAGTGAAGAGAGGGGCCTGCCTATGTTAGTCAAATGAAAGGGAACGTAGCCCTGGTGACAAAAATGCAAGCTTTGCAATTTTTTTCAGGTGGATGCGATGCAGAGTCTGCCAGTGCAGTGCCAGAATGAAAGAGTCATCTCTATGAACATGACACAAAATGTCAAATAGACGAGGCTCAGCGGAATTGTTAAGCGCTCTCCTGAGGGATGCTCAGACTGAGGACGAAGATAACATGAAAGGAGAGTTCTTCATGGAGGTTTCACCTTATCAAGCACCCCTCAGTCGGGTGTCCTTGAGTCCCACTACCTGGGGTTTCACTTTCAGATGGCAGGCCTTAGCAGAAAAAAAGCACCTTGTTGTTTGAAAGGGAAAGGGTCCGTCTCTGATGTAAATAAATAAAAACATAGGGTACAAAGGTGTATGGTGTGAGATTATCAGCATGGCTACCAAATTCTCCAAGTAGAAGTATTTCATCAAAGTTCACTAAGAATAAGAAATTAGAAAGGTCACACACAAACAGGGTTGGTACAATTTCTACAATTTCCATTTCAGGTTTATCTTTCTTTTTGTCTGATTAAGACAGTCTTAGAAAGTTAGCTGGATAACTTTATATGCTATGTTGTCATATTTGATGACAGACCTTGACCAGAGGGATGGTTCCCTCCCTTATGTTCTGTAGTCTAAACAACTGCATGAATGTGCAAGGTGCACAAGACCTAGATTAAACACTATATATGCAAACGTATGTGGACACCCCTTCAAATGAGTGGATTCGACTATTTCAGCCACACCCATTGATGACAGGTGTATAATCAATCTCCATAGACAAACATTGGCAGTAGAATGTCCTTACTGAAGTGCTCAGTGACTTTCAACGTGGCAGCGTCATAGGATGCCACCTTTCCAACAAGTCAGTTGATCAAATTTCTGCCCTGCTAGAGCTCTGCTCTTGTCAAGAACAAGCTCACAGAACTGGAGCGGGACCACCGAGTATGCGCTTGAAAATGATCTGTCCTCGGTTGCAACACTGACTACCGAGTTCCAAACTGCCTCTGGAAGCAAGATCAGCACAAGAGCTGTTCATGAAATGGGTTTCCATGGCAGAGCAGCCGCACACAAGCCTACGAACACCATGCGCAATGCCAAGTATCTGGAATAATGAATCATGATTCATCATCTGGCAGTCTGATGGACTAATCTTGTTTTGTCGGATGGCAGGAGAACGCTACCTGCCCCAATCCATAGTGCCAAATGTAAAGTTGGATGGAGAAGGAATAATGGTCTTGGGCTGTTTTTGATGGTTCATGCTGTGTTGCTGGATACTCCTGATATCCATCCAAATCCGATGCATTCTGAAAACTGAGTGCAAGTAGGTCTATGTCCGGCTTATTTTATGAAACATTTATAACAATGGCCACATCCCAACGGTTCAACAGATTTTCAACAGACTCAATTAATCAAATCAGACTCACCTAAATTAAAAACTCAGTTTTAGTTTCTTCTCTTTTATTTTGCAGTTATGTAGGCCTAGGATGCGGTCCAAAGACTTAAAAGACACACCCTCGTCCACTTAACCTCCCTCGCTTTATGCCCTTGGGGGAATCCCTGTCGCCATCGTGGAGGGCGGTCCAAATGATTAGCCAAACAAGGGAAGTTTGCAACGTAATAAGCCCCTCAGCCCTCGTTTTTAAGTTGGCTTTGTGAGTGTATAATTATGTTCACACCGAGTGTACAATTATGTTCACTCCGTGGCCTGAAACTCCCCATAATTCAATTTGCGACGATTGTACATCCGCTAAAGAAAAGTCTGCGAAAACTTAAAAACAACCTCAATGGAGAGGTCAACATGCAAGTGTAAGTAAAAACAAATGCAAATAAGTTTGAAAATGTACTACTAGTGCACATGACAGCACAAACACGTCTTGTAAATAGTAAATGTGTTTTTGTTTGGAAATCTTTTGGAAATTGTAGAAATAAAACATTTTCCTTCTTCAGAAGATCCAGCTAGGCAGGCTAATATTAGTTAGCTAATTAATTTGCTAGCTATCAAACAGTAGGCGTATATATTAATAATGATATATTTAAGTGTCCACTTAATTTGAGAGCTGAGGGAATAGGGTCTCTTTTAAGCGTTTGGACTGCACCCTAGGCTACTTTTCCTTTCCCCACCACAAGAGTAGCGTTCGGGGATTACCTTCTAAACATTGTGGCAGAGTGTAGTGCGGCCTAAGCAGAAAACAATATGCTATGCTGGTTTAATATAAATATGCCTACTTTAACACACAAAATGAACTATTTTTCTAACTTTCAGTGGGAAAACAGGTAAACCCACAGTTGCACCTGCTTTTCTATAGTATTTCCCGCCCTTTGAATTCAGGTAATTATCATTGTTTCCACTCCTTGTACTCTGTGTCATATGCCAAAGAGACTGGCCTTTCAGTAATTTCAACTTTCAATATACAGTTTGACAATGTGGAAACAGACTGATACCCAGACTAGAGTTCATACTCCGAAGATGGAATATGCCATTGCCATACCTTTAGTTTAGACACATCCAAAATAAGTTTTTATCACAATCATGATTGTGTTCACAAATGTAAAAACCAATGCGCACAGGCTCAATATGGCTGATCGCAGATCTGCCCATAGCGACAGGACCTGCCGCGTCATTTCATTCTTCAGTGGCAGTGCGCATGTGCGAAATTTAAAGAGGGACGTTTGAGGAACTGAAACTACAGACGATATCTATGCTTATAATTAACAGCCTTCAATAAAGTTTAGTATTGAAGTTCACGGCAAACGGATCCCAATAGGCGTGAAACGGTGTGAAATATTTTACCACTATTTAGAAAATCTATAGGTATCTGACTTTTTTTTTTAACGAACAACAGCAGCTGTAGCAGAATTACTGTCGATGTTTTAGTGCGGCCTCGGCATATCCTAGGTCTGCTTGCCGATATCAAATGCCACAGCAGCGGGGCGAAACTTTGGCTCTTCAGCCTGCATTAGCCCAATAGAAGGTTATCTAACCCAAAACATGTCTGAGATTCTGGTTGTTGAAAAGAGAGCTTGGTCAAAATGTTCTTGCGCTTTTATTATGCTGTATTTTGACTTCATGTGAGCGATATATGCTTGAGAATACTCTTTGAAAATTATGTTTACTTTGCAATAGAATAATCATGTGGCGTAATGTTTACTTTTCTCGATGTGTTGCTTACATGTCTTTTTTGTTGTTGTTTCAGGACAGAAAGAAAACCATGTCAACTCAGCCTCTCATCAGATCAAAGCAGACCGAGAAATCAATCAATGGAATATCCACACAGGTTGTTTGCACAGAATTCAGTAACTACATATTTATAGTTCTCACACAGTATGGAAAAATTGGCACTTTAGTATCAGTCACACCTGACTCCAGATCTGGTGATATCAGCACTTCCATGTTCACCACTAAAGTATTGCTGGGAAAAGAAGAGGTAAGCAGCTAGACACCACTGGAATTTTTCATAATATTAGTAGCATTGTATAACCATAATTGACTACTATGAGTATGTATGTGGCTGGCTACATTGTTCCTCACACACGGTCTTGTTTTATTTCTCCCTGCAGGCTTTGACACACGTCTGTGCCAAAAACTTGGCAACATTTGTGTCACAAGAGGCAGGCAACAGGCCTGTTCTACTGGGGTTGGCACTGAAGGACAGTTCCATAGAAGCAATAAAGGCCATGAAAGATGTAATAAAAAGTTGTCAAGTCTGGTAACTACTGGTACAGGGAACGAGCAACAGAATAGCCTACCTGGAAAGACAATTTAAGAAAAGGCTTCATACACTTAACACATTTTTTTCCTCAATGTTTTTCCATCCTTTAAAAATGTATTTTGTTGTCTGTTGTTACTTCTAAGCATGATGTGGTAATAAATGCCATATAAATGGGAAGTTTATGCGTTATAAATGCCTATAGAATTTGGGGGATTTAGTGGGACCCAATGGTCACAAACTGATTCTGTTTGAGACAACCATCTCGATTTTAAAGCCACACTCTGAATACTGTTAGTGCACAACTAACACAAATATAAATAAAGGAGCAAATGCATCTCATTCCCATGAAATTCTCATGCAAAATAGCATTTGATTGATTGCTATGATATAAAAGTTTGGGGTCACTTAGAAATGTCCTTGTTTTTGAAAAATAATGTGTCCATTAAAATAACATAAAATTGATCAGAAATATGGTATAGACATTGTTAATGTTGTAAATTACTATTGTAGCTGGAAACGTCAGATTATTTTATGGCGTACAGAGGCCCATTATCAGCAACCATCACTCCTGTGTTCCAATGGCATGTTGTGTTAGCTAATCCAAGTTTATCATTTTAATAGGCTAATTGATCATTAGAAAACCTTTTTGCAACTATGTTAGTACAGCTGAAAACTGTTGTGCTTATCAAACACGCAATAAAACTAACCTTTAGACTAGTTGAGTATCTGGAGCATCAGCATTTGTGGGTTTGATTACAGACTCAAAATGGCCAGAAACAAAGAACTTTCTTCTGAAACTCATCCGTCTATTCTTGTTCTGAGAAATGAAGGCTATTCCATGTGAGAAATTGCCAAGAAACTGCAAATCTGCTACAACGCTGTGCACTACTCTCTTCACAGAACAGCGCAAACTGGCTCTAACCAGAATAGAAAGAGGAGTGGGAGGTGCACAACTGATCAAGAGGACAAGTACATTAGAGTGTCTAGTTTGAGAAACAGACACCTCACAAGTCTTCAACTGGCAAGCTTCATTAAATAGTACCCGCAAACACCAGTCCCGTTTCGGGAAGGCTACCCGAAACCTTTGACCCAAGTTAAACAATTTAAATGCAATGCTACCAAATACTAATTGAGTGTATGTGAACTTCTGACCCACTGGGAATGTGATAAATGAAAATAAAATCTGAAATCAATCATTCTCTCTACTATTATTCTGATATTTCACATTCTTAAAATTACGTGGTAATCCTAACTAACCTAAGACGAGGAATTGTTACTAGGATTAATTGTCAGGACTTTAAACTGATTTTAAAGGTATTTGGCTAAGGTGTATGTAAACTTCCGACTTCAACTGTATGTAAATAAGACATTTCTATTTATTTTTAATACATTTGCTAAAATTTCTAAACTGTTTTTGATTTGTCGTTATGGGGTATTGTGTAGATTGCTGAGGATTTAAAAAAAAATGTAATCCATTTTAGAATAGGGCTGTAACCTAACAAAATGTGGAAAAAGTCAAAGGCACTGTAAAAAATTTTATACACTGATGTCCCCAATTCTGATCTTTTGCCCAATTATTGGCAAAATAAGCCAATAAAAAAATGAGTTTTTCCCCACAAAAGGCTTTATTACAGACAGAAATAGTCCTCAGCAACTCCCTCACCCCTCAGACGATCCTGCAGGTGAAGAAGCCTAATGTGAAGGTCCTGGGCTGGCGTGGTTACACGTAGTCTGCGGTTGTGAGCCCAGTCATACTGCCAAATTCTCTAAAATGACGTTGGAGGCAGCTTATAGTAGAGAAATTAACATTCAATTCTCTGGCAACATCTCTGGTGGACATTCCTGCTGTCAACATGCCAATTGCACACTCAATGTTGACTTGAGACATCTGTTGCATTGTGTTGAGTGCACATTTTAAAGTGGCCTTTTATTGCCCCCAGCACAAGGTGCACCTGTGTAATGATCATATTGTTTAATCAGCTTCTTGATTTGTCACACTTTGGCAATGGAGAAATGCTCAATAACAGGGTTGTGCCCAAAATTGAAGAGAAATAAGCTTTTTGTTGGTATGGAGCATTTCTGGGATGTCTTTTTTCAGCCCCTTAAACATGGTACCCAACACTACATGTTGCGTTTATATATGTTTTCAATGTAAAGTGTTGTTTGATGAGCTGAAATAAAAAAGTCCCAGAGAATTTGGTATGTCCAACTGGCCTCAAAACTACAGACCACGTGTAACCACATAATTCTCACTTATTACATAAACACACGACTAGATGGACATGCAAAGGGTGTATATGCCACTAGGCCTATGGTTATGTCACATGACGATGACCGCTTCTACGTCTATGTTCCACCTGAATGTTTACCTGGGGTGTATTCATTAGTCTGGCAACGGAAACCGTTTACCCCAAACGGAAGCAAACAGAGCGAACGGAACGAAACTGGGAGGGACCTATCTGAATTTGTCCAATTGAAACTCGTTTTCGTTGCAAAACCTTTTCCTTTGGCTTAAAACGGTTTCTGTTGCGACGAAACGTTTTGAAACAGCGCAATGAATAAATCACTGATGTTGCAGTTTATTGAGAAGGGACAAAGAGGATATATTCGATATTATCTGTGTCGCTTTTATTAGAACATTAATTAAAACATAGGCCCATATCCTCCTTTATTCGAATAACCTACACTGACTGAGTCACCGCCTCTGTGGACTTCGAACTCGTATTACACCTGTCTTCACAACAAGGAAGTATTGAGTCCTTCGTTCTTACCTTTTGAAAGGAAGCCATTTCTCATAGCAAGCTCACTGGTAATGGTATTCGATAACATCAGCTAACTCGTCTTTATTTCTATTAATTGTTCCAGTCCAAATTTATTTTTGAGAAACGGCACGATTTTCACCTACCCCGTTCCATTTGAAGTCTATTTCGCTCAATGTGGATATACCAGTAACGTTAGGTCAAGGCCATCGAGTCTACAGACCGCTAAGGTAAACCTCAGTATTTGACCTATGTAGCCTACATATAACTAAGTAATTACAAATATTTGTTTGGACAAAATGTGTGTAGGCTATGACTTGCCCATGCAACAGGTTTCCCAGACAGATAATTAAGGCCGTGGATGTTTTTCTTTTAAATAATTCACATAGGCCTATCACAGGGATCATCAGCTACTGTAGATTCAGCCGCGGGACGATTGAGCGGGTGGTCATGGGCGGGTGTTGTGCCGAAAATCTCCCCTCTGCCAGAACACCGGAACATAATTACAAATAATTTGTAGATAGCAAATTGACCGCAAGAAGACTAAAACATAATCATTTCAACCCTTGTCCACATTTGTATACGATCAAATATATCTCTCTATTATGCGTGGGAACATTTTGGAACAAATTAAAATCACTTGGATCTGATCGATAAGTGTTTTATGGTATTTTATACTGTAGTTGTGATCTTATAGTTTTTGTTTTGTTATTAAGAAGTTCGCAGCTCATAGAACCTACGCTTTTTCATAAACCAGCAGCCCTGATTCAGTCATGCAAATGTTTAGGAAATTTAAAATGTTTTCCAATATGTATGTAGCCTAGACAGTGGTGTAACAATACTTTAAAGTGCAATTTAAGTAGTGTTTTGGGGGGGTACCTTCTGGTTTCCTTAATAGAAGGAATTTGAAATGATTTATACTTTTACTCAAGTAGTATTTTACTGGGTGACTTTTACTTGAGTCATTTTCTATTTAGGTATATTTACTTTGACTCAAGTATGATAATCGCATACTTTTTCCACAACTGAGCCTAGAGCAGGGTTCCCCAACTTGCGACCTGCTGGCCAAATTATTTATTTGGCCCCCCACGATTTCTGTCTACACTAAACAAAAATATAAATGCAACATTCAGCAATTTCAGTTTATATAAGGAAATCAGTCAGTTGAAATAAATTCATTAGACCCTAATCTATTGGTCACAGATACCTTTAAAAAATGGTAGGGGCATGGATCAGAAAACCATGCAGTGTGACACATCTCCTTTGCATAGAGTTGATTGTCGCCTGTGGAATGTTGTCCCACTCCTCTTCAATGGCTGTGCGAAATTGCTGGATATTGGCAGGAACTGGAACACGCTGTCGTGCACATCCATTCAGAGCATCCCAAACATGCTCAATGGGTGACATGTCTGGTGAGTATGCAGGAAGAACTGGGGACATTTTCAGCTTCCAGGAGTTGTGTACAGATCTTTGCGACATGGGGGCGCGAATTATCATGCTGAAACATGAGGTGATGGCGGTAGATGAATGGCACAACAATGGGCCTGAGGATCTTGTCACGGTATCTCTTTGCATTCAAATTGCCATCAATTAAAATGCAATTGTGTTCGTTGTCCGTACCAAAACCCCACCGCCACCATGGGGCACTCTGTTCACAACATTGACACCAGCAAACCACTCGCCCACACAACGCCATACACGCCGTTTGCCATATGCCCTGTACAGAAAACCTGGATTTATCAGTGAAAAGCACACTTCTCCGGCATGCCAGTGGCCATCAAAGGTGAGCATTTGCCAACTGCAGTCAGGTCAAGACCCTGGTGAGGACGACGAGCATGCAGGTGATCTTCCCTGAGACGGTTTCTGACAGTTGGTGCAGAAATTCTTCAGTTATGTAAACCCACAATTTCACCAGCTGTCCTGACAAATCCACAGGTGAAGAAGCAGGATACGGAGGTCCTGGGCTGGCGTTGTTACACGTGTTCTGCGTTTTTGAGGCCAAATTCTCAAAGACAATGTTGGAGTTGGCTTATGGTAGAGAAATGAACATTACATTGTCTGGCAACAGCACTAGTGGACATTTCTGCAGTCAGCTGGCCAACTTCACGCTCCCTCAACTTGAGACATCTGGCATTGTTTTGTGTGACAACTACATTTTGTGGCTATTTATTGTCCCCAGCACAAGATGCACCTATGTAATGATCTTGCTGTTTAATCAGCTTCTTGATATGCCACACCTGTCAGGTGGATGGATTATTTTGGCAAAGGAGAAATGCTCACTAACATGGATGAAACAAATGTGCACACAATTTTAGAGAAATAACCATTTTGTATGTATTGAACATTTTTTGGGATTGTTTATTTCAGCTCATGAAACATGGGGCCAACACTTTACATGTTGCGTTTATATTTTTTGTTACTCATTCAAGGTTTTTATTTTATTTTTTACATTGTAGAATAATAGTGAAGACATTTAAAACTATGAAATAACACATATGGAATCATATAGTAACCAAAAAAGTGTTTAACAAATCAAAATATGTTTCAGATTCTTCAAAGTAGCATTCTTTGCCTTGATGACAGCTTTGCAAACTCTTGGCATTGTTTCAACCAGCTTCATTAGGTAGTCACTTGGAATGCATTTCTTTATCTTTACATTTTTAAAAAATTCAACATTTTTTGTTTTAATTTGACCCCCTTTTTCTCCCAATTTTGTGGTATCCAATTGTTAGTAGCTACTATCTTGTCTCATCCCTACAACTCCCGTACGGGCTCAGGAGAGACGAAGGTCGAAAGTCATGCGTCCTCCGAAACACAACCCAACCAAGCCGCACTGCTTCTTAACACAGCGCGCATCCAACCCGGAAGCCAGCCGCACCAATGTGTCGGAGGAAACACCGTGCACCTGGCGACCTTGGTTAGCGAGCACTGCGACCGGCCCGCCACAGGAGTCGCTGGTGCACGATGAGACAAGGATATCCCTACTGGCCAAATCCTCCCTTACCCGGACGACATTAGGCCAATTGTGCCTCGCCCCACGGACCTCCCGGTCGCGGCCGGTTGCGATAGAGCCTGGGCACGAACCCAGAGTCTCTGGTGGCACACCCTTAACCACTACGCCACCCGGGAGGCCCACTTGGAATGCATTTCAATTAACAGGTGTGCCTTGTTAAGTTCATTTGTGGAATTTCTTTCCTTCTTAATGCGTTTGAGCCAATCAGTTGTGTTGTGACAAGGTAGGGGTGGTATACAGAAGATAGCCCTATTTGGTAAAAAACCAAGTCCATATTATGGCAAGAACAGCTCAAATAAGCAAAGAGAAACGACAGTCCATTAAGCCATGAAGTTCAGTCAATCTGGAAAATCTCAAAACAGTTCTTCAAGTGCTGTCACAAAAACCATAAAGCGATATGATGAAACTGGCTCTCATGAGGACCGCCACAGGAAAGGAAGACCGAGCTACATCTGCTGCAGAGGATAAGTTCATTAGAGTTACCAGCCTCAGAAATTGCTGTCCAAATAAATGCTTCCCAGAGTTCAAGTAACAGACACATCTCAACATCAACTGTTCTGAGGAGGCTGAGTGAATCAGGCCTCCGTGTATATATATATATATAATATATATATATACAGACACTGGTATACAGTACATTCGGAAAGTATTCAGACACCTTGACCTTTTCCAACAAAAATTTGTTACAGCCTTATTCTAAAATGAATTAGTGTTTTTTTTTTCATCAATCTACACACAATACCCCATAATGATAAAGCATTAGAAATCACATTTACATAAGTATTCAGACTGTTTTCTCAGTGCTTTGTTTAAGCAGTTTTGGCAGCAATTACAGCAAGTCTTCTTGGGTATGACACTACAAGCTTAGCACACCTGTATTTGGGGAGTTTCTCCCATTCTTCTCTGCAGATCCTCTCAAGCTCTGTCAGGTTGGATGGGGATGTCGCTGCACAGCTATTTTAAGGTCTCTCCAGAGATGTTATATGGGGTTCAAGTCTGGGCTCTAGCTGGGCCACTCAAGGATATTCGGAGACTTGTCCCAAATCCACTCCTGCGTTGTCTTGGCTGTGTACTTAGGGTTGTTGTCCTGTAGGAAGGTAAACCTTCACCTCAGTCTGAGGTCCTCAGCGCTCTGGAGCAGATTTTCATCAAGGGTCTCATTGCAATTTGCTCTGTTCATCTTTCCCTCAATCCTGGTGCCAGGTTTCCTCCAGACTTGATGCTTGGCATTCAGGCCAAAGAGTTCAATCTTGGTTTCATCAAACCAGAGAATCTTGTTTCTCGTGGTCTGAGAGTCTTTTGGTGCCTTTTGGCAAACTCCAAGCGGGCTGTCATGTACCTTTTACTGAGGAGTGGCTTCCGTCTGGCTACTCTACCATAAAGGCCTGGTTGGTGGAGTGCTGCAGAGATGGTTGTCCTTCTGGAAGGTTCTCCCATCTCCACAGAGGAACTCTGGAGCTCTGTCAGAGTGACCATTTGGTTCTTGGTCACCTCCCTGACCAAAGCCTTTCTCCCCTGATTGCCCAGTTTGGCCGGCGGCCAGCTCTTCTTCAATTTAAGAATGATGGCCACTGTGTTCTTAGGGACCTTCAATGCTGCATAAATATTTTGGTACCCTCCCCTAGATCTGTGCCTCAACACAATCCTGTCTCGGCACTCTACGGAACATTCTTTCAGCCTCATGGCTTGGTTATTGCTCTGACATGCACTGTCAACTGTGGGACCTTATATAGACAGGTGTGCCTTTTTTTCTCCAAATCATGTCCAATCAATTGAATTTACCACAGGTGGACTCCAATCAAGTTGTAGAAACATTTCATGGGTGATCAATGGAATCGGGATGCACTTGAGTTCAGTTTCTAGTCTCATAGGAAAGAATACTGAATACTCACTTAAATAAGGTATTTCAGTTTTTAATTTAATACATTTGCAAACATTAAAAAAAAGTTTTCGCTTTGTCCTTATGGGGTTTTGTGTGTAGATTTATTTTATTTCATCCATTTTAGAATACGGCTATAACGTAACAAAATGTGGAAAAAGGAGAGGGTCTGAATACTTTGTGTGTGTGTGTGTATATATATATATTTAGTTAGTTAGTTATATATATGTTGTTTATTTTTTGGGACATAAGACTGTAAAAACACCCCGCAAATCAGATCCAAGTGATGTACAGTTGAAGTCGGAAGTTTACATATGTAATGCTCCGGGTGTCGTGGGTGTGGAGTCAAACGCAGGAGACAGAGAGTGCAATGCTGTGTGTCTTTAATAGCACCAACGCACCACAGGGTGCTCACAATAGTAACGGCCCCAAACACAGGGAATGAAAATGTACAACGGAAAAATCACGACCAGGCACTAACACGTACCTCTACAACAGAGCCGAAGGTTACACTGAAATAATCCCGCACAACAACCAGGCGGGCCGGCTGTCTAATAAAGAGAAACTAATCATACATAAACAGGTGCTACCAATAAACATACAAGGAGGGGGAGGAAAGACAATCAGTGGCAGCTAATAGGCCGGTGACGACGACCGCCGAGCGCCACCTGCCCGGGAAGGGAAACCACCCTCGGTCGGACTCGTGACAACATACACCTTAGCCAAATACATTTAAATTGTTTTTCACAATTCCTGACAATTAATCCAAGTGAAAATTCCCTGTCGTAGGTCAGTTAGGATCACCACTTTATTTTAAGAATGTGAAATGTCAGAATCATAGTAGAGAGAATGATTTTATTTTATTTAAACTTTTCTTTCTTTCATCACATTCCTAGTGGGTCAGAAGTTTACATACACTCAGTTAGTATTTGGTAGCATTGCCTTTAAATTGTTTAACTTGGGTCAAATGTTTTGGGTAGCCTTCCATAAGCTTCCCACAGTAAGTTGGGAATTTTGGCCCATTCCTCCTGACAGAGCTGGTGTAACTGAGTCAGGTTTGTAGGCCTCCTTGCTCGCACAAGCTTTTTCAGTTTTGCCCACAAAGGTTCTATAGGATTGAGGTCAGGGCTTTGTGATGGACACTCTAATACCTTGATTTTGTTGTCCTTAAGCCATTTTGCCACAACTTTGGAAATATGCTTCGGGTCATTGTCCATTTGGAAGACCCATTTGCGACCAAGCTTTAACTTCCTGACTGATGTCTTGAGATGTTGCTTCAATATATCCACATAATTTCCCCTTCCCCATGATGCCATCTATTTTGTGAAGTGCACCAGTCCCTCCTGCAGCAAAGCACCCCACAACATGATGCCGCCACCCCGGTGCTTCACGGTTGGGATGGTGTTCTTCAGATGGTGTTCTTGCAAGCCTCCCCTTTTTTCCTCCAAACATAACAATGGTCATTATGGCCAAACAGTTCTATTTTTGTTTCATCAGACCAGAGGACAGTTCTCCAAAAAGTACTATCTTTGTCCCCATGTGTAGTTGCAAACCGTGGTCTGGATTTTTTATGGTGGTTTTGGAGCAGTGGCTTCTTCCTTGCTGAGTGGCCTTTCAGGTTATGTCGATATAGGACTCATTTTACTGTGGATATAGATACTTTTGTACCTGTTTCCTCCAGCATCTTCACAAGGTCCATTGCTGTTGTTCTGGGCTTGATTTGCACTTTTCGCATCAAAGTATGTTCATCTCTAGGAGACAGAACGCTTCTCCTTCCTGCGTGGTCCAATGGTGTTTATATTTGCGTACTATTGCTTGTACGGATGAACATGGTTCTTTCAGGCGTTTGGAAAATGCTATCAAGGATGAACCAGACTTGTGGAGGTCTACGATTGTTTTTTCTGAGGTCTTGGCTGATTTCTTTTGATTTTCCCTGATCTCATGCAAAGATGCACTGAGTTTGAAAGTAGGCCTTGAAATACATCCACATGTACACCTCCAATTGACCTCCAATCCATAGGTACACCTCCAAATGATGTAAATTATAAATCAGAAGCTTCTAAAGCCATGACATCATTTTCTGGAATTTTCCAAGGCACAGTCAACTTAGTGTATGTAAACTTGACCCACTGGAATTGTGATACTCTGAATTATAAATTAAATAATCTGTCTGTAAACTTTTGTTGGAAAAGTTACTTGTGTCATGCACAAAGTAGATGTCCTAACCAACTTGCCAAAACTATTTTTTGTTAACAAGAAATTTGTGGAGTGGTTGAAAAACTAGTTTTAATGACTCCAACCTAAGTGTATGTAAACTTCCGACTTCAACTGTATGTGATCATTTTCAAATGTTAGCAAGGTTTGAAATTATTTATGTTTTAGTCAAATATTGTATCTGTTTGGGCTTCTTGCGGTCAATTTGAAGTCTAGAAATGATTTGTCATTATATTCCGGCCCGCTGACTATCCACTCAAGAAAAACAGCCCACTATAGTTGTCCATCCCTGGCCTAAAGCTTCCTCATTTACCCAAACAACACTTTTTATTGTTTCAGATGAACAGCTCCGTAAAGGAGATGGCGATGGACTCGGAGGTCCCCCAAAATGAGTCTCTGATACGTTTCGCATCTCCAGTTCTTAACAAGTCAGACATATCCAACATGACAATAATTCAAACAGGGAATGGGACTATTGTGGCACACGATATCTTCTTGAATACGACTGCTGCTCAAGCTCTGTCGGGGATCTTCGTCTGGTCAGCGCTGCTCCTCACTTGCCACCAGGTAGGCTACATTATATCAGTTGTCTGCCTCTGTACTTGTTTTGATGTGAATCTAGAAAACAAAAAGCATGGCTCCAGGCATTGTCAGTATCACTCAGCTTCTCGGCAAACAAATACAAATATGTAATGGGAGCTAGGAAGGTGTTCTGGGTGGTCTACACCTTTACGAGAGGGCAAAGGCTCCAGCCAGACAATACATTTTGTTTTTCACTTCTACATTTGATCCAGTATCTGTTGTTGACCAGACCTACTTTCTCCATCATTGAGAGGCACGACTGAGTGTGAAAGTTAATTGGCTCCTATCTGTAAAGTGACGGTTTGTACATAGTGTGTCAGTGTTTCTTAATTGTTACTAGGTGATCCATTAGTGTTGCTGTTTGCGGGCGCTTCCGATAACCGTGACTACCACTGATAACGACACAATGCAAACAGAGCCGTCATCGATCAAATGGCTGGGCAGAGCAGTTGTATAACTTTAGCCAAGCATAATAAGGCCTAACCATGATTATATTCACATTCAGTATAGGCTTACTGAAGGGTGTTTTTTCTTCAGTTATTGCTATTTACTCTGTCCCTTGCTGTAATTCAGTAGAGACAATGGTGATCCTTATCATCAGACTGGGGTTTCATCAACTCTAGAGAGGGTGTACATTTTGAATGGCATGCATTATCAGCAGAGATGTGCAGGTGTTGTCGAGGTCACATTTCCAGCTTCGCAATAAAAGGAGAGGATCACGTTTTGCGAAGGGCAATCAGCAGAGGCCCCATGTGTTTTATGCTGCTCAGCATTGGGGAGCGAGGCGTCTCTTCTCATATTGTGCTGATGAACCGATAAACCTGAGTGCTGCTGAGAATGGGTCCATCCAACCTTTAGCGGCTGTATAGACAGGAAGCCCCCAGGGAGTCCCACTGTGTTGGCTCTGGTTGGAGATTTAGATGATCACGATATTTCTAGATAGGAATATGATGGTGTTATTGTCCCCAGGGTTCATGTGCTGACCTTTTCTATACGCTGGTTGCAACATTTCTGATACGTTTCACATTATCATCAGCTCATACTTTATTACGCTCATACACGACACGCAAAAAAAAATGTGTCAATTTGGCATTCTATGGAGTCTCCCGTTCCGTCCATCTGTTTAGTTCTGGAGTAGTTTGTTTTCCCATCCACTCCCCATCGAAGCAGGCCAGCCATTAACATATGTGGCCCGTGAGATAGTTGCAGGGTTGCATGAGGCAAGCATGGAGGGAGATTAAAAACAGCCTCCCCGACAGGATTGGTTTTATTTAGTATTCTGGTGTATCATCAGATTTTCCTCCATAAGACTGTCTCTGGAGAGTTCTCCTCCTCTCCCAATCTGCATACTAACACTGTATGCTGGTCGATGCTGACCTTAGATGTCCCAGTCTGCTCACTGTGGTCCAAAGCACCAGGTGTTACAGTGCTATGGAGTGTTACTGATGTTCTCTGACACACTACACTGTTCAGACCTCCCACTTCCCGGGGCAGCTTGTCAGGGAGAGAGGAGGGTCATAATATCACACTATAGTCAGTGTGATGTGTGGTCTTCTCATTCTGTCTGGGTGTTCTGTATAGAGCTGTCGTCACGGACACTGCTTGGTATGAACGCGAGACACTCCACACACTTTCTCATTCCAACATGGACGTTTGGTGTGTCACAGCTGTCAGTGCCAGGGGCGGGCTGGGGAGTGTTATGAGGTGGAGTTATACGCCTTTCACAGACCAACTGAAATTAGCTGGGCGATGGACTTGGGCTACTGCTCAACTAAGACAGAAGGGTATTGAGTCTGAGTCAGGCTAGAGCAGAGTCATTACCCAGGGCACAGCTCTTTGTCTGTCTGTCTGCCTGCCTGTCAGCTCAGCATTATGGAGCCTGGAGGACGGCGGTCTTTCCACCATCCATTCAGGGGAAATGGAGGACATCAGTCTGCAGCCTGCTTCACTTCACTTCTCAGGAGAGCCACATGCATCACGCCCTGGCACTGGCCAGCCTCTAATGTGCCACCTCTAATGGCCATTTAATCATGTTGCATGAGTCTGTGTGAGTGGACCTGAAGTCAAGAAATGCCAGGGTGCACCACTTGAAAAGGATCAAACTGCAATACTCAACTCTGACCATTGCTGGTGTACTGTACACGATGGATCACTAGATTATGAGCTTTTAGTTTCCTTTGGCATTTGCCCCTGAAAATATGTAGTTGATTATGTGCTTCACAAACTGAATTATGTAATGGATGCTCTGAACTTTCCTTCACCCCATGGCCTTGACTCCAATTCTGAAAAAATGTTGGTTCCTAGAATTGGGAATCATGCCACACCATTTAGCATTCACATTCGGCATTATGTTTGAAAATGATTCGGTGAAGTTGAGGAGTTAAATCAAATTCAACCGTTTTGAAGCAGTGCACACCCCTCTAGTTCTTTCTGTTCTCCCTCCCAAGTGTAAAAAAAAAGTCTGTGTAACACATCTCTAGGAGAGTTGATCCTATAACTCAGACGTTCACTTTTCAGTCAAGCTTTTGTCTTGATCAGCAGAAATTCATTCCGCTCACCTTGTTACCCCAATTATGCAGTGTTATCTTTCTGGGTTTTCATTTTTACCCTCCTTTATCTTTTTCTTACCTCTCGACCCCAAATCTACAGACACTGTCCTTTTTTATATATATATATATTTTAGTCAATGCTGTAATGCTGTCCTTCTAAAGCCTGTTGGGCCCTGTGTGATAGCCAAATCGTGCCTTGAGAGGGTTCCAAGGAAGTGCCGTTTATTCATAAGAACCCATCTCTTTGAAGCACTGGCCCCTAAAACTGCCCGTCAGGTTTAGCTCAGTTATTCATAATGGTTGGTCTAGGGGCTGAAACTGGGATTTGAATACCTCAATGCATTTTTGCCTAGTAAGTGATCTTGTTTATTTTACTAACTATTTTTGTTTTGATTCTGTGTTTTCAAGATCTACACACACCTGAGGTCCTACACAGTCCCTAACGAGCAGCGCTACATCATTCGCATTCTTTTCATCGTGCCAATCTATGCGTTCGACTCCTGGCTCAGCTTGCTCTTCATCAGCAACGACCAGTACTATGTCTACTTTGACTCCGTCCGAGACTGTTATGAAGGTACGGTAAACCAACCACCCCACCCTTCTCCTCCCCTTCGCTGTTTCCTCATATCTCAGCCAGCGCCCTGACAGCGGTTTACTCTATAAGCACCTGTACAGTCGGCAGTAGTCCGACACCAGGCGGGTTCTGTCTGGCCAGTAATGACATTTAGACTGACGGTAGACCTATTATGAGTTCTGAAAAAAACAACATTTTATGGCTAGAAGGATTGCAGCTAAAACGGACTGATCCAACCTGTTTTTCCTCACCTGTCAGTTCTTCCCTATGGGCAGAGAGGCTTTATTGTTCGTGGTGTTCTGTTTCCAGGGCGTGTAGACTTTCAGACCTGTCTTTTTTCCTCTTAGTCTTAGTGGTTTTTGTATTCTATTCTTTGCAAAAGGTGGAAAAGGGATGTACTTTAGTTGAGATCATTCTAAACTAGTTAAGAGTTGTTTTTTAAAATGCAAACACAAAGGAAATGTTCATCTTACTCATAGCTATTCTTCACATTAAATTATTGATGTCTCATAAATTGTACTCTGAAAATCCTTTCTTTTAATAGTCATTATGTATCGAAGCAATAAGAAAAGACTGTAGTACTTTAACAATGGCAGAGGTGAATCATATTCAGAATTGTTTAAGTGTCATTTGATATCTGGACAAAACTATTAGTATTTCACGTACACTATTGCACCGAGTCAGCATGGCCAGGGCTAAAGCACTGTGTGAAACTCTGTGCCCCTGATACTTGAGAGTGTAACCTGCATTCGCTTTCTTTTTTAAACCCCTCCTGAAATAGCATCCAAGGCTTAGGAAGGATTTGGAGGACAGAGAACCATCCTAAACCTCTTAGCGGTGGGGAGAAAACATTGATTGGTGAAAAATACGATTATTTTTAAAGCGAAACCCTCCTCACCAAAATATCATTTCAGTTTCCACAGCTTCTAAATTAGGATGTGAGATCTCTACAGTGCTATCATCACAATCTGACCCACAATATTACCCGCAGCACAGAATGCTCACAGATTGACAAATTCTTCCAAATCCATGTTTATCATGAATGATTTATATAGACAGAACATGAACATTTACTGAGATTAGCTGGAATCGGTAGCCCTTTACACTCGTACCCGTATGTATACGGGTTGAAATGGCAGATTTGGGCACCAATAAACGGCTAAATTGGAAGGCATTGGCTGTACAGTAACACGCTGTACATGCACTTCAGTGCTGTATGGGTTCTGACTGACATCCGTGCTCGAGCACCGCACGTGACAAGATGTCACTCCCATCCCTCCCCCTAATTGGATGACTTTAGCATTTTTTTGCTGTTGTCTGAGTGAGGGAAGTGCTGTCAATGAAGAGAACTCTATGTATTTTGAAAGTTGGGAAGTTGATGATTATAATAAATACCGCTTTGGTGTCATACAAGCAAGCCAAACGCCTGCGAGTCCAAATATGCACTTCGCATTTCCATGTCATAAAACAGTGGCGACGTTTATGATCACCACGTTTAATGTACAGTTACATGATGACATACCCAGGGTTATTGTGAACAGAATGAGCCTATGTTTGTCTACTGTGAAGACAACGCACCTGAATGCGCACGACTCCTTTCTATGTGCCCCAAAAAGACCATCCGTTTCCCTGTAATTGCATTATGACAGCCTGAAACTGTAAGATCGTATTTTTCTATTTAGCTAGTCATGTTGGCAATAGGACAAGCTTTCAAATGATAGCAGGGTTGTGTTCCAAACAAAACAACTAAAAGTATGCTTGCTCTAATTCCTCAACGGACCAGCTAGGAGAGCGGAAAGCACCTTTACAGTGGAAGACTCTTCTTTGAGTCATAAAAATGCATTGAAATGACTTGTGCACACGTTGGAGAGGTGTGTAGCCACTTGGACCACTTCTTCCTTATGTTGCTCCTACCCGACATTTTCCAGGAATATTCTCATCATGTTACTGAATGTAATCAAGAGTGTTTTCAGATTTCGGAATCAACAGATGCGGTGAAAAGTACAGTAAATGTAAAATGCACATAAAATCAACAGTGTGATGTTTTGGATTCAGTGTTGTCAGGTGAACTGTTGTTTCCTCACCTTTTGGTGTAAATAATTTCCCCTTTATCTCTAAACTGTTCCCTTTCAGTTGCTACCATGGTTATGCATTTCATATTTCTTCTGAAAGAAATGTAGCCCTATCCATGTAGGCTATTTCCCACCAGTGTAAAGAGTTAATGGTAAAACAGCCACACCCGCTTGTGATATTACAACATCATTGCACGCGCTGTAGAGCACAATATCTACTGCAAAAATGTTTTACCATACTGCACGACGCTCCTCAGCTCAGTAACAATAACCATGGTGGTGGGGCGGCCAGTGGTGCTGTTCCACCCCCCCCTACGGATTCCATCTTCAACGGACTGACCCGTGACGTGGAATTGTTGTTTTTGAAAATGACCCCCACTTGCACAACCTAGTAACCGTGTTGTAAACAACATTCCATCATAATGTACAGGAATGTATGTGGGTGACTTTGTCCCTTCTCTCCAATGACAGCATTTGTGATTTACAACTTCCTAAGCCTGTCCTTTGAGTACCTCGGGGGAGAGAGTGCCATCATGTCCGAGATCCGAGGGAAGTCCATTGAGTGAGTGCTCCAAGTCCCATCCCCCATACCATGGTCTCATACTACACGCTATGCAAGTAGCTTTCAAAAAACCCACCCAGAATGTTGGGGATCAGTCTGTCATTTCCTTGAATTTACTTCTTGATCTTGTTTTAAGGTAGTCTGACTTCAAGGATAATGCTGTCTTGTAATTTGGACACTAGAATGATGTCTTTAAATCTGGTACACATTCACAGCCAGCATACATTTGTGACCACACATTTTCTATCATTCCCAGGTCGAGCTGTATGTATGGTACCTGCTGCTTAGGTGGAATAAGCTACTCTATTGGCTTTTTAAGATTCTGTAAACAGGTGAGTTTCCATCTCCCTCCCTGCTTGGGTGATGAAAGCACTCTGAAAATATGGAAATAGGAAATTGTGATTTGTTATTTTAATGTCACCTCGTTTTAACTTTTTTTAAACCAAGATCGCTCCTCTATTCCGAAATGACAGCCATTATAATTGGCTGTCCACTTTTTAGAGGATAAGGTTGACTGGTTAAAAAGGAAAATTAAAGCAATCTGAGAACAGGTAAAAGCAGCTCTGTAATAAGCACAGAGAAATAACATAAGCTGTCAGCTTGAGACTGTCCCCATAGTGTCTTGGGGATGCAGTCTGTGCTCTGAGTCTTACCCTGATGGCAATTGGATCTGAAAGGTATGTCCTCTGAACAGCGAATAGATGTCGAGAAAAGGGAGCTGATTAACACTCTGCATGTTCTGGCTGGACCCCTATGTTGGCTGGTTTCAAAGCACAACCTTGCTGTTCTCTTCCCTCTGGTAGCAGAGTTGAAAGGGATATAAATATATCTGTGCTCTGGCTCTGTGAGATGACAAGTTGGAGGGAATGGGATCAATAACGGCATTTTAGAGATTACTCCGGGTTTCAAAAGGAGGACCTCTAATCCAAAAGCACCAGCCTGTCCTAAAGTTGCTATATCATTTCCCATTTAAAGGTCTGCAGGTAGCCCCAGTAAGGAAAACTACTGACCCTTGAAACTCAATAACATGTCCCTTAGTGTACTTTAACATGACTTCAGACAGTACATTGCTTTGGCATAATGTCAATACATGTTTTTTTATTTCACCTTTTATTTAACCAGGTAGGCAAGTTGAGAACAAGTCCTCATTTACAATTGCGACCTGGCCAAGATAAAGCAAAGCAGTTCGACACATACAACAACACAGAGTTACACATGGAATAAAACAAACATACAGTAGAAAAATAGGTCTATATACAATGTGAGCAAATGAGGTGAGATAACGGAGGTAAAGGCAAAAAGAAAAAAAGGCCATTTGTGGCGAAGTAAATACAATAAATCAAGTAAAACAATGGAATGGTAAATTTGCAGTGGAAGAATGTGCAAGGTAGAGATAGAAATAATGGGGTGCAAAATAAATAAATACAGTAGGGGGAGAGGTAGTTGTTTGGGCTAAATTATAGATGGGCTATGTACAGGTGCAGTAATCTGTGAGCTACTCTGACAGCTGGTGCTTAAAGCTAGTGAGGGAGATACAGTGGGGCAAAAAAGTATTTAGTCAGCCACCAATTGTGCATGTTCTTCGACTTAAAAAGATGAGAGGCCTGTAATTTTCATCATAGGTACACTTCAACTATGACAGACAAAATGAGGGGGAAAAAATCCAGAAAATCACATTGTAGGATTTTTAATGAATTTATTTGCAAATTATGGTGGAAAATAAGTATTTGGTCAATAACAAAAGTTTATCTCAATACTTTTCACACACTGTTGCTGGTATTTTGGCCCATTCCTCCTTTCAGATCTCCTCTAGAACAGTGATGCTTTGGGGCTGTTGCTGGGGAACACGGACTTTCAACTCCCTCCAAAGATTTTCTATGGGGTTGAGATCTGGAGACTGGCTAGGCCACTCCAGGACCTTGAAATGCTTCTTCCGAAGCCACTCCTTCGTTGCCCGGGCGGTGTGTTTGGGATCATTGTCATGCTGAAAGACCCAGCCACGTTTCATCTTCAATGCCCTTGCTGATGGAAGGAGGTTTTCACTCAAAATCTCACAATACATGGCCCCATTCATTCTTTCCTTTACACGGATCAGTCGTCCTGGTCCCTTTGCAGAAAGACAGCCCCAAAGCCTGATGTTTCCACCCTCCCTCTTTGGATGCAACTCAGCCTTCTTTGTCCTCCAAACACGACGAGTTGAGTTTTTACCAAAAAGTTATATTTTGGTTTCATCTGACCATATGACATTCTCCCAATCTTCTTCTGGATCATCCAAATGCTCTCTAGCAAACTTCAGACGGGCCTGGACATGTACTGACTTAAGCAGGGGAACACGTCTGGCACTACAGGATTTGAGGCCCTGGCGGCGTAGTGTGTTACTGATGGTAGGCTTTGTTACTTTGGTCCCAGCTCTCTGCAGGTCATTCACTAGGTCCCCCCGTGTGGTTCTGGGATTTTTGCTCACCGTTCTTGTGATCATTTTGACCCCATGGGGTGAGATCTTGCGTGGAGACCCAGATCGAGGGAGATTATCAGTGGTCTTTTATATCTTCCATTTCCTAATAATTGCTCCCACAGTTGATTTCTTCAAACCAAGCTGCTTACCTATTGCAGATTCAGTCTTCCCAACCTGGTGCAGGTCTACAATTTTGTTTCTGGTGTCCTTTGACAGCTCTTTGGTCTTGGCCATAGTGGAGTTTGGAGTGTGACTGTTTGAGGTTGTGGACAGGTGTCTTTTATACTGATAACAAGTTCAAACAGGTGCCATTAATACAGGTAACGAGTGGAGGACAGAGGAGCCTTTTAAATAAGTTGTTACAGGTCTGTGAGAGCCAGAAATCTTGCTTGTTTGTAGGTGACCAAATGCTTATTTTCCACCATAATTTGCAAATAAATTCATTAAAAATCCTACAATGTGATTTTCTGGAATATTTTTTCTCATTTTGTCTGTCATAGTTGAAGTGTACCTATGATGAAAAGGCCTCTCTCATCTTTTTAAGTGGGAGAACTTGCACAATTGGTGGCTGACTAAATACTTTTTTGCCCCACTGTAAGTCTTTCCAGTTTCAGAGATTTTTGTAGTTCGTTCCAGTCATTTGGCAGCAGAGAGGTGGCCAAAGGTAGAATTGGTTTTGGGGGTGACCAGAGAGATATACCTGCTGGAGCGCGTGCTACAGATGGGTGCTGCTATGGTGACCAGCGAGCTGAGATAAGGGGGACTTTACCTAGCAGGGTCTTGTAGCCAGTGGGTTTGGCGACGAGTATGAAACGAGGGCCAGGCAACGAGAGCGTGCAGGTCGCAGTGGTGGGTAGTATATGGGGCTTTGGTGACAAAACGCATGGCACTGCGATAGACTGCATCCAGTTTATTGAGTAGGGTATTGGAGGCTATTTTGTAAATGACATCACCGAAGTTGAGGATCGGTAGGATGGTCAGTTTTACGATGGTATGTTTGGCAGCATGAGTGAAGGATGCTTTGTTGCGATATAGGAAGCCAATTCTAGATTTATCTTTGGATTGGAGATGTTTGATGTGAGTTTAGAAGGAGAGTTTACAGTCTAACCAGACACCTAGGTATTTGTAGTTGTCCACATATTCTAAGTCAGAACCGTCCAGAGTAGTGATGTTGGACGGGCGGGCAGGTGCAGGCAGCGATCAGTTGAAGAGCATGCATTTAGTTTTACTTGTATTTAAGAGCAATTGGAGGCCACGGAAGGAGAGTTGTATGGCATTGAAGCTCGCCTGGAGGGTTGCTAACACAGTGTCCAAAGAATGGCCAGAAGTATACAGAATGGTGTCGTCTGCGTAGAGGTGGATCAGAGACTCACCAGCAGCAAGAGCGACATCATTGATGTATACAGAGAAGAAAGTCAGTCCAATAATTGAACCCTGTGGCACCCCCATAGAGACTGCCAGAGGCCCGGACAACATGCCCTCCCATTTGACACAATGAACTCTATCAGAGAAGTAGTTGGTGAACCAGGCGAGGCAATCATTTGAGAAACCAAGGCCATCGAGTCTGCCGATGAGGATATGGTGATTGACAGAGTCGAAAGACTTGGCCAGGTCAATGAATACGGCTAGGACCTTGAGCGTGGCTGAGGTGCACCCATGACCAGCTCTGAAACCAGATTGCATAGCGGAGAAGGTATGCTGGGATTCGGAATGGTCGGTGATCTGTTTGTTAACTTGGCTTTCGAAGACCTTAGAAAGGCAGGGTAGGATAGATATAGGTCTGTAGCAGTTTGGGTCAAGAGTGCCTCCCCCCTTTGAAGAGGGGGGAGGCACCGCAGCTGACCGCAGCTGCTTTCCAATCTTTGGGAATCTCAGACGACATGAGAGGTTGAACAGGCTAGTAATAGGGTTGCAACAATTTCGGCAGATCAATTTTAGAAAGAGAGGGTCCAGATTGTCTAGCCCGGCTGATTTGTAGGGGTCCAGATTTTGCAGCTCTTTCAGAACATCAGCTGACTGGATTTGGGAGAAGGATAAATGGGGAACGCTTGGGCGAGTTGCTGTGGGGGGTACAGTGCTGTTGACCGGGGTAGGGGTAGCCAGGTGGAAAGCATGGCCAGCTGTAAAAAAAAAAAGGCTTATTGAAAATCTCAATTATAGTGGATTTATCGGTGGTGACAGTGTTTCCTATCCTCAGTGCAGTGGGCAGCTGGGAGGAGGTGTTCTTTTTCTCCATGGACCTAACAGTGTCCCAGAACTTTTTAGAGTTTGTGTTGCAGGAAGAAAATTTCTGCTTGAAAAAGCTAGCCTTGGCTTTTCTAACTGCCTGTGTATATTGGTTTCTAACTTCCCTGAAAAGTTGCATATCACGGGGGCTGTTCGATGCTAATGCCGAACGCCATAGGATGTTTTTGTGTTGGTTAAGGGCAGTCAGGTCTGGAGAGAACCAAGGGCTATATCTGTTCCTGGTTCTAAATTTCTTGAATGGGGCATGCTTATTTAAGATGGTGAGGAAGGCTTTTTTTTATAACCGGGCATCCTCTACTGACGGGATGAGGTCAATATCCTTCCAGGATACCCCGGCCAGGTCGATTAGAAAGGCCTGCTCGCTGAAGTGTTTCAGGGAGCGTTTGACAGTGATGAGTGGAGGTCGTTTGACCGCTGACCCATTACGGATGCAGGCAATGAAGCAGTGATCACTGAGATCTTGGTTGAAAACAGCAGAGGTGTATTTAGAGGGCATGTTGGTTAGGATGATATCTATGAGGGTGCCCGTGTTTATGGTTTTGGGGTGGTACCTGGTAGGATCATTGATAATTTCTGTGAGATTGAGGGCATCAAGCTTAGATTGTAGGATGGCTGGGGTGTTAAGCATGTTCCAGTTTAGGTTGCCTAGCAGCACGAGCGCATGCATATTTTGCATATATTTTTATATATATATATATTTTGCACATGCATAAGCAGCACATGGATATTTTAGATATTTTTAACATAGTATATTAACAAAATACATTGCAAATTGATAGACACACAATTTCCACAAAATGTTAATTCATTTCATAGATTGTTTGAAGATGTACAGTTGGCTACCCTTCAAACCCAATAACCAGCATGACGTAGCTGTCACCTGCATTGTTCCTTGTTTTGTGTCTGTGTTCAATGCATGTCCCATACTGTATTGATGTCATGCAGGCCACTCTTCAGTTCTGTGTCGTCAAACCCATCATGGCCGTCATCACCATCCTCCTGCAGGCCTTTGGCAAATATCATGATGGAGACTTTAAGTGAGCACAACCTTTTCATTCCATTTCACCCATTCAACTTCCCTTTGCATGCTCGCACTACTCATTGTGTGGTTTTGCTTTTTACATTTCACATGAAAGTATTAGACATTGATATTTACAATACGAGTATTGAGTAATACACACATTTGGATGGAAATTCAGAAAGTGAATGTACATAGATCCCCACTAACATGTCTGTATTGATCCTGTTCCCTTCTGCAGTGTGAATGGAGGATACCTCTACATCACCATCATCTACAACATCTCTGTCAGCCTGGCCCTGTACGCTCTCTTCCTCTTCTTCTTCGCTACCAGTGACTTGCTGAGGCCTTATGAACCTGTGCTCAAATTCCTGACCATCAAATCTGTCATCTTCCTGTCCTTCTGGCAGGGTGCGTTGGTCCCTTGACTTAATATCAACAGATTCAAACCCTGATGCGGTTGGAAAAGTCTACAAAATACATTGTAATTGATACATTAGACTGGAGTAGCACATGCAGGTGTTGTCTTTTGTCGTTTAGGTATGGTGCTGGCCATCCTGGAGCGCTGTGGGGTCATCCCTAACGCCCTGTTTATCGACGGCCAGGAGGTGGGGGCCGGCACAGTGGCAGCAGGCTGGCAGAACTTCATCACCTGCATCGAGATGTTCTTCGCTGCTATCGCCCTGCGCTACGCCTTCACCTGCACCGTGTACCAGGAGAAGGAGAACGAACTGCCAGGGACACACGGTAACTGCACTTCTACACCATAGAGAGGGGAGGTACAGTTGAAGTCGGACGTTTACATGCACTTAGGTTAGAGTCATTAAAACTATTTTTTCAACCACTCCACAAATTTCTTGTTAACAAACTATAGTTTTGGCAAGTTGGTTAGGACATCTACTTTGTGCATGACACAAGTAATTTTTCCAACAATTGTTTACAGACAGATTATTTCACTTCTAATATACTGTATCAATTCCAGTGGGTCAGAAGTTGTTGTGGTAATTTCCTGTATTACTAAGTGAAAGGAGAGTTTACAAACCACACACAAGTCAGAGTTATAGTTTAAACTACATCTTTTAATAATATGAGCTTCACCATAGCCCTTTGACTCTCAGATCAATTCAGTGTCTATAAATTAATTCTGAGAGTGCTTACAAAATGGCAACTGAGATCTTTTATAGCAAAGATCCACCCCTCCCAACTCGCAATGACGAACCACATGTCTTAGGAAAACTGCAGAAAGGAAGACTTTTACTTGAGAGAGGAGTATCCCATAGCCAGACAGCATTAGCTATAAATTATTGTTCAGCTTGGTCTCCTAAACAAAGTTCTTATCTCGTTCTTGGTACAACATACTACCAAAACATTACCTCATCCAATGGCATATATCAATTGTCAATTCTAGATACTCCCATCTCAAATACAACCCCTCCTGGACAAACTCACGGAGAGGAGAGTGAGCCTCTAGGTCAAGATAAGGGCAACGTCAGAGGGGACATACAATGGTTCCAGACACGGCCATACTCTTCCGCCAAATGGGAAAAGTAGGGAGTGATTAGCACACAGACATTGTGGAGCCAAGAGATAATTGGTTCCCCCTCAATCATCCCTTCACATGGTTTAAAAGATACGTTCACATATGAAGACAAGCCCGACCTCTCCCCTCTCTGGGCCCCAAGTGACTTTCCCACATAAGCATATTTATGAAAGTAGATAAAACATCTTATTTATCAATGTTACCTAACTAATTCTGATTCTGCTACGACAAAGTTTACATATACTAAGTTGACTGTGCCTTTAAACAGCTTGGAAAATTCCAGAAAATGATGTCATGGCTTTAGAAGCTTCTGATAGGCTATTTGGCATAATTTGAGTCAATTGGAGGTGTACCTGTAGATGTATTTTAAGGCCTACCTTCAAACTCAGTGCCTCTTTGCATGATATCATGAGAAAGTCAAAAGAAATCAGCCAAGACATCAGAAAATAAATTGTAGACCTCCACAAGTCTGGATCATCCTTGAGAGCAATTTCCAAACGCCTGAAGGTACCACTTTCATATGTACAAGCAATAGTATTGAAGTATAAACACCATGGGACCATGCAGCTGACCATGCAACTGAAAAATGTGTGCGAGCAAGGAGGCCTACAAACCTGACTCAGTTACTCCAGCTCTGTCAGGAGGAATGGGCCAAAATTCACCCAACTTATTGTAGGAAGCTTGTGGAAGGCTACCCAGAACGTTAGACCCAAGTTAAACAATTTAAAGGCAATGTTACCAAATACTAATTGAGTGTACGTAAACTTCTGATCAACTGGGAATGTGATGAAAGAAATAAAAGCTGAAATCAATCATTATCTCTACTATTATTCTGACATTTCACATTCTTAAAATGAAGTGGGGATCCTATCTGACCTAAGACAGGGAGTTCTTACTAGGATTAAATATCAGGAATTGAGAAAAACTGAGTTTAAATGTGTTTGGCTAAGGCTTTTGTAGACTTCCGACTTCAACTGTATCTGTTGGAGCTGATGAAATGGTCATTAGGAGGGCTGGGAATTGCCAGATACGATATTATCAACCTACTTGGGTGCCGATACTATATGCATTGCAATTCTCACGATTCTGTATGCATTGCGACGCTATACTGTGATTTCTTCGCAATTCGATGTTCCAAACATATGGCTCACACTGTCTGCCGCAGAATTTCCCTTAAGTTTTCAATTGGGTTGTGATATAGTCACCATACACACTTTAAAACCCTTTATGCTCCTTTGAGACCCCTTTTTCAAAATCACCGAGCCATGGTAGACAAAATAATGGGATGTTAATTTATTAATTAACTCAGGAACCGCACCTGTGTGGAAGCATCTGCTTTCAATATACTTTGTATCCCCCATTTACTCAAGTGTTTCCTTTATTTTGGAAGTTACCTGTAGGTGACAATGCAGTTTTCAGTCCCATTCCCTGGCTGTAAACAGGGAATGGGGAAACACATCAGAGAGAAGTGGCCAGAGTGAACAGTGTGAACCAGGCAGGCCTGAGGTCAGCAGAGGAACGGTCTTCAGGGTGCTCATCATTACTCACTGCTCACAGGAAAGTTGCTAGCCCAGCACACTATAGAAAGAGCATTTCATAGCCTCGATACGCTTAATCGCAGGAACTAGCGGTACCACTCTGACGTCAATACCTTTCACATGAGCAGAAGACAAATGGAGACCAAGGGAAAAGCCTTCTGCGGAGATATCAATCATCTCACCTTGTTCCCTCCTGCAACAGCAGTCCTGCTGAGGCCTTGGGCTATAGGAGACAAACGTGCAAAAAGAAAAGGAAGCTAAATGCTGATTAAGTGTGAAATGTTTCCATGTTCATTTTATTCGACCGGTAAAAATGTTCTCCATCTTGCCAAAGTGATCCAAATGAATTGAGGATTTCTCCCATGTTCTGCATTCATGCTCGTGCACAAAATGTATTATTCATTTGCTATAGTTGATATTAATTTAAAAACGAATGATAACATAGCTGCAGAAAGTTAAGCAGCAAATTAGATTTTTTATTGTGGTCTAAACTTGTAAATGTAATGCAGCTGAAGCCAGATTATTCTCTGAGGAGTTTCCAAAAGTATGGTTTTGAAAGTTAATTGTCCCTCTCAAAGGGATGCATGGTGTTGGGGCTACATTTTGTATATGCCCCACGGAGTTGTTCTTTCTTACCAAAGCACCAATTCAAAGGTCATAATTCAGTGCTATAGTATGTGACTGGACTGCATACACATTACCTGAACCAGAAGGATTCCCATTAAGACTAGTTTAGCCTTTTGATATAGCTGCTGAGAGTTGTAGAGTCACAGCCCCGTCCAACCCTCACTGGGCTGGGAAGTGTCTGAAGGTCATCCATGTGTGAAGGTGTTTTCAGTGTCTGTGGAGGTTTGGGAGGCTTATATACCTCCGGGCTGTCCTCCAACCTTGACTGAGGCCAGCCACAGCCCTTGTTGCTAAACAGGCCAGCTGTGAGGAGAAGCTCAGGAGAGCATGCCTAACCACAACTTTGACCCTGAAGCACAGCAGAACCCTCCGCCGTGCCGCCTTCCCTCCAGAGACCTGGCCGAGATTGCACTGTCACTGACCCTGAAACAGAAGGCTGCGTTGGTTCTGTCTGCACCGGACCGCTCCCAGGACGTTGGATGAGACACCCTGGTATTATAGGGTCAAGTATCAGCCTGGCCCACAGCTGGAGGAGCTCAGCCGGGGAAGTGACTGGGAAGGTAGACCGAGGAGAGGAAGCATCTTCCTCACTCCCACTGAATTGCTGCAGACTCCCTGTCATCTCTCTAGGCTCTCATCCATCAACACTGAGAATAGAGGAACACTAACAAGAGGTCCTCATGTGGTGGAACACTGGGCACAAGGACTGAGCACACTGACTTAAAACCAATGAATTTGCGTTAGTGAGATTCGTATCGACTGTAATTCTGGACTAGGGAGTTTTTCCTAATGAGTCTGTTAGCACCTTGTCTTCAAAAACGGGTGAATGTAGTTATCATAAGCGTAACTACTCTAGTATTTCTCATATTGTATCTTGTATTTTCTGTGGTTTGATATTCAGATCAAAGTTATGTCCTATAAACAAGTTAAATGACCATGTCAAAATGTGTCTGTTGTGTTCTTCTAGACAACATCGCCCCCATGCAGAGCATCTCCAGTGGTCTGAAGGAGACGATGAACCCTGGGGACATGGTCCAGGATGCCATCCACAACTTCTCCCCAGCCTACCAGCAGTACACCCAGCAGTCCACCCAGGAGGTGGTACAGCCCAGCCAGAACAACGGCAAGGCAGGCACAGGCGGCAGCAGCAAGAGCGCCAAGAAATCTGACAAAGTCCTGCTTATTATCTCTGATGACGAATTCTAAGGAGTCGCCCACCACCACGAGTATCCATGTCGTTGTTTCCTCACCACACCCAGGACAACACTGGGACCGCATATCCCACTGTCAGACCTGGCATCTGTCCATGTGGTTCATTTTCATCTTCTTTCATTTCCTTTTTTAAGATGAACTCTTTACTTTAGTCCTGGTTTTAAAGTAACTGTCCAGTGTTTCCAGATTTCTATGAAATATGATCTATATATAATTAATTACAACGTTTGTGAAAGTTTTCCTTCCAAAAATGTTTAATTATGCAGTTTTTATGTGTTGAAATGGTGTCAGTGTACACCAACAATAGAATGGTAAGGTAAAAATATTAATGCGAGTAGATAGTCGATTGGCCAGCTGAGGAGGATATGACATCAACATCTATGAGGAAATGGCAAGCATGTTTTAAGCGGTCTGTTTGAAATACAAGTTTGAAGTGTTTTTCTCCAATTGATGCTTTCATCAGAACATTATTTGGGTACAAGTTAACAGATTATGAACTTTTAAAAGTTAGATTTTCACTGGACAGTTCATTTAATGAGTAATTCCTGCAGGTAAGATCAAGAAGGGGACAGAATGATGATTTTAATAACCTTATGTGATGAGATGATTTTTGTTTCTGCCTTGCTAATCATGATACGATGGGGAAAAAGCCTGCCTGCTGAACCGTTTCAGACAAGGCAGGTAGTGATGCAATTTTTATTTTGGTTATTTTCCAGATCCTGATTTGGTCTCTATCGTAGCAGTGACTGAGCTCTTCTCTGGCCGCTGAAGTATGTTCCCCGCTCTCTCTGATTCATGTGAGTTTCAAATAGGAGCTGATTAATGTACGACTTCAGGAGGGAACCCAGGAATCGTGCCCGTCATGGCTGGCTCTGACACTTCAAGGACCATCTCTTGCATTTGCGTGTTTGAAGTATTTGCTCAGCAGTCCTCTGTTGGGTCTCCCGACGAACTGAATAATTTTTTCAAAGACACAACTGACTTTGGAGCAGGAACTTCAAACTCTAGACTTTGGCGCTTTGAAATCCTTTGTATCTAACATGCCACAGACAAATTGGAGGATAAGGTTGACTCCCACCAATTTGGAGAGTTGTGGTATTCTCATTAATTTTCTCAGCATGGATTAGAGTGTATAATTCAGCAGAGCTCTACAATGTTAACCCCCCCAAAAAACATTTGCAGTATTGTAAATGGTTTGAGTAGAACCTTTTTATAGTTTCTGAGGTTCGTATTATTGTAACTTTCAACTCACTGAAGACAACATTTGTACAGCAATTGTTTGATTGTTTTAAATGTTGAATTATGAGGTGTAATTTGGTCTCAATGTTCAAAATTTTAAGATATGTCTGCTGTTATGTTTAGCTTAATGACAAAGTTTGATAAGTTGAAATATTGTAAATAAGCTATGTAGTATTAACAATGTGTTTTCAGTGATTTCTGCAGATCAGTTTGATATTTAAGTTGGTTACATGTCATTAGAAAATATATAATATATTTTGTTTCTGTTTGTGACATTGTGATAGAGGGACACCATCTACCCTATCATTTTGAACTGCAATTTAAGCCGGGGAAATTAAGTGCTGTGTAATCACTTTCTTCATACCATCATGTGCCAATTATTGCTGCCTTTACTAGGAAAGCAGAAACAGATGTAGAGCTGGGTATAATGTGATCACTGAGATGTAGTGTAACTATAGTGTCTATTACTGAATTCTGGTTTATTTGGTTGCTTGTCACATTTTGCACTCATGTAAAATAAATGATGAAAGAGATGTTTCGGAACTTTGGCCACTACGCAAGTATTTTTTAAACCTCCCGTTTTGGGCTGGATGTGTCAATGTGTAGTTCATATATGCAAGAAATAGGGAATGTCCGCAACTCGGGTCAACTCTGATTGAAACTTTGTCTTTATTGTGCATCTGATTAAATCACCATGGGAGCATACCAGAGTTGCACACATTCCTTTTGTTTTTGATATGTTCTTCTGTCCTGTACCTGATAAGTTGGATGTGCATATACACTGCTCAAAAAAATAAAGGGAACACTTAAACAATACAATGTAACTCCAAGTCGATCACACTTCTGTGAAATCAAACTGTCCACTTAGGAAGCAACACTGATTGACAATACATTTCACATGCTGTTGTGCAAATGGAATAGACAACAGGTGGAAATTATAGGCAATTAGCAAGACACCCCCAATAAAGGAGTGGTTCTGCAGGTGGTACCACAGACCACTTCTCAGTTCCTATGCTTCCTGGCTGATGTTTTGGTCACTTTTGAATGCTGGCAGTGCTTTCACTCTAGTGGTAGAATGAGACAGAGTCTACAACCGACACAAGTGGCTCAGGTAGTGCAGCTCATCCAGGATGGCACATCAATGCGAGCTGTGGCAAGAAGGTTTGCTGTGTCTGTCAGCGTAGTGTCCAGAGCATGGAGGCGCTACCAGGAGACAGGCCAGTACATCAGGAGACGTGGAGGAGGCCATAGGAGGGCAACAACCCAGCAGCAGGACCGCTACCTCTGCCTTTGTGCAAGGAGGAGCAGGAGGAGCACTGCCAGAGCCCTGCAAAATGACCTCCAGCAGGCCACAAATGTGCATGTGTCTGCTCAAACGGTCAGAAACAGACTCCATGAGGTGGTATGAGGGCCCGACGTCCACAGGTGGGGGTTGTGCTTACAGCACAAGATTGGCAAATTCGCCCCTGGCGCCCTGTGCTCTTCACAGATGAAAGCAGGTTCACACTGAGCACATGTGACAGACGTGACAGAGTCTGGAGACGCCGTGGAGAACGTTCTGCTGCCTGCAACATCCTCCAGCATGACCGGTTTGGCGGTGGGTCAGTCATGGTGTGGGGTGGCATTTCTTTGGGGGGCCGCACAGCCCTCCATGTGCTCGCCAGAGGTAGCCTGACTGCCATTAGGTACCGAGATGAGATCCTCAGACCCCTTGTGAGACCATATGCTGGTGCAGTTGGCGGTTGAATATTTCATTCATTAAGATCTAGGATGTGTTATTTTAGTGTTCCCTTTATTTTTTTGAGCAGTGTATATTTGTTTCTATAGTTTATATACAGTTGAAGTTGGAAGTTTACATACACTTAGGTTGGAGTCATTAAAACTTTTTTTTCAACCACACCACAAATTTCTTGTTAACAAACTATAGTTTGTCGGTTAGGACATCTACTTTGTGCATGACACAAGTCATTTTTCCAACAATTGTTTACAGACGGATTATTTCACTTATAATTCACTGTATCATAATTCCAGTGGGTCAGAAATGTACATACACTAAGTTGACTGCCTTTAAACAGCTTGGAAAATTCCAGAAAATGATGTCATGGCTTTAGAAGCTTCTGATAGGCTAATTGACATCATTTGAGTCTATTAGATGTGTACCTGTGGCTGTATTTCAAGGCCTACCTTCAAACTCAGTGCTTCTTTGCTTGACATCATGGGAAAATCAAAAGAAATCAGCCAAGACCTCAGAAAATAAAATTGTAAACCTCCAGAAGTCTGGTTCATCCTCGGTAGCAATTTCCAAACACCTGAAAGAACCACGTTCATCTGTACAAGCAATATTACACAAGTATAAACACCATGGGACCATGGTCCAGCGTTCTGTCTCCTAGAGATGAACATACTTTGGTGCGAAAAGTGCAAATCAATCCCAGAACAACAGTAATGGACCTTGTGAAGATGCTGGAGGAAACAGGTACAAAAGTATCTATATCCACAGTAAAACGAGTCCTATATCTACATAACCTGAAAGGCCGCTCAACAAGGAAGAAGCCACTGCTCCAAAACCACCATAAAAAAGACAGACTACGGTTTGCAACTGCACATGGGGACAAAGATAGTACTTTTTGGAGAAATGTCCTCTGGTCTGATGAAACAAAAATGGCCATAATTGCCATAAAGACCATCGTTATGCTTTGGAGGAAAAGGGGGGTGGCTTGCAAGCTGAGGAACACCATCCCAACCATGAAGCACAGGGGTGGCAGCATCATGTGGGGGTGCTTTGCTGCAGGAGGGACTGGTGCACTTCACAAAATAGATGGCATCATGAGGGAGTAAAATGATGTGGATATATTGAAGCAACATCTGAAGCAACAGGCTTAAGGACAACAAAGTCAGGGTATTGGAGTGGCCTTCACAAAGCCCTGACCTCAATCCTATAGATATTTTGTGGGCAGAACTGAAAAAGCATGTGCAAGCAAGGAGGCCTACAAACCTGACTCAGTTACACCAGATCTGTCAAAAGGATTGGGCCAAAATTCACCCAATTTATTGTGGGAAGCTTGTGGAAGGCTACCCGAAATGTTTGACCCAAGTTAAACAATTTAAAGGTAATGCTACCATATACTAATTGAGTGTATGTACATTTCTGACCCACTGGGAATTTGATGAAAGTTGAAAAAAGTTTAAATAAATCATTCTCTCTACTATTATTCTGACATTTCACATTCTTAAAACAAAGTGGTGATCCTAACTAACCTAAAACAGGGAATTTTTACTAGGATTAAATGTCAGGAATTGTGAAAAAACTGAGTTTAAATGTATTTGGCTAAGGTGTATGTAAACTTCCGACTTCAACTGTATGCACAATGTAACAAAAGTATAAACACAACATGTAACAATTTCAAAGATTTTACTCCGTTACAGTTCATATAAGGAAATCAGTCAATTGAAATAAACAAAATTAGGCCCTAATTCATGGATTTCACATGACTGGGCAGGGCTGAGGCCATAGGGAGCCAGGCCAAGCCAATCCAAATGAGTTTTTCCCCCACGAAAGGGCTTAATTACAGACAGAAATACTCTTCAGCACCCCCACCCCTGGATGTGAAGGTCCTGGGCTGGTGTGGTTACACGTGGTTGTGAAGCCAGTTGGGCACACTGCCAAATTCTATAAAACGACAAGGGGGCAGCTTATGGCAGAGACATAAACATTAAATTCTCAGTCAGCATGCCAATTGCACACTCCCCCAAAACTTGAGACATCTGTGGCATTGTGTTGTGTGCAAAACTGCAGATTTTAAAGTGCTATTTTATTGTCCCTAGCACAAGGTGAACCTGTGTAATGATAATGCTGTTTAATCAGCTTCTTGATATTATCCATGCCTGTCAGGTGGATGGATTATCTTGACAAAGGATAAATGCTCGCTAACAGGGATGTAAACAAATTTGTGTACCAGATTTGAGAGAAATAAGCTTTTTGTGCGTATGGAACATTTCTGGGATTGTTTATTTCAGCTCATGAAACATGGGACTAACACTTTACATGTTGCATTTATACAGAGCATTTGGAAAGTATTCAGACCACTTGACTTTTTACACATTTTGTTAGATTACAGCCTTATTTTAAAATTGATTAAATTGTTTTTTTCTCCCATCAATCTAAACACAATAGCCCATAATGAAAAAGCAAAAAATGTTTTTTTTATAGCAAAAAAATATCACGTTTACATAAGTATTCAGACCCTTTATTCAGTGCTTTGTTGAAGCAACTTTTGAAGCGATTACAGCCTCGAGTCCTCTTAGGTATGATGCTACAAGCTTGGGACACCTGTATTTGGAGTGTTTCACACATTCTTCTCTGCAGAAAAAAAAAATCTCTGCAGATCCTCTCAAGCTCTGGTTGGATGGAGAGAATCGCTGCACAGCTATTTTCAGGTCTCTCCAGAGATGTTCAATCGGGTTCAAGTCCGGGCTCTGGCTGGGCCACTCAAGGACATTGAGAGACTTGTCCCAAAGCCACTCTTGCGTTGTCTTGGCTGTGTACTTAGGGTTGTTGTCCTGTTGGAAGGTAAACCTTCACCCCAGTCTGAGGTCCTGAGCACTCTGGAGCAGGTTTTCATCAAGGATCTTATTGTAATTTGCTCTGTTCATCTTTCCCTCGATCCTGGTGCCAGGTTTCCTCCAGACGTGACGCTTAGCATTCAGGCCAAAGAGTTCAATCTTGGTTTCATCAAACCAGAGAATCTTGGTTTTCATGGTCTTAGAGTCCTTTAGCTGGCTTTTGGCAAACACCAAGCGGGCTGTCATGTGCCTTTTACTGAGGAGTGGCTTCCATCTGGCCACTCTACCATAAAGGCCTGATTGGTGGAGTGCTGCAGAGATGGTTGTCCTTCTGGAAGATTCTCCCATCTCCACAGATTAACTCTCGGGTTCTTGATCACCTCCCAGACTAAGGTCCTTCTCCCCCGATTGCTCAGTTTGGCCGGGTGGCCAGCTCGAGGAAGAGTCTTGGTGGTTCCAAATTTCTTCCATTTAAGAATGATGGAGGCCAATGTTTTCTTGGGGACCTTCCATGCTGTAGACACTTTTTGGTACCCTTCCCCAGATCTTTGCCTCAACACAATCCTGTTCCAACAATTCCTTCGACCTCATGGCTTGGTTTTTGCTCTGACATGTTGGACCTTGAATAGACAGGTGTGTGCCTTTCCAAATCATATCTAATCAATTGAATGGTGGACTCCATTCAAGTTGTAGAAACAGCTCAAGGATGATCAATGGAAACAGGATGCACCTGAGCTCAATTTCAAGTCTCATAGCAAAGAGTCTGAATACTCACGTAAGTAATGTATTTCAGTTGTTTTTTATATACATTTGCAAACATTTCAAAATAACTTTTTTGCCCTGTCATTTGACGGGGTATTTTGTGTAGATTTGTTTTTATTTTTTTAATACATTTTAGAATAAGGCTGTAACGTAACAAAATGTGGAAAAGTGAATAGGTCTGAATTCTTTCCAAATGCACTGTTTTTGTTGAGTGTATGAGCAGAATTACTGTCTTACCTTAATTAGGTAACACCTCCAAAACAAAGGTCATGTGGTTTGGTAAGAAGAATGACCCACTCCCCACAGGTGTGATTACAACCTCTGAGGGTTTAAAGCTTGAGGTAGTCACCTCATACAAGTACTTGGGAGAATGGCTAGACGGTATACTGTCCTTCTCTCAGCACCTCACTGTAGACTAAAGGGTGATTTCTAATTTAACCAGTCAATTGTTAAAAAAAAAAATCAGGAAATCTAATCTATAGTATGGTCCTTTGGGGGAAGGATTATTGACATTTATATCTACAAGCGTAATTGAGAAATAATACCAACTCCATAAAGCAAATATCTGTGTCAGATGAAGCTTTACTGCTTACTCTGAAATATGGGTAGTATTTTGATTTTTCTTACATTATTTTATTAATATTGAAAAATATAAAGATGAATATAAAAAACATGCAAATATTTCTATATATCATTGAGCATGATATACTTTATGGGCATATCAATTTTCCAGTGGGATCTCTGCTAGTTTTAAAGTCATGGCCCTTTTTCTACAGAGAAATTGATACAGTAGGCAATGTAACCAATCACAGCCCTCCTTTTACTTGTATCATTGCACATCCTGAAAATCACCAACAGAAGGTGACCATTTTTTGTCCATTTTCACATTCACTCATTTGGTAACGCTTACAACACTTACTGAAATTGAGCGAAACGTGTTGAATATTTGTAACCAGGATTTGACAGTGACTTCTACATTGGACACATATAGTATTGACATTTTCTGAAATTACAATGAAAAAAAATATAAAAAACGAAAATCCTATGTGGAGTACCTTTAAAGGAGGCCTGGGTAAGGCCAAACTGCTATTAATATGCCGACATTGATTCATTATTTCTCTATTACGCTTTGATACAAAAATCTATATTTGTCAACAATCCTCCCACACAGAACCTTTCTATGGATTAAAGTGTGAAAATCCCCCAAAATCTGGGCCTTTTTTTGTCCTGGTTTCATGAGGAATCACCCTACAGTATTTGAAATCATTCAAGGAGTTAAACAGACCAAAAAAAGAGAAAAAAAAGCTTTATTTAAAAGTACAAAAACAAACATCTATTTACAGGAATAATTTACCTCCTTGTTTTCAATCGAAACAGAAACAAAAATTATTGTATTTGTACAGGAGGGTATTTCATTAAATGCAACAAGTAAATAAATGAATGTAAATCAAATAATTTAGATGTTGAAAATACAATTTACAGAAAATCAATCAAATAAATATTGATGTTCAAATAAAATACATACTAGTTAGCAGAGTAATGAAAGGTCACAAATGGTACGGTTTCTCTTCAAAGTGCTGCCTCATTATTTTATTTACACTCATCATCAGCTAGAAAGCAGTATAATAGAACTATCATCATGCCTCATTAACTACCACAAACTAGACAAATTACCATCTAATTTAGTGTCGTTGTGGCTGTGCATTAAAACTTGAGATCCCATTCACTGTGAAAGTCCACACGATAACTTTTTTGTTTATAGTTAACATACAATTGTGTGATACAAAGTGGAACATGGTGAGTTTATTTTACCTTTACTTAACTAGGCAAGTCAGTTAAGAACAAATTCTTATTTTCAATGATGGCCTAGGAACAGTGGGTTAACTGCCTGTTCAGGGGAGAACGACATATTTGTACCTTGTCAGCTCGGGGGTTTAAACTTGCAACCTTCCGGTTACTAGACCAACGCTCTAACCACGAGGCTACCCTGCCGTGAAAGCATAACCTCCATTGTATTACAACTGTTATTCTTTCACCCACCACCACCTTGTTTACTCATTTGAATGTTGACGTATACACAGTACTACTTTAGAGCAGCATACTTTATATGTCATGGAACTGTTTTACCAATTTATAAGTACATCTGCTGAACATAGGACATTTAACATGTATGTTCTGTGTCCGTTTATGGCAAATAGCTTGTAGGACTGAATGAGCAAATATAGGAAAGATGTGTAGGCCTACATAAAACATGATGTAGATATAAATCAGGTGAAGAATATACAATCATTTAACCGCGGCAGCCTAAAAGGCAACATATAGCAAAACGTACAAGATAAACATTTAAAAAAGTGCCCACTTGGTTTCTTAACTATCTATCCAATTTCCTTACCGTTGCATTATAATGGCTCATATCAGAAAAGATGCAATCAACCATGGCAGAAATACATCTTATTTACATTGCCCTCTAGTTGCTAGCAGTTCCATTACAGTGCCCTGTGCATATGAATTTGCCGTAGTCAATGTTCAATCCAACTCTAGGAGCAAGGTTCTTTATTTCTAGATCGAGGGTACTGAGGGATAACACAGCCACCTGCTGTGCAGGAAGAGCATTACTACTCGTGCTTCCATACTCCATCTTCAACTGGCAGAGCCATGTGTAGATGTGTATGAATCTTTAGTGAGTTTCAATACAACTAGGGAGGGAAATGCAGCTTGGGGCACATAGAAATGCATCTACTTTGTTAGATGTTTATTTTGACACAAAAGTATATGTTTACACTCAAATTTGAGTCAGACAGTATTGTGGCTTTGTTTAGAACAGAATTGAATGAAATTTAAAGCAAAAACTAACGGATAAAAGTTTTATAAATTGATATGCAATTGGACTGCAAAAGTCTCCAAAACAATTTGATCAATAATATTGTGCTTATTCACAGCATGTATAAAGACTACCAGCAGAGGTCACTGTAAAGCTCAGAAAAGGGTGCTAAATAATTCAAGTGTTTTCACCTCAACTGTAATTTCATAACTTGCATTCTGCTGTATATTCTCCTCCAAATTGTAATACTTGTATCTGTTTCATAGCTGTCACAAAAGCATCAACTCAAACTTCAAAAGTCTTGGAGTTTAGCAATGTGATACAAACGTAACTTCCTTATAATAGCATGTGGGCATATGGCAATTAGCTACCAAAGTAAGTCTTTCCTATCAAAATATACCCAATCCACCTACTCTAAAACAGGTATGACTGTAAACACAGACAGCCTAATTTGCAGACTAGACGAGGGTAGTTTGCAGGTAAAATTTATGAACGGACCTTAAGAAGACACAAATACAACTATAAAGTCAGCAGAATAGATTCCTTATGATTTAATCGATGATATAGATAATAATTGAACTATCCTGCTGAGATAGGCCAGAAAATAAGAATAATTTTACGTCAGGGGACGATTACAAGATCACACCACTCCCAGGTATTTAATATACCTATAATAAAGCAACAATTATAGAAAAATACACACATATATAAAAGACATGGGAATTAAAGTGTAATAACAAATATACCAAATGAAAACACAAGATGAGAATGATAAGAGCACAGCAATGGCCCTGCCTGAAATAGCAGAGAGCCATGCAGCAGCAAAGTCCCCCTTCGTGATCTTTACAGCTAAGAAACAGGGGAGGAGCAAAAGTCATGTCCACTAGGGTAAGAGAAAACCTTGACAAGAGCCAACTCTAGACTTCACTCGTGACGAACTTCGATAAGGGCTGAAATGCAAAAACTATAGATTCTAGATAATTATCTAGAACTGAAACTTAGACCCTTCAAAAAGCATACTCAACCTGTGCTTGTTTATGGGTAACACTTGAAGCTAACGTGCCATTGGATTTGGTCGTGACACCATTCCTAGAGTTTTTTTTTTCTCTTGAGTTTTATGCCGGGATTCCTCTTACCCAAGAGTCTGTGTCGAAAGCATGTGTTCAATGTCTACCGTTTCAGAGAGTTACCAACACCGGCAGCAGCACTTTCAGACAACCCAACAGTAGGAATGATTTCTAAGAGGACAGAGTTCTCAATGTAAAGTGACAGGAGGCATTTGAGCTTCCATTTTCCTTATCTTGCATTGAAACTAAAATAGAGGGTCTTGCTTAAGTCTGTAATATACAGGAATTCATTGAATTGCATTTCATTTGTCAAGGCAGCTCCCATTATCACTACATCCAATATGGATTACCTACCATGACATATAGCATGGGGAGGAAAGTTCAGAGGCAAAAGATCATAGGTAAGTGCTTGTCTTATTATCATAAAATAATTATGCCACCCTTGGCAATAGTTATAAACTAGCTGCAACTTTAGCAATTCTGGGATAGACCACAAACTATGATCAGCATCATACAATCTCCCATTGCTAAAGTAATACACGAATGGACTGCGGTATTTCCCAAAAAGATGCTTCAGGTGTCCTATGATTTTAGATGTACATTTGCAGCTATATGATTTAACACTTGCAAACCAAGTGATTTTGGTTCTTTTACACCGTGATCTAACAGTTTAATAGTAAGTGCCGTTCAATGATCTGTCATTTGTCTGATGTAGCCTAATTTGTATTTGACTTGTACTGTAGATTTAGTTCCTCAAAGCTGTAAGGAGGATAACCCATGAGTATGTTTGTATTATTTTATGTAGGCTATGCTATAATGCTATATACCTGCAAGTCTAATCTACAGTCTAAACCAGATAAAAGGTTTTCCAATGTCAAAAGGGCCTGGTTCATCCAGCTAAACATGCTTGGTCAGTTCTCAAATATATATATTTTATTTTTTTTAAATGGTTTTCAAGCTGCCCTTGAAATTGGAAATATTAAAGCTTAAAATATTGAACATACTGTATGAGAGTGACAAAAAAAATGAATATTTGAATATTACTGAGAGATCATTCCGAGATCAGTTTAAGGCAAAAGCGTCAATGCCTCAATTTTCATTGAGACATTAGTATATGCTTTCATATACAGAAGAAAGAAGGCTTTTAGGCTTAGATCAGCATTTTTTTGTTTGTTATTTTAAATGTTTATAATGTATTAATACGGTAATTATTACAATAATATATTACTTTATACTCTGTAAATGCAAGATACCACAGGCATCAGAGCTGTCTCAGACCAGTGCTGCCATCGCGGGGTATAATATCAAGTATCCACTCACACTGTAGTTTGAGCTAATCTCTGCCATCAGTCAAGGAGAGAGGGTCAGAGAGGCCCAATGCCCGGCCGGTGCTGGGGCAGTTGTAGCACAGTGCACAGACAATGTAGATTATGTACAGTATGTGAGAGAAAGAGAGTAGAGAATGAATGCAGCATCATATGTTGTTATCATCACACAGAGCTAGTGGCCACCCCACCCCCTTCCCTCAGTCTAATTACTGAGCTTCCTCTCAGCATGGGTCAGGTGCAATTGGTTTCAGGCTGGATCGGGTCGGAACCGGTAAGGACCAGGCAGGACGGGGAGACGAGAGCTCAGTTCTGTCACAACTAGGAGGGAGCTGAGAAGGAGGTTGGGCTGGAGTTGTGGTTGTTTGTAGACTTGATGATGGTGATGACGCTGGTGGTGGCCACCTTGCCTGGTGAGAGAGGCCCGCAGGTGACAGTCCGGGCGAAGCACTGCAGGGCCTCATACTTGGCGCGCAGGGCGTCCAGCTCCAGCCTCATGCTGGCGTTCTCCCGGGCCAGCTTGTCTACCTCGTGTTGCAGATCCTGCTTCTGCCTCTCCAGCTCCTCCTTCTGGGTGACCCGCTTGATGCGGCAGCTGGCGGCGTAGCCCCGGTTCTTCAGGGTCCTCCGCCGCTGCTTCAGCCGCACCACGTCCTCCTTGGTCAGCCCACGCAGGTGTGTGTTGAGCTCACGCACCGACATGGCCACCAGCTCGTCATCACAGAGAGCCGGAGCATTCTCACCCACCTCCTTCTTAACCTGCAACAGAGACCGCCATTGATGAGATTCTGGACCTTTCCTGAACTCATCATTCACATTAAAAAGATACAGTGTACGAATACAAAATTACCTTTAAAGTCTTGTTTCCTTTAAACTGAGTCGTCATACCCTGCATGCATAAACTGGCCAGAATCCCACAGATGTCACACTGCAAAACAAAGGGGAAATTGTGATTGGAATAAAAAAAAAAATATTGAAATATATTTGTATGCATAATGTAGTGTATTCGTTGTGAAATTAAAGTGTTAAGCGTGTAGCCAAGTTCAGATACAGCCATCCTAAGAAGCCACTCCCCTTTCCCAAGAACTCTATTGATGAGATCCCACAACATTCATGAGTTAGTTACGTCATCTGCAACCAGCTCAGTAGATTTTCTAGTAACAGAGACTGCCAGCAGAGGTCAGCATCACACTGAAAGATGATAATGAATACACAGACTGTTGGGCAAACCTGTTTACTTGCTGCTGTAGGGAGGGCCCTATCATTGTAGTTCACTAGACCGTAGCAAGACCGCAAGAATAGAAACAGGTCAGCTCTCGCCACACAGCTTGTCTGAGCCCTCTGCTTAGAAACTGGGCATGGCCTATTTTGGTCAAAATTGTTTTTGGAAAAAGGCCTATCTGAACACTACAGTGAAACACATGCCTTTGAGACTGCTGCCATGGCCAAAAAGAGAGAGACTGCTGTGTGCCTGACTGTGAATAAAGGCATACAATCTCCCAAAGGCTCCATTTCAGCACCCTGACTTGCACCCTAGGCGATGGCTGCCATGGAAACACCCTGAAAATGGGTTTGGGAGTATAGTCACATGGTCAGCCAAAGGGTAAACAAGTCTCATTCGTTACCCTGTCATACACATGGTAGACATTACACGGGCAGGTCAGCTTGAAGAACTAAGTGAGGATCACCAATAGTTTAGGGAGTGTGTACAATAGCAGTCTCATAAACTCTGAACATTGGCTCCCTATTTTCCACTTCCCTCAGACCTAATGCATAGTCTATTTTAAGATACAGTACTATTTAACCTAACATGGCCTACATTGACCCATATGAGTTTCCTCTTTATAACACAGAATAAATGCCTATGTTAACAGTAAAACTACCCAACAAACACAAGCTTACATTTATGGTCATACTGAACTTTATAGTCCTGTAGATATGTGGGAAATTCCGGAAGATCGCGTGTCACAGAGGAATAGTTTCCCTTACAGTCATGGGTGTATTTTTGTAGTGAGACAATGTACTCTATTTGGTTTCGGACTTGTGTCTGCTCGTCTGGCTCGTATTACACTGGGCTTTCCTGAGCTGCTACATGCCCTTATTTAACACTGCTGGGTATATTTAGCTCACTGTGCTGCTGACGCAAAATTCTGCCAGCTAAACAATTTAGGTGAACATGTGATACCTCATTAAAAAGGCCAAATATTCCATCCAGCGCTTTGAGCTGCACTTTCTCGAACAAGATACAACAACCGAAAGGGTGAGGTTTTAATGACTATTCCTTTAGGGAAGTTCATCTCATGCCCCTGGAAATAAATATAGATCGCTGATCACAGCAGTTTCTGACAGCTGTTGCTGGGTTGACCTTGTGTTGAAGAGCTGAAGTGGTTGCACTGTATCTACAATAGAAATACTGTTCTTGCATCAAAAGTCTTAGTCATAGCTCCTAAGTGGAAAGGGGCAGAATGCCAAATGATTGGTCTGATGATAATGGAAAGTTCACTGGCTTTGGCACTGAAGCAGGACAGATCACTAATAAGTTCTTAGTCAGCCATCTGTTTTGTCTTTTGTAAAACCACACCGGAGGTACAGCCTATGCCTGGCCGCATGTTTCTGTAATGAAGGGATACATGAATGTGGAGAGAGGACACACACAATCCTAACTTGGAAAATGAACCAATAGATTCTTCTGTTTTGTGTGGATTTAAGAACCATAGGAAAACATGTTTGGTGAACCATCACGTCTGGTACTTGTTTTGGCCATCCCCTTTGAACCTTATTCACTTGGGTTTTCAACTTAACTATAGCAAAAAGAGTAGAGAATAGCATACAGCTTTGCCTTATTTTGGCACATGTATGCAACTTTGAATCAAGCACTGCACGGCCAGCCAAAAAATGTAAGACAACGTTCCAGCAAGTTGGCTGAAAGAGCCTGTTTTGAACTGTTGCATCAGGGGGGAGACCCTAGGTAATATTCCGTGAGACTTGAATATCATGAAATGGGATGGAAAAAAAAGCCTCCCTCTCCATACACGGGGTGCTCAAGCGTTACAGCTCAGAGGGCACGTGGTTTCCTTCAAATTCCTTCTGCATCTGCTCCTCTCTGTTGTTGCAAATGGCACTAGATTGAGCTCTTAAGGTCCGACTTTGCTGCTTTCCTTCTTCCAGAGAAGAAAAGAGCAGTAAATGTCCAAAGACCAAATCTCTGTTTTGATCATCTTTCAGGGTGAGCAACAGGCACATTTTACAATTCAGTTCCGCTTTTGACTGTGCACATTTGACGATCCACCAGAAAACGATTTCCCTTTTCACCATTTTGGGTGCTTCTACTCGTGTTGGAGAAGACCTCAAAGTAAATCCATAGAAGGTGGCTGAAGTGTGGATAACATAACCACATTCCTGACTGAGGACACACACAAACACAAAGGAAAGAAGCTCCAAGTTTCAATTGGGAGGATAAATGTATTCAGAATACATCCTGTGTAATGCACCCATCTCTGAGAGGAGAGCTTAGTCTACTCAGATGTAAAGACGTCGCTGTAAAATCTTATAACAGTCTGGAATTCAGATGCGTCTCATATCTAAGTCTAACAACAGCCAGAATGAATCAAGTGTTGACAACTAACAGGGATACAGAGTAGGACTATCCCTAATTTGCATCCTGTAGCACAAACTCCAAAAAGTTCTGGGACACTAAAGTCAATGGAGAATAAGAACACCTCCTCACAGTTGCCCACTACACCGAGGCTAGGAAACACCGTCACCATCGATAAATCCACGATAATTGAGAATTTCAATAAGCATTTTTCTACGGCTGTCCATGCTTTCCACCTGGCTACCCCTACCCCAGTCAACAGCCCTACACCCCCCACAGCAACTTGCCCAAACCTCCCCCATTTCTCCTTCACCCAAATCCAGATAGCTGATGTTCTGAAGAGTTGCAAAAACTGGACCCCTACAAATCAACTGGGCTAGACAATCTGGACCTTCTCTTTCTAAAATTATCCGCCGCAATTGTTGCAACCCCTATTATTAGCCTGTTCAACCTCTCCTTCGTATCGTCTGAGATCGACAAAGATTGGAAAGCTGCCGCGGTCATCCCCCTCTTCAAAAGGGGGAGACTCTCTAGACCCAAATCTTTTCTCTGTATACATTAATGATGTCGCTCTTGCTGCTAGTGATTCTCTGATCCACCTCTACGCAGACTACACCATTCTGTATACTTCTGGCCCTTCTGTGGACACCAGATGAGCTTCAATGCAATACAACTCTCCTTCCGTGGCCCCCGACTGCTCTTAAACTAAATGCATGCTCTTCAACCGATCGCTGCCCGCACCTGCCCGCCCATCCAGCATCACTATTCTGGACGGTTCAGACTTAGAATATGTGGACAATTACAAATACGTAGGTGTCTGGTTAGACTGTAAACTCTCCTTCCAGACTCATATTAAGCATCTCCAATCCAAAATTAAATCTAGAAATCGGCTTCCTATTTTGCAACAAAGCATCCTTCACTCATGCTGCCAAACATACCCTCGTAAACTGACCATCCTACCGATCCTTGACTTCGGCAATGTCATTTACAAAATAGCCTCCAACACTCTACTCAGCAAATTGGATGCAGTCTATCACAGTGCCATCCGTTTTGTCACCAAAGCCCCATATACTACCCACCACTGAGACCTGTATGCTCTCGTTGGCTGGCCCTCGCTTCATATTCGTCACCAAACCCACTGGCTCCAGGTCATCTATAAGTCTTTGCTAGGTAAAGCCCCGCCATATCTCAGCTCACTGGTCACCGTAGCAGCACGCGCTCCAGCAGGTATATTTCACTGGTCACCCCCAAAGCCTATTCCTCCTTTGGCCACCTTTCCTTCCAGTTCTCTGCTGCCAATGACTGGAAAAAAATGCAAACATCCCCGAAGCTGGAGACTCATATCTCCCTCACTAACTTTAAACATCAGCTGTCAGAGCAGCTCACGGAGCATTGTACATCCAACTACCTCATCCCCATATTGTTATTTATTTTTTTGCTCCTTTGCACCCCAGTTTCTCTACTTGCACATTCATCTTCTGCACATCTATCACTCCAGTGTTTAATTGCTAAATTGTAATTACTTCGCCACTACGGCCTATTTATTGCCTTACCTCCCTAATCGTATCTCATTTGCACACACTGTATATAGATGTTTCAATTGTGTTATTGACTGTACGTTTGTTTATTCCATGTGTAACTCTGTGTTGTTGTTTGTGTCGCACTGCTTTGCTTTATCTTGGACAGGTCGCAGTTGTAAATGAGAACTTGTTCTCAACTGGCCTACCTGGTTAAATAAAGGTGAAATAAAAAATAGAATTAAAATAAATAACTTAGTTTGACAACACTTAAGTTTCCATGGTGAGAGAGGGAGCATTTACACACAAGGTGGTGGCTAAACAGATGGAAAAAATGAAGTATTTTCTGGCCACGGGAAAGGCCTGATGATTTCAGCACCATATTTCATCAGCTCACGTAGTCCAGATCATGAGGAAATTACTCATTGTATCAAAGCACACAAGTCCAACTGACAACATTACTGTAGGCTCCGGATGCAGCCCACTGGTAATAATCACTGTTCTCTGCCCAATTGAACTCTGTTGGAAAAAGTGAACATAACCTTTGTCATGGTTTGTTGTTTTGTCATTCAGTGTAATTGACATTAATGACTTGCTCAAAGCTTGAGCCAAGAACTAGGGCTATAGCTTTGCTAAAATACTCTAGAATGAGTTTTACTGCATATTAAATCAGCACCACAGTATCAGCCCAGAGAGTATCCATTAATAATGGACAAATAACTGCCGTTTAAGCACTGATCATGACCTGGCTAGAAAAACAAACCAATAAGCTGCAGGCATGTTATGGTATTAGTCCAGAGACAATGTGTGAAATGTGACTCCATTCAGTTTTTGTCATTCAGACATAAGCTCAAATTCAAGTCTGTGTGCTTGGTTTATGACAGGTATGCTCTGGGGCCTGACTTTTCACTAAAATAAACAGCACATCAAAGAGCTGAGTGCTCAGGTCCTAGTGATAGATGAAGTGTTGGCTTGTCTTGGCTGCTTGTTTTCCTTCTCTTTTCTATTAGTTTTGGAGTTTGGGTTCCTCAGAGAGGAGAGAGAGCTTGATGGAGCTCCCTTCTGTTCAGAATGTCTCCTCTGTTTTCTCAGAGAGTTGGGGAGGAGAGAGCCTTCCTCCAGACTATGCTGTGGTGGTGCACTCTGCTCTGCACTCCAGCGCAGCACATTTGGAGAGATGTTATGTAAAGGAAATGGAGAGCATAGCCGAGCCATGAGTCATGCTGTTTACTGGTAAGAACTAGGACGACCGGCAGGGAATCACACCCTCCCAAACTGAAGTTTCCTGGAAAATCACGTTGTTTCACAGGGCAGAAGGAAAAGTACAGGAAACGGCTGGCATAACCGCCGGAACTTTTTTGCGGAAAAGGGAGGAGAGGTAGATATCTGAGTGAAGCGACATTCCAGCTGGGGACATAGGGATTCAAAAGAATGTCAAGTACACACACAGCAAGGACAAATCTGTCCAGTTATTACCTAACTAAAGCCATTCCATAGTACACATTGAATAAACAATGAAGATCAATGAGAAAACAAATCACTATTACATTTTCCAACTTCAAATAACAAAGGGCTTCAGTACTTGTTAACACAAGAGACTTGAGATTACATCAGCAGGAGAAAAACGACAGTCGTTAATCCAATCCATTAAGTTGTTAATATTCTTATTCCGTCTGAGTACCCAAGTTCTCAGATGTAAAAGTGAGAAAGTTAGACATTTTTCATTGTTTACTGTATACCACCTAATACCAATGTTACAAAAACAAGGCACTTTACTCGAGACGATCCCTCCACGCCCCCAGACCACCGTGTGGCGAGAGCATTGGTCTGAGATCCAGGAAGTCATCCAGAAAAGCGGGAATACGCTGGGTGCAGATCCTGGTGGTTGGTACAAGACAGGCACCTAAGGGGCACTTGTGGAGAGATGCCAATGTATATCTCTCCATGCTTCAGTGTAAACTTGTTAATGTGACTGTTAATCTGTACATGTAATACAGTACTGTAAATATTTGTCATCCGTCATGTCTGTGTAATTCTTATGACACGGTCTTTGTCTCTAGAAATAAATGATCAGAACACATAGTAAGGAAATGAAGTTCCACAGTTAAAAAAAGGAAGTTTACACATAAAAATATCTGACTCGGGTTTCCTTTTGAGTCATACCGGTTCACTAACCACAGTCATTTCACTTTCACAACACACTGCAAAACCCACAATAAGTACAGGGGGTGGAAGAGAACCCACAGAACACTCAATACTATTGAAACTGTGGGCATCATTAACCATTATGAGCATGTATACATCATATTGGGTAGGGAAGTGAGAGAGCAGAAGATGATAAACCCTCTCTCCTCCAGACATCACATTGGGAACCAAGCCACATGTTAACCTCATGACAGAGCATGGATATGATGCACTTGGTGTGGGAGGTCACCCCCACACCACATATACCTCATCAACAGTGACTCAGTACATAGGCAGCCTCTTAGAAGAGATTTCAAGGCCCTCATACACTGTGGAAAGTTTTAGATGAGAAAGGACTCCTCTCATATTTTCCATATAAATCACAATGACAGTAAAGGTCAAATGTCCAAGAATATGATCCCGGTCTGGAGACATACAGTCAGCACCAAAATATGAAATTGATAAGGATTTATCTTTGTTTATTCTAGAAAGCTGGGCAACGGGACAGAGGCAGAGACAAAGGTCGGCGTAGCAAGCTTTTTGTGTGTGTGTGTCATCTAAAAATTCTTGCTTTGACAGCAGGCCCGTAGATTCAATTTCATTTTGGCCTGCGACACTGCGGCTTCCAAACGAGATTCTGCTGAACCAGGGCCGACTATGGCACTCTCTCCTCTCTCTACTGTCAAACCAGGGTATAGGATAAAGAACAAAATCACTGATACAGCACTAACAATGTCTTTGGGAATGTCTACAGTAGTATTCAATAGGACACAGCACCACACTAGCCTTCAGAAAGTATTCATACCCCTTGACTTATTCCACAAATATTGTTGTCTTACAGCCGGAGTTCAAAATGGATTCGATTTTTCTCAACCATTTACATACAGTAGCCCACAATGGTATAGTGAAAACATGTTTTTGGACATTTTTGCTAATTAATTGAAAATGAAATCTCTCATATACATACAGTACCAGTCAAAAGTTGGGACACACCTACTCATTCAAGGGTTTTTCTTCCTTGAATGAGTAGGTGTGTCCCAACTTTTGACTGGCACTGTAAGTATTCACACTCCTGAGTAAATACTTTGTCATATCACCTTAGGCAGCGATTACAGCTGTGTCTTTCTGGGTAAGTCTCTAAAGCCTTGTTCACACTGCAGGCTTTAATGCTCAAATCAGTTGTGTTCAGACAGCAGTCATTTGCTGACATGGCTACGCTTGTTGTCATACTCCCGATGGGTGTGTGCATGGTGGTGTAGGCTGATTGATGGTGGCGCTCGTGCTTCCCATCACTCTGAAGTTATGTAGTAAGCTAAGGTGAAAATGCCTGCCATGGATGTTTCCCAGTTGCTTGAATGTTAAAAATCAGTGTAAGAACACAAATCCTCAAAAGGATAGGATGGCCCAACTTTCAAAAGAAGTCCTTTTTTGCTAGCCAAGGCAGTCAACTAGCTAGCTAGGTAGTTGTTTAGCATATTCACTCATTTGTTTGTAAACAATTAACAAGCTAATTAGCTACCACATGTTCTTGTCAAACTGTCAACAGAGTAGCTAGCAAGCAACATGATATGACCATTCAGACAAGTCACATGGCCACAAATCAGATTTGTATCGGACTTCAAACCAGCTACGAAGGTGGCTTGAAATATCCGACTCCATGTGGAGTTCAGACTGCAGGAAGAATAACAGATTTGAATCAGATATGCAAATAAATAGGATTTAAGACTTCAAACTGCCAATGTGAACACAGCTTAAGAGCTTTCCACACTTGAATTGTGCAACATTTTCCTATTAATCTTCTCAAAATGCTTCAAGCTCTGGCAAATTGCTAGATAACCATTTTCAGGTCTTGCCATAGGCTTTCAAGTAGATTCAAGTCAAACTGTAACTCTGCTACTCAGGAACATTCACTGTCTTCTTGGTAAGCAACTCCAGTGTAGATTTGGCCCTGTGTTTTAGCGGCGTTAGGAAGGACATCTGTATCTTTGTAGTGACTGGGTGTATTGATACACCATCAAAAGTGTATTTAATAACTTCCCTATGCTCAAAGTTATTTTCAACATCTATTTTTACCCATCTACAAATAGGTGTCCTACAAATTGGAAAACCTCCCTGGTCTTGTATGTGTGGGGTGCAGCGATTAAGTAGTCATTCAAAAATCATTTTAAACACTATAGAGTACCACAGCATGAGTCATAATTCCCATAAAGGCCAGCGGTCAAACAAGGAAATGGTTCCAATCCTTTTTTCACCATACATTTTTCCCATAGGGGATTTTAGAAACACTTAAAATAAGGGCTGTGTTTCATTTAGGTTTATGCTGGTGTGACAAAAATAAAATGCTAATTCCAGTCTCAGCATGTCAATGCCCCTGTGAACAAAGCAAGGGCCATACAGAAATGGTTTGTTGAGATCGGTGTGGAAGAACTTGACTGGCCTGCACAGAGCCCTGACCTCAACCCCATCGAACACCTTTGGGATGAATTGAAACGGTGACTGCGAGTCAGGCCTAATTGCCCAACATCAGTGCCCCACCTCACTAATGCTCTTGTGGCTGTATTTGAGCAAGCCTTCCCAGAAGAGTGGAGACGGTTATAGCAGCAAAAGGGGGACCATCTCCATATTAATGCCCATGATTGTGGAATGAGATGTTTGAAGAGCAAATGTCCACATACTTTTGGTCATGTAGTGTATTTAGGTATGCCATAACAAGACATTTCAGCTTCTAATAGTTAGTTAACTTGTAAACATAAAACGAATTCCAATGTACCCCTTTTACCAAAGAGTAGCATCTGTCTACCAAAATATACTATTGCTTACCTTAGCAGCGCAAACATAATTCCACGTTGACATTAAGGGGAATTATGTGTAGTAGACCAGTGAAATCTCAATTTAATTCATTTTAAATTCAGGCTGTAACAACAAAATGTGGAAAAAGTCAAGGGTGTGAATACTTTCTGAAGGCACTGTACATTGCAGATTCCTTCAAATAAACAGAACATAAATCTAACTTCGCCTGCAAATACTACATTTAAGGAAAATAAACACAGCCATACTTGCTGATATTTACAGGAGCCCACACACTTAAGGGCCTTGATATTGTAAAACAAGCAAAACGTATTATTACGCATGTCTGAATCAGGGACAACGTTTTATAACTCGGCTCCGTCTTCATTATTTTTATTCGCTTTACTATCCTCCTGGTCGTCTATCCCCACACCGTGCACTTTGACCCAGAATTCTAAAACCCAAACCACGTGTTGTTCCCTTCAATCGTAAACATAAAAGTAGGCTACCGTGCGCTGTGGACAACCATATGGATACAGTAATAGATCTCTGAAAATATTACACATTTTCAAATTATTAAGAGGCAGAAGTAAAACATTATCATTCAAAATATTACGATGGGTAAATAGATGGAATAAAACATTTTTAAAAATCTGAAACACACGATTTGTTAAATTGTTACATTTTAACAACTTCAAGAGTGAAAAAAGTTCATTTCTGGCGTTGTAAACTGTTTCAAATTGCTAAGATGGGCCTAAATAACATGTACCAAGTACGTTTATAACATGTAAATTAAATGTTTGGTTAAACCTGATGTTACTTGTTGATAGATTCGATTTACGCATGTGTCACCGTGATAGCATCAGCAATTTTAGAGAGGAATGTCAAAACATCTCCCAGAAAAGCGCTCGTACGCTCACCTTATGAAAGCGGATATTCTCGGTCGGTAAAGCTTGTGAAGTTTCCGTCCTATACGGGTTGAAGTTACTTGTCGCAATTCTGAAAGTAGTCCAGCAGTCGAACCGAAATGTGTCCCCGTACTAAATTAACTACAAAACAACAACAACAATGTATCAACATTCCACTTCGTGCTTCCGCAAGTATTTACGTCACCAACTCCTCGTGACCGCCCCCTCCATTCATGAAAATAACTTTCTGCTGACGTGAACGAGGCGGGAAACTAGGGGAAGCTAGAAATAGACTGTTGACGCAGTTTGAGAATACTTTAGGGAAAATTAGCGAGATAATGTGTAGATTAAATCATTATTATACTAATGATGGCTATCCAACTATAAATAGTCTGTTAATACTTCACAAACAATGTCAGCACATGTTTTATCTTTTTATAGGCCGATTCAATAATTCCATGCGCACCTGATTGCACAATGTTCGTTTTTCTGGTGACAAAATAACTATTAGAGAATCCCTATCCCATATACTTTCTCATAATTTGACATTAGAGAATTATCCTTTTTTGAGGTAATCTGACCCTAAAGTTACTGCCTCGCTGGTTAATAGAAGAACAGGCGCCATCTGTCTTTACCAATGTCCTGTCCTTCCAACATTTATTTTGAGTTTTGCATTTATTAAAGGCTGCATAATGTTGAAGGCTCTGAGCCCAACTGTAAACTAGCTTATTCAGCCTTCTTACTAACCTCTTACATTATTGCCCCAAGACCATTCTCATGCAAGACAATATATAGTCTGAGAAGGGTGACAGACATTCTCTTAGGTGAAATGCTTTAGAAAAAAACATGACACATCTCCAAAAATAAACTAGTAGTATCCCTCCAACTAAGGACTCCCACAGCGTGCTTCTCAGTTCTTGTTGTAAGTCTACAAGAACAAGTCCGTTCATACACTGCCTTTTTTGTTTTTTTTAAACAGACAGATCAAATATTCTTCCAGAAATGATTTACTCATTTTAATACTGCATATTTAACATGTGTATGTACATGATACACATTAACAGCCTAACTCTAGGGCTCATCTCATTGAACATCCTCAAACTGAGCACAGAGTTGATAAGCAATCCTTATACACCTCAAGGCTGTCAAAAGACCATTTAGTGGCAAAATATCAGAACTGGGCTGCCTGTGTAAACGCAACCATAGACTGTGCTGCAGAGGTTTGAGAATGGAAAAGGTCAAATTTATACAGAAGGGTTGTAAAATTACTAAATTATATTCATATAATAATCAACTTGCTCCTTACAGTATGCATTAATAAATTGGTTCAAATCAGGATGTCTTTAGTGAGGACCTCTCCATTACACTGTAAACTATAAGAAAAAAGATTCCCAATAATTTCCTAGCAAAGGAACTGACTAACTCCCATAGAGTTCACCCACTGTAGATGGGCCTAGAGCCAGGAAGTTGGTATATGGTTGTATTTCTGTGGATGACCATTGCCATCGGTGATTCAACACATGAACATTTTCCTCAGTAGAGGCATATGGACTAAATTGTACATTGATGTACTGGGATCTCTCATGCAGAGTACATTTAAAGTTGATAGCAAATGCAGCTTATGAGATGAGTAATTACTCAAGTTTGTGTCATGGGTGGTTCTCATTCTAAAGCAATGCCCAAGCCTGCTTTATTAGAGCACATCTTGTCAACAGAATTAACATCAGGTTATGTTCACAATAGTTTATATGCGTCTGTAATCCCCCCCTGAGCATTCTTGTAATTAAAAATATAATTGAATGTGCACTGTGGCATGGGATTGTTTGGATTGGTGTATAGTTGGGCTGTCGGCAATTCATTATTTTATTGATCATGTGGTCGATTTATTCGAAAAATGTGTCCCCCATGTTCCACTCCAGCAGTGTCGAAGCCTTTACCTGAGGCAGGACTTATCTGTTCATGTCTTTGTTTTGACTAAATCAATATTACACAGTAGTGTACTGGGATATGAAACAATAAAGATCAGAGGAGGTGTTATCTTTTATGCCCACGATATCCCACCGATGATGTATGATGCTGAGCTCGGATAAAATTATCTGAGACAAAGAGCCACCCCGACTGTTTTAGGTTGAAGGTTGGAAAATGACCCTCCACTACCCCAACAGACTGTTGATGATTAACATATAAATGATGACTTCACTAACTTCTTCAGTCTAGTTATTAGCAGGGTTGTGGGGTAACTGTTTACATGTGGACTGATTACAAAAAAATAACTCATCAGTTACGTTACCAGCAAAACATTTTTTGGAAAAACTAGATGATTACTTCTTGAATTACTTTTAAATTCAGAAAGGATGTTTTCTCAATGACATTCAATTCCTCTTTGTGGTCTTCTAATGCCTTTTAAAGAGAAAGTAGTCCAAACATAACTGAAAGTCATCAGATTAGGTTACTGAGTTTGAGGAATACAAAAGTTAAGTTACTGATTACAATTTTGGACAGATAACTCATAACTAACAGTTTACATTTAGAAAGTAACCTACTCAACTCTGGGTACTAAAGTAAAACAAATTAAAAGGTTTGCGATTGTCACAGCAATATGACTACAACATTGACTTTTGCTTCCTGAGGTGCATACAAAATGGGAGATTCTGTTTTGGGTGGATTTCTCCTTAAAAACATTGACTCATAGTTGCCCATGAGTTGTTTCTGAAGAAAGAATACTCACAAACTGTTTTTTCAGGTTTGTGGACTTCCCATGTGACACAGGATTTATATTTGGGACATGACTAAGCACTCCACTGATTTATCCAAAATATGTTTAATAGAAAAACACTTTATGTAACACACTGTCAGGTTACAGGGCTATGGAAACATGTGGTGAAGCAGTTTCAGTTTGTGTTAGTAGTCTGCTATGAAAGACTGGTATTCAGCAATATAGTCTCTGAATAAGATGTAGGCTAGTTTGTTGCTATTAGAGAAAGTGTCAAACATGTCTGATGTAATAGCATGGAGAATACTGTAACAGTGTCGAAAGTAGGATAAATGGCTCATCTTATGGTTTGGGAATAGTACAGCTATGTTATCCACTGTAATGATGTCATCAGATAAATGGAATGTGTATCATGAAAGGAGAGCACAATTGACATGCCGTTTTTCATAAGTAGTAACTGTAACCAGATACAAGAACTAAGGCATTTTCACGAACAAGGCTAGATTACAAGCACATGTTTTTTTTCTCAATGTGTGCTTTACAGTGTGTGCCTTTCTGGGTGACAGTTCTGTTTTCTTTTGTCTGGCATGAGCATTAATGTATGTTTCCATGCCTGACATCATTGTGAGGATTATTGGAAACCTTATTCCTTTTCCAAAGCTTTTAGGCAAATAGTGCCACCCATAGCAACACCCACTGCCAGACATTATTACACTTGGCCTAGGCCTACTTGTGAAACTGGAGAAATTACATTATAGGATAAATACAATTACAATGGGAACATTAGTCATACATTATTTTAATGAAAAATATCTAAATACATTTTATTAATAACAAAATGCAGATGTTTCTATCCTTAATAGCTTATAGACTAATCTTGATTTAGTTTGTGATCTGCACAGCACGAACACATTATTTATGTTCTTCAACGCTCACCCTTTCATGGGCGGGACTTCCGTTCGAGAGGCGGGAACTTCCGTTCGGGAAAACGATATGGAAGTGAGAACGAGTCTATTTCTTTTTGATATTCAATAGTTTGCAATTGCAACAGTCAGTCATAAGTTCCATGCATATTGGAAACGAACTAACACTTAGTTGTTCATCGAAACTAGCTTTTCCCCGATGTAATTGCTTGTAGCTAGCTCACATACCGGTAAACGTAGGTAACGTTAGCCGCTTTCTATAATGCTTCACAATAACATTAGATAGCTAACGTTAGCTAGTAGCTACTACTTAGTCCTGTCAGTTTGACAAATGCCAAATGTTTTAAGCACTTTTCGAGGATAAATCCGTTATCGTGATGTGAAAATGCTTTACAAATAGGCAGCCTCGATGTTGAGATGAGATAATTATTTACTGACCAGTTTCCAGGTAGCTATGCTAACTAGCTATCTGTGTGTCTCATGTTGAAATCTCTGCACCCACACAGTACATGATCTGGCAGTGAGTACATGATGAATCGTCCCAAGCCTACAACGATTAGGCGGCCTAGTGCAGCGAAACCCTCCGGTATGTACAGTATCTAACTATGTGTGCCCACTTTATCTAACTTTTGTCAAACATACAATACTATTACAAGTCTTTCTCTTCAAAATGTTGCCATTAGGTCACCCTCCTCCAGGAGATTTCATAGCATTGGGGTCAAAGAGTGGCGGAGAGTCCAAAGCACCTGCAGTTCTCCTTAAACCAGCATCCACCTTACCCACTGACCGTAAACGAGAGACCTCCTCGTCACTTCCATCCTCCTCTGGCCTGTCCGGCCTAGTGAAGCGCCCCAAGATCTCCTCTACCCCTCCGGTCAGCGCCCTAGGACGATTGGCTGATGTGGCAGCAGTGGACAAAAGGGCTATATCGCCTTCGATCAAGGAGCCCTCAGTGGTGCCCATAGAAGGTAGGAAACGGTATCAATTCAAATGTTTTTCAGTGGAATAGGTAGTGGTGAATCCTGTGTCTGTGATGTGCTGTGACTGTGCATATTACTAACACAATGGTTCTCTTGCAGTCCCCCCAGCAGTGCTCCTGGATGAGATTGAGAATGCAGAGCAGGATGGAAATGATGATCGCATTGAAGGGGTGCTCTGTGGAGCTGTCAAACAGCTGAAGATGAACCGGGCCAAACCTGACATAACACTGTACCTCAGCCTCATGTTCCTGGCCAAGATTAAGCCCAATCTGTTTGCCACTGAAGGCATTATTGAGGTGAGATTTGAAACCCAATATTTTACAATCAGTTCCATACAGTTGTTATACAGATTGGTTCATTACTTTTTCTATCTGCGTGGACAGGCCTTGTGCAGTCTCCTTCGCCGGGATGCCTCCATCAACTTCAAAGCAAAGGGCAACAGTCTGGTGTCTGTGCTAGCCTGCAACCTGCTGATGGCAGCCTATGAGGAGGATGAGAACTGGCCAGAGATCTTTGTCAAAGTGAGAACCACTAATCATTCCTATTGGAGTTCTGTTTGTATTCTAGCTGCATTGTTACCACTGTTGTGCGCTCTTTAACATGTTCTTGTTCTTTTCAGGTGTACATTGAGGATTCTTTGGGGGAGCGAATTTGGGTAGACAGTTCTCATTGTAAGAATTTTGTGGACAATATCCAGACTGCCTTCAGTACCAAAATGCCCCCAAAGAGTATGCTGCTGCAGTTGCAGACTGACACTGGCCGCTCCGGTGGAGATATCAGTGCAGGTATAGTACTGTATGTATGTACCTACCGGTTTGTTCAGGTGTGAATCCAGGGACATTGGATTTGACTCTTAATCATTACTGCGTCATTTAACATTTGGCGGTAGCCTAGCGGTTAAGAGCGTTGGGACAGTAACCAAAAGGTTGCTGGTTCGAATCCCCAAGCTAACTAGGTGAAAAGTCTGTCTGTGCCCTTGAGCAAGGCACTTAACCTTAATTGCTCTTCTGAGTCGCTCTGGCTATGAGCGTCTGCTAAATGACTAAAATGTCAACTTTCCAGGGAGCAGTCCTCACCCCTCCACCCCAGATGAGGATGACAGCCAGACCGAATTGCTGATTGCTGAGGAGAAACTTAGCCCTGAAGATGATGGACAAGTTATGCCAAGGTATTTAGGCATAGGCTACTACATATACAGTAGCAGTAATATATTGATTGCCTGTCTGTATTGTCTGTCTGCTTCTACTTAGACCAATCAGTTTATTGGACAGTTTGTGTTCATTCACTCTTCATCTCATCGTAGGTACGAGGAGCTGTCTGAGAGTGTGGAGGACTATGTTCTAGATGTCCTGAAGGACCAGTTGAACCGCAGGCAGCCCATGGACAATGTGTCCCGTAACCTGCTGCGTCTGCTCACTGCCACCTGTGGCTACAAGGAGGTGCGGCTTATGGCTGTGCAGAGGCTGGAGATGTGGCTGCAGAATCCAAAGGTGAGAGCAGGAGTAACACTCAGCTACCCACATCACCATCAGTAGTTAACAGGAATCATAATTGCATTGGCAATCGTGGTCTAAAGTGAACATTAGAGCCATCTCCTTCCAGCCTCCAATCCAGCATGTAAATGCATCTGTTTGCATGAAATTAAATCTGACAGTGAACTAGTGTTCGGTTATGTATAATGAAGCCTTTTGTCTCTGCAGCTGACCCGTCCAGCTCAGGACCTTCTCATGTCTCTCTGTATGAACTGTAACTCCCATGGAGCGGACGACATGGAGGTGATCTCCAACCTCATCAAGATCCGCCTGAAACCTAAAGTCATCCTCAATCACTACATGCTCTGTGTCAGGTCTGCAGGTCCTCTCTTATGGCCATATGATTGTTTAGTTTGGATAGTCCCCTACACATGGTTTATAGATGTTCAACCAAGTACCCAGGGGCCTCAACCACAAACCCTTACCCTAACCCAAGCTTCATGTCCTCATCCTGGTTCAATCCAAACCTCAACCCTAACAAGTTGTTGCATATCAACATACTTGATGTGTTCAATGTTGTTAGTTTGAACAACATATAGGGGACCATTTATATTTCAATGGTGCAGAGCGCTTTATTCATACACTTAACTGTGCTGTCTGGCCTTTGTTAACCAGGGAGCTACTGAATGCACACAAAGACAACCTGGGAACCATGGTGAAGCTGGTGATCTTCAACGAGCTGTCCAATGCCAGGAACCCCAACAACATGCAAGTCCTTCACACACTGCTCCAGCACAGCCCAGAGCAGGCCCCTAAGGTGAGGGAATATTCCATGCTGACAAGACAGCTGAGGAAAATAAAAAATGTGTTACTATGGGGAAAGTAAATATATGTGGCTCACAGTGCTCGAAATTAAGGCTTGTCTGTCGCAAATAATAAAAATATATAAAAAATGATTGTCGGACAACCAGAATATAGATTTTAGTTGTCCGAATGGACAAGTAAAAACATCACTATCAAACAATTGACATTCTGAGTAAATTGCCATTTATTCCTATTTGCTAAAGCCTATTTCAATCAATATGTGATATTTACACAAAGCAAGAGAACACTGTAGACAGAGCTAACGCCTCGATCACACCAACAGCGTCATTGTGCAAAATGGTACATCACCTGGATATGTGTGCAACAAAAGTTAAACATTCACCTTCTGCTACCATTTCTGTTACGCCGTCTACGCATACAATTTGTTGCCTACGTTCGATAAATCCAACGTATGCACCACACAGAACACACCTTAACTGCCTCTACAACACAATGCTGCAAAGGCAAACCTGGCGGTCTATTGGAAAGGAATGTACTTCCGTTGTACTATAACGCAACGATGCTGTCGGTGTGACGAGGTGTAAGAGTCTGACCAAAGCAGCACAAAATATCCAGTCAGTGTATATTTATATATATATTCTCGAATGTCGGATGATCTGGGCCAATAGCCAAAGTCTATTTATATAGAGGACACTCGGGCGTCTTATTGTTATAGAAGCCCACATTTTCATTTGATATTAATATGACTTGGTCTATTAAGCCACTTTCAGTTTAATGCATGCTGTATTTCTCCTGCCGTGCTATTTCATGATCTCAAAGTTTAAGTTGCTTTTAAATAACTCCAAAACAGGGGAGGCCTAAGGTAATAATGAGAGAGATAGAAACAACAGCACGATATAAAGATCAAATGAGAAATTTGAACAAACCTTACAGTTGCGCAAGAAATTACAAGACAGAAATGATGCATGCACGTGAGGTTGAAAACTAACTTGAAATATCATAAAGCTTGAAGTCCAGTTAAAGATTGAAGACTGTTTTCCAAACTATTCTAATAAACTATTTAGATGTCCTGAAGTTGCAGATTTTTATGTGAATAATATTAAAAGCAGGAGTCTTTGCTATTCTCAAACACAGATTTATTTTAGGCCACGGGGTGAGCAAACAAAAGAGAACTTAAACTACAGCTGATGAAAGCTTCTGAAAGAAATGATGTTGTTGACAAGTGACTTCATCTTTCGGACGATTAAAACATTTAATGTCAAGCCCGGGTTCAGAAATGGACCAGGATAAGCTTTATTGGCTTTGGATTGAAGTACACGTTTGTATTTTTCTCGGATTGATCGCACTTTTACTTTATTTTGAATAACTGAAACTCAAGGAGGAGATGTTGTTTGGAAACTGCTTGTCTTAAAGCTGTTTTCTCCCTTCTGATCCTCTCCTTAGTTCCTGGCCATGGTGTTCCAGGACCTGCTGACCAATAAGGATGATTACCTGCGTGCCTCTCGAGCCTTGCTGAGAGAGATCATCAAACAGACCAAGCACGAGATCAACTTCCAGTCCTTCTGCCTGGGTCTGATGCAGGAAAGGAAGGAGGCCACCTATGTCGACATGGAGTTCAAAGTGAGCTCGTGATCTTTATTTTACTCCCACTTTGTCTCAGTCTCCTGTACCATTAAATTAACTCACCCCCTACCTAGTTATATGCCCTTTTGTGCCTCTTCATGAATAACTTCTGTGTGTTCTCTGTGGATCTGAGCTCATGCTCTCTGTCTGTTTTCACAGGAACGCTTTGTGATCCAGGTGACAGACCTGCTCACGTGCTCCATGATGCTGGGCATCACAGCTCAGGTCAAGGAGGCTGGCGTTGCGTGGGACAAAGGAGAGAAGAAGAGTAAGTTCTTGTAGTTCTCTGGTTGTCGTCGATGTGGGCATTTTGAACATCCCTTTTGTCTGTTTCAGATCTGGATGGTCTGAGATCCTTTCAGAATAATATCGCTGCCATTCAGAGGGATGCTGTGTGGTGGCTTCACACTGTTGTTCCCACTATTGCCAAAGTGCCATCCAAGGACTATATACACTGGTATGTGTTTGGGAGTTTTCATGCCACATAAACATAGGGGGAGCTAATAAACATCCTACAGTAGTTACTTAAGATTATTTTCATTACATGGGTAGAATAATTTACTTGTTTCTTTTCCACAGTCTTCACAAGGTGCTTTTCACGGAGCAACCAGAGACCTACTACAAGTGGGATAACTGGCCCCCTGAGAGCGACAGAAAGTGAGCATCTCTTCCCAACATTTGTTTTATTCATGTCTGTCTGTCCGTCGCTGCTGTCTGTCCCTGCTGTCTGTCGCTGCTGTCTGTCGCTGCTGTCTGTCCCTGCTGTCTGTCCCTGCTGTCTGTCCCTGCTGTCTCTCCCTGCTGTCTCTCCCTGCTCCGTTGGCATCACTTAAATGTTTTGCCTCTGCCAGTTTCTTCCTGCGGCTGTGCTCTGAAGTGCCTCTGCTGGAGGACACTCTAATGCGCATCCTGGTCATCGGACTGTCCCGTGACCTGCCTCTGGGCCCGGCCGACGCCATGGAGCTGGCAGACCACCTGGTGAAGAGGGCAGCCGGTGTCCAGTCCGATGGTACAACATCTGCAACAGCAATGGGTAAGTGGAGTTTACTTACAGTAGTTAACATTTTCATGAAAACAGATGACGTTGAGCGAACTTTGTTTATTTGGCTTCACATAAAGAGGGATATTTAGCTTGTTTCCTGGTTTTGCTTTTGTAGATCTGGATGTTTTGAGAGTGGAGCGGATCCAACTGATTGACGCAGTGCTGAACCTGTGCACCTACCACCACCCAGAGAACATTCAGCTGCCTGCGGGGTACGCTGCTCTCTCTTAGTGTAATTAATCAACTCGCCAGCTAACTTTGAGTCTGTTCATGTCGTTTTCTGCAAATGACACGTTTGATATTTTTCAAGCTATACTCCTCCGAACCTGGCGATAGCCACACTCTACTGGAAAGCGTGGCTCCTGCTACTTGTGGTGGCCGCTTTCAATCCACAGCAAATAGGTATGAGTCTCAATTAGGTTTCCCTACAAATCATCAGGGTATATATTAGAACCTAAGCCACAGGTTTTGACCTTTTTGTTACAATCAACCATTTATTTCTCTCCAGGCTTGGCTGCCTGGGACGGCTATCCCACACTGAAAATGCTCATGGAGATGGTTATGACAAAGTAAGTCACAAGTATGCAATGTTTATTAGTTTAAACCAGCACATACCAGACTAACTATTCAACGAAGCTCATCTTTCTCCTCCCCCCTTTTCCCTGCTTGGCAGTAACTACTCCTATCCTCCATGTACGGTGGCCGATGAGGAGACCAAGACCGAGATGATCAACCGGGAGCTGCAGGTATCCCAGAGAGAGAAGCAGGAGATCCTGGCCTTCGAGAGCCACCTGGCGGCTGCCTCCACCAAGCAGACAATCACAGAGAGCAACAGCCTACTTCTGTCCCAGCTCACCAGTCTGGACCCACAGTAAGACTCCTGCTTCATGCACCTTGTAGAATACTTTTAGGGGCTGTTCCTAGACACAGATTAAATGCATACTAGCATACTAAATGGAGAATCTCCATTGAATGTGCTTTTTTTAGGCCATGGCTTAATCTGGGTCTGGGAAACCGTCCCATTTTGTTAATTTGTTTATTTTTTCCTAGGGGCCCCCCTCGCAAACCCCCACCCGCAGTCCAGGAGCAGGTGAAGAGCCTTAACCACTCCCTTCGCCTGGGTCACCTCCTCTGTCGCTCTCGCAACCCTGACTTCCTGCTCAACATCATCCAGAGACAGGTAAACAAGAGCACATCCTCTCTCGCCAGTAGAAAGTATTCTCTCTGGAAGGAACTCTACAACTGTGTTCTATGTTTTCCCCAGGCCTCCTCTCAGTCAATGCCCTGGCTGGCTGACCTGGTGCAGTCCAGTGAGGGGTCCTTGGACGTGCTGCCCGTGCAGTGCCTGTGTGAATTCCTGCTTCACGATGCTGCAGATGACAACTTGCCCATCGAGGATGACGAGGAAGGAGAGAGCAAAGAGCAGAGAGCCAAGAAAAGACAAGTATGCTGCCGTTTCTCAACAGCTATCATATTTTTGTTTGTTTTGAATGGCTTTTGTGGACAGAGAAATCACTGACTCCAGCATCTCAAAGGATACGCTTGTCACGTTTTATTTCATCCACACAAACCAACAAATGCCACATTTTCTGTTGTCTCTCTCGCTACACCAGAGGCAACAAAAGCAGAGGCAGCTCCTTGGACGGCTGCAGGATCTGCTGTTGGGTCCTAAAGCTGACGAACAGACCACGTGTGAGGTGTTGGACTACTTCCTGCGCCGCCTCAGCTCTTCTCAAGTGGCGTCAAGAGTCTTGGCTATGAAGGTGCATTATAAGAGACAGGACACACACTAATGAGTGTTTCCTTGATTTTACTGAGGAGATGTATTCATCTACTTTGGCTCTTCTGCTGTTGTTCAGGGTCTGTCACTGGTGCTGACTGAGGGGGGTCTGAAGGATGGAGAGGAGAGGGACCAGCCCATGGAGGAGGACTCCAGAGATGCTGAGCTCCTGCCAGGGTACCAGTGGCTCCTGCAGGACCTCCCCAAGCTTCCCCTGTTCGACAGTGTCCGGGGCATGACCTCCACCGCTCTGCAGCAAGTCAGTGGTCTAGATCGTTCGTACCGATGTGAACCGTATTTAGCCTCATTGTCAGGTTGTAGATGACAGAGTTTTTATTCGCTGAAGGGATGTGGTAAGAATGTGCGTTGTGTTTCTGTTCTTCCCCAGGCCATCCATATGGAGACAGACCCACAGACCATCAGCGCCTACCTCATCTACCTGTCCCAGCATGCACCAGTGGAGGAGCAGGCATCTCACAATGACCTCGCTCTGGTAGCCCTGACACCTCTCTCCCTCAGTCATACCTCCTATTATTTACCTGGGTTATGTGTTCAGTCGAGCACCCCGTAGCAAAACGTTTTGCACGGAGAACTAAAGTCTATGTTCATATTGAACAAGTTCAGGTAGTTTCAAAATGTTGTCTTCCCCACTGAACACGACCCTGTATTGCCTTCATAGTTAGATACTGAGGTGGGTTTGATTTGGGATCCTCTAGGATGTGGCCCGTCTGATTGTCGAGCGCTCCACTATCATGAACAGCCTGTTCTCCAAGTACTCCTGCCGGCCCGAGTCAGACGCTGTGCTCTCAGCACTCATCTCCATCTTCTCCAGCTACATCAGGAGGATGAGGAAGACCAAAGAGGGAGAGGACCTCTACAGCTGGGTGAGGGTGGGGGGGGGAACCTTACGTTTTCTACATCTAAATGGAAGATGGTTTCATATTAGTAGACCTGTAGCGATCATTTTAACTAGAGGTGCTTGCTGTCAATACAGTTGTCACTGAAATTACATTACTCCTTTGACCTTTGACTATTGAACTCTATAGTCAGAATCTCAGGACCAGGTGTTTCTGCGTTGGACCACAGGGGAGACGGCCACCATGCACATTCTGGTGGTCCATGCCATGGTCATTCTCCTGACGCTCGGGCCACCCAAAGGTATGTATCTCTGAATACCACACTTGTTGTTACAAACATGGCCTGTCTACTGTACCTCCGTGTCTGTTTTCAGTGTATAGTATGATTCATGTGTCTCTGTTCTCAGAGGAGAGTGACTTCTTCAATCTCCTGGACATCTGGTTCCCCGACAAGAAACCCCTCCCCACCGCCTTCCTGGTGGACACCTCCGAGGAGGCCCTTCTGCTACCTGATTGGTTGAAGCTGAGGATGATCCGGTCAGAGGTCGCACGATTGGTGGATGCAGGTACGAGTCCAAACACATTTTAAATACATGCAGGTAGAAGTGTACATGGTGTAGGCCTTACAGAGTAAAATACCACCATATATAAAAAAAATATACAATTCTAGAGTTTATGATACAATGTCTGTCCTCTGCAGCGCTGCAGGATCTGGAGCCCCAGCAGCTGCTGCTGTTTGTCCAGTCGTTTGGCATCCCTGTGTCCAGTATGAGTAAACTGCTGCAGTACCTGGACCAGGCTGTATCCCACGACTCACAGACACTGGAACAGAACATCATGGACAAGAGTGAGGGAGCTTGACCACAAACTATCCTACTACACTATATCTATTCCACGTGGATAATGTTTGCCTCAGTTATGTAGCTAGTGCTCATATAATCTATTCCTGAAGATTTTATGTCTAAGTCTGACTATTTAGTGTTGATGGTATATTGTCTGTTCCTGATGGTTCTGTATGTCCTGTGCTACAGACTACATGGCTCATCTGGTGGAGGTGCAGCATGAGCGAGGCGCCACAGGGGGGCACACCTTCCACGGGTTGCTCAGCTCCTCTCTCCCTCCTCGCAGAGGTCAGTCAGGGAAGGGGGGATACCTAGTCAGTGGTACAACTGAATGGATTCAACTGAAATGTGTCTTCCACATTTAACCCAACCCCTCTGAATCAGAGGGGTGCGAGTGGATGTCGATTAAGGCAGCCCCGTCTTCAGCACGTGGGGAACAGTGGGTTAACTGCCTTGCTCAGGGGCAGAACGATAGATTTGTACTTTGTCAGCTCAGGATTCGATCCAGGAACCTTTCGGTTATTGGCCCAACTCTCCTACCCGCAAGGCTACCTGCCACCCCATACAGTCTCTTACTACTACTATGTGATTACATTTGTTTATGCCTCTCTGGGTTACATTTCTTATAAAAGTTTTGGAACAGCCCGGTAAAAACACAGTTTTGGTGTTTTGGGTCCATGTCTGTCAATGACCCAAAGACTATGATGTTTAACCTTACAGATAGTACTGAGGTGAACAGAGCCAAAGTTACCATGGAAACTCCTAGTGGCTCCTTGAAGATGAGAGCCAATCAGATCCCAGTGATTGGGCCTGAGGATGACCTCACTGGCATGTTGCTTCAGGTAGGAATGTATCTCTGCCTGGAGATGGATGACACATTAATACCTGTCTGAAGTCATTTTTGAAGTTTATAGAGCAAATAATTTTTTCTCTCTGGTTTCATCAACTATTTTCTTGTAGCTTGTCTGATACAACAGACACAGAGGCTTTTTTTAATCATACCTCCACAAGTAGCCTACAGTGAAGTGATTGATTATCCTAGCTGACAGAGTTGTTTGGTTAGTACTGTAGTCAGATCTACCACCTGTTTTCAGAGTGCTGACTGAGGGTCTAATACTTTTGGCTTTGTCTCCACAGATGTTCCCTCTGAAGGTGGACCTCCGCAGGCCCAGCCCCCCTCCCCGGCCCCTCTCCCTGGCCATGCAGCAGGCTCTGGCACAAGAGCTGGTGCGTGCCAGACAGGGGGGGCACCCCCAGCAGGGTGGGGTGGCAGTGCGTCTCCTACAGGCCCTGGCTGCCCTGCTCAACTCTGCCCACGCCGGGGCACTCGTCATGGCCATGAACCGCAGCCACGCCCTGTCCTGCCCCATGCTGCGCCAGCTACACCTCTACCAGGTATGATTGATTTACTCAGCTGTCCTTCTAAACAGTGCAACAGTGCTGCATCTCTCTCTCTCTGTAGCCTATATACAGTGGGGCAAAAAAGTATTTAGTCAGCCACCAATTGTGCAAGTTCTCCCACTTAAAAAGATGAGAGGCCTGTAATTTTCATCATAGGTACACTTCAACTATGACAGACAAAATGAGGGAAAAAAATCCAGAAAATCACACTGTAGGATTTTTTATGAATTTATTTGCAAATTGTGGTGGAAAATACACTTTTGTTATTGACCAAATACTTATCTCAATACTTTGTTATATACCCTTTGTTGGCAATGACAGAGGTCAAATGTTTTCTGTAAGTCTTCACAAGGTTTTCACACACTGTTGCTGGTATTTTGGCCCATTCCTCCATGCAGATCTCCTCTAGAGCAGTGATGTTTTGGGGCTGTTGCTGGGCAACACGGACTTTCACCTCCCTCCAAAGATTTTCTATGGGGTTGAGATCTGGAGACTGGCTAGGCCACTCCAGGACCTTGAAATGCTTCTTATGAAGCCACTCCTTCGTTGCCCGGGCGGTGTGTTTGGCATCATTGTCATGCTGAAAGACCCAGCCACGTTTCTTCTTCAATGCCCTTGCTGATGGAAGGAGGTTTTCACTCAAAATCTCACGATACATGGCCCCATTCATTCTTTCCTTTACGCGGATCAGTCGTCCTGGTCCCTTTGCAGAAAAACAGCCCCAAAGCATGATGTTTCCACCCCCATGCTTCACAGTAGGTATGGTGTTCTTTGGATGCAACTCAGCATTCTTTGTCCTCCAAACATGACGAGTTGAGTTTTTACCAAAAAGTTATATTTTGGTTTCATCTGACCATATGACATTCTCCCAATCTTCTTCTGGATCATCCAAATGCTCTCTAGCAAACTTCAGACGGGCCTGGACATGTACTGGCTTAAGCAGGGGGACACGTCTGGCACTGCAGGATTTGAGTCCTTGGCGGCGTAGTGTGTTACTGATGGTAGGCTTTGCTACTTTGGTCCCAGCTCTCTGCAGGTCATTCACTAGGTCCCCCCGTGTGGTTCTGGGATTTTTGCTCACCGTTCTTGTGATCATTTTGACCCCACGGGGTGAGATCTTGCGTGGAGCCCCAGATCGAGGGAGATTATCAGTGGTCTTGTATGTCTTCCATTTCCTAATAATTGCTCCCACAGTTGATTTCTTCAAATCAAGCTGCTTACCTATTGCAGATTCAGTCTTCCCAGCCTGGTGCAGGTCTACAATTTTGTTTCTGGTGTCCTTTGACAGCTCTTTGGTCTTGGCCATAGTGGAGTTTGGAGTGTGACTTTTTGAGGTTGTGGACAGCTGTCTTTTATACTGATAACAAGTTCAAACAGTTGCCATTAATACAGGTAACGAGTGGAGGACAGAGGAGCCTCTTAAAGAAGAAGTTACAGGTCTGTGAGAGACAAAAATCTTGCTTGTTTGTAGGTGACCAAATACTTATTTTCCACCATAATTTGCAAATAAATTCATGAAAAATCCTACAATGTGATTTTCTGGATTTTTTTTCTCATTTTGTCTGTCATAGTTGAAGTGTACCTATGATGAAAAATACAGGCCTCTCATCTTTTTAAGTGGGAGAACTTGCACAATTGGTGGCTGACTAAATACTTTTTTGCCCCACTGTATGTCTGTGTTTCATCAGTCACCACTACGACAGAGTACATGCATGTCTGTCATTACACCAAACAGATGTGAATGTATTGGGTTGTATTTTTAACATGTGTTTTTCTCCTTCTCTCCTCCGTCTCTTCTACTCAGCGGCTGGTGTCGCAGGACGTGGCCTTCTCCTCTCTCTTCTTCAAGGCTGTCATGGAGATGATGACATGGTTGGAGAACCCGGCCGTGGAGGTGGGGCCCCTGCGGGCCCTGCTCAAGTCCTTTGCTGGACAGTATTCCCAGAAGCACCGGCTCACTGATGGTGCGTGCTCCTTATCATGTCCTTAGCTGCGTATAAAATGATACCCCATTGCACATATATATATATTTATGATACAGACACACATACTTGGGCCTAGTCACAGATAGTGAAGTAATCCACTATTAACGGTGTGACTATAACTGACTATGCCTATCCTCTGCAGTTCGTACAGGCTTCCTCCACCTGGCTGAGGCCCTGGCTTATCGGAGGGACTCCGAGGTGGCCGTGAGGGCCATAATCGCCACACTGAAGGCAGGGGAGAGATGTAACGCAGAGCCGGAACTGATAGGCAAAGGTATGGTACTTTAGTGCGTCGTTCACACTCTCTCTCAGGCTAGAACATCAGCTATCCTCACTATTTCTGCCCCAATTTTGATGTGGTGGCTGACGTTACGCAATTTCCCCAGATCTGTTTGTTTCATTGCCGCCTCTTGAGTCTCTGTTTTTCCTTTGTTGACCTGTTCCTTTGAGTTTATAAGCTATTCTCTGAAACCAGACCAGACCAGCGGCTTCGTTTGTTTATGTCCAATATGGGCTCAGGTCTCCAAGCCCAGATTAAGGATTTTTTTTAAACTTTAAACTGGTTGCGGCCAAGCTGGTGATCTAGGTTACGCAGAAATGCGATAATGGTAGTTGGTAGTTCATAGTTTAGTTTTGGTGTGTGATTTTTGGCTTGCCCCTACAATGTTTTATGTTTCCTCTGAATCACAAGATTTCTCCTGAGCTCAGCATCATGGCCAGGTTTGTTTTTGTTTTTTCAACTTCTGAATGTTCCGCCGTAGCTGAGGGAATGGCACAACCATCACGTCACATGCCAGCTCGTAACACTCAGTACTGTTTGTTGTTTCCAGTGTTACAGGGGCTAGTGGAGGGGAAGTCTCCATATTTGGAGGAACTGCTGGCCTTGCTAATGACTATTGGAACAGAGACGGGGACCGGCTCTACCACCGCAGGCCCTGTTGCCATGGTGATAGCGCTGCTTCTCCAGGAGACTGACGAGCGAGCCGTGAAAATGGAGGTGGATACAAACAAGTAAGCATGTAAATTCTATCACGCCTAAAATCACTCAAGACGTGTTTTTGCCCTTACTCAAGCAACAACATACAAATCTGGTTAACTGTGGCATTGATCTCATAGAGAACATTTTGTTTGTCTGTTTCTGGCTTTATGTGCTTTGTAATGCCTTAGAAATATTACTATTGTATGTTTAATAATCAGCACTTTGTTTGACTGAGGGATTGTATAGATTCATCATTCATGTAACCCCGACCTTGAGCCTGTCAATCTATTCACTTCCCTTTCAGCAGCAGCTCTGAGGTGACAAAGACTGGGTCCAGCTCAGGGCTGCTTGTTGATTGGCTGGGACTTCTTGACCCTGAGGTCACATCTGTGTGCCCAGACCTTCAGCGGAAGCTGCTCTTTGCTCTCAACAAGGTAATCTCAGCAAGTGTGTGTGTGTGTGTGCGCGTGTGTGTGTGTGCGCGTGTGTGTGTGTGCGCGTGTGTGTGCGTGTGTGTGCGTGTGTGTGTGTGTGTACGTACTTCACCACCTTACTTCATGTGGTTTATTCCAGGGTAAAGGAACTCCCTCCTACAGACCATACCTTCTGGCATTGCTGACCCATCAGTCCAACTGGACAACTCTTCATCAGTGCATCAGTGCTCTTCTCAGCAAGCAGCAAGACCAGCAGTCAGTAAATATATCAATCCCAAATCATGACCTTCAGCAGTAGTAGTCACACTGACAGTGTTTCCCAAATAGTGAAAGTTGTATTGTAATATTCTGTAATGGTGTTGTGTATGCTGTTCCCCAGACTGGACCCATCTTCTGCTCTGGACTTCCTGTGGGCCTGCAGTCACATCCCTCGTATCTGGCAGGGTCGGGACCAGAAGACCCCACAGGTAGCACAGTACTCCAGTCTAGCCCTCAAATAATGACTTCAATTAATCCAGTCACATGACACAAAGCAGTGAACATTGTTCCCCCTCAGCCTGACTGCTTCCAACACCTCTCTCTTGTGCTCTCTCTCTAGAAACAGACAGATACGTTTGTCCTGCGTTTGAACCCGGAGGAGCTTATCAGTCTGGTGGACCTCATCATGTCAGAGTCTGAGCTCAACAGCCGCGGCGACTCCTCGCCCCCTACCAACACCCCCGGCAACGTCAAGAGCATCCTGGACCAAACCTCCTGCTCCCTCATCCAGTCACGGCTGCCCCTGCTCCACAGCTGTTGCCATGGCGACCTGGAGAGAGTGAAGAAAGTCTCGGAATACCTCATCAACTGCACAAAGAAATGGGGAGACAGGTATGGGTGGGGTGTTGGCTCTCGGACTGACATACTTAGTCAGGCTTGTCCAATGGGAGTTTAATACTATTTACAGGGTGATCTGTTGCTATGTGATCTACTTTAGACAGAGACTCTCGCTCTCTCTCTCTCAATACCCCATCTGTTCCTTCAGCAACAGCAGACATGACACTCCATAATATTTTGGTCTCATAAGGTTCAATAAAGTGCCCACAGTTCATTTAGTTAGACATATTTTTCACCTTCCCTAATTAGCCCCAGTATTGAATTTGGTCGTTGGCCTCTTTAAACCGAGCTGATAAACTTGGGGCCATATCACTAGATTACCCCCAGACGGAACAGTTGAAATTCACAGACTGAATGTTCTGTCAGACACAACGCTGTGTGAACCAGGGGAAAGGCGATAATTAGGTCTATTGGTGTGAAATTAAAACGACCAGAAGTCGTGTGTTCTGTGATCTCTTTAAAAGCTCAGTGTATTATAATAAAGCCAAGAGGATTAGGGCTGCAGCTCTACACGTGCTGCCTGTGTTGTGGATTCCTGCTCCGACTTAGCTGCCTGTCAGAGATCAGGGTGCAACTTCTCTTTGTGGAAGCCAAACCTTCTTTCATGAGTCTGCCTCTGGTTACTAAACCAATTGTAATGGGGAAACTCTGGCCAAGGTCAAGCAGCAAAATTATCTATCCAATTACAATATTTTTAAGAGCAGCTAAGCGGTCTTGTACAAATAGTTGCGACTGATAACATGGTTTGCTTAAAGCTCGTCTTACAAAACAGACTGTGTTTGGCCTTGTGTGGGATAAACATTTCCCTGTGTGATAGGCGTTCTCTTCACAGCCTCTTCTTTTAAGGCTCATCGCTAGATTAGCTGGTGTGTATTCCAATTGCACGATGGTTGTTGAAGAGACAGTGGAATCTGACTCTTGGTCAAGGTTGTTGCTGTTTATGGAAAACACCGCCAGTGATGACCAGTGAACACAAATCCTGTTGATTCGTAGACGGTCTGACATGTATGAGCCAACTAACTAGGCCTACATCAGACGAGAGCATTGTAGTAGGAGACCATTGGGACTGTCTGCTGTGTGGAAACTGTTGTCTGATGTTTGCTAGCTGACTCCATTGTGTGTTCCTTTAGTGTGATGAGTAAGCGGTGCCAGAACCTCCTGCTCCAGCTCTACCTGCACTTCCCAGAGGTCATCCAGCACGTGACCTTACCTGACGCCACCCTGAGCAGCGAGGGGGCTGCCGACGGCACCACATGCAAGGTAGAGTAGACCTTCAGCTGGCTCAGTCGCTTAACTGTTTCTCACAGCCGTTGGCTGGCACAGAAGCCGTCATGGAGGTCTTAAGGACTGATGTGTGATTCCCTCCCTCTCAGCACGACGTCCTGGTTCACCGTCTGGTCACGTTGCTAGGCGATACAGGAGACACAAAGTCGGCTGAGAACCGGATGTCAGACGCTAACCTGGCCTGCAGGAAACTGGCTGTGTCCCACCCGGTCCTCCTCCTCAGGTGAACACCATGCTCATTACAAACTTAGTGTTGGACAAATGAATTCAATGCACCTCTTATGGTAGATTGTAGCTCCATTGTGACGTTCACTGACGTGATTTTAAAATCACCCTGTGAATGTTTTTGGTCTCACCTTTGCTGTAGTAAGGTGGAACGTCTGGAGAATGATCACAGCTTACTTTTCTGAACTTTCCAGACACTTGCCGATGATTGGAGCGCTTCTCCATGGACGCATCCACCTCAACTTCCAGGAGTTCCGGAGCCAGAACCACCTGACATTCTTCAGCAACGTGCTGGCCATCCTGGAGCTGCTGCAGCCGTTAGTTTTCCACAGTGAACACCAGAGGGCGCTGCAGGACTGCCTGCTCTCCTTCATGAAGATCTTGCAGGTGAGGGAATGAACACGGAGCGCACTCACAGATCAGCCTCAGAGTTTTACAGTTGGTTTGGTGACATTTGCTTGTGTTTTTCTTTTTAGCGTTTGAGGTATTTGACTTCTCATAGGTGGGGAAAGAATAGATTGTTGCCACTGCTACAGCTGTGATTGGCTGGATATCTTGACTAGATCTAATGTGTTTTCACAGAACAGTAGTATTTCCACAAGGTCAAATGCTTTGTGCATTAAAATAAATATCTTATTGATCATGGCGTTAATAATGTTGTGGTCCATATTCCCTGCAGAACCTCAGGAGACCTCGTATGCATCCGTTGGCCGTCTTCAGTAAATATGTGCAGTTCATTCAGAAGTACATTACCCACGATGCAGCATCAGCCATTCCCTATCTACAGAAGCATTCTGATATCCTACAGTAAGTCATTGAGCTGTTTTAAAAAATATATATATTATTGAGACATTAGGATTGGCAACACAATTGCATTAATGTTAGTTGTTATTTCACATTGTGTGGAGCAGTGAAGGAGTGACTTGTTTTTCTCTGTTTGTCCCACTAGGGGGCTCTCGTCAGAGCACCCTGACCTGCTGCTTAAGTCCCTGCTGGCTGGCCTCACCCTGCCTGTGAAGACTGGCTCCTCTGACAGCTCTGCTGAGGACAGAGATGGTAAGCTTATCTGCTCGTGAAAACGTTTTGCCTTGAATGAAAAAACATGAGTGAATCAGAGCTCATCTACAAAAATCTAAAAAATATTGAATATATTAGTTACACATTTTGACTGCGTACAGATGCATACGAATCAACCATCTCGCTAAATGCAGTGTTTTTGACATGTCTCTGGGTTTCCTCCGATCAGATGAGTCGTCCTCTGGTTCCCTGCCCATGGTCAGTATCTCGGCCTCCGTTCCACTGACTGCAGCTGACATGACCAAGTACCTGAAGAAGATCTCCAGGGGAGAAGCCATCGAAGGTCATTAATGTATAATACACTCTTAGGTCAGTTTAACACGTAACTTCAGGGATTTTGCTGAACTTTACCAACATTTTGCTCCCCTCTGTGTTTCAGACGTGCTGGAAGTTCTGACCGAGGTGGAGGACAAGTCCAAGAGGAATCCTGAGATCATCCAGTACTTCACTGTAAGTTTGCCTTCTAATAACAGACCTTTTATTATGAACAAATAATCCCCCAACACACACAGACACTCTACTTTGCGCCACCCTGTACAGGATACGTAAACAGGTTTTCATTGCCTTCCCTGCCCTCAGAATGACCTGCGGAGACTGATGACTTCTACTGAGGAGTTGTGCCGTAATATGGCCTTCAGCCTGGCCCTGCGCTGCATTCAGAACAACCCGTGGTAAGATCAGAATGCTGACACCTCTAGGATTTCTCTGCTTATTTTTATAGGAATCTAGAGAGAGCGCTCCAGTTGTCTGGCTGGATATTAATTTATTGATGCGTTGTTTAGGAATGTTTGGCTGCAAATGTTGCTGTAGTGGTACTTGTAAGGTGTTGTCTCAGTTGTCTTTCATGTCAAATAATGTTATCTGTCCTAAGTAAAAATGTGTGGGTTTTTTCGGAACTGCAGTACTGCCGCAGACTTCCTGCCCACCTTCATGTACTGTATGGGCAGCGGGAACTTTGACGTGGTGCAGACGGCGCTTAGGAACCTGCCAGAATACGTGCTGCTCTGTCAAGGTATGATTGCCCCATCTTCTCAGCACTACACAGCGTCTGTCCTTTTTCTTTATTATGGATCTAAACTCGAAAGTTGGAAAGTAAACTGTTCTGTGTTTTCAAGATGTATAAGGATTCACGCTCAAGGCAAAAAATGTTGTTTTTCATTGGGCTTTTCTCCTCAGAGCATGCAGACATCTTACTCCACAAGGCCTTCTTGGTGGGGATCTATGGGCAGATTGACACCAGCTCTATGATCTCTGAGTCCATGAAGGTCCTGCACATGGAGGCAACAACATGAGGACCCGGAGATACAAGTCCTTCTCCTCTGACGGGAGGCAGTGTCACCGTAACGTTTTTGTACTGTAGATTTAGACTCGTGTCAAACACAACTGCTCTGTTCTTTTTATCCATTTGGTCATTTCATCAGGATTTATGGATTGATACGAACTGATTCTTTGATTCGAAGGTAATATCGAAGTATTCAAAAGATGGTGATAATGATTATTGTAAAAAAGGAAATAAAAATGTCACTCATGCTTGTAGTGGTAGTGCTTCTATTATTTTTGAAATAATGAATACTGACTATCTATCAACCAATGTCAGAAATTGAATAAAAAAAGGAAAACTTGACATTTTGGATTTTTGTCTTTCAAATATAATAGGAATAATATCACGTAAAACCAGAGTGTCATATGACTTATTTTCTGTTGCTTCTAACCTCAGAGATCATACTATAATGGTGTCTGTGCTGCATGTTTAAATATTTAAAAGAGAAGTCAGTTACCAGCTTAAATTGTGGAGCATAATCTTTGGAATTTCAGCAGAACTAATTATTGCTTTTGGGCATCAATGTTCCACCAGCTCAAACAAGAGAAACGGAGCAACAGTTAATGGAGCAAGACCCTGGTGCCTTCATATTTCATCCCATGCATTCTCTGAGCCAGATCCTGTTTGAAATGGCTGTCGTAGTTATGCACTCTTTTCACTGGGGTGTAGAAGACAAATTAAAGGCAATGCGATGGAAACCAATTTGCCATGAAAGTGTGAATTGTTTTGCCCAGTGCCACTGACTTCATCAGAAACCCTCTCGATGGAGTCAAAGGGGTAGACGAAACAACATGCAGGTAACCCAGCTAAGTGTTCCTTCCTCACCCATTTATGGGAAATTAACCAAGGCAGTAATTGTTCAATCACACAGACTAAAGCGCTGTTTTGAAGGCTGCATGTGGGCAGGCTGTTTTGGCCAGCACTGAAATGTACTTTGCTGGTGTTGGATTGCATGGTGGGACATGGGGAGGAAGCAGTTGGTTAGTGATGGGAGAATCCTATGTGAAGGTGGAACATGCCCACACTGGTGGGTCAAGGGATGTTGTTGTCCGTTGGGACTGACAGTCACTCTACATACTGCGCACATGGTGCTGATGAAAGCAGCCTCCTTCAATGAGGTCCACACATGTCCAATGATGGAAATGTCTTCAAATGTTCAAGTGATCCTGCCACCGTTATGCTTGCTGCTGTGCATAATTAATTGGATACAAATTGAAATGAAAAAGACTTGGATGGGTTGCCAATTTGTCCAAATATGTTTCTTATTGCTTATAATGCAAACAATTGTGCTACAATTTGTATTATTTTTTTTATCTTGTATTATTTAGCTTGTATTTGAAAACATGTTACCTTGCATTTGTTTTGTGTGTTTTTATCTCTATACTTATACAATTTTGTTAGTTATAAAGCAATAGATTTCTATGTACTGCAATTATTCTACTTGTCTGTGCTCTCCTCCCACGGTTTGTTTTTTGGTTAATGAGTTAATTGCACCTGTAAGGTGTTCTATAGTACACACTGAGTCTGGAGTTGAAAGTGTTTGTGGTTATCCATCAGCTAGCAACAGATGCCATAGCTGCCTGGGCTCTTGGTGAGGCGCCAGCATCCCATTGGCTTGGTGTCAGTGAGGCGGAACAGAGATGAGTGACAGCCAGTGAGAAGGAGGAGATGGAAAGAGAGGGCTGTCATTAACTAGCCTGATGGGCCACTGACATGCTAATAACCTCTGCCTTTATTCATCATCACATCAGACTAGTGTTTGATGCCCTCAGAAGCACCTGGTGCTGTGGTCTGTACTAAAACAGTCTCAATGTGCCATGCTCCAAGTTAAGCTTCATGAACTACCTTATATCAATCATTTTTACTGCTGCACATGAGGTATTTTGTAACAGTCCTATCCTGGCTTTATGAAAAGTCACAGATTGCAAACTCATAAGGATGAGTTTAGAGAGTTGTTTTAATGTGTAATTTGTTGATTTGCTAGTTCATGTGAAAGTGGACAGTGCAGGAAGGTGGGGGTGAGTCCTTGTCTCTCACTCAACCCTGGGAGGGGCCCCGATGTGCCTCTACCTGCCCAGCACACCTGTCTTCCTCTCCTTAGATCATCTCGTCTTCCTCCACGCATGAGTTGCACTTGGCCGAAGTGGAAGAAATGTGGACCGGCTCTCGCCTCTCTTTTCCCCTGGCACTTTGAAGCCTAAAGTGTGATTGCTCTTGGATCGTGGCCGCTTTCCCTTGAACGTTTTGCCATGAAAAGCAGGTTGGGCTCTCAGCTTCATCCCATAGCCAGTGATCCAGGACTAAACCAATCAGCCTGCTCTCTGCAGGATACTCTTAGCAACCAGAGAGAGTGAGGCATCGAGCAGATAGGGGCTTCCTCTGCTCTAAAACGCATGTCCCTTTGTCTTCCCTGGATGTGACAAACACATCCATCACAATCATTCAATAACAGACGGAATTCAATTGTACTGCCATGCTTTGATTTAAAGTTCAAGTTGGTCGATAAGAGTAAGTGCAACCACAAGCAACCGATGATGAGATAACCTTGCTGCGATTTTATATGGCTTTTTCTTGTTGTTGACCATTTGCAATGAATAGGAAATAAAAATGTGGAGTTTAGTTAGACTCTGCCTGGCAATCTGAAAAGTCGTTAGCAGCAGAGACAGTTACGTGACAACCCCGAAGCTTCACTTATGCGCCCATTGAAAGTTGATATTATCAGTGTTCATTGCTGCTATTACAGACTGCAAATGACACCAGCCATACGCACAGTCCCATGACACCAACAAACATCCTCCATCTTCACAAGTCATTTGGCAGAACTTTAGTCGGATGTTTTGAAGTGTCACTCTAGTGGATGAGTATTAATGATATTGTGCGTTGTTCCCGATCTCTGTCATCTAAGGTCCTGTACTAAAACATCCACAGTTAAATCTGATAGTTGAGCCAGTTTCAAATGTCCTTTAAAAAGAACATTGAAGGCTTTTTGTTATGTATGGTACATGTATTGCCTAACACTGCACTAACCTAAATAGCTGCTCTTTATTTCGGTCTTATACTGCGGAGTATTGGCATTTCTCATTCCAACATTCCTTGCATTGCTTCTCTTGTCCTCTTTGGAACTATCCCTTTACATTTACATTTGTAAGCCGTAAATACGAGCTCAAACAAGCCCATTTCAAACTAAAGTCAGTAATGGAAAAAGAGGCACAACAACGTAGGTGGGTTTTTTTTTTTAAATCCATGGAGAATGTGCATTTTGCCCCCCAATGTTGAAGGCCCACTAATGATGCTGTGATTTTTATTTAAGCCTGCTGTGGATTTCACAGGCTGCCATGTGATCCAGGGACCTGGGAATACCTGAGAGACCAGTGAAGACTGGTGTGAGCCACTGCCATTGTTGTCCTAATGCCTCCTTCAATTATCCACAAGCAGCTCATTTGTACACGAGCCCCTTACTGATGGCTAAACAACCCCTGCTGGTTTTCCACCAACTTCTCCCCTGATTAGCTGGATCAATGGGCATTAGAGGAACCCGGGACAGACCAAACACAGCAGGGGGGGGTATACTTTCAGACATCCCAGAAATCCCTCTGTCTACCTGTGTGCCAAGGACAAATGGAACGGAGATGGCCATTCAGTATTCAGTGCTAACCCACACACAATGTTTATTTACCCACCCTTCAAACTAGACACTTTTAATCTATTTTCCTTTTTGCTTTAGAAAAGGCAAAGCCAATAAACGACTGGAGCAATGGCAAAGCCAAGAAATGACTGGGGGCTGCTGGAGCAGAGTGAACGTTGATGCCTCACTGTCGCACGCATACACACGCACCAATAAACATGCTCACAGATTCAGCTTAACGTAGAGATTGTCCAGGTATTTCTGATGTTTGTCTATTGACCTCTATACCTGTGCGTAGGCTTTATTTAGTGTTTGAACAGGTGTGGATGAAAGCTCCACTGGAGAGGAGAGAGAGGTGCTGTCCTCTGACTAGACAGTGATTCACCTTCCCCTGGTGTTGGAAGCATGGCTTTGGCCAGATGTCTCCTGCTGATGTTCTGGAACTGATCAAAGGTATGCAGTTCAAACCGCCAGTCTGTGGTGACAACCATGACAGTGGCGTGTTCAAGCCGCCGCCTGATCCGATAAGCAGTTAGTGGGGTGTGTCAGGTGATGCGTATCTCCGGATTAATTGACACACCTGTGTTTCATTCACATCATAGACAGTCGGTCCTCATCATGATCAACTCATCAGAGATCCTTCAACACCGGGCTACAGCTGGGCTGCTTGGGAAAGGTGTGGATGATCTTTAAGAGTATGCACAGCAACGTGAGTTGATTGTGTGAGAGAAAGAGTGTGTGTCTGCGTGCGTGTGTGTGTGTGTGTGTGTGAGAGAGAGAGTGTGTGTCTGTCTGCGTGCGCGTGTGTGTGTGTGAGAGAAAGAGTGTGTGTCTGCGTGCGTGCGTGTGTGTGTGAGAGAAAGAGTGTGTGTGTGTCTGTCTGCGTGCGTGCGTGCGTGCGTGTGTGTGTGTGTGTGTGTGTGTGTGTGTGAGAGAAAGAGTGTGTCTGTCTGCGTGCGTGCGTGCGTGCGTGTGTGTGTGCGTGCGTGCGTGCGTGCGTGTGTGTGTGTGTGTGTGTGTGTGTGTGTGAGAGAGAGTGTGTGTGAAGGTGTGAGACCTAACTATTGTCTATAAGTTTTGTAGTGGATACGTGTAGTGGATACGTGTAGCTCTTATGTGAGAGAATGCTCTCTCTCTGTCACGGTCTGTTGGAGTACAGTGCTGTATTACCTTCCTTCCAGCATATGTGGAGATTTACTTTGAGGCCCCGTACTAAGCTGTGATTTGGGACAGTTTACCTGATGACATGAAAGAGGGATTGAGTAACTCTTAACATATTACATAGTAACAAAACCTGCTTGCATCTGTGTATAACACTGGTAATACCTGTTTATAAGTTTATTCGATTTTATTTAAATGTATTTAAACTTGGAAAATCCCATTGAACCCAAGGCCAATTTTACAAGGGAGCCCTGCACGCAATCATACAAATTCACAATATTTACAATTCCAACGCTTGCAGTGATCATTATTCCCATGAAATCCCTATCGATTGGAATCTCTATGTCAATGTAATCGTTACAGTCTTTATGTTAGAATTGTGTATATTACTTGGAGAGAAAGAGGAGACGTTATAATACTAATAAAAATCTCGGTGACATGAAATCGGTGCAAATTCCAGTTGAAGCTTGGCTGTGAAAGTTATCTGTTTTCAAAGGCCAAGGAGCCCTGACCCACAGCCATTGTCAGTGAACTCTGTCTTCAGTCGAAGACCAAACAAAACCTTCTATTTGAACAGGTGATCCTATTTTAGATAGAAGACTAGTAGAGACTAGATGGGACAACTTTAGTCATTTAATGACAGCATTTCCATTGTTTTTGTTGAACGTTCCATTTGAAAGATTAGACCTAGCTATTAGGAAAGCAATTATTTTTAATTGTATAAACTTTTGGGGTGTATAATGACTGCATTTAGTGTATGTAACATCCAAAATGAACATCAAGATCAGGAAATAAGTGTTAGGTAAACATTTTCGATCCAGCTAATTGTCATCATTCAACTTCATGTCAATTAGGTGGTGTAATTAGCGTGAACTTGTTTACCTTGGCAACAGTGGCTCTGTGTTTGGCACCTCTGAGCCTGTTTTGATCCTCTCCGAAGGGCTGTACCAGTTTGTCATCGGAATCCTTTCTTCTTCTTCTGCTTGACAACCATTAATTGAAAGACGAGCGATATTCTCAAGTATTTGTGGTGTACGTGTTCAACTGAACGTTCAAGCTTTTTTTTTTTTTTTACTGTCATTTCCACACCTTGACGTCTGATCCATCACTTTGATTGAAATTTTCCGAAGCTACAAGATGTCTTAACTTGTTGAAAGTAAACCTCAGACACCAAATCCATGCAGAGTGCAACATGAAATGGAGAGTGGAAGCTGCTGCTATAATGTAAGTTGAATGTGAAACCTTGTATGGGATTGGTGTGTTGAAGAAGATAAAGTGTACATTGTGGTTTTAAATGGACTTTGATTGAATGATAGCGTGGTGTGAAAATCTACCTGGAGATGGATCATGGGTCAGATTCACATTCCTGTCTCCATTTCTCTGAAGCCCAGCCCTCTCTCTCACACCAAGGAGTCAGTCTGGGACCACTGTGAGTCATGTGACTGCTGAGGAAGGAGGGGGAACAGCAGGATAGGAGAGAGAACCTCACCAGACTAAGGTGAGACCCCCTTACCTGCTGAGTGCAGTCCTCTCTCGCCTTCCCACCCATCACCTGCATCTCACCTGAGCTCCTCCTGAGTCTCCATGTCAACCTTCATCTTAGGTAGCCTTCTGGATCGAGAGTCAATGTATGGCTGATGACTGCAATTCATCCCTCAGAATTGATGGTGGAAGATTCTGTGATTCCTTTCATTCTGGATCTGGTGATGTACTTCATTAACAGCCCTATTTGATTTCACTGTGGTAAAGAATCCTCGAAACTTGACTCTGCTCCATTTTGTGCCAACCTCAACAAGAATGTTTACTCCGATATTGTGAAGTGCTCCTGAGATTACGTCCCATTGTTTTGGTATCAGACTGTCCCCTTAATACCAGTGGATTGACACTTAAGACTCTGGACTCCTCTAAGAGCTTTTGGATAATGTTTGGCCCTGGGCAGCTGGTCTCCACTCTTCTACCTGCAGTCTTCCACTCCTCCGCAGCTCACTTCTTCCCTGCGTTCCCCACCAGACTGGGCTCCCCTCCACAGATCCTGATCCCTGGGCCCCTGATCAGCTATGAGTCCCTGCGGAGTTACTTGCAACCAGAGCCCTGCAAAGAGGCTCTGTTCCTGGCCACACAGGCAGCTGGGATGGGGCAGTTCACGGCCAGCATGGGTGAGTTCCAACCAACAGTCTGCCTTAGAATGTCAGAATTACTGTAACTTTGGAGAACACATGGATATTTACATTCATGTGTGACAATTTATTACAGATACGTGTTGGCTTATTAGTTGGTGGAATGTGTTTTCTCATAGAGACTCATTGAGCACTATCTAATGGCAGTGTAAATGTTTACAAAAGATTTTGCTAACAGCTCCTAACTAACAATCAATTATCAAGCACGGTCAAAGAGGGCCTAATGAACGGCGGCGCTAATTATCCAATCTAGAGCCATTAGTTCCTTGTCAACCGTTGGCGATTGTGTAATTGGTGGTTGTGCTGTGCTTTCCAGATGAACAGAGGCCAGTGAAGCAGCGTCGTGCGCGGGCCAACTACAGCAGCTGGCAGCTGGAGGAGCTAGAGAAGACCTTTGAGAACACCCACTACCCTGACGTCTTCATGAGGGAAGCCCTGGCCCTCAGACTGGACCTCATCGAGGCCAGAGTGCAGGTACGGTCCCAACACCCTCTTCTTTACAAACCATTTTCACTAATGCATGAACTCTGATTTCTAGAAGCCATCTTTGTTTCTATCAGCTTTCATGCCACAGTGTTACTGTATTTTATATATATATATATATATATATAAATATTATTTGTTTATGACTAAAAACTGTTCAATCTAGTGGATACTGAATTTTTTTTCGAAACCAATGTTTTGCATTGTAAGCGATTTCACTCTCTCATATTCTACATATTACATTGATTCTATTTTCACCAGGTGTGGTTTCAGAACCGCCGGGCTAAGATGCGGAGGCAGCTGAAGTTGCAGGGCCAGCTTGGAGAGCCATTTCCCAGGAAGACCAATGCTGAGGACACAACAGACAAACCCAACAAGAGCTTACCGGAGCTAGAGAGCTCTGACGGCGAGCACTGGGTGAGGAGGCAGGAGAAAGGAAGCTATCCCTGGACTAAAGTACCTTGTTCTGCTGTAGTGACCACCCCCATACAGGGTATGATTCAGGGGCGGGCAGGGGAATGGGAGGGGATGGAGGGGCCCAGTCCAGAAGAGTTCCGCTGCTGTAGCATTGCCAAGCTGAGGGCCAAGGCCAGGGAGCACGAGGCTGAGATCCACAGCACTGTGGCCAGGTCGGGAGGAGGAGAGACATCAGCACTGCAGACACAAACACAGAACACTGACGGCAGAGATAGCAACTGATATGGCTCTTTCTCTCTGCATGGCTTTTGCAAACAGGTCCCTAAGACCTCATCATGGTTGAGGCAACTTGTCTAAATACCTCATCCTTGGTTTTATTCATTCTGTTATTCAATGAGGATATGAACTAACATTTACAAAAGGTGCTGATTTTTTGTTTAATATTACATGAATGTATTGTGTTTTGAAATGCCATTATTTTTCTGTACTGGACAACTTTTTCTATCAACAATCACCCTAAACGTGTATTTTAAATGTTCAGACTAGGAAGAGGTGAATGCTTTCCAAAATATATAGTATACCCATAGTAACATCAACAAATATATAGTATATCCACAGCAACATCTTATAAATATGTAGAATATCCACAGTAACATCTTATAAATTAATAGTATATCCATAGTAACATCTTATAAATTAATAGTATATCCATAGTAACATCTTATAAATATATAGCATATCCATAGTAACATCTTATAAATATGTAGTATATCCACAGTAACATCTTATAAATATGTAGTATATCCACAGTAACATCTTATAAATACGTAGTATATCCACAGTAACATCTTGTAAATTAATAGTATATCCATAGTAACATCTAAAAAATATATAGTATATCCACAGAAACATCTTATAAATATGTAGTATATCCACAGTAACATCTTATAAATATATAGTATATCCATAGTAACGTCTTATATATAGTATAGCCATAGTAACATCTTATAAATATATAGTATATCCATAGTAACATCTTATAAATATATAGTATATCCACAGTAACATCTTATAAATATATAGTATATCCATAGTAACGTCTTATATATAGTATAGCCATAGTAACATCTTATAAATATATAGTATATCCATAGTAACATCTTATAAATATATAGTATATACATAGTAACATCTTATAAATATATAGTATATCCATAGTAACATCTTATAAATTAATAGTATATCCATAGTAAGATCTTATAAATATATAGTATAGCCATAGTAACATCTTATAAATATATAGCATATCCATAGTAACATCTTATATATAGTATATCCATAGCGACATCTTATAAATATATAGTATATCCATAGTAACATCTTATATATAGTATAGCCATAGTAACATCTTATAAATATATAGTATATCCATAGTAACATCTTATAAATATATAGTATATACATAGTAACATCTTATAAATATATAGTATATCCATAGTAATATCTTATAAATATAGAGTATATCCATAGCAACATCTTATAAATATATAGTATATCCATAACAACATCTTATAAATATATAGTATATCTATAACATCTTATAAATATAGAGTATATCCATAGCAACATCTTATAAATATATAGTATATCCATAACAACATCTTATAAATATATAGTATATCTATAACAACATCTTATAAATATATAGTATATCCATAGCAACATCTTATAAATATATAGTATATCCATAACAACATCTTATAAATATATAGTATATTCATAGTAACATCTTGACATTTTATCCTTAATGTTTCTTTATACTTTGGCTGAACAATTTCAGTTTCTATCATTCACTATCTTGAACTCTTGAACACATGAAACAAAGATAACATTGTTATCGTTTCACATTCCCCACTGAGGTGGTTCATTTTATTGAACCTTTATTTATCCAGGTGAGTCAATTCAGAATAAATTCCTTATTTAATAAATTCATGATTTTTCACACCTAAATAAATCTGTACATAATACACGTAAAACTCCGATATACAGTCCTGAGCTTCATCCATCACCTCAGGGTCTTTAGATATTCTGCCTTATTACTGGTGACTAAATGCTCTTACATTAGCCATCATATTAGGGTCAAATCAAAAGAGGAAACGCTCTGATGACTTCTCAATGATCTCATCGATGACAAGCCCAACCCTGGCCGGGGCTATCCTGTTACCTTCACTGCAGACCGAGAGGCAGGATGTCTGCGTGCTGCCACAGGCCCTCGCAGGAAACAATGGAAGTGGCTGAAAAATGACTGCCCCCCAATGACAGGAACGCCTTCTGAAGATTACGAGGCAAAAACATGTTGTTTTTTGCTGAGAAAGATGAACTTTTTACAACAGTGCTGTCATTTAAATACATCAGAGAGAGGCTATCACTGTTTGTATATTTTATTGATATTGTCTAAATGTATATCAAGACGACTCACATATTGTATCGTCTTGAGCTATACTGTATATCGATGTTTTTTAAAAGTACAGTCGGCTAAAACATATTTACAGGATGGGACTATTAAGAATAGCCTGTATCATCATTATCACTACTTTTCCAGAGTTGGCACTATTTCTCCTACTAAACTGTATTATGTTGATTTTCAGAGCATGGAAAGAGCAGCTGTTCCAAGTCTAATGGATTTTCAGCCTCACAGTCAGAGCACTTCCTTCGGGCTTAGACGTTGGCCTTTTTTGTATGGCCAATCTCCTGTATGACATGAACAGCCTTTAGTTCTGTGGAAGAAACATGGGATATGACACCACTTGGCCAAGGTCACTGCAAATTCCAATGCAGAATCTGGGGATATGAATAGGGAGTTGGAAGGATTGTAATGAAAGGAGAATGTAAATCTTGAGTGCAGGGCTGGCCCTAGCCTTTTAGAGGCCCCTTTGACAGCGGAGAGAAACATTTTAAGTTTTAAAGTTAATTTACTAAAATTCTACATATTTTTCCATGACTTATAGCATGTTAATATGATATCTGATTGAGAGTGACTAACAAAATCAAAGGGGGGCCCCTGGAGGTAAGGGCCCCTGCACACATGCCCTTTGTGCACAGTAGGTAATTAATTTGCCCATGACTACTATACTACAAGTTTAGGTAGATGGGTAGACTAACTTACCAATCTAAAAAATGCTAGCTGAGGAGTTATTTGGGTGACTGACATAGCAAGAGGAAAACTGCTAACGCACGACGCATCTTGTGTATTCTACTATTCTAAAGCTGAACATTAAGTAGAGTCCTCGACTCGTTTTTTTTTAGTTGGGGGCCCCATTAAGGCCGGGGGGTTGAGCGCCTATGTCACTTGTGCCCAGGGCCGGCTCTGCTTGAGTGTTAGTTTGAGTCTTCTGTATGTTTTCAGAAGTCTCTCTGTAGTCTAACAGTGCCCCCCTCTGGTAATGAAATCTCTTCTCCTTTCATGGGCCTTTTATCAGTTAGATTTACTCACCTCCTCCGTCCTCTCTTGCCTCCTTTGTAAAGGGAAAAAGGTAATCAAGGACAGTCAGCGAGGAGGTCTGAACGTGGATGGAAATGTGCTTACTTGAAATGATACGGTCCTTCTCCACTGACTCGTCATTAGGCAAATTACGTTTACTGGGGTGGATCCCAAAATAAGTGTAAAGTGATCAAAACAAATTAAGTTAGATTTTATAGATAAAACAAACAAGTAGAATATTGTTTTTAAATATGTGCATGTTTTTCTCCTCTGACAAATCAATACGCTGATTCAAAGTGGGTGTGGGAGATTTCAAAACCCTTCCGCGGTAAGATACACATGAATATCCTTGATGAAAATTGGCTATTGAGAAGGGGAGGACACTCTTTTGTTTGCCTCCTAACAACTTGACACACTCTTGACCAGTTATCCGTTTCCTGGTCATGGAGGAGAGAGGACAGAGGACGGTCTTTTGCCCAAATGAGAAAACCCCATAGGTATTATTATAACTGTATGTATATTCATTGTCAGCAGGATATTTATTGCCAGTGTGCATTTGCTTCAGTAATAATTAAACTATCCATATCTTTATATTCTGTAGATTTCAAGGCCTGGTAACATATATTTTGCTATTATGTTAAAACAATGAATATAAAAAACGTTTTAGTGTAATTACAGTGATACTACACACGTTTTCCCCAATGTATTTTGTTTTCTTTTTTTGGTATGTTGTTCCTACTCTGTATTAGGCTACTTGTATTATTTACACCAAGTAAATGTTTTGTTTTTTTTGCTGTTTGTAAATATATCAATGTCCATCTAATCTCTTTGTAGACTATGCATCTAGTTGAGGTCGTCGAGTTCTTGGTGGGTCAGTTTCTCCTATGTTGGGTCATACTCAGACACACTCAAGTTGTTTTTGATTGTTGTCCAATCACAATTAGAGAGTATCCCCCAGTCACTCCATCTTCATTTAGGCCCATCTCATTTGGGTCAAATTTGAAACCACCATTGGTGACCCAAAATGGGTCAGTGGGTCTGGATTCTGGGTTAATTCGTTTCATGGAGACTTTAAGCCTCTTCCGAGTTTGCAACATGTAACTTAAAATATGTATCATTGGTTTTTCGAATGAAAATGCCCCATATGCAAATGACCCATATGCAAATGAGCAAAAAAGGACTCAGCCGAATCCTTTGTATTCATAGCCTAATTGAGTTGCTCATTAAGGCTTCAACACTAATGTCTGCTCATTAGTGCGTTAATGTAGGCCTATAGCCTATTTTGTCCATGAAAATTATAATGATATTAAAACCACACAGACTTCAACAATAGTGTAAATATTGATTATATATATATATATATATTTCTATACCAATGATTACCTCTCTGAAATCGACTATTCAGGACATAATGCAAATGAATATTTGATAACCGGACAGACACTAAAAAGGACCGATTCATTGCCAACACTGTGATTATTAAAAAGTGCAATTATGTCACGGTGTAAAATTATAATTTACAACGTTAATTAGGCTACTGCTCCAAAGCCTCGCCCCCTTGCGTCACGCCAATATACTTTTTCATGAGCTATGCAATGGTAGCGAATCAGTCGCGACTATCAGCTGATGATTGAACACTGAACTGGCTTTTCTTTCTTGGTAATCGGTATCTTGCTTTCTACTACCTGTACATCACCTGAAATAAGACATAACACCACTGGTTGCATACTTCTCTTTTGTATAGATATTTTTTTCGGGAGTCATTTATTTGACAGGACGCGCTCCGTGAAGGATGGCTGCCATCAAGGCGCTTCAACAGTGGTGCAAACTTCAGTGCGATGGGTACCGAGATGTGGCTGTCATCAACATGACAACTTCTTTTAGGGACGGGTTGGCGTTCTGTGCGCTTATCCATAAGTACAGACCGGACCTAATGTAAGCATTAATATGACTTTAAAATATAGATTTGGCTGAAGAATTGATGTTCAACGTAATGGTTAATCAGGTGCAACAGATCATTAGCAGCTGCGAACAATCAATACTTCCAAACACTTCGATGGGCATTCCATGCTAAAGCTACAGTTAAAATCTTATAATATTTATGAATAACCGACCTCGGCGTTTTCTAAACTCGGTGTTACTTGCCATAACACTACACAGCTGATTTCAAATGATCAAAACTTGATTAGTTGACTTGAATCAGCTGATTTAACGTTAGACGTTTTGGTTTTTGCCCTAACGTTACCGAGTTTGGGAAACCTTAGCCTACCGTCGCCGTACCTTTTTTTTATCATAACCAAACAACATTTTAATGTTTTTGTCATTGTCTTCTACTTTGCAAACACATTTTGTAGCTTAGACTATAGCTTCAAATCATGATTTAGAAAAGTAATGTTCTCATGTAAAGTTTGGCCTAATGTAATCCCTTGAACACTACATACAATAGAAACGAAGCGCTATTTGCTATCATGTTCTATTTATTTTGAAGGAAAGTGTTCTCAGTGGCTTCCTGTCTAACAATGGTGTCGGGAATCCCCCCTCTAGCCAGAGGCTTGACAACATTTTGGTTGAATAAAAAAATGTAACCTATTTATCTAAGCATGTTCATCAATTAGGCTAGATTAGCATAGGCAAATATCCATATTCATAAGTGAATTTTGAACTACTAGTAAGGTATGTTTTTACCATAGTTTCATGTAGGTATGCATGTAATATTGTATTTTTAATCAATACATTGCATAATGTCACATGAATGGAAATGAAATGTGCCCTAGTCAAACCTTTTAGAGTTTCCAGGTTAAGTCAAACATCATTCTTGATTAACAAGAGAACACATTTGATTTTATGTACTAAATGTCTGAAACGGAAAGAAACCTCCCAGCATAACCATTCCCACAAGATTTCTTGCTATACTAGTGGACTAGAATATCATCTTTGATGTATCCCAGAAACCTGGTTATTTTCCTTGAACAGGGCAGTTAGGCACCCAAATTCACATGGGAATAACCTTTGATCAACCTCCACAATGTGAATTATTCATTTCCCTGTGTTCTATATTCAGAGACTACGACTCCCTGAATAAAGAGGATGTTTTTGACAACAACAACTTGGTAAGATGTACTGTCTATTTATGCATGTAACATCAGCACAGTTAAAGGTTGTATGTTGACATGACCATACTGAACTGTTTGACCATCTTATCAGGAAGTCAGTTGGTTTGTGTTTGAGGTGATTGCATTGTTACAAATGCATCAAGTCCTTTGTAACATTCAGGCCTATTTTTATTAGTGACGTCTCCAAAGGACTGGAATTGTGCACAAGCCAATTCATGGTTATTTTTGATATATCTCAGTGTTTATATTGAACTGGGGCAAACTCATTTTGCTCTGAAGGGTGATGTTGAATGCAACTCATGAAAATAATGTGATGGCTCACCATAAATGTGACCTATTGCTTGTAGCATGCATAGTATGTAAACGCTGTGGCCAAATGCTGAATGTCTTTCCCAGTTGATAACTGAACAACATGGATTCCTAGGATTTCATGTCCCAGGCAAGGTTATTCATATACCAACTGTAGTTTGGGAAACCATCTCTCCTTGGGGTGCTATACAAGGTCTGTCCCATGTTGCTGTTTTAATGTGAGGAGAATGTCATCTGCGAGTTGTACGGAACGTGTCAAGTCAGTGAGTGTTATACTGCCTAACAATTCACTTGGTAGTGACTTTGGCTAGTTGCACTCATTTCTATTGATACTTCGACAGATCCCGGCTTAACTATTAACATCAGATACTATGTTTGACTTGGTTGAATTTAACTTGTTGTTAACTCTTTGGAATTATTTGACCAACTGTTTTGTCCCCCCCATGCCCTCTATTTCCTTCATAGCAGGAAGTGTGTTAGGATAAGAATGAGTCAAACAGCAGCGCAGCTGGGACTTGTCCATAATTTAGTTGTTCTCTCTGTGCTGGTTTCCTCTGATTTTGAGGATTACAGACCTCAGTGTTCTATGCTCTCCAGGATCTGTTGCAAAACACTAGCTGCTAGTCTGCCGATCCCCCAGAGCGTCTGTTAAGAACCTGAGTACTAGAAGAGGCTCCCTGGGTTATTCATTATAAATGAGGCTTACTGTTATCTGTGGGCCACTCGATCTGCACGATAAAGGTCCATTTACAAATGTTAGACAGTATGATGAGACAACACTGCTTGAGGGGTTGCATAAGAAGAACATGTTTTAAGCTACACAGAAGAGTGTAGGTTTTTTTCTCAGTTTTAGTAGCGCTAGTCTATTTGACCAACCAACTAGGAAGCAATTCCCCCATGGTGGAGTCCAAACACCAATGTTGTGTAGCTACTACTTTTTAGTCTGCGGTAATCCCATATACATTGACAGTAGTCTTTATTTCATGACAAGGAGGTCCCAGTCCTTCATGTGTGTCAGGTTTCACTCAGTGGTGGGTATCTGTCACTACAGACTCAAATATGCATTTGTTTTGTCCAGACTCTGTTTTGTACAGCAACAATGAGAAGTTCCGTTTCTGTTATACAGAGAATCTCACAAATATAGAAGTTGTTTGGGCTTTCTCCTCCTCCAACACGAACGGATATGCCGTTCTGCAAGGCTGTACTTTAACATTTTAATGAGCACATCAGGTTGATCCCAAACAATGCCCCGTTGTCCTTCTCCCTCCTTGTTCCCAGGGCTGAGTGTGCACAGGAAATGTGCTATTCATTATTCACCCCCTGTCCAGACCTCCCCGGCATGGGGCCACAAACAGCTGCTGGCTGGACTTCACTATTTTCTATTTCTGAAGATACCATTTTGTCTGGCTTGTTTACAGTTAAATTAAGTAGCTGCTTTGTATTTTAAGAAACACTCAAGAACATTGGGAAAGTGTTATTCAAATGATGTAAGATTTTTCCTTATTACTTCTGCTTTGTAAGTCTTAAAAGTTAACAGTTTGTAAACATGTACAATGTTATGTGTTCTGCTTGCTAGGGGGAACTCCAATACACCTGACCCCTCTAATTGTTGTCTCTATGACTTTAGGGTTGGTTAATAAAACAAGTGTTTATTTCTAACTTCAGGCTTTCCGGGTTGCAGAGGACAAGCTGGGGATCGCTGCTCTGCTGGATGCAGAGGACATGGTGGCCCTGAGGATCCCAGACCGACTGAGCGTCCTCACCTACGTCTCACAGTACTACAACTACTTCCACGGACGCAACCCTAGTAAGACTCTGACTTGAGGCAGCTTTGTTACATTGGAGCACTAGCCTCTATGTTGCACTTTAAGTGATTTCTTTCCTGGTGCGGTGTTACTTAAGGTGATTGTGAGAAATACACGCGTTGTGTTAAATTGGGTGAAAACATTGCTTCAAACCCGTTTAGTGAAATGTGCCTGTCCTTACAATCAGTAGTACATTTAAAACTTGTCATGTTTTTCAAATTGTTTATGGTTATTGGTTTAAAAGAGTGTATATTCAAACTATTTCAGTTTCACAAAGCATCTCAGTAGAGCTATTGGTTCTGGTATTGTAGACTAGAGTATTGTGGCTCAACCCTCTGCTTTCTGATGGCCAAAGTTGTTTTTTCCAGTTGGAGGGGTGGGTGCTGTGAAAAGACCAGCAGAGGGCTCCAAGGAGGAGCCGTGTGGAAAGAAGAATCTCCCGGTGGTGGCCAAAACCATAGTGTCTAAAATGGCAATAGAGAATCGCCAACCTCCCTCTCTCATGGTGAAAACCTCCCCCAAAGCAACCAGAGCTGCTGTTCAGGTACAAATGGTTCTTTAATGTCTATTTAAAGAAATATATATATACCTCAGATGTTTGACAGGCATACATTTAGATGAACTACTAAATGTACACAATATATACAAAAGTATGTGGACACCCCTTCAAATTAGTGGAATTTATTTCAGCCACACCCATTGCTGACAGGTGTGTAATTTCAAGCACACAATGCAATCTCTGTAGACAAACATTGGCAGTGGAATGGCCTTACTGCAGAGCTGAGTGACTTTCAATGTGGCACTGTCATAAGATGCCACCTTTCCAACAAGTCAGTTTGTAAAATGTCTGCCCCGCTAGAGCTGCCCCAGTCAACTGTGAGTGCTGTTATTGTGAAGTGGAAACGTAAAGGAGCAACAATGGCTCAGCTGCGATGTGGTCATTCACAGAACAGGACTGCCGAGTGCTGTAGCGTGTAAAAATCGTCTGTCCTCGGTTGCAACACTAACTACAGAGTTCCAAACTGCCTCTGGAAGCAACGTCAGCACAATAACTGTTCATAGGGAGCTTCATGAAATGGGTTTCCATGGCCGAGCAGCCACACACAAGCTTAAGATCGCAATGCCAAGCGTTGGCTAGAGTGGTGTAATGCTCGTTACCATTGGACTCTGGAGCAGTGGAAATGCTTTCTCTGGAGTGATGAGTCACGCTTCACCATTTGGCAGTCCAACGGTTGAATCTGAGTTTGGCCAGCAATGCTAACTGCCCCAATGCGTAGTGCCAACTGTAAAGTTTGGTGGATAAATAATGGTCTGGGGTTGTTTTTTCATGGTTTGGGCTAGGCCCCTTAGTTCCACTGAAGGGAAATCTTAACGCTGGTTTGTCAAGCTCGGTGTGGAAAAACCTGACTGGCCTGCACAGACCCCTGACCTTAACCCCATCGAACACCTTTGGGATGAATTGGAATGCCGACTGCAAGTCAGGCCTCATCACCCAACATCAGTGCCCGAACTCACTAGTTCCTGCAGCAATGTTCCAACATGTAATGGAAAGCCTTCCCAGAAGAGTGGAGGCTTTTTTAGCAGCAAAGGGGGGAGCAACTCCCTACTAATGTCCATGATTTTGGATTGCGTTGTTTGACGAGCAGGTGTCCATACTTTTGGTCATGTGTATCTAAACTCAGCAAAAAAGAAACGTCCCTTTTTCAGGACCCTGTCTTTCAAAGATAATTTGTAAAAATCCAAATAACTTCAAATAACTGGGCACAAACCCACAATCGCTGGACCAGACCGGACTGGCAAAAAGTGCTCTTCACTGACGAGTCGTGGTTTTGTCTCACCAGGGGTGATGGTCAGATTCGCGTTTCTCATCGAAGGCATGAGCGTTACACCGAGGCCTGTACTCTAGAGCGGGATCGATTTGGAGGTGGCGGGTCCGTCATGGTCTGGGGCGGTGTGTCACAGCATCGGACTGAGCTTGTTGTCATTGTGTTGTCATTGCAGGCAATCTCAATGCTGTGCATTACAGGGAAGACATCCTCCTCCCTCATGTGGTACCCTTCCTGCAGGCTCATCCTGACGTGACCCTCCAGCATGATAATGCCACCAGCCATACTGCTCGTTCTGTGCGTCATTTCCTGCAAGTCAGGAATGTCAGTGTTCTGCCATGGCCAGCGACGAGCCCGGATCTCAATAGCAAGAACTGGCAAATCTGGTGCAGTCTGAGGAGGAGATGCACAGCAGTACTTAATGCAGCTGGTTGCCACACCAGATACTGACTGACTTTTGATTCTGACCCCCCCCCCCCTCTGTTCAGGGACACATTATTCAATTTCTGTTAGTCACATGTCTGTGGAACTTGTTCAGTTTGTCTTAGTAGTTGAATCTTGTTATGTTCATACAAATATTTACATGTTAATTTTGCTGAAAATAAACCCAGTTGACAGGGGGGGGGGGTAGTTTACATGACAAACACTTTTTTTTTCTCTCTCTCCCACAGACTGAAGTTTTGGTGGAGAGGTCCAATAAGACAGGCACTCTCAGCAGTAAATGTGTTGTGTGCAAATGCCATGTTCATCTGGTCCAACGGCACTTTATCGAGGGGAAGCTTTACCACAGGAGCTGCTTCAAGTAAATGTCCACTTCAAACATAGAAACCAGCTCCACCATTATGGTTAAAACATGTTGACACCTTTTATGTTGCACCTTTCACTAGGTGCAGTGAATGCTCCATCGTCCTCCTGGCTGGGGCCTATAAACCAGGGAAGGAGCCAGGTATCTTCCTCTGTAATGATGACCAGAACACTAAGAATGGCTGCAACGAGCCTCCCTCCTCTGGGGTTGTCATCAAAACCGGATGCCCAAGCACCAAAGTTGAATCCAAAAGTGACACCAGCAGAGTCCAGTCTGTCTCCTGCTCCACCTCTGTGCCTTCGACCCCCATCAAGGTGGTCTTGAAGCCTGTGGAGACCACCACCCCAGCTCCCCAACCCTGGACCAGCTCGGCCCAGAGAACCCAGGCAGCACGGCAGAGGTTCTTCCAGTCATCTACCTCAACCTCCAGCAGCCAGAAGCCCCCAGCCCCCTCAGGACTGCCAAGGGTACCCCTGAGTCCTGAGGAAGAGAAGAACCGAGCCAGGGCTGTCATTACCCAGAAACTAGCTGAAGCGAACTGCAACAACAATAACACCAGATACTTTGTTATCCGACCAGCAGAAAGAAGGTGAGTAAAGGCCTATGTGTTTACCTATAGGCTTTTAGTCTTGTTCAGGTGTGCACAGCCACAGTTCATATCATTTTGTGGATGTCAGCTATTACTAAATGTATATTTCCAAACCTAATGGTGATAGTATTGCTTCCCAGGTTTGGAGATGTGCTAAGCTCAGCTGACCTCCCCAGCTGGAAGCAGGCTAAATGTGGGCCAGGCACAGCAGGACAACTCTTCACCAGCCCCACCAGCAATAAGGAATTGCTTAACACCGTCAACAAAGCCAGCGCCAGACCAACAACTGTATCCTTCAGCACCAAAGGCAAGCTTTTTCATTTCCATTTCATTTTCAGAACTTTTTTTATCACGATCATGTTTTTACAATAGGTCATAGGGGAAACTTCAAAAGCTGGAACGCTTTCGATTACCTTGTTGTTAATGCAAGGGTGTAGCCACGAACAGCATTTCCATACAGTTTAACAAAAGTCTGTTTTGAAGTGCATGAAAATAAGATGATCTGCTAGTGCATTAGCAGTCTTTACTAACAGCCACTTTTTATTTAGTTATCCCATCTTGTTTAGCCCTTTTTTTAAATGTAATTTTTAACATTAAATAGAATTGTAGAATTTGATAATGAGCTTGAATCATCCACTCTCCTTTCAAAATGTATGTCTCTTTGGCAGTAAGTGCAGACCGTGAAGAGGCTCCTGTTAACTGGCGATCAAAGCTCAAGCCTGTTAAAAATGGACCAGGACTGAAGTAAGCCTGGACTGCTCATCTGTTAATCAACCACTTTCTCTTTCTAATCCTGTACATCCACACAAATGGAAGGCAGGTATTGTCACCCGGGTGAGAGATTAAATTATATATCTGATCTGGAGAGCTAACCAGTTGGGCGTCTCATGTATCCACTCCTCCAGCCTCCGGATTCATCCTGCCTCGCCCTGCTCTGTTATGGCTGATTGGCTCAAATTGCAGCCACTCTCCTCCCCCATCCTCACAAGTCCCAAGGAGTGCTATGCCTGAAATGAACCCTAGTGCAACACTAACTAGTTTCCCCAGAGTTCCCTCTGATGACCCCCCCCTCCACTATTTTCTCACCTCCATTATTTCTAAATATTTAAGGTGAGGTTGAATGTTCTGTTTGTACTTTACTGTATGTTCAATCCAAATTGGTTGATTTCAGGGGAAAGTCCAATATTTTCCTGCTCCTTACATGCACCCTCTTTCTCCAGGACCTCTGACTCTGAGGACCATGCGATCATTGTTGAGCAACCCAAACCTGAAGCCATCTCGAAGTCTTTCGCTACTAGTATCATCATCAACATCAGCTCTACCTCTCCTCCGATTCCCCCAGCAGCCTTCAACCCTCCTCCACCTGGCCCGGTGTCTCACAGAGCTCCGTCTCCCAAGCAGCCCCATTGCGGCTCTGGAGGCTTGGGTACCTGCTTTTTATTATCTTATCCTCTATAGTTGGCAGAGTAGTGATTAGTGTTTCATAAATGATTGAGGAAACATTTTCGATGACTTGTGATTTTTTTTAAATTATCGCGCTTCACCTTCTAGGTACTAAAAATGGGAATTATTCTACTCCTCTGTTGTCCACTCCTCCCCTGGTTCCTGTCTGGCACAGGGTTCCAACTCCCAATAAGCCTCACCACAGCTCTGCGGGATCGGGTAAAGACAAGAACTCCGTTCAGTGATTGCATCGCAACAATGTATTTGGAGTCTATATTTTGCAGTTTATTAATCGGTTACACTTTGATTTTTTTACATTTATTTTTAGGCTCAATGGATGTCAATTATTCTCCCCCTATATCTCCTAAACAGCCTCGCCAGGGTTCCACAGGTTAGACTGGGCCTTCACTTTCTATTACCAACCATTGTTTTAATTTGTTTTTGTTATGTCTTAGCCTGTTTATTTTCAGAAGTTAAGTCTTATGTGATGATGGCTCCCTGAGTGTCAGCCATTAAATATGTAATAATCCTATTCTATCTACCTCTTAGGCTCCAAAAATGGGAAGTATTTGTCACCCACAAACACCCCCCAGTCTGAAACGAGGTCCCCCTCAGTAAGTTGTCAGTTATGTCTCATACATAAATAGTGGCATGTTACTAGAGCTTATCAGAGGCAATAACTATCCTATGTGAAAATATGTAATATTCTTATGAAATGCAGGTCATAGTTAAATAATTACACAGGATTAGCAATTGGTGGTGACACAATAGGTTTTTCTTTGTTTTGTTCAATGTAAGTCCCATCACATCCCTATGGACCAGATAGTGAAGGAGCTGCGTGAGATTGGAGACAGCCTGGGTGACTTGGAGAGGAAGGGAGTGGAGATGGAGAAGAGGCTTCGCAGCTGTGAGGAAGGTACTTGCCTTGGGACTTCCCTTGACTCCCAGTGTTTCTCCTTCCTTTGTTGATCTTGACTAATAGCGATTGTTTATTTGCCAAAGCAAGTGGGAGAGAGGTCCTCTGCATACACTTTCTCCCTTTGACATTTAGGTAAGTTATTGGTTTTGGCACTAGTCTGGCTTTTGAAGGACTTAACTGTGTGCAGAATTGCTTGTCGTTTATGTTAAAGAAGACGGACCATGTTTCAACTTTATCTGGTTCTTTTTTCAGGACAGGATTTTGAAGGACACCATGGGAGAATCTCAATTGCGTACTCCTCGCCTCAACCCATTGGATGAGAAAGCCAGAAGCCCCTCCCCTCTGACCTTCTCCTCCAATGGGTTTTGAGAAGGGGAGAGGATGCAAGGAGTATGCAATTGAGATTCTCCCCCTCGATCAATGTTTATTTCCAAGTTAACTTCCAAATAGACCAGCCTTTAGGATTAGATATTTATTAATGTACTTCAATTGAAATGGCCCAGTCCCTCCACTTCTCAGTTTTGAGTTGTGCTCTGATGGTGAGCATGTTATCCCTGTGTTGTGAAGTTCTATTAGTTAATGTTGCTCATCGAATGATTACAAATTTCTAATTGCGTGATTAACTGAATCAAGCAATTATTAACTCATTAACCTGGGGCACCAGGTTTGTTTGTATTGAGTTTCTATTTCCCAAATTAACTCAAAGAATATCAGAATATCGATTTTACAACAGCCGCTAATTAACCAGTTACCTCTACAATCTCGTTCTGAACGTCGTATTGTCCGTGAATCTGCAGGGACCCGGGTCTCGCCAATGAGTTCGTACCACACCAATCTTAGTTAAATATTTATTTACTAAAAAGCTAAAATGATGATAAAAGATGCACCTTATAGGCTATTGATTAGAACGTAGTATAACGGGCCAACACACTATGGCGAGTGTTACCCAAAATGGGGATTTCAAAGAGCGAAAAAGAAAGTACACGAGAGAAATATACATTTGGGTGAATTTGTCAGCAATGCTTATTCTAACCCTAGCCTTGCCCCAAACTGCCGCTCTTATGGGTCAGAATATAATGATGTAATTATGTGGGGAAGTTCTCTGTGGATTCTCCGTGTGGACCATTCAGGCTGCTCGATGACTCACTTCTCCATCGCACCTTTCTGGTCGTCCTCACGATGTCAGTGTCCTTTTGGCTTAGGAGTCTGTTCCTTCACCCTTGCTCTGGATGGGGTCTTCTGAGGACAGACAGCTCTGTAGCTCAGAGCTCACAATGTTGGAATGAAAGTGTAGATACCGCGATTCGATGGGAGATGGAGGCTAGGTGGTTCGACTTGAATTCACCCGCTTAGACACAGCTACTCATCCGTAGCTTGGGTAGAAAAAGATTTCTTTGTCTTCAAACTTGCGTTGGGTTTTGGGTTCGTTGACTTTTTAGACCTTAGCTGCAGCTTGGGTCACGGAGTCTTCCCTGTAAATTCTTTACTCACAGGTTTTATACCCTTGGGTCAGAAGTGTGCGTAACCGCCTTTAGGGCAATTCACTGGGCGTACCCAGTTAAGAGCAAGGTTTTTCTCAAACTAACGTAACATTTCATCTTTACCAAAACATTCCCTTTGATTTGGACATTTTCCACACAATGTACAATGTATAAACATCAAACATGTACTAGGAAAACTCTTCACGTTACAATGTTTTTGTAATAACGCCATTGATTAACCGTTAATAACAAAACAAAAATTACATACATTTTCATATTCCATCTATCGTCATGACCACCATTGTGGTTGACGGAAACCATTGTTCCAAAGTCCCTTTATTTCATGTTTAATGTTCTGAGGCTGGTTCTCCATAGTAACAGGACAAAGGAATTTTTCTGTGGCCTGAGATTTACCAGGGGCATGAGGTCATAAAACCCCCACATCTTCAGACCCCTAGATCTCTCCTCCTCCATTGGGGTTGAGAGATAATATGTAGGGTTCTGGTCTCCTGTAACCTGACCTGATCAGGACAGTCATGACACCTGCTAGCCCACCTAGGATTTTACACAGGAATCCAAACCCACACAGCCTGGAGGGGAGAGGTGTGACTGCCGAACAGGTTCCATTTCCCTCCTCCACGGCCCAATGAGGCGAGCACAGCCCACATGGGGGCACCTTCTCCCTCTCTGATACTATCCATCCCCCTTGAGTGATAGAGAGGTGGTGGTGAATAGCTGACCAGCCCCAGAGACTGGCTGTGGCTGCAGACAGAGCAGGGGCAGTAGGGGGGCCTGATTGCTCTGCTCAAGGTCACCATCTGGGCAAGTTATATTAATATTATTATCCGGTTCACTGCTTTACTCCTTCCCTCACTCCTTACATGCTCCTGGCTGTCCTGCTGATAGGAGGCAGGGGGAGTTAATGGGACTCTTCTCTCTGTCCCAGGCCAGTTTGTACTATTGGTTGTGGCTGGTGTGTTTTGTATACACACAGCCCTTAGGCACTGACAAAGGCTCAATGTGCATGTTGGACTGGAACAATGTGATTAATTTTGTTCATAAGTCTTGCACAAATAAATGTCATTTTTTAAATGTATTGCCAATGAACGTCCTTGACACTGGCCTTTTGCAGAGGGCAAGGGGGACATTTTGATGGACCCTCTGATGGTTGACTGGTTCAACCTGATCCGAAAGAAGCAGACGTACATTAGGAGGGAGTCGGAGCTTGTGTACATGTGAGTACTTGTCACGTTAGATGTTACCCAAATGTATATGCACTATTTTGGATTTACAATGGCTTAAACATCACTTATTGCATTTGTCAGAGCTAAGACTCAAGACCTGGAGGGGCAGCAGCCTGGGGTGGAGGGTGAGCTGCGCAGACTGTTGGAGAAACCAGGTAGGCGGCACAATGCTCACACAGCACCTCAACTGTTCACTTTACATCCCCCTAACAGATCAGCAGCTACCGTGTTGTAGTGTCGTGCTCCTATGTCAAACACAGGTCTTCTTATCCCTGGTATCACAGATCATCTGAAGTCTACAGAGGAGCGTCGGCGAGAGAACGGGCTGATGGAGAGGTTGATGGAGATTGTGAACAGTAGAAACGCCATTGTAGAAGGACTGGAGGAAGACAGGCTCAGGTAGGGAAATGGTGCAACTTTATTGTTTGTACAATTTGTGAGTTGTGACCCATTTTTCTTTTTTAAATGTGAGTAGCATTTCAATATCTGCAATGGTCTCAAGCAGTGACTGGAATGCCACTGAGGTCAAGCTGGATGTCTAACTTGAAAAACCTAAACATGTTCTCCATTTTTAGGGAAGACAAAGAGGATCAGCAGTTGAATGAAATGATGCAGACTCTTGGTGAGTATTTAAAGTGGTTGATTTAAAATGCCCCTGTCTTTAAACCCTGGGATGTTCCTTGCTTAATGTCATTTCCTCTCTTTGTTCTGGTGGACAGGACTTAAACAATCCAAAATCAAGAGGAAGTCTTCCTTCAAAATGCTGTTCAGACAAAAAAGTAGTAAAAAGGTCACTGTGAGGGATCCAGGGACTGCGTTTTGATCTGCTCTTGGGGGGGGGTCTAAGACTAACTTTTTTCAGCTACATATCACATCAAGTTGGTGTTTCGTCGCGAAGGTTTGTTTAGAAATGTTTTTTTTTTGTTTGAGGAGACTCCAGGCTTTCACTCTTCATTTAGTGTTGTTCTTGAGATGGGTCTCATGACACTTGACTAATCATAATGTTCTGTTCCTTTTTGAGTTAGTGTATATCTAAGGGATCACAATTTAGCTCATGGTTTGCTTAACTTTGTTAGTTTTTTTCCCACACGTCTAGGTTGGGATTGTTGTGAAGAGGTGTTCAAGAGTCACTGTTAGAATGAGTCCAATGCAAAATAATGTAACTGGTATTGTTGCACCGGATAATGGTGAAGGAGAATCCATATCACTGTTAAATTGTTAGTATCAAAAGAGGAGCTTGCCTTTGAGTGACGTTTTTAGCTCCAGTATTTCCAATTTAATACCAATGTCTTTTATGCTTCCAAAAAGTATGTTATTACAAACATCGAGTAACATTTTGAGTGGAATCCATCTGTAGACCAGTGAAGTGGTAAGCAGCGTTGTACGCTACCTCAGTTGAAAGGCTGTATTTCTTCTTGTCGAGCTGTAGGTGGCACCATGGTTTTACCTTACACGAACCGGGCAGGAACCTGAATCCAATTCACCACAGTACAGACAGCTAATTTTATACATGATGCAAAAAGTTCCAACTCTGCTGATGCAATAACATTGTGAAAGCTGACGTAGAACAGTAGCTCATAAACGAATGGTTGTATTGAGCTTTTAATCTTAAACCTGGTTTAATTAAACCTATATTATTATATAATTATCTACTGAAGCATTGTTTATGCCTGGTCCATTATTGCAATGTTTTAAGTTAACATTGTTGGCTTTTGGAGTCATCTGTGAAAATGCTGTTTGAGGTATGCACAGGTCCCAATGTCTCGTGACTTTTTAAAATTTGGAAGAATGTTAAATGAATGTGTGCATAATGTGTATTTATATTTTTAATTGAGTTTGCTGTCCAATAAATAATTTGAAGATCCTTGGTTTTGAAAGCACTCATATCTAACTTTTTAATGTCTTGTAGAATATAACTAGGCCTTTTTCAGAAAACTTTAAGCAATTCTCGGCCATGATATTTTATAGTTTCAATTAACGTGTTCCTTGATAAACTGTTGGGGATGTTTTTTCAATATGATTTGATTTCTTCACATGTGAGACTGTTCAGTTCCTAATAAAAAATCTAAACTGATCCTCGAGCTCTCTCTCATAGAAGCACAAAGTTACAGCCTGATTTTTACCGCACAGACACCACAGTCCTCCTCCAACATGTTTTGGTTCTGGACCAGCTATGCCGGGACCCTACTTAAGTATCAAAGCGCAGAAGTGATCATTTGGAGCGATGTACTTTTCTGCATTTAATATGGTTTTAGGGAAGGCATTAAGATTTGTTCACGTCAATATATTTGCAGCTACTTATAGATGACATATCCCCAATTTGAAGATGCATGAAATTGTGTTCACAAACTTGGAACGGCATCTTTCTAGCTGAGAGGAACTGGGGATGGTATTGGTGCAGTACACCATGTGTGATGTAGGTGACAGTCAAGACAGAATACGTGTGATCGAGTTAATTAAAGCTTTGCGCCCCATCTACTGCAAATGCTTGCGCTTCTGCAATTAAGAATCAAAGGCGAGGGCTTAGTGTCAGGGGGGTGTCTAATACATGGTTTTAACAGGAATGGGACCTGATTTGCCAGGCTCCTAGCGACAAGCATTAACAGCGGCCTCAAATTAGAGGGCCATTAATATTCATAAGTAAAACAATTCGTCCTGTGAATGTGCTGAAACGAAATCCTCTGAGGTGAGCTTTTGTGTCCACACTGTCCATCAAAATACGCCTTTACTGATGGAGTGATTCATCTTTATGAAAGGGTGGCAATGTGTTGTACTGGCTCTGACAAAATACGTTGTACTGACTTAGTCAGGGTTTTCCATTCGATTCATTTAAATTATTTGTTACAAGGACTTTACCGTACTCTACATTGTATCGCATCCTTATGCATGTTTTACAATTAAATCCACTACCCATCTATAGTGTAATTTATATTTGATAGTTTGTCATAATTGGTATTGTAACAAGGCACCAGTAAGCATTTGAGGGCCTATGGGTTAAAAACCCCTGTATAAAGTGTGTGTGTGTTGTGCGCGCGCGCGTTGTACTCATTCAGAGTGCCAGTCTATGCCACTAGCCTGTAATTATGATCCTCGAGGTAATTTTATCAGGCTCATTAGCTCTGATGAGTAAACGAGAAGCGTGCCTCTAATTTATTGGCCATCCAGGCTGGAGACTTAATTCTCATCAGAGATCATAATATTTGTACAGAGAGACCGGCATGTTCTATGAGTTGCTAGGCTGTAAGAGCAACACTAAGTGAACGGGAAAGACTTTGACTTATCATACTGTAGTTGCAACACTTTTAGTGGACTGACACTATAACCAATTGAGCATGTGCTAAAAGTTGTCATGAGATGTGCTAAAACCACGGTCTAACCCACATTAATTTAATCTTAAAGCATTATTTCAAATGAAAGTTGTGTGTCTAGTCATTTGATTGTAAATGCATGTGTATAATTAGATTCTCAATATGGCAAACCAAATCGCATTGTTTTGTTCACAGCTTTACTTCAATGTAGGATACTTTTTTTGTGACGATACTTCTTGTGTCAATGTTTTGAGAGAGCCGAGGTAAATATGCTCACAATTTCGGTGTGTAGAAATTTGCATTGAGGAGAAATGATGTATGCCGGCTAGTGAAAATTAAATATATAAAGTACATGACTGGTAGACTTGACAAGTGCAGCTTTCATCCATCTCAAATGAATAATTTTCACTTCCCTTAAACATCCCTAATCCAACCATGTTATCAGTGGGCATGCAGGACTCTGCCTGACTTTCTGCTCAACGCCACAGCAACTTTTAACTTAACAGAGATTCTGCAATGCAGTTGCTTTTACCACAGGGTCTTATAAAACTCTCGCACTTATCCTTTTCCTGCTGGTTTTGTGGAGCAGTAAAATTCCCCTCGGAACACAATGTACATAACGTAAGTCTTAATAGATGCCAGAACGTCTCACTCTCCTCAGACTATGTGCTGGCTCGGTGGATGACAGACTTCACTGTATTTTTACCTGTGACTCACATTTGGCTGAGAACCCAGAGAGGATGGTCTCCAAAGAAACCTAGGAACAGAATTTGGCCTTTGGTCCTTTTCGATATCAGAAAGTGTGCTAAACATAAGTGAGATGCCGCTGTGGACATATTTAGCATTTCAGATGTTCAGTAAAGGGATGTATTAAGTGATTTTTTTAATGTTGAATTCCAGTCTGCTGTGCAAGAACAGTTTGGTTGGTATAATGTTTTCGTGATATCCCCATATGAGGACAGTGACGTCTTCGCCACAATATTTAATTTCTTTGAATTATGCCGGTGTATTCCAGTATCTAAAAACTGTGATATACAATTCAATGAGTCATTGCTGTTTACACTGCATAAGTCCTGTTTGATACCCTCTAATATGAAGGGTTACTGTGCCGTCTACCTTTTTTTCAATATCCACTTTCACAGAACCCCTCAGTTTGCGATAAGAATATTAACCTCGTCAATTTCAGGTAACTTTCAACTCTTTAACATCTTGTCTTAAAGACCTACATGTTAGCAGGAGTCTCAGCCCTGGCATTTAGTGACATTTTAAGCCTTTTAACAGAATCCAGACAGGGATTTGCCATTTCCGCCAAAGGAAAATCATTTTCTACCCTTTATTTTTCAGAAATTGTGGGCAGGGCGATTAAGTAAAACAAATGTGTAGTAGAAATAGAAGTCTTGTAAATTATTATAGTAAATATTTGTATTATCTTGCTACAGTAATTATTGCAGTCAGGCAATTACTTAATTTGGTAAAAGCTATTTTCCACTGCCTTTTCCATCAACCATTCCTTTCATGTCCTTGCCTCTACGGTCAGAGGTCAATGCAACTTCGACAGTGTTTCTGTGTAACTGAGCACTCTTTACAGTATGGTACAATATGTTCCTTTCAGACTCCTGGATGTGTTCTGGACAGTGCTCCAATTGTGGACAGTGCAATGCGGGAAGTTCACCTTGCTTTCAAACAAAAAACACACTTCTCACTCAATACTGTTTAAAACATAACGGATATATAGTTGTTAGTTTCTCAGACAGCCTATGAGTGACACAGTTTAGAACACACGCTCCTGAGTTTCACATACGTCTGTGGAGTGTCTCTGCTTGGGTGTGTGAAGGCTGCTGTGTAGTGGAGAGACTGGGCTCTGTTCTCTCTCTCTCTCTGTGGGCAGACTGCTTTGATGCAATGCCTGTCTTATCTCTCGCTTGGCAAGGTTAATGAAGTGGTGGCGTTTTCGGAAGGAAGTCGGATTGGGATGAGTAGCAAAGACCAGAGGAAGCTCCGAGATGAAACATATGACTCTGAGCGGCTATAAGTGGCAATTTTGGTGAATTACTTAGACAATAAGAGGGAGGTTGTCATCCTCTTAAACACAACGGAAGTGGGTATCAGCGAATGGTCGATTTGGATCTCTTTAAGCCCAGTTCATGAGAAATTACATTAGCATTTAGGCTCTGGTTGTAATATGATCTGTCACATCTCCCATATAAGCCCATGTTGGTGTTGCCATGTGTCGTTTTAGTAAAGGTAGTTGTATTCAACTTGCACAGTAGTTCTAAGCACATGTAACAGAGTTGCTTTGAGACATTAGGTTTGACTGCCCCCCTGAAAAGAAACCTTTGCTACATATTAAGACAGGCTTTGGACCCTTTTCCATATGACATTGTCTCGGCTTAGGTACATTTGAAACCTCATTATGGTTTGTCAGGTGCACCAGGTCCCACTTAACTAAAGGGATGGCTCATTTTATTTACGAAACCTCACTTGCAGCCTGGCTCTTGGGCGCAGCTTAAACAAAGGCCAACAGTGGCACCCTAATATGACTATAATAACAGGTGATGTACTGCTAATGCTTTGTAGCCCTCAGCTTTTTGGTTTTTAATATTCCAATTTCCTTTTGCATCTATAACAGCTAATAGGTAAACAGGAATGAATCAGAGAAATGAAGCAGGTCTACATGCCAATGAATTAGCATATAGATGAGTTCATCTTATACGAATAGTGCTCTTTACCCAAACCTTCCTGCACTGTGCAAGAGATCATACAGTATATGTAAAGTATGCGAGGAGAAAATGTAAATTAATCCATTTCAACCTAATAAGAAAATTATTTTTATGTTTAACCCTCATGCGCCATTGTCCAGAATTATTGCGAGTGCAGTGAAATCATTCCCAGATTCAACTTTAATTGTTTCAACAGGGACACACTGACACTGACGCATAGCGGATGTAAAGTAGCTGCGCATATCAAGTAGTCTGAGCATTCTAATCATGAATATGTGATGGACTGGAAATGTTTTACATGATCACATGTTATTTTCCAGAACTTTTATGAAAGGAGCATTTATTGACCATTACGTTTTGTATTTCACTCTCATAATTGTAAACCCCATAAATAAACTCAGTCGTCATGAATCACAGCTATGTGTTACGTAGCTCTTGTTAATATGCTGAAAGAAGCTTATCGAATTGGGTCAGCTAATTAAGCAATTAGCTTATTGCAGATCTGTGGTGACAGTGTACTAATCTTTGATATTGTGAGCACAGATATGCCCAAAACTGAGAGGAAGACATGGCTCTCTCTCTGTCGGTCTTGGCTCTCTTCTCCTTTCCTCTCACTCACAGGATAATGTTTGAAGTCAGTCTTCTTCTGAAAGTAGATATTGAGGATGTCTGTGTTCACTAATACTCCCATTTCTCATGCAAATCCCTGGAATTGAATAGGTTGTTTATTGTCTGGTTGTTTAATATGTCGAGACATTTATGCACTGTTGTCGAAGTGTTTGCTCTCTGCGTTTGTAGCTGTGTTAACATACATGAAATCCCCGAGAGATTAGACTTTGATTGGGTAAAAGCCATGATGAACATCTGTGACTTCAGTTGAGCCTCTTCACATGGCTTTTTACCAGCCGTCTGATGCTTGTACACTTTAGCATGACTTTGGAGCATTAAACTCAAACTATGTTGTATGGTTCATTTAAATGCCTTTATTAGTATGGCATGTTCAATAGAAACCAAGTTTTTTTTTTTTTTTTTTTTTTTTTTTTTTTTTTACCGACGCGTTTCGGCAGCATGGCCTTCCTCAGGGAGTACAAAGAAAGGAATACAATGTCCTCTTTTGAACAGCTTTTCAATTGGACCTAATTGGAAGAGGGAGTGGTTACACAATCGATTGGACACACCTAGTAAGCAATACTATACACATTAAAATGTTATCATAAAAATACAACTCCAAGCTAGAAGTATCAGAAGACTAAAAGGTAGTTCTAACCTTAAATATGACTGGGAGAAGTGTCAAGAATAAGAAAGCAATATATTCCATAGTACACTAGAACACAGCAAAACATGAACAACAGTCTAACCATAGCGGAGGGCAAATTAAGCAAAACGTCCACTGGATGACAGCCGATGGACCCATCATAACCCTACAGGAAGGGTGAAAAATCCATATCTTCATTTAAACCAGGGTAAGACGGTCCCCTTTTCTAATAGAGGCCGGAATATGATCAATACCCATAGCTTGTAGGGAGGCAGGGTTGCCATGGTGTTAGGGACTTGTAGTGCCTTGCCATGGGGTAGTCTTCATTGCCTACCCGTATGGCATACTTGTGTTCCGCTAAGTGGTCTTAGAAAAGGGGACCGTCTTAAACAGTTTTGGGATTTACAAACTACAGGCCACTAAATACCCTGGTTTAAATGAAGATATGGATTTACAAACTACAGGCCACTAAATACCCTGGTTTAAATGAAGATATGGATTTACAGACTACAGGCCACTAAATACCCTGGTTTAAAGGATTTACAAACTACAGGCCACTAAATACCCTGGTTTAAATGAAGATATGGATTTACAGACTACAGGCCACTAAATACCCTGGTTTAAATGAAGATATGGATTTACAGACTACAGGCCACTAAATACCCTGGTTTAAATGAAGATATGGATTTACAAACTACAGGCCACTAAATACCCTGGTTTAAATGAAGATATGGATTTACAAACTACAGGCCACTAAATACCCTGGTTTAAATGAAGATATGGATTTACAGACTACAGGCCACTAAATACCCTGGTTTACAAACTACAGGAAGATACCCTGGTTTGGATTTACAAACTACAGGCCACTAAATACCCTGGTTTAAAAGAAGATATGAATTTCTCACCCTTCCTGTAGGGTTGTGATGGGTCCATTGGCTGTCATCCAGTGTGGACACTTAATTTGCCCTCCGCTATGGTTAGACTGTTGTTCATGTTTTGCTGTGTACTATGGAATATATTGCTTTCTTATTCTTGACACTTCTCCCAGTCATATTTAAGGTTAGAACTACCTTTTAGCCTTCTGATACTTCTAGCTTGGAGTTGTATTTTTATGATAACTTAGCTACAGTATTTCACCCTTTAATGTGTATAGTATTGCTTACTAGGTGTGTCCAGTCAATTGTGTAACCGCTCCCTCTTCTAATTAGGGCTAATTGAAAAGCTGTTCAAAGAGGACATTGTAGTCCTTTCTTTGTACTCCCTGACGAAGGCCATGCTGCCGAAACGCGTCGGTTTAAAAAAAAAAAAAAGTTTCTATTGAACATGCCATACTAATAAAGGCATTTAAATTAATTATATGAAGAGTGTCTTGGTCCTCCTTTCTTTTTGATGACCAATTTACCCCTTTTACCAAAGAGCACCTATCTACCAAAATGTACTATTGTGTACCTTAGTAGCGCATCCCTTCCTCCTCTTTCTACTATGTTGTATGGTTATTGTACGCTTTCATTTATCTAACATGTTGAGGATATGCATGAAAGAATCTGCTTTGGGCCCATTAGAAAAAGCTGTTGACTCTCCCTCACACTACAACACTGCATTATGCGCTGTAAGGTTGAGTGCAGTGCAGTCTTAGCCCGGGCTATACTTAACCTAGGGCAGTAATTAGCCGGGGGCTAACATGTTTCATGTCAGCTCTTATTAAAGGAACTTGCGACAGCAGTTCCACTTTAAATAATGTACAACTTAATTCTGACTTAGTTATTTGGAACACTGCTCCTCTTACACTGGTTTAAGCTAGAAACTCCATTCAAACTTTAAAACATGCAGACGGGTCTGGAATAGGTTTCTCGTAAAATAAGATTTGTGTCCTCCTAAAAATACTACATCCACTTTAATTGGACTACTTCAACATTCTAAAGCTCCCATTGTTAACTCCCATGACCTCCAACCTTTGTTAACAGTAAATAAATGTCACTTTTGACACATCAGCTTTGACCACTTTCCCAACAACTCAGTCAAAAACATAATTTACTTCTCTGCAAGTCAAATCTGAAATCAGAACCGCTATCTTCTACCTATCAAATTATACAGCTGATTTAGTAACCAAATCAACTACATTTTCTCTAAACTTAGACAAACTTAGAGGGTATGACATCTTGGTCTGTTTCCATGCTATTAAAATGTGAAATCAGAACAGAAATAACCAATCATCTACCAATCAAGAGGTACAGCTGTTTTAATAACTGCATCAGCTACTTTCATTAAGCTAACTTCCCACTGTTAAATTAACTACAATGGGCCTTTCATTTTTTAAAATAATTATAGCACTGGGGGAACACATTCCAAGACAGATTATGCCCCACAGCTCACTCCAACCCACTAAATTAACCCACTCTAACAACCTAACACATGAAGGCGGTGTCAGAGGATGGCCTAAAAATTGCCAGAGACTCCAGCCACCCCAGTCATGGACTTTTCTCTCTGCCACCCTCCGGCAGGCGATACCCTAGCATCGGGTCCCAAACCAACACTCCCCGAGACAGCTTCTATCCCAAGCAATAAGACTCTTGAAATGCTGACAATGACTGCCCACCCTCATCCACAGACTATCTGCACTGACTCTATGCACACACTCTGGTCTCTATCCCACACATCACATCACACTCGCCTACACTGACACTCTTGCGAGCACACTTTCACCATGCACACACACTCACATCACCATTCACACACCCATCAACCACTAACACTGCTGCTATGTTAATGACTGAGCTTCTGCAACCCTATTATATTTGTTGCTGTTTATTATTATTCTGGGGTCCCCCCCCCTCCAAGGAAAATAACATGCCAATTCCTGTGAGATGGTAAGGCCTAGGACAGCCCAACTTGACATGATGGTAAAGGCCCATGGGCCACACCCTCTCATGCCATGCCAATTGGCAAAATGGTGGCACTATAACAAGCGATTGAAAATGCTAACTTTTAAAGGCCACACCACTCACCCAGTCCTGAAATTTGGTATGCTTGTCCCTCTCCTCACAAGAAACAAATTTGCCTCAAGGACCCATAAATTCTGCCCTGATGGATTTTCCGGCATTTAGGATTTTATTGAAAAACGACGCTACTCTTCTGGCAGGGAATGACCGATCTGCACTAAACTTGATATCTGGCCTCTATGGACCGAGGTATGTCAAACAGTATGGCCGCTACTGACCAATAAACATTATTTTGGGCGTGGTCTGGCACATAAGTCAATTCTGTGATATTTGTATTTTAACACATCTTGGTACACGCGTTGCAAGCACTGTCAAGACTCAACATATGCAAGTACCTTCATATCGACTACACAGTGACGCTCTTGATCTGCTTGACTCAGTTATGAAATTTGGCGCACATGCTCAAGGATATGAGTCTAGCTAACCTGTACAGTATGGTTGACTTTGGCCACATTGTGGTGCTGTTGAACAGGAAAAGCCATTCATGCAAGCCATCGGCTCATAGCGGCCATATTGTTTTAGCTAGAGTCTTAGAATATATTTGAGGATGTGCATTCATAGATGCTGCATACCAAATTAGGTGCCGATCGGTCCAGCGGTTCTGGAGAAGAAGTTTAAAGTAGTCAACATCATTACAAATCGTCAAATACTGTACATAAAGCATATTATATTGCATGAGCGGTTTGATTTTGAGATTGATTTGGCAAGCATGGTAAACATTACAAAAGTAGCTCATCCTAGGGCAATGTGCCCAATGGTGGCACAGTGGGCACACAGCTGAACCCCAGCAATGATGCTTCCTGATGGGCAGCCCCCAGGTGGTGAGGGTAGGCAAATACACATCCGCCATGCTGACCCTCAACACGGGGCCCATCAGGGTGCTTGCTTAACTCCCCCTGTACTACCTGCGCACGACTCCAACATTTTCATAAAGTTTGCTGACCACACAACGGTGTTAGGCCTGATCACAGAGGATGATGAGACTGCCTAGAGGGAGGAAATCCGAGACCTGGCAGTGTGGTGCCAGGGCAACAACCTCTCCCTCAACATCAGCAAGACAAAGGAGCTGATTGTGAACTACAGGAACCGGAGGGCTGAGCACACCCCCATCCACATCGATGGGGCTGTAGTGGAGCGTGTTGAGAGCTTCAAGTTCCACGGTGTCCACATCATTAAGGAACTATCATGGTCCACACACACCAACACAGTCGTGAAGAGGGCACGACAACTCCTCTTCCCTTTCAGGAGGCTGAAAAGATTCGGCATATTCCCTCAGATCATCGAAGTTCTACAGTTGCACCATTGAGAGCATCTGGCTGCATCACCGTTTGGTATGGCAACTGCTTGGCATCCGACCGCAAGGCGCTACAGAGGGTGTACGCACGGCCCAGTACATTTCTGAGGCCGAGCTCCCTGTCATCCATGACCTCTATACCAGTCAGTGTCAGATGAAGGCCATAAAAATGGTCAAAGACTTCAGCCACCCAAGTCATAGACTGTTCTCTCTGATACCTCATGGCAAGTCTGGAACCAACAGGACCCTGAACAGCTTCTAGCTCCAAGCTGTAAAAATGAAAAATAGTTAGTCAGGGCAGGTTTTGGTTAACTATTTAACTATCTGCATTCGCCCTCTTGACTCATCACATACGCTGTTACTGTTTGTCTGTCCTGTTGACATATAGGTATCCCTATCTATATGTACATACTGCATCTACCTCAATTACATCGCTCCCCTGCACATCGACGCGGTACTACCCCATGTATATAGCCAAGCTATCATTGCTCATTGTGTATTTATTCCTCGTGTTATCTTTTTCTATAATTATTCTATATTTTTTTTATTATATTCTTTATTGTTGGGAAAGAACTTGCAAGTATTCATTTCACTGTGTTATTTTACACCTGCTGTATCCTGTGCATGTGACAAACTTTGAAACTAGAAACTCACTAAACACGACAATAGCTACCCTACTTGGCATAGCTAAACCTACCAATCTACATCTAATGCTATTAGTCCACTTTCACACAGTCAATGTACTACTACTACAACTACCAAAAAGGTTATTATCAATTTTATGTTTTTATGATAGAACTGAAAACTATTAGTTTAAATAATTGTATTTGAAATATTCAGTTTAGCTTCAGCTTGATTTCAGATCATATTTAGTTTTAGTGTTATGGACATAAAGTAGCCTATGTGTGGAAGGTTAGGAGCCATTTATGTGTTGTGTAGTTTTAGTATTTTTTTAGGGGATGTCACTTCTTGCCACTGTGGGGCACTAATCTATAAGGAGATGGGTCAGTTCATACAGTGTGTTTATGTTAGTTTTGGTCACGTTTTAAAGGTAGACTCAGCAAGATGACTTAGAAGCACCAAGTTAACAGTAGCAGTGGGTACATTTCCTCAACAACTCAGGAGCGTTGAAGCGCGAGGCTAAACTTCTCTACTGTTTTGGTCCTGTAGCTACCACTTTGTACTCTGTGTGCCTGTGTGAGAGCAAAGTCTTGCATCGCTCTCATCTCAATGGGCACGTTCCTCTGCTCAAACATTGCAGACACCGCCCAGATCAGATCACCTGGATAGGTATTTTATCTGTCAGCTAACCACATCATGGTCGCATTCCCTGCTCAGACGTTGCATGGCACAACCAATGGTTTTATGTCACGTCCTCGACTATGCAGTCAGGCATACTACTGCTATACCCTATGTGGTTAGCTGATACGTATAGTACCTATCTACTCAAGTGTTTCCTTTTATTTAGGCAGTTACCTGTATGTTTATGCTGACATTCAAGGTGCTGTAATTCACTCCAGATTTCATTGGTAAGGCCTTTTGTGCCCATCAGTTTGCATTATTAAAGACTCATGTAAAACATGCAATCATGGACTTGACTTGTATGGGACGTGGCTCTGAACTCTGTTTCAGAATGCTTGTGGGTCATCTTTATTGACAGCGCGCAAGTAACAGTCTGCTGACAAATGAACATCTGCATCGCATTTCTTCACATCACATGTTGGGAACGTCAAATGTTGGGAATGTGAGTGTTGAGAAAATGCCAAAAGATTTCTATGGGAAGTTTCCTTTTTGAGTGTCTATACATCTCAGTGAAGCCCCGTTATCAAATATACTTATCTAGATATCTATTAGGTGAGATTATTAGTTTACACAACACAAAAAAAGGCTTGATGCTCCACGTTTACTATATTACCCGACGCTAACGTGTCTTCTGTGCGTTGTTCATGTAAGCTGGAGCCCATATTTGGCTCAGGGGCCTGGTCTCCGACCCGGAGATGGTGACCAGCGTCGAGTGGTGGTGGCAGAGTAAAGCCACTGGCTCCTGAAGGAAAGCGATACATAATGTAGGTCATTGCTCTTAGGTGACATTGCTCACTCGCTGCGCCATCATCTCCTACTTGACTATGAAAACGCCTTTGTCACACAAGCATGGCGATGCCTAAAGTATGATCGACTTGCTCCTAAATGCAGAACCGAGTGAAATGTGACTGACTTCTCCACCACTCGAAAGCATTGATTTGACATGGCCAAGCACCCCAGGCTCTGGTGGATACAGCACACTTAAACACATGACTTAAAAGACTTCTGGCTTGGGTGGAAAACGGGCTATATAGGAGTCAGAGGTGTGGTTGTTACAAGCATGATAATAGGCCTGGAGCTTTTCCTGTCGTCTTTTAATGCATTCTTTGTTTTGTTTTTTATTAAAAAAGAAGAATCCCAGTCTGTCTGGCAGCGCATTGACGACATTTGAAAACAAATGTGATCCAGATTTTAACCATTTAAATGTAATATTTATTGTTTATTGTGAGGGAGATAGCTACAATCATTCGATATCCATGCTTTTCTTCCATGTTCGGCTGAATGGTCCAAATTGCTGAAATATAGAAATTATACTTTGCAATTTATGAAGGGAATCAGGATATCATTTCTGGAAATTGACTTCCTGAAAGTATGCCAGATTATTTCCTGCAGGGGACCATTGGTACTTGTGGGACGGTGCTCTACAAGTCTCAAATAATGTCACTAGAGGAATATTGAAAAAGATTACTACTTTGCTACACTTAACCCCTACACGAAGCTAGTGCACAGATGGTCACGGGACTTCCCAAAATAGCCTACATGTTGAAGTTGGTCTATTTAATAATCCATTTGCCAAGTAAGATGTGTGGAGGTGCTCAGGTCTATTAAAGGTTAATAAGCCTCAGCTGCAGTGTGGTTATCCTGGGTAAATGTCACTTAGATGCGGGCCACCATGGGTCAAGATCTCCCCCCAGATCTAAATGTAATCACATGGCCGTCGTCTGGCCCCAGCCTCACCCTCATTAGTGCTTGGCTTGTGCTGGAGTGTGATCTGCTTCCGCCCTGGCACTCCCCTTTACCCCTGCCTCTCCCCTGCCCCAGGCACGTGACCAGCCAGCAACTAAATAACTGGAAATTCATTCTCAAAGCTGCCCAGAAATGAGGCCTTGGTTGAACTAAGGTTTTTTACTGTAACTGTAGGGGGTTGTACCAGGGGGAACCACAGTGAGCTGACTGCTATCATGTGATCTGATCTGCTGCGCAGGCTGTGAGCTGTCACCTGACAGAGTGCTGTGCCACCTGCCAGGCCCGTCCCCCAAATAATGGCAGACTGACCAGTGATCCACACAGTCGTCTCATCTTAATTATCTCCTCTGTGTTTAATTAACTAACCGCTTCTAGCAGCCAACAATGCTGCTTTAGATTAGTCCAAATCATAAGCAACTCAAGCAGACTGTGTCATTGTCAGACTACTTAATCTCATATCGTGGGTTGGCTCCTCTGACATTTAAGTAGAGTGAATGGATTGTTGGCCCAATAGAATTATTGTTTAGTAGTCTAAGGCAATTAAAATGTATGACCTATATCATAATCACTCCAGGCTGTGCATTTGCATGTGATTCCAGTTTTTGCATGGCCATATTGTTTGTGAGAACACTTAAGGGAGAATGTTTGACACTTGCATTATGTCTGTGTGTTTCCACTTCTTCTACTCTGCTGAAGAGATGCTATGGTGCACAGGGTCCATATGGACCCAGAATACAGAACTATTTCATTCTGAATATTAATATGAATTATACACAAAATGAGTAATAATTTTCCTGCCCTACAGAAATGATTAACATAATTCTGATAAATAACCAGATGGCAGAATGTGTGAATTGAGTTAGATTTATCTTAATTAATATCTTGAACCTACTTGGAGAAAGGTAAATGGCTCCACCGGGGCCAGGGATGTGTCTGTTTGTGTGTGTGTGTGTGTGTGTGTGTGTGTGTGTGTGTGTGTGTATCTTTCTCCTGGCCTGCCATGTAGTGGCAGCCCGAGGATATTAAGCTGCTCTCCAGGTATGCATCAAACCTAGGCAGCCTGCTGATAACACACAGACAGGCACACAGAAGCACTCACACTAACATTCATACGCTCAAGCACACTTTTCCCATATCCAATCCAACATAGAGTTTGTACTGCTGCATATGCAGCAGGATCACATGTGTATTTGTAGTAGGTATGCATGGTGTTTATAACAGATGACAATCAATTGACTGAGTTTCTTTCTTTTTCACATTTTACCTCAAACTGAGGAGATCTATTTGTGGCCATGACAACTTTCTCCTTCATTTTACAGTGAACACATCTCAGCTCTAATTTCCCAGCTTTATTGCTAATTAAAAATAAAGTATGCATTTATTTTACGCTGTCACAAATGAAGCCAATTAAAATGTTAATCATGACAAGTAGAAAGGGGACAAAGGAATTCAAATAAATTGATGTATTGACGTTTCTTTAATTAATTCATCCGGGGTCCTACTGTGTTGCATAATTATGCTTAAGTGTTTAATTACATATTTTGATGGGATCCTCAATTACTCTGACTTAATAAAATATCATTAGCCTGTCTCCCAGGTTCTAAGCTGTAGAGACATTTATTAGCCTATCTATTTAAATAAAATATTAGATTACCGACTGGCTAGGATATTTGGCAGGTATCCAGGCCTCAATCTACAGTAAATCTCAACCTGGAAGCCCCTCCTCACATCAAAGTTTGACATAGCAGCTAACAAACAATGTGAAATTTACATATTAATTAGTGTCAGGGAATCAGAAGCAGTGATGAATTCAAATGACTACTGGCCCTCTCTCCGGTGTCTCCCCAGCCCGTCCCTACCAGTCTGCAGTCACACTGCCGCCATGCGGAGAATAGAGTCCTCATAACAATGGAAAATGCCAAGACCCAAAGGGCACCTAGACTGCCATCACAGACTGGATCTCTTTTATTACCCGGTGAGTGCAAATATTCTCTACCCTTTCACCATCTTGTATCTGTACAAAGCGCTTTGCAGTGTTCTGACGCCTACAATATGCAAAAGACCGAAACTAGTCTGCACAGATAGTCTGACCAAAATTAATTTAATTTGCCAATTTTGACTTATACCGGAAAACCATGAGTGAGCCACCATACTGTAGCCATTACACAATGCAATTATTAGCATGTGAGAAATCACTAAAGGTTATCATTCCTCTGAAGCTGAAGTGTCAGTCTCACAGCAGCGTTTCACACAGTGTGAGTCCATATACGCACACACTCACAATGTGTTTAAGCGCTGTCTTCTTCAGGCCGTTCGTTACCACGTCTCCGTGTATATGAACATGTTTCACATCTTCCACCACAGGAACGAGAATCCTTGGCAATGGCTCGGAGGCGTACGCCTATAATTAGAAGGCAGCTCAATTGGGTAGCAGGTAATTTACCTTTAGGGGGAGACGACTAATTATTGTCTTTGAAAACCTAATTTAGCGTCAAACACTTCAGGTGTCTTTTCCCCTCTCTTTAGCAAAGGGAAAGGTATCCTGGAGCAGTCTTGGGTTTGGGGAGGAGGATCCCATCCCCGTGTGTCCTGTCTCTGGTGTTATAATGTTTACATGGGTGATTTCTAAAGAGAAACTAAGAGCCCGTGTCGCTGTGCAGAAACAGTGCAAAACAGAACAAAGCGTTTTTGTTGTCCTCCTTTTGTTGTCTCTGCAGGTTCTAGTGGAGGAAGGTGTCACTCTCTGCAGGTGTATGGGGTTCCTTCTAGAGTGGAAGGCACCACTCTTAGGCCCTCTGTTAAATGTTCCTAGCAGGTGAACCTGTTCCTGGCAGATGGTGTTTGTGTGACTGACGCCCGTTCCCAGCAGAGGCAGGCCCAGGAAACGATCACAGAGCACAGTCTCTGCAGAGAAGCCCCATCCAACCTGATGGCATATGCTCTGCTGTGGCCTACACCTGCTGAAGGATGGCGTTTACACCACCATCCCTGGGCTCCACCGCCAAGTGGGGTGTTAATCACAGCTCACTGCTCACTCTGCTCACACACACTTTTTAAAACCAGTAAATAACTGAATACACAACTACAGGGGCTCCGTCACTATGGACATAATGTTATCATTAGAACTGTAAGGCATTGGAACCTCTTTTGTTAAGCTATGTCTATCGTAGCACAGTGTAGACTAATGTGTGTAGTTTGAAACGGCAGAACATTAAAACTAATTGCACTCGATTATAATGTGTCCTTTCCCAGACATGATGTATCTATTGGATAGAGCAAACGTGACCAACTCATCACAAATGGACAGTTGAGAGTACATGCCTGTGTTCTATTTAAATCTATGACCTATACAACCTCTTAGCAAACAAAAACATGAAAATTATATCAGGTTACTCCAAGCTCAACAGGCAAGCGGAGCCATATTCAAGCAATTTTATGGCTCATCCATACCAACTATCACAGGTGTATGAAATGATTCACTGGCTGATGCTACTCATCACTAGAGCTATAGAAAATATCACTTTATGAGAGTGTTTTCCCAGGCCTTTTGACTAACCAGTGCTAACTGGAGTAGAGCAGTGTCCAGTGTCGTTGTTGGACTAGATTGGAGGTCAGTAACAGGTCCACTGTTGAAATATGTAGGCAGTTAATAGCCTGGAACTGCCCCGTCCAACTGGAAACCAGTGAGCTGCTTACACTAAAACTGGGGATTAGGACACAGTCGCCCAAGTCACTGCCAATTCAGATGGCACGGAGACCCTGGGCAAAGCAGTTTGATCTGGCGAGCTGTCATCGATTCACACAGCTTCCAGCTGGAGCACAGGAACCCCATTGAAGCACGGAATGGAACCCTCTCCATCTTGGCACATCTTGGCTGGCTCAATCCCCCGCAGGCCATTAGGGACAAAATATGTTTTGTTTTTCTATTTTTTTTTCTCCTCCCGAAGAAAAAATACAGTCTGTCTTCATGCTATAACAGCCATTACTTAATTGTGCCGGATTTTCCGAGCAGAGTGTTGCTTTAATTAAGCAGCTAATTGCAATGTAGCTCTTGATTAGCTTTGGGGGGATGGGAATGTTCAGACAGGCTGATATGTTGTGCACACTTCAGAATCATTTACAGAAATTGAAGCTAATTTCACTCTGTGTCTATTGCTGCATTAATTTAATTTGGGTTGCTTTTAGCTCATTAACACTTCTAATTAATACGTTGACATCACTATTAAGATGTCTCTTTGAAATGGGCGTCTCCTGATAGTCAGGATGGAAGAGGCTGATGGATCGAGTGAGAAGCGGACTGTAGGGAGACAGAGATGGAGAGAGAGAACTCCTCCAGACTGAAGGAGAGGAAGATAGTGGCCTCGTTTCATAAACCACAGCTAGTTTATCATAGTGGACACTAATAGGGTTTTGTGGGTAAATTGGAAATGAAAGGAATGTTGATTGTTTTAAATTGGATAGAGGTTACAGTTAATGTACGTGTGCATGTGTAGTACGTGTGCATGTGTAGTACGTGTGCACGTGTGTGTGTTGCTCTTGAAGAGGGGCGGGGGTGGGGGTGGTGGCGAGGGCTGGGACGTCAGGGCCAGATGCCGTACACAGCTGAAGATCACGCCTGACTAACTATGTGTTTGGGTTTGTCACTTTAATGAGGAGGATTTAGTGACTATGGGTTAGTAATCCTCAGTGTGAAGCCTCATCACACCACAGTCAGTTTAGCCAACTTTCACCACCACACACTGCCATCTCCTAGAGCTGGCTGGAGGATTTTACTGATAGGATCTTCTTTATTAAACATAAACCAATCATGTTACTTACATTTCTTATGTATTTCAGTCAACCTGTTAAATATATTTGCACATGTCTGTTATTTGAATTTCGAAATATTCATTGTACTTGAATTTCCTAACTTTACAATGGGTGGCAAGCATGATTATAGTTTCTTATAAAATATTGAATTGAAATGACAAAAATGACCTGTATCCTTCTACAGAGCATTTATTAAATCTGTGGCAATTGGATAATGACTGAAAGAGCAAATGATCTAACAGAGCAGTCAAGATGCTGATTCCAAACCAAGGTTTCTCTCATTGGTCAAGTTTCAGAGTCAAAATAATGGCTCTCCAATTTACTTTCTCTCACTTTGTCTTTCATTAGGGCATACAAGTCAAGAAATCAGCATTGATGCAAAAATGATTGTTATTTGACAGGCAAATCAATGGTAAACCTTGTTTTTTTTCAGTGAAGTGCTTTGTTTTGCTGGTAGTAGTCTCCTACTGAAGGGAAAGCCTTCTGTTTAGTACTTCATTAAAAGTCTCTCAAATAGGAGCCACTGGGGAGCGGATCCCTGCGTCACATGGAGAAGCTATCAACATCTGCATCAATTAACCCCTTCCTCCCCAGGGACCCATTAGAACGAGGAACACCCTTTAAAATTGTGTATGGTTCAGATTAGGCTCTGCAATGGTGAGTGGGAGCGATATAATGTTTTTTTTTTGTTTTACTTATAGATTTGTGTATGTGAGACATCTCAAATGTCTTGGCTTTGTTTAGAAGCTTTGCATCTGTGCTCTTGGAATACACTCGTGTTAACAGTCATGGTACAAAGCCATCAGCAGCTAATGTATTGTTAACTTGTTTGATATTATGTACTGAAAAGAAATAACATACATTTTGTGAAATAAACAATTAGAGGCATAAAATAGTTCTCAATACATCAAAATGTGAAGTAGTTTTCATCTTTGAATATTTATATTGTTTTTAATTTACAGACTGTCTAGTGTTGTTGCATGGAGTCCTGTTTGCTCTAGGCGAGATGTGAAATCTTGAGAGATCTTGCATAGGATTAATGGATCCCGTTTACAGATCCTCTGTTTCCATCCTCACTGGGGGAATCAAAGATGGGCTCAATTAAAGAATCTTTTCAGCAGCAGCAACTGTAGGGAGCGCAGTGATCAGTATTGAGACAAGAGAAACACTTGTGTTTAAGACCTATTACCAGCCAAACACTGTGCCCAAACAATCTGAAGGGATGTTATTATGATTGTAAATACCACTAGGCTATATCTTAGATCCTTAGGGACCAAGAATTTACACTTATATATCGCTACTGCTCTCCTTCCTTGAAGCATGAAAGCAAGATGTAGCACTGACTCTAGTTCAATAGTGCTGCAGTTAGACCATTTACGGGAATATGATATTTAGCATTATTTCCAAGAAATAAAGGAGACCATGTGAGGCCTTTTACATGACAAGAAAAAAATATAAATCAGGCCATTACATGAAAAGCATTCATTTTGTTAATTTGTAATGCTGTAATTTAATCAGAATTAATATTTGAGACATCACGTAATTAACGCGAAGCCATTTTCATTTAATGGCCTCAGAAGTGATTATGTTAGCTTACAACTTGAATTATGAGAATTCATATTTCCGTTGAAAGTGATTTGGTGTGAAGAGAATCCACTTCAATTAGCCGCGCATTTATGTATTTTAAGTACAATCTTCATAATATACATTTTGAACACTAACATGGTTTGTGTTACCAAGTTTTCCTTTTCAGTCAAGATACTTTCAATAAAAATAACATCAAGTAAGATAATACATCCGAGGACATGTCATACTTGAGTCAGTACATGATCAACAAGCATCGTCTGCTAACAGTGCGGTGAATTTCAATATCAATCTGGAAATGTCATTTGTGAGCAGTGTGATGTTTATGGTTGAATTGGGACACAGCTTTACAAAATATTAAAGACGATACGTTGCAAAGCAGAGACCCGCTGCAGCATGACATGAGCCAGCACTGTTTATCCTTCAATAAGCAACGACAACTGAGCTCTGATGCATTTAACAAACCCCTAACCAAATCAAGAGTAATAAAATCAGTCATTTTGGTTAATGAGGATATTAACAGCAGCAGTAGTGTTTGAGCACAAACAAGAACAACAACATTAATAATTGCAACTCTCTGGCGCTTGGCTGATGTAAGCTTTTAATAATTAACAAGTCTTTGTCTCATCCCCTGGAGGGTACACTCCTATTATCCAACTAAGTTACAAACGGGTAATTATGTTGACACTGGATGGTCAAAACAGTTGCTTCCGAACATCTCCGGGCCCGAACTTTAAGACCCAATTTCAATCAATCCAGCTTACATACGACATCCGCCTCAGTTAAAGGGAAGACATGGCATTTCCACTTATTTATTTTTAAAATGTTCTCTTCTCATTAGAGGATTACTCCTCTTACCTCCTGTGTTTACATATTAGTGCTAATCCAATTGAGTCAACAAGGGCACTTAGTACTGGCTAAGAACTGAGTCTGGGGGACTTAACTTGGGAGGGAGTGGTTATTAATTTACTTCTTCTGATTTTTAGGCTTGAAGGGGAAAATAGTTTTTGGAACATCTGTTATGACAAATCAAGCATTGAGAGCATTTTGTCTTGTCTGAGATTGAGCTCAGCTGCGGTGAGTGTTGGCACTGTTGTGAGGTGAGCACAGTTCTAGAACCTTCCTACAGAGGGAGCCCCTGGTTCTAAGTCTGTCCAGGAGGACCAACTTGTCCTGCTACACAAGACACATGTCCAGGAACATGAGAGAGGTGGTGCATGACAAACAAGCATCCAAAACAGTCTCTTCGAACATAATATCTACAAGCGATTATAATAGGAACTATAAGCACAAAGATATTTAGTCGGTGTGTTGACGAGCAGCGGTTGCCGCGGTAATGAGAGGGGTTGAACCCTTGGCTCTTCCTTGACCCTTTCTCCTCACCATCATCCCCATGACATCAGTCAGGATCTTTGACCTGAGGGGCACGCCCTGTCAGCTGAAACTAATTAGGGTTTGATCACTTGTGACTGTTACAACAACCAATAAAGCAATAGTCACACAAGAGAGGCAGTTTTAATAGGCCTATGGTTGTAAATTGGCATAAAAAACAAATAATTAGGTAAGAAAATTAAGACAAAGGGAAGCTTTAGTATATGTTTTATGAAGTGAAGTCTATGATTATGCTGCACATTACACACAAATCTAACGCTGTACATTTTCCTTAATAAGAAATTATATCAAAACATGCTCTTTGATGATCAATTTCCCTCATCATACTGTACTACACTTTAACAAGGCCTGAAATACCTCTAGATATCCCTCCTAAAGCTCTCCTGAAATCCTCCAATACTGGAGAAATATATATGATACTCTATTGGCTCATCAGAGGTGCTGTATGTGTGTAGTTAGACCGTTTATCTTCCCCTAATTAGTTATAGATCAATAAAGCAATTGATTTTGCAATTCACCCAGAGCTTTAGCCGAGGTGTCAAACCATAAACAAAATGCTATGCAATTCAACCATTAGACACAAAGAGAGACAGGGCTCTTCAAATTTCCCCATAGACTTCGGACACTCTTTTCCTTGGCTGACACCACCATTAGCATATCTGCTCTGAATTTGGCTTTAGCATACAGGGGGAACCATATGGTTTAGGAAAGCAAACAAACAGTATCACATAGCTCCTACTGTGTTGAACCAACAGAGCTTGATAAACATATCAGAGCTTAAATCAGGGTTTGATCTCATAAATAATCGACGTGGCTTTAAAGGAGGAGATAATACATCCATAGCTCACTCTGGAGCACGCCCGGTGACATGTTGTGTTTTGTCAGAGGTTCTTTCCAAGCAGCTTCATCATTAATCATTTGTCCTCTCCTCTCCTCTCCTCTCCTCTCCTCTCCTCTCTCTCCTCTCCTCTCCTCTCCTCTCCTCTCCTCTCCTCTCCTCTCCTCTCCTCTCCTCTCCTCTCCTCTCCTCTCCTCTCCTCTCCTCTCCTCTCCTCTCCTCTCCTCTCCCCCTCTCTCCTTCCCCTCTCCTCTCCTCTCCTCTCCTCTCCTCTCCCTCTCCTCCCCTCTCCCCCCTCCCCCCCCTCCCCCTCCTGTCCTTACCTCTCCTCTGGGGTTGTGCTGATGGTTTCTAATTAAGTAGTGGCTGGTGTCAGGGATGCTGAGAGACATGTTATCATAACCAGGGTACCATGGACACAGACATACTGCAATTGGCACCAGAAAAAAATTCACCATCTTTTCCTTGACAGGGATACATCCCAACAATACATATGATATGCCTTTCCAAAGTAATAATCAAGTGATGTTTGGGTAGGGAAGGAAGCAGAAAAAGGGTTCAAACAGCAGGAACCACAATGTAAACTACGGAATGGTTGGGCCTTGTTCCTGATAAACCAGTGGCCCATTCTGGGTAAAAGGATTTTCCACTTGAGTGATGTATTCCATCTTAGAGGAGAAAGGATTTCAGTTGAGTATCATGACAACCAAATGAATGTGCAATCTTATCTTAATAAGTTAAAAAATTATGATGTTTTTGCATTTCATTCTGGCATTAGTGGAGTGGTCATAAACTGTAATTGGTTATTCTTGCAGAGGCAGAAAAAATGGGTATTGTGAATGAGGGGTTCTTTGTCTGAGGTAGAGACATCACATCCCAGTAAAGTAACACCCATTAAAACCTAATTTGCACCTTTAGGCAGTTCATTAATACATTGAATGGTAGAATCACACCAATATAGCTTCTGCTCACTTCAGGGCATGTGCAGAACCAGGCTCTATTCACCAAAACACTCACCATAAAACCTCATTTTCACTATAGAATTAGTTACCAGCAGTGATGACATGTGCTAGCGCGAGATAAGAGGACACATGAGTACTATTGTACTGTGAACTGACTGTAGATCATCTATACTAGTGTCAAAAGCCATACACTGACTATACAAAACATAAGAATGACTGCTCTTTCCATGACATAGACTGACCAGGTGAATCCAGGTGAAAGCTATGATCCCTTATTGATGTCACTTGTTAAATCCACTTCAATCAGTGTTGATGAAGGGAGGATTTTTAACCCTTGAGACAGTTGAGACATGGATTGTGTATGTGTGCCATTCAGAGGGTGAATGGGCAAGACAAAATATTTTAAGTGCCTTTGAACGGGGTATGGTAGTAGGTGCCAGGTGCACCGGTTTGATTGGGTCAAGAACTGCAGCGCTGCTGGGTTTTTCACGCTCACCTGTTTCCCATGTGTATCAAGAATGGTCCAAAGGACATCCAGCCATCCAAAGGACATCCAGCCAACTTGACACAACTGTGGGAAGCATTGGAGTCAACGTGACCCAGAATCCCTGTGGAATGCTTTCGACACCTTGTAGAGTCCATGCCCCAACAAATTGAGTCTGTTCTGAGGGCAAAGTAGTGTCTGGGGTGCAACTCAATATTGGGACGGTGTTCCTAATTTTGGTATACTCAGTGTATATGGTAGTAATTCTAGAGCAGTATGCATCTCAGTGCACCTCAGTGAATGGGGACAGTGACACACAAAGGGGTAAGAGATCGCCCTGCTTCTTCTAGCTAGGCCTACAGTGGTCCAATCACCCCCTCTGGCCTGGCTGTGGCTGCAGTTCTGCCCCTGCCAGCAGGTGACCGATCCTCTCTGTCCCCAATGGGCCGTTGTGTCTGGGGTGACTCTGAATTTCCCTTTCTTTTCATCATCACTCTCTGATGTCCAGCTGGTCCTGTCAACACCTTCTTACAGCAGGCAATTCATCGCAACACACTGGCAGCTGAGACCCCGTGATGAACTTCAATCTGCCGTTCGCAGAGGGGGCTGCACCCTGAGTTGGGCTAATCAAGGGAAACACCCCTTGGAAGGGGGAGGGCACCCACAGACAGATTGAGCCCAAGTTACCCTATAATTATCCTCCCACTGCCCCCTCTGCCGCAAGCTGCTGTATCTGAGCCCGGCACGCAGAGTAACAGACACTCGCGTGATTACTTTCCGATCTGTTTAACCTTAAACAACAACAACACACCGTCCGTTTCTATTACACCCGTAAACAATTAAGTTTTGGAGCAAGCATTAAGAAGGCTCAGATCAAGAAGCATTTTCTATGCTCTCACACGATAACAGTGCAAATGTCTGTTGCCGGGGTTTCGATTATTTCAAGTTGGTAGAAAAGTCCCTGGGGGAAGTTCTTAGGGCTTCTGCATTTGATTAAAGCATCTGTACAGCTGATTACTTGGAGTGAGGCGCACAGGTTGGCGCATTTTGGGACTGGAGTGGAGACCTGACAGGGTCATGTTTAACATGTCCACAGGCAATCAATTCACCTTAACCCCTCCTGGTACTCCAGCCCTCTCCACCTAAGCTGTCCTTAATAACCAGGCAATGGTGAATTACTGATAAGGCGTGGACGTCTCTGACCTATATATCCTCCCCTCTATATATTGGAAAAATCCATCCCCAGAAAGAAATGTACCTTTTTCTAATGCATATAAATAGTGAAATTAAACAATCTGACGCATTGAAACCCTGTGAAATTCAATTTTAAGTCTCACAGTCACCTAAATGTGTGTTTGCTATCCGATTTAAAACAAATGCATGCACCTATTTGGTCAATTTATTTTCTTAATAGAGGTTATAGGTGTTTGTGTATAACCCCAGTATCTGAATTCAATTGCAATTTTAGATATCATTGCATCCACTACTTTATTGTATTATTGAAATTAAGCAAATACAGTACAAACCTGCTTCAGTATTGTTTTATATCAATACTAGCAAGAATATATAATTAGATTTCATTTTATCTGACATTATACCTTGGAAAATGTTATGTAGCTATGTGGTAACATTGCATTTTTCTTAATGTCAGTGACCTCTATGTAGGTTTGTACTTAACAAGCATGCAGAGGGTTCTACATATGCCCCATTTGACAGTGACTAATTGCCCTAAGGACGCGAGCTGCTTGTTAGGCCAAAGGAAGATTCACTGGCTCCTCACCCGAGCGAAATTCATTCTTTCTCCCTTTCTTTTCACCGCACCTTCTCCTATGAAGGTTAGAATGCCAGATTAAAAGATATTAGGAAACAGACTATTTTGTTCACGCTCACTTCTGAATGTGTTTCTTTATTTGTGTACTTATTTAAAAGACCATATTGACATTTTACATTTTACATATATTTTGTGAATTCTGAAAAGATTGCAGTGCTTTACTGTTGGACTTGTTGTCCTCTATTTGGCTTTGCCACATCTCAAACTTGTTGTTTTCAGCTGTTTGTCTCTTTTTCAGTGAGTCCTCTCTGAATGGAGCTCTTTGACTGAGGTACCTGTGCAGCTGTCAGGGTCATGGCTGTTTAGACAATTAGAAGTGTGAAACAGGATGGGTTAGAGAATCACTAGGAACATCAATCTGTCCCAGAAGTTGTGCTCTCACATTACCAGCCTGCTGTTTTGGTATTTATGCCACTGTTTACCCAGAGCACACAGTGGGGTCCAGCAATCAATCCCGACGGGACTACATTAGACTTGTTGATACTGGTGGTGTGATGTGGTACATTTGTAGTGTAGTTAGGTATCCCACTTTTTAAAATCAAAGTTGAAGTATCCACAAAAACAGATAGCAAAAGTGATTGGACCTAGGATGCACCCTTGTGGTACACCTACTTAAACCTGACCTATATATGTGTATTTTGAAGGAAGATGTGAGCCTCCCATTCTCTTCTCCCCTCCCCCCTTTAATCTGCCTCCTTGACTGCCTTACTACATTGTCAACTTTACCTCGATCCACCTTCCCCCAACCAGCCATCCAGCCAGCTCCTGTGCTGTAGCTGTCCCTGGACAGGTTTCAGCGTTTAAATTTGAAAATGATTTGTCCTGCCCTCTTAATAATAGATGAGAGAGCAGAGTCAGAGTCCTTCAATAAACTCCTCCTCGCTTTAATTAGTGAACAAAAAACCCCAGCCTGCTGAGGACTCGGGCTTTGGCTCCGTGTTGGTAATTAAAACTGAAACCACCAAAAGGAGAGGAGGAGAGGGAGGAGGGAGATGGAGAGATGGAGGAGAGAGGAGAGAAGGCTCTATTTTTAACGGGCCGGCTGTTTGGTGCTGAGTGCCCGTATAAGGTTGTGCAATAAAGAGTGATAATGAAGGTGTGAGACCTCTGGGGGCCAGCTGGGGCGCTTGCTACAAAGGCTGCTCTCACACCAGACTGAAATACAGGGAGCAATTAGAGGCGGCAGTGCATAGACTGGCCACCAGAGATTAGTTAACACCTCACCAGCTTTGCTTCAGCTTCAGCTTCAGGACAGGCAAATGCTTGTTTTCTCTCCACCGCGACCGCTTTTTAAATATAACAGACTAGTGCCTTAATTTGGAGATTTATTTCATTTAATTGTCATTTGAAGGTTGGCAATGCGCAAATGTTGTTTTGCCATAGGTGCTGTGCCCCGACAGAGGTATTCTCATCATCTTTCTCCTTTTCAGGATTTTAAGCACATCCAATATGAATCTTTTTTTATTATTATTTTCAAAGCTTTTTCATATATGGGTTTTAAAGTCCATGACAAGCAGTAGCTGAGCTGTAGAAGACCTTAAGCCCAAGAACAATCAAGAGGACTTAATGGAGGCCACATATCCGTTAAGCCAGTATATGCATAATGTTATTTAATTGAGTCATAAAAAGCCAATTAACCCCACCCTCTCTCTCTCTCAATACTGCACGCACACACACACACACACACACACACACACACACACACACACACACACACACAGTGTGTATATTCTGTGTGATGTTATGAGTAATTGAAGATATGTTGTTTAATTTGCCAACAGGTTTGTTTCATCATGCATCAAAGCCAATGATCATACCAAATCATTTCAAATTCCCACACTATGGAGTTGATGAGAATAATATCTCCTCATGTGAATCAGTCTATCTATAAATAGGGCCAGTAAAATACTGGTGGCTCACATTGAGATCTGCAGAATAGAAGGAACCCCAGGAGAATGGACCCCCATGTGATCACCCTCTTTCTGACTCTTTATTCTCTGTGAATAAAGGGATTCTGACAATATATTTGCTCTCAGGAAAATAGCAACGGTGGATTGGATCTGTCAGATTCAGGCCATTTAAATTTCAATGCAAGTAAAGTGGAGGGAAGCAGACACTGTTAAATATGATGCTTGAATGAAAATCTAAACCCTCCAATACCTCTAAGCAATGTACCTCAATGGGATGAATTAACTGTAAATGGCTCATTCTCTGTGTGAGTGTCTTCCAATTTAAAATCTCATTATTCCTATAAGATCCTGAACAAGGTGACTCTTAGGATAGATCGAATAAGTGAAGATAATCTTACCGGACAGTTTTATGCAAATAGGAAATGTATTGAATCAACTAAAAAGGAGAATGGGGAATCAAATAAGATAAGAAAGCTTCGGTGAGGTTGAAAAACACCACGAATGGTGTTTTCTCATCAGTATCTCAGCTCAGTGCTTCATAGCAGCGCATGAGAAGTGTACAGTGTATTCATTCAAAGGACTCTGTCATTTAACTTCCATTCCGTATATTCAAAGCACCAGGGGACTTCACTGTCTGAGTCCTTATCAGACAGGTAGAATATCTCAGTGTTTATTTCCAAATTACAAAACTGCTACACCACCTTAGATAACATTGTAATCTATACCCTCATTGCAGATAATAGCCTCTATTATTAAGGTGGTTAGGTTATTTCGTTAAAAAAAAAGATGATTCAAACCACCAGCGAGAGTGACAGAAGTAGTCCCGAATGACTGTTTTGTTGGAGAGCTGCCACAGACATGGATTGATTATCAGCCGATCCCCATTCAGGACTGTGAAGTTCTCCTCGAGTTCATCAATGATTCATCACGTAAATAATGTGACGTTTGTTACACACACAAAAAAACAATGAACTTTTTGCCATGGTTTTGCATTGCAGACGGACGAATTAAAGCCAACACAGTGAATTTGTTCTCGACCCCAAGGGTGAGCACAAAGGACAAATGCAATCATTTGTGCCCACCTTAATAGACAAAGCTTGCAGATAGAAGAACTTCCAACAAAATGCCATTAAGATGGGGAAATGTTGTATTTTTTAATTTTTTTTATATATATATATATTTTCTTTTAAATTTTACCCCTTTTTCTCCTCCAAATCATTTTTAGCTACTATCTTGTCTCATCACTACAACCCACGGGCTTGGGAGAGACGAAGGTTGAAAGTCATGCGTCCTGGCAGTTGATAACTAACCCAGAAGCCAGCCGCACCAATGTGTCGGAGGAAACACCGTGCACCTGGCAACCTTGGTTAGTGTGCACTGTGCCACAGGAGTCACTGGTGTGCGATGAGACAAGGATATCCCTATGGCCAAACCATCCCTAACCCGGACGAGGCCAAGTACCACGGAAACAGAGCCTGGGCGGTGGTCTCTGGTGGCACAGCTGGCGCTGCAGTACAGCATAACCACTACGCCACCGGGAGGCCCCATGTTGTATTTATTAACCCAGGAGATTAAGGTAACCCCTATGTATCTAAGTGATTGACATTTTTTAACCACGGTCAAGATCTTTAAACAGTGGATGTTTTTTAGTCGGTCATTGGAAATGTAATCAGATGTGAGCCTAATCATTCATTTCATGTTTGCTACCATTCAATGGTAAGGTACATAGCCCTTTCCACTGTAACTTCAGTTCTTCAGAGCAGATGTAATTTACCACACAAAGAATTCTTTTTTTTTTGTAGAGTGGATTTGCCAAGACTTACAGCAAAGACAGCTGTGTGTCAAGAGCTCTGAGCTACTGTAGGCCCCCCATCACTCCATATTAGGACTCCTTTGAACATAAGTATTCTTCATTCCGAGTTTGACATGCCGTGATCGGTGGATGTGAAATTACACACATTTAGGCACAACCGGGTGAATTAGTGGATGAGAGTTGAGACGGGGGGAGAAACTATAAAAGAAGATGGCTAAGTCACGGAGCTGTATGTTTTATGACTTGAACAAATTTCCCAGACAAAAATGCCATCCATTTTCATGTGTGCTGACTACAAGTGTCAACGCCGTGTCTGATGAGGTGTCTGCGACTTCCTAATTGTTAATGCATATGGTGGAGGGTTCCACAGTGTACTTCTTCAGCATCTAAAATAATCTGATTACACCTTCAATCCCAAACAATTCTCCACTGACTCAATACATGTGACAACAACTGTGCAAAAAAGTTAGGGGAATTTAGCAAACAGTGAAAAACCTTATCAGAGGATAGTGCATTCTTGGTGGAAGGGCAAAAAGTGAAACAATTGATTCTCCAGGGCTGTCAGAAAGGTGGCAGAGAGGGAAGCAAATCTGTGGTCAGGAGGAGCAGATACCAGGCTGTGAAGAATCTCTCCTTCCTACTTCCTATCCTCTGTCTTCCCAGGTAGAGTTGATAGGCTGGATCAAAGCTGGACATGCTGGATCAGTGACACTGTGACCTCTCGCCATACATCTCTGACCAGTCAGGAAGAAACCCATCCCTCAAAACAGGCAAAATGTTAGGTTTGTGGGAGTATCTAATCGTATGTTTACCACAATACCCATTTTGATTGAATATGCAGATGTTGTTGACTTTGACATAGCTCTATGCGGGGGGTTATGTTGAACTTATTTTATTCCTACAGGTAATGTGATTGAGGAACTGAGAGCTGTTGAGTTCAAAGAGTTGAGCTTGAGGTTCATACCTGGCCTTAGTATAATAGCACGTTTGCAATTTGACGTGAAAAAAGTAGTCTCAGCACTGTGTGTTTATGGCACAACACCACTCCAGACTCACCATCCTGTTTGATTTGTGGGTATATTAATCATTTCTGTCAATAAAAAGCGTGATGAATGGAAATATCCGGGTCGGCCATCAATAAGTAACCATGAAACCAGCACAAATGAACCTCTAAATGTCATGGGAAAGCTCAATACCATATCCATTATCCACTTAGAGGTAGAACATTTTCATATTATTTTGTTGCTCTAGTCTATAGATTAAGACTAGGCCAGACACACAATGCTTGGGAAATAAATAGTTCAAATCTCTGCTATACTTTAGTCTGGAGCATGACAAAAGCCACCTTACATTAATTCCATACTGACATGTAAACAGTATATTTTAAATGCTTACCAAAAATTCTCTGTTTCTAGTGTATTTTTCCCACATTCATTGTAATATTCTACTTAGGCAAATCATTTGAATTATGAATTCATGGCCTGTGACCTCGTGCTCTAATTATTGCCTAGCATTCATGGAAATACCTCTGCCTCCACGCAGAAGGGTGTACTTTTCAGAGAATACCAGAAATCCATTAGAGTAAAAGGTGTACGCTAATTTTTCTCTGCCTGGTTTTAATGCGACATAGCATTTTATTATTAACCATTATTAACCTCCGCTGTCATTTTATGGTAAACAACGGCCGAGTTATTCTACTACGGGTGCCCTAATAATGGTTCTAAAAAGAACTCAACTCTCTATCACAATGTCAATGGTATGACCACCACGTAGACATACTGACCCAGTGGCCCTACGTCCATTAGATTTAGTACTTGTTTTAATGCTTTTGGTTTACAGTGGTGCTTTACCACTGATAGTGTGTTTGTAGCTAATGTTGTTTCAGCAGTTCCAGCAGTATGGCCTGGTCACAAACGACTGAAACGACCCAGAAAACCGCTCTGAAATGTGATCTGTGTCAGCCATGGCAGGTTGTTCCTTCTACCTATTGAAATGTTGACGATAAGTGCCGTAAAGCAGCACACTAACGCAGAAGAGAGTCAGTCATTGCTATCACTTCCAGTGTCAATATCACAGAAATGATATTTCACTGTATCACAGAAACAGTGAAGAGCTGCCAGCACCTTGTGTCAGATAATCAGAGGAAGTAGTAGGGCTTATTATGTTTATATATCTCACCTCTCTGGCAGAGTATCAAGTGTGGCCATATATTGGTGATAGGTAGCTATGCTGTGTTTTCGTAATAACTGGACATATACATACATATACAATGATTAAGCGGAGGTTCACATAGCTAAATCTGATATTCTGATGCACAGTGCCAAACCAAATTTCCTAAAGATATTTATTCCGTTGTTTATTTCACCATGACATTTAAAAAAACAACCCACTGTATCCTCTCTGAATGTTAATACACATGAATCAGTTCATGATGTGACATGACTGCCGGATGTGTTGCTCTTTGGAATTTGTTTTCAGTCGAGAATTATGAGAAATAGTCATTTGTTCACGGAGGAGCAATATTGCATTTCTTCGAATACATTTCTGAATGCAACAGTTCAAAAGTTTTTCTCAGTATAATATTCATAGTGGAGTGAGTGTGTGAGTGAGTGTGAGTGTGTGTGTGTGTGTGTGTGTGTGTGTGTGTGTGTGTGTGTGTGTGTGTGTGTGTGTGTGTGTGTGTGTGTGTGTGTGTGTGTCGCTGTCTCTCTGTCTGTCAGTACAGTACGCTGATACTTCCAAAGGGATGCCTATTTATTATGTAGCTAAGCCATTTGCAGTAGGTTTGTAGATACAGAATTTCCATGTTGCCTCGATCTCAGAACAGCAGGATATGGTATTAGATGAAAGCCATTAATACTGCAGAATATAGACATTGCAGCTCTTGGTTATGTATTGTGTGGCTTTGTCAGAGAATTCCTATTGTTTTACATACTGTACAGTTCTCGCTTTGCAAAGCACTGTTGTTGTACAATGTAATACATGCTGACATTTCAAAACACAATTTGAAATGACAAAGGAAAGGTTATTCCATTTCATCTCTGTGCTCAGCTCACAGATCTACACTGACGCCTCATCCAAGCAAATGATGTATCACACATGTGTTCTCTAATCCTATTTCTTATTTCACACAATTTGGTGAAAAACAGGTATTCACACTGTACTGTTGTTTGGACATGCAATGGAGCATCTATTGTCTCGGAATATGTTTTCTTCGCATTTGCTCATTTGATCTTCCTAGACCTTCATGTAAGCCCTGGGATCTTTAGTGTCTTGAAGGAGTGTACTTGATTGGTCTACTTTACAAAGAGGGGAGACATGAAAAGGCTTTTTTTTATGGTATTCGATCACTTCCTGTGACGGTCATATCCTTGCATCTGATTGGTGCTGTGTGTAGTCAGGTGTCTGTGCTGCTAGTACAGTGTTGTGTCTAGACCATAGAATTAGCATTACCATTCTACTCCTATGGTCTACACCTCACCTGAGATAGTGATGGAATGCCTGTTCAGAGTGAGTTTCTCCTGATTGTCGTATGTCACAAGCACAGAGGCTTGAGACGACTGCACACAGCCAACGACAGGCTGATACTGCACAAATCAGCCTGCTAAAACACCCTTGTTAACATTTTAAACCTACAGAATCATAAAAGGTGATGCCAGGGAATTTCGCACTCGCATTCCCCCTTACACCATACACACTTGATTTGCTATTCCAAATCTAGAACATAAATAAGGCTTCACGGCTGCAGCATGAAACTCAACTAAAAAAAAGCTTGAATAGATTTTTGAATTTTAAAAGCGAGATCAAATGAAAATCACACAAAAGAACGGGGACGTGGAATTGAAAGTGTGATACAGAGGGAGGGGTGAGGATGGAAACAGGATTAGGCTCCACAGGCCTGGTTCCCACAGAGATTGCTTCTGAAATGGGGAAGAGACTTAAAGCAGGTACTGTGTGTTGACAGGTTGGGTTTGCACAGGCATTTCCCTTCCCTTTTTCCAGCATGTCGTACACATTTAACCAGACCCATGTCAAAACCTGTTTACATGTAATCAAAATGAGCGGAACATGTTGAAATCGGGTAAAGCCACTGACAGAGAAACTCGGATGATTTGACAGTGTCAGTCTTTGTCTCGCTTTTGACATTACACTGCGAGTTTATGGCATGGCTGAAACGTGATCTTTACTGTCAACCGTAATTCATCATCCGACTCTAGACAGCTGCATTTTATATGCTGCTGCTGATGAGGATGTTCATGATTATGAGTATGTCGTTTTTATAGAGGTAATAACCCATGGGCTTCCGTTGTTGTAGGCTATTGCTAGTTGCAGTTGCTGTATATTTTTCAGAGGGAACATTTTTGGCTTGATGTTTTTAACAAACACACGTTTGAGTATTTCCCAGTGTGTCAGCAGGTTTTTGCAGATTAAACTGTTTCATGTTTAATGGGATAAAGAGGAACATGAGCTTCTATCCAATCCTGGGCCAATTTAGTATTTTTAATGCAATTTGTAGACTCCCTGAGCTAGTGGGATTTGTTCCATACTGTTAGATGGAGAGTCAATTACACAGTACCTCTGAAGTGTATTTTGGTTGAGGAATTGCTCATCTGGCAATATATCTACTTAGTAAGTATTTCATGTATGTTAGGGTGGACTGATGGAAATACACTGACAAACTGGTTTCCAATTCCATCCATAAATCCTGAGGAAAAAAAATGAAATTAGATAGGAAGTGGTAAACTCTATCTAGATTTACAAACACATGATTAACTTGCTGTTGGGCCAATACACATTTAAAATGAGTTGGACGTTCAAATGCTGTGTCGTATACAGTACCAAAGGGATACATATTCAAAGGAGAGTAATTATTGTACGGACCTCAGTAACGGTACTCTTTGTCCAACTAACTGTTAACCCAAAGCCTTAATTCTAGTACTGTATATAGTCTATAATACCTATATGGTCTTTGGTGGTCCTTTGTAGCTCAGTTGGCAGAGCTTGGCATTTGTAACGTCAAGGTAGTATGTTGGATTCCCGGGACCACCCATACGTAAAATGTATCCGCGCATGACTGTAAATCGACTTTGGATAAAAGTGTCTGCTAAATGACAACAAATATGCATATATTATATATATTATGATTCAAAACATCCCATATGATTAATTATGGACTTGAAGCATTACAAATTACTTACCAGATAATGTTAACAAATATTCTCCCTCAAGGGCTAATTATTAATAATTTAATATTCTTTCCAAATATTATTCTACCCACCTACCGGGAGAGAATCTTTTTTTTTCTCTCTTTTCGTTTTGTGATCATACATAATTTAGTCCCTGGCCACATCTAATAAATGATGTTGACATATGCTCTAGGAGAGAGCACTGCCTGGAAGTGGTGGCTGATAAGCTTCTTTGCATTCTCACTGGATCCAATTTTGTCCTATCAGTATGTGTGGGGCTCTGCTCACATGGTCCACTAGGTTAGGACTTGAGATGTCCTGGGGCTTGTGATTAGTGAGAGCTCTGTGGGGGAGAGAAAAAGAATCCTATAGCAACACCAATTTACTGCCAATGCTTTATTTGTCTATCAGTGCTCTGTTTTAGATGTCAGTGGACCTTGTGCCAGGTGTCATTCATATTTTGTCCAAAATACTGTAATTGTTTAATTTCATATGCCCTCCATTGGTCCAATGCTAGCCTAGTTGGCTTGTTGGGTTCCCTGATGATGAGTCATAAAACAGAAAGAACCCAGAATCAGACATCATTCCTAGAACCTGAGATTATAGGCTACACTGATCCATCAATACTCATTGCTAATGATAGAAAGTAATAGAATAATTATAATTTTACAGTAATGCAGTAAAGGAAAATGAATAAATAAATACGTTACTAAATGGTTTATCAAGCATGCTATTGTTTAGGCTGTGTTTAGACAGTGGTCCCTCTGATAAAGGGAGAAGGCCTTTTGCTAGACTGTTCAATGTCCGCCAGATGCTAAAGGAATGGCCTCTAACGTTGCGAGGGGAGAGAATCAATTCAATCAATTCCTTCCTATCAATTGGTTGTTATTTTTTCTGCTGACCACACCTCAAGGATTAATATTTGATTAGCCTTTAGGAGAAGTGGAAAGTACTTATTAACCTTATTTGTCAATCTGTCAGTGCCACTGACTCTGTGGACTGGCCCTTGCTGCAGGGAGCCAGGGGGGGAGGGGGAGACTTGAGGGAATCACATGTTCTCTCCTTTTGCCTGCTCTGGACACTTCATCATAATTAGACGTTTGGGCCTCTATGACACTTGACTCCCATTCGTTCACACTGAATAAAGCCTGTATATAGATGAGATGTTAGAGCTAAATCATTCTGAACTGTAATGCCTTGCTGAAAAGGGCCCAGTAACTCATCTCAATGAAGAAGCCATCTTGTGTCATATCCTCATGCCCATTCACTGCAGCATACCTGGGCTTCAGAATTCTTCTGACTTTATTTGTAAATACAATGGTCTTTATTGTTATTCAGGTCACGTTTCAATAACTTGCGTGAAGATAAAGCATTTCCCCATTTGGAAATTGATAAGTAAACTTCTATACTGTAAGCAGCCCATTTTTCATTAGTCATTTTAATTAAGTCTTCTGCACAGGGTTGAAATTGACTGTTTGTATAATTGTTCATTATACATCTTGTTTTCTACAATGGGGAAATTAAAAATGCCCTAAATGGATCAATTTGAAGCATGATTAGTCTTTTTCATCCCAAATGTATAATTGCTTACTGCTGGGGTAGAGCGTTACAGCAAACTGAAATTGATACTGCCTATATCAAAATGTTTATTCCTTTGGAAATATTAATTAGATGGGAAAGAATGAATTGCCATTTTGCTGTCACAATTGAGTGGAGAGAGTGTGAAATAGATTTTTTTGATGAAATTTGGGTTCGTTTTGCCCTCAATTTCTTGGCAGGTTTTGAGATCATACTTTCATTGTTTGAAGTCCCTTGAGATTAGTTGTGGTGTGACAATTGCAGAAAACAAATCAAACATCAAAACAGTCAATGTTTTGTGACTAGATGTACAATTTAAAGCCAACTCATGGCTTTAACCAATGGCCTCACTGAGAAACGAAGTGCTTTAAGTAATTAAGTCAGCATGAGTGAGTGCTATGATTATGCCTCTGCATTTCACTCATATCAACACAAAATAATTATAATTCTGAATTATAAAACCATACAAATCCTAAAGTATGAAAGCCCACCAAATGTAGTGACCGTTACCTTTGTCTACTCAATGCAACTATTGCATCATGGGAAATGTGTAAGACAATGAGACTAGCTTCTTTCTCTAATGTGTGTTTTGGATAAAGCCTGGAGTGGGCTTGTTGTGTCTATAATGCTAACCCTCTCAATGCTCATTGGAGGCCTCTCAGATCCATCTCCCCAGCTCAGGCTAGTGTTATCTGTGAAGGTACACCCCCATGCTATCGAGCTCAGTCAAAGACCATCCCACGGTTAGCAGTGTTAATTACAGATCCTTTGATGTGATAGAACACAGCCCTGTAGAGATTGATTACTCTTTGAGCTAAGTTGTCTACCAGTACTTAGACAATTAGCCAACTAATTAAAATACTTACCCGGTGCATTGACAAGGGAAGAGGAGCGGTGCTGTGAGAAGCTCCCTTGATATATGAGCTGCCAGGGATTTTCTAGAGTGTCTCAACTCACACAGAAAAGCTGAGGAAAGTAGACATACGATGAAGTTCCGACACAGGATACCGTATGAGCTAACAGACTGTGATGATAATGTAACTGTCACCTATTTCACTTATGGGAGAGGGAAGTGCATCTGAGGGGCAGGGGGTTTGACAGGGGGCACTCATGTTATTTTTCCAGGGTGTGGCCACAGAGCTCAGCAGCTCTACCCTGCCAGCAGGCTGCTGAATGAGAAGGTTAAGTATCGAGGATTATCTGAGGACAGTGGCAGGTGCTTCTGAAATGGATCAAATGTGTCCCTCAATGGCCGTGTCTGGCGTCATAATACAGGCCTACATGCTCTCTCTGTGTTCTAGTTTGACTGTGCACACACACCATTTGAATGGGATGAGACGTTTTCTCGTAGCAGACAACTGACTGCGGCTTGTCACGCTCATTACTGTGTCCCTCTTCCACCAGCTGGGCGGCTCTATTATGCTGTGTCCTTTGTGATGGTAATAGTGTGTTATCTGTGCAAGTGACGAAGAAGCAAGGGACAATGGGGTGTAGACAGAGGCAGTAATTTATGCAGCCATGATTGTTTTTGATGATGTCGATAATAATGCCGTCTCCCCAGAGAGTTGGAGGTTTTGTGAAATTACAACCATCTTTGCATAGCCTCTGATCTTCTACTGTTGGGTAAATCATTTGTGCTGTAAAGTTGATCAAAACTGTCATCATATGCTGAATGAAGACATAACAAAGGGTTATGGCTTATGAAGTGGATTCTTTGGCCCCTCTCTTCTCTTTACACTTCATACGCCTCCATGGTTTGGACAGGCTCCCGCTGGCGCAGGTATCCCATGTCTGATTGAAGTTGTCAGGGCAGGTTGGGAGGCCTCCTGCGATTAGGGGGGGTGGGGTGGGGGGGTGGGGGTGAGAATTCTAAACGATCAAACTCTTGGGCTTCATCCTCTAATCACAGCCGATATAAAACAATCTAAGCACCACTTAACCGGAGCAGACGCCCTGTTATGGCTCGCCAAGCCCTGTCTCCATTAATCAATCGGCTTCAGACCATCTCAAGAACTGGGATGCAAATGCATGGTAATGCTAAAGGTCTCATTTCCCTGTGTTTTTCTGCTCTCCTGTGCCTCTTTCCGGTAACCTACTTGTGTGGCTGAGGGCCTGATCAAATCAAGGGAAATGTGTGGTGAATTGACAACAGTACTTGACTCTTTAGCATGGGGTTAGAGAAATGGCTAACAATATATTTGAAAGATCCATGCTAAGCCTATCCTAATGCTATCATTAAATATTTTGTCTGTATGAACAGTCATATGTCATTGTGACTGTGCGTGGCAAAAGGAGCTTACAAAGTGATGATTTATGACACCATTGTCATGAACTGCAATAAGTGGTCTGAACAGGTGTCATGTTTACAAAAGCATCATACATATTTAATTCACGATATATACAAAGGTATGTGGACACCCCTTCAAAATAGTGGATTCGGCTTTTTCAGCCACACCCGTTGCTGGCAGGTGTGTAAAATCGAGCACACAGCCATGCAATCTCCATAGACAAACATTGGCAGTAGAATGGTCTTACTGAAGAGCTCAGTGACTTTCAAAATGGCACTGTCATAGGGTGCCATCTTTCCAACAAGTCAGTTTGTCAATTTCTGCACTGCTTGAGTTGCCTCTGTAAACTGTAAGTGCTGTTATTGTGAAGTGGAAACGTCTAGGAACAAGTGGTAGGCCACACAAGCTCCCAGAAATGCTGAAGATTATAAAAATTGCATGTCCTTCCAACACTCACTACCGAGTTCCAAACTGTCTCTGGAATCAACGTCAGCACAAGAACTGTTCGTTGGGAGCTTCATGGAATGGGTTTCCATTGCCAAGCGTCGGCTGGAGTGATGTAAAGCTCACCGCCATTGGACTCTGGAGCAGTGGAAATGCGTTCTCTGGAGTGATAAATCACTCTTCACCATCTGGCAGACGGACAGGGTTTGGGTTTGGCAAATGCCAGGATAACACTACCTGCCCCAATGCATAGTGCCAACTGTAGAGTTTGGTGGAGGAGGTATAATGGTCTGGGGCTATTTTTCATGGTTGGGCTAGGCCCCTTAGTTCCAGTGAAGGGAAATCTTAACGCTACAGCATACAATGACATTCTAGACGATTCTGTGCTTCCAACTTTCTGGCAACAGTTTGGGGAAAGCCCTTTCCTGTTTCAGCATGACAATACCATACAGAAATGGTTTGTCAAGATCGGTGTGTGGAAGAACTTGACTGGCCTGCACAGAGGCCTGACCTCAACCTCCTTGAACACCTTTAGGATGAATTGGAATGCCGACTGCGAGCCAGAAGAGTGGAGGCTGTTATAGCAGCAAATGGAGGACCAACTCCATATTGATTTCGTAATGAGATGTTTGGCGGGTGTTCGGCTGGTGTCGACATACTTTTGGTCGTATAGTGTAATTCATGATAACAGAAATTGACAAACTATTATAGTTGCTCCTTGTGTGATTTAACCTGAGACTTTTCAAGTTTGTCTGTGGTTTGCTGTCTTTTATCAGTAAATGGGTTCTTTTCTAAATAGCTATGCAATGACCCTGCACAGAGGCAGGTAGATGTGACCAAAGAAAGCACGTTCTTGTCATTGCTCCCAGAGTCTCTGACTCCCTCCCAGTGATCTTGGCCATGTAATGTCCATCATTATTGGTGGATGAAGTCCGGGAACTGCATTAAATGGGTGTTCACCTCCACTGAGGCTGACCAGCCTCCTTATGAGAGTAACATAAACTAAGACAAAACATCACATTGTTTCTGGTTGCTTAGTTCCACATTTCCTCCTCATTGGCAAGCTATTTTGAAGTGAGGGGGCGGAAGGTTACCAGTGTCAGTAGGGTCTGATTAATGAGTTGGTATGACTCCCTCCTGCTGCAACAAGCACACGCAGTCTAGACTAAGATTACCTCTCTCTTGCCATGGGAGACAGATATGCCAAACATTCAGAACTTCCGTCCCAGTGACCTTTGTCTTCTTGAACTTGTTGAAACACCTTTGTTCCCTGGACATCGAATTGATTTTTAAGACAAGTGAAATCAAGGCACAGAAGTAGTTCAAACATTGAAAAGGGTAGAAGTCATCCAGAACTTTCAATTTTCAATCTATCCCCTCGTGGTTTATCTCTTGAATATCATCGAAAACCCAAAGGAGTCTTTCATTGAAGACAAAAAAAAAAAAAGGTTCTTCATCGGTCTTAATTTCTTTCAGCGGAAGAATAGTCACCACGTTTTGTCGTTTTCGATCTCTCTGCTGATCTGGGTTCATTTGCAGCCGTCGTCTAACAGTGGAGCTATAACCAGTACAGCACTTTGTGGCAGAGCAACACCAGCCCTGTGATTTATAGTGTAGAAAATCAGACATGGCTGATTCACGGTGGTCACTGACATCTCAACAGGTCCATCAAACCTGCTCTTATTTTGAGAAAGAGACTCTTGAATAATGAAACAGGGTACCTTTAATAGAGAGTGCATTACAAAACAGCAACACCATAATGAATACATTTGTCTGGGATGTTTCTCAGGGAATCCTATTTCCTTTTCAGTAAGAGAGCCATACTGGGAGCCACTATCTCACCTGACCTTTACGACAAACACTATTCTTATTTCCAATTCCCTTGAGTGTTGGGAACAGCCAGGGCTCTGCTGGGGACTATAGGACTCAAATTATATCACAATTTGCTATTGTTTCATCCATGTCAGGATAATTTGCTTCGGGTTTCTCTGTAATGTCTGGGGTTTGACAACGCCCCCTAGAGGCCTGCAATACAGTGTGTGCCCTAGATAGCCTGTTTACTGCCCCTGCGTTCTGTCAAGTTGACTTTCCAACCAGGATACACCGATGAAACACAGCTTCATTTCAGCTGTTCTCTGGAGAAATAACCCAGTGACCACTTGTGGTTTTAATTGGGGCCGAGTTGGTGCAGCAGAGAAGGGTGGTTCAGACGATCAAGAGAGAGCAGCAGTCATTACTCAACAGCTAGAATGACATGCTTCCTCTCCTCAGCAACCATTCTCTACTGATTCATCTCCTCATCTCTCCTAATAGTTGGACGGTTAGCAGCCCAGCTTATTAAATTAGTGTCTTCCCTATAACATATACTGTGAGAGGGGTGACCTATTGTCCAATCATTGTGATTCAGACACAGAGCTGCTCTCTCCTTGCTAGGACAGATTGGTGAGAATAGTCATGGCATTCTGATTCGTTCCACCCCTTCTTTACAAACATCTGGGTTAGAGGAATTGCACCTACCCAGTGGGGTAAAAGTAAATATGATTATATCCGTATGTTTACAAACCTGAAGGATGTTATTAATCATGAACGCTTCAAGTAAATGGATTTACTATAAGAGGAGTGCATTATCGTGGCAGTCCTGCGAGTTTCGGTGTTAACAATCGGTGTCCGATTTTGACACGAAATAAGATTCTATCTGTATGTTTACAAACCTGAAGGACGCTATTAATCATGATTCAATAGCTTCAAGTAAATGGATTTTACTATAAGAGGAGTGCATTATCGTGGCAGTCTGCGAGAAGTTCGGTGTTAACAATCGGTGTCCGATTTTGACACGACATGGCACAGCACTCATTAATCACCTCGTGAACTCGGCCATTTTCTGCCTCCTGGGTTCACTAGGCACATGAGAGTAATAGACAGACAGCGGCCACAGGACGCCATGCAGCCCAGCGAAGACTTCCTGACAGCACAGTCTGGCTTCTCCAAAACATACGGCAGCCTTTTTTTTGCTGTGAGATGGGGACAAATCAGTCGTCTTTGTCATTAATAATGATGAAGTGTTAAAACCTCATCTCCTCCTTCATCTTTAGCAGCCAGGGTGTCATGCTTCTTCAATTAATTGCTTGTGTTCCAAATGTATCTCTGCACATTATCTTGTTCCATCTTTTGATTGCGTGCGCGTAATTGGCTGCGCTGCCACTTTCTCCTACCAAATTAGGCTTAAAATTGTTTTGCTGTGCTTTCTGCTTTTGATGCAGCTCTCTTTAGCTACGAATTTAATATCACCGAAAACCAATTATATGCTCCCATACTGAATAATCTGGACGGGGGGGAAAAACAACAAATATAACAACTCTCTGGTGTGACTTTCACTGCATGATCTGCTGTTTGTGCTTCATGTAATTGACGACGAGAAGTTCACATCCAGTGAGATGTTGGATGTAGAGATGCTGCTAGACCCTCCGTACAGTACAGAAGTGTTGGGAACGGCACAAGACGACAAAGAAGAGAGGCGAGTAATGGTGTCCATCATTATCATGAATGTGCTTCATGGGTAATGGGGCACTGGTTCTATTTCTGGTTGGGCTGTCAAGCCATTGTTCTCCCTGGAATGGAGCCGGAAAGATGTTTGTACATTATAAAAGGAATTTACAAGTCAAGATGACATTCTTGACCTTATGAGGAGACAATAAAACAATCCATTCATGGCTTTTATTTTCAGCCAATAGCCCTGTCCTGTTCTATAGTAGGGGGTCAAATCACCTCAGCAGACTAGAGAGATAAATCAGATAACAGCCAAGCGGTGTGGAGTTATGGACGTTATTTACTGCTTTGTCATTAAACCAGTTGCTTTAGACCAGAAGTGAGAGATTTGATTGTCTAGGAGGTGTTCGGATGTCTTAAACAGATAATGTGAATATCTCTGGGAAATGTAGTGGACATTCTGTCAAGGGTATCTCACGGTTTCATTTAGCTGAGTAGATCTGAAATCCCTCACTCCCTACAGAGATAAAACAATGGTGTGTAAGTCATTTACGAGGCATGGGCAAGGCTGCCTCCTGTTACGTTTTATATTATGGATGTTTTATACCTCGACATGTATTATTTATTTATTTCATCTTTATTTAACTTGGCAAATCAATTAAGAACAAATTCTTATTTACAATGACGGCCTACCAAGTGTCAAAAGGCCTCCTGTGGGGACGAGGGATAAAAAAAAAAAAATACAAATCAGTACAAAACACACATCAGACCAGAGAGAAACACCACAACACTACAAAAAGAGAGACCACAGACAACAACACAACATGACAACAACACGACATGGTAGCAGCACAACATGGTAGCAGCAGAGACATGGTACAAACATTATTAGGTAACAAACATTTGTGATTGTAGGTGTATTTCTACTCCCTTACATTCAAGTTTTAGTAGGTCTAACATGAGATTCCATGTCGTGTTTATACATTGGCACATCAGTGCCTTTCCTTTCAAAGGTGCTCTAGTGTAATACAAAGTGCCTAACTGGTTCAATAATGCCAGGGCCCATAGGCCCTTCATACAGCTGGAGACCAGGAGACCAGGAGACCAGGAGCATATTGTCAGCTCAGCTGGCAGCTGTTTAACAAACTCCACACATCTTGTTTTCATGAGCATGGTCTTATCTATACTGTTTGGTGTGCAATTGTTACGGTGTGTATATTTTCTCTATGATCTTAAGTGACTTATTGCTTTAAAGCCACAAAGTGCAGTGATTTAACACCAACAGGGTGGTTTTGAAGTCTGTCTGTCAAGCTCTGCTTGAACCAGTTTGGGTAGCACTGAAAGGTAGCAGCTATCTCCTGGAGGCTCTGCTGCTGAGGCATGGTCGCAGACATTGTTTGCCTTGTTAATTAAATTTCTTCTCCTCAGCAAATGAGGTCATATCCTGCCATGGGTGTAATGTCTCTCTCATGTACAACAAAGGGAACAGTGAGAGCCCAGGAAAATTAACTGAAACAATCAAGGCTGGATATCTTTGTTTGTCTGCAGATCTATATTTTTCTAAAGCATCACCACAGAGAAATGTGAAGCACCGCTACTGGTTTTTATTGCATCAATTCTACAGACAGTCAGGATTAATGTCAGACTCTATAGCTTCCAGGAAGAACTGGCAATAATGTAGTGGCTTTTCCCATTATTCTGAAGCTATATAGGATAAAACATATTTGCTCTTAACTCACCTCGTGATGGTGGCACGATTGTAACTGTGGACCATTTAAAATGTCCTCCATCTTGATTCATGTCATATTGACTTACTTACACAGAATCTCCTGGGTGATTGTGTCTCATATTGCCAGAATCATCTCACAGCTATAAATATAAGCACAGGTATTTTATGTTTGTTTTTTAAACCTTTTTCAATTGTATGTGATCTTGAATCATATGTACAGTATGTTTTTTTAACACAGCGAATGAAATGTGTTGAAATGCATCTCTACAGGCCCGTTTAAGTCTCCAGACACATAGGGGGTTTACAGAGACAGAAGAGAGACTTGTTAACTTTTGCTGTTGCATCCCATCATGCCTAAATATAAAGCACAGCCTTTTTGAACTGAAAGGGAAACAGTCATTTCTCGTTTCAGTGGAACAGCTCACTTTTTATCTCAGCACAGGGCCTCGCCATTCAAGTGAATAAACGTGCCGGTCCAATTAACAGAAAGGAAACATTTACATTTTGATATCCATTTTTGACTCTATACCTCTTCGCTTTTGTTAAAAAAAAAAAAACATTCAAGTTGAAATGAAATTTTATGGAACTGCATTTACATGTTATTTCCTGTCTTGTGTGGATACGACAATGCAACGTTGAGAATATTTCTGTGTGCCTGCAAAAACAAATGAATTCAGCGTTTACCGATAACATTGAAAGACCTGTCTCAAAAAGCAAAGTTGAGCCACTGTGACTTCAAAATATTTACAAAATTGTCAAAACTAAAAACAATTCATTACATACTATTGTTGCTGTTCTGCTCTGGAGCAGAGAGTGAAATTATATGAGATAACGTCACAACTTATTTGAATTAAAAACACTACTAGTTATTTATATCAACTTTAACAAATGCAATATTTGTAGATACCTCATACAAGCAAACAAGAAAGAAATGTACAGCAATCACCTCCCTTTTGAAAGTGGTTATTAGTTTGTTTTTATGTTATTACTATCATGGGGACGTAACTCAATATCTTATACAGTATGAGGAAACATAAGCCATATAACTTAATGTAATGCTACCTTATGCATATTACATTTTCCCAGTGTCAAAATCAGAATCATGTTTTGTATATGAGCTATGTAAATGTATACAGTTATCATGTTCAGATGGAACCTGTGCATATCATTATAGTCACTGTTTTCAACATTTGATCCAAAACAGCTCATGTGCAGTACATGAGCCAGTCCTCTGAAGCTCGATAGTGTGTTCTCTCTAGGAGATAGGTATAAGTAGAAGCTCCAGTCAGGCTGACACTGATGACACAGTGAAGATTAAAGTGGCCGATAGGAAATCTCTATTAAATTTGCATTAACACATTGTGTAAATCTGCTGATGATTGCCTCACAGAGACCCCATGGTTCAGTGTGCCATCCCCAGCTCCTGTATATTGGCCAGATGGCCACTTCAGAATGAGATTGACACAGCGTTTCAAACTGATTTCATGCTAACTCTCAGGAGAGGGAGACAGACCATCCACTCTGTTGGGACTCGGGATTACAAAATAGCCAATTAAAAAGGAAAGTGGTGAAATCTTGGCCTGATAAGGTGGAGATTAAATCGGTTATAGTTTATTAGGCAAAATGAGTTATTAGAATCCATTCCTCTCCAAACAGATTCCCATTACCAGCCTCACTTCTTTTATCTGTATCCCTCTATCTGTAATTATGAGTCTCCCAAACAGCAATCATAACACCAATTGGACAGCATTTCCTGTACATTTCCATTTATTCATCTTGATGGCTTTCAAAGACCTCCTTGAAAATGCCCCCTTTGAAGAGGGAGACATGTGAGACATGACTGAGAGCAGATTGTTTTAGTGATAGAATGATCAACCTCAAAAACATTCTAACTTTGGGTTAAGATGAAAATGAATGAGATCACACTGAATCAGTTATCTAATAAGAGATTGCAGTTATTCTTTGTAAACTAACAAAAAACATCCCTATTGGATTTGTGCTCCTGTTTTCCCAGGATCCTTCATGGTCCTGCACCGTGTGGTGTGGGTAATTACTCGCCCACAACCAGACTGGTTCAGCAGATGTGAGGGGCCAAGGAGCTGTGGCTGAGACAAGACCAGGACCAGGACCAGGGGGTCTCCAGTGTACAGCCGCTCCTGCCCCAGTGTCCCAGTGTCCCTGGATGACTGGTGCTCTCTCGCTCTGTTCCCTCCCTCGCTCTGGAGGCATCTGTGCAGCACCTGTGGACAGAGCGCCACCCCACCTGCTCCTAAACATCAGCTGTCTACTCAGAGCCATCACCAGAGCCAACAGCCTAACAGCCTCCCTCCCCCAGAGCCATGGAGCCTCCCTCCCCAGGTCAGCCAGGATCATGAGAAAACACCCAGTCTACCCTTCTCACCTTCCTCTGTCAGCCTAGCTTCCTCAGCATTAAAGGGCTCCTCAGATGGTCTGAGGATGATCCGCTGCATGGGATATCCTCTGACCTCCACTCTGCCCTGCCCACCTTCCACAAACATCGTTAATCTCACACGACGAAACCTGAACCCCCTACAGCTAGCGGATGACAGTCAAAAGGCACTGGCACTTCACTACCGTCTAACCACCACCCCGTATACCAAACACTGAGCTCAAAGACACCAGACGGTTTTCTTTTAGACCCCTTCATTGTCTCACTAAGGACCCAGGATAGTCATCGAATCAGATTTATAGAAGGCATTCCTACCTTGCCTTTTGTGTACAGCCATTTTGTATTCATGAAATGAAAGTATTTACCTCTGAGGTGAGCATCTACGATGTGTCATGCATATCATGCATATAGTGAAAGCTCAAGTGTTGATAACGTGCAGCAGTAATAATGGAAGGCATTTCCACATCACCGTTCATCAGTGAAACCCAAAGCCCTCCACTTGGTGTGGCGATGCATAGCAGTGATTGTGCTGAAGAGAGAGGGAGATGAAGAACCATTCATTTGGCTCATAGAAATTAGAGGCGTGTGCCCAGGACAATGGGTTTAATACCCAAACCTGTTCTGTAAAGTGTTATAGCAGCTCTGTGCTTATCTTTAACTCAAGATACCTCTTGCGTATTAGAGTCTAATAATGGAGGTATTAGGTTTAATGATTTGAACACTTGTCACTGATTAACTTGGCAAGTGTTACTGCAAACAAAATAATAACACATCAATTAGCAACATACTCGTCCAGCCAGAACTTGATATTAGCAACACTGTCTTCCTCCAGGCTTAGTCTATTGCTGGAGAGTAGAGGAAAAAATATTTATGTTGTTCCAAATCAACAAACTGGTCACACATTTAGAATTTGGCATCATTTCATCGAATCGTTTAGGATTTCATAGCATACCGTATGATGCTGCGGCCACTGGTATTCTTGGGCACGTCTCTATGTCATGCAAATAAGGAGGGAAGGATTTCATTGTTAGCAGAAGCTCATTCAATGTGAAGATAGCAGGATTCATTGCTGAGAGAAAGGGATATCGGGGCCTCCCTTTTTGATTTCATTAGGAAGCTAAATTTGATGAAAGTCTTGATCTCAGAGGACACTTAGCAACGCCTACAGCAAATTGACAGGCATAATGCTGTTTTATTTGCAACCCAAACTGAACAGCTGACTGGCTCTGAATATATTCCACAAACAGATTGTTTGCCGTTATTAAGCGGCAGATGACACCCCTCCACACAATAAAGAAGAGACAAGGAACAACAGTGTATAATGTGTGATGGTCCTGTTTTATCTGTGGTTCGTTATTGTTAGTTGGTCTGAGGAGGTCTGAGGATTATGGACATAGTGTTTAATATATATTTGTTTTTGTCACACCAAATCAATAAGTAGCAGAAAGATTAAGCCATAGAAATAAAGCACTGTAGCCAGGCTGCACAGATCTGTCCATTGCCAAACAGTAATGGTCATCACGGGTCGGGTAGACCCCTTATAACTGAGATCCGACCCTGGTCCGATCTGGTTCGGGTCTGAAATTCTAACTTGTCCCCGATCGGGTCCTGTTTGATTGTCATTGGGTCTAGGGTCTATGTAACTATAGCTGATAGACACAAGTGGACCCGAATGGACCTGACCACGGCTCTGTATAGCCTATAGCATATTTATTTTACACTAATGAGGTGCATTTATTGACTTATAGAAGGCCTAGCCAATATATCAAGACCTATTCCTTATCCAGAAGAGAAAATTGGCAGATTTTTAAAAAATGTCACTCGGGTCCAATCAGGTCTGGTTTAGACCCGGACCCGTTAGGGTACGTGTCGGATCTAGTTCGAGTTGTCCTCAGGTCCGTTCAAGTCCAGGTCCCCATTTTTTTTAGTCTATGCAAGCCACTACTAAAGAAGATTCAGGCCTTTCTATTGGATAGTACATTAATCATTTGTATTTTGTGATCTGGCTGTAAGTAAATCTGATGCTACAGTAGACATGTCAGTTTAACCCAGAAGAGAGGGTTGTCCATTATGGCTTTAAGTGGTAGCGCGTATATTAGAATACCCCAAAATATTTCTGTTTGAATAATAAAGATTGAACACATATCCCATTTTTATTTTGCTCACCCTGTATTGAAGCAATATTTGAAGAATTTCCACCAGCTCCTTATCAGTTTGCCACGGTAGAATCTTAAACTAATAGCCCTTACCATGCACATTGGGCTTTTGATGAAGACAATTGCACTTCCCCACACAATTACAGGTCACGTTTACCATCCTCCGCCCTGCACCCACATTTGTTTTCACATGGTGTTCCGTCCCTGAGTGGCTGTCAGGGTCTTCTGTATCCATCCGTAGCTGACAATCATACTTTATTGAGAATGGAAAAGTGACGGCTAATTGATTTTACAGTGATACCGATGGAGAGACAATGAATGTGCCATCAATTCAATCCGCTATTTAATGGTTCCAATTTAGCCTCTGTAAACGCTCACTAAACTAATTTCTCCGGGTGCAGCAATCGGAAAAGCTATCATATATCTAATCTCCTCCTATATATTCATCAGGAAAAGGAATTTAGCCAATTCCAAGGTGTGGAGATGATCTGTTAGCGCAGTGTAAATGTTTAGAACGCTGCAATCGAGTTCATTTATAAGGATATGAAACGTTTTATTGGCAGGGTCAGTGGAGTGGAACTGTTGGATAATAGGCAGTTACCCAGAAGTGTTTGAAAGCTATGAAGCATAGAGATGTAGGGAATAAAATGCCGGGACATACCCTAATCGGAAGCTAAACTGAAATTCTAAAACAGCAGGGCTGTTAGATTCCCACTGATAAAGGTTCAGTGGCACAGGCCATTGCTATTCAACCATCTATTTATTTTCCTCTGTGTAAGCTCTTCAATTTTGGCCAAAACTGGGGAGCAGTGAGCCGCATATGCCAATGCGATGTGAGATGGAGACGGGGATGCAATGGGCTCTACTTTTCCATCAGAACGTCTCCCAAACCCAATCATCATCGGATATGACTTTGACTTCACGAGAATAGGATGATAATATGGCTATTCTCTCAATAAAGGGGAAAAATCCACAGTAGCCTTTTAGTGATGAGATCATTCCATTCAAAACACAATTCAGTGCCTGTCAGAATGACCCCGATCCTTCCCTACCCCCCTCTTTTTTTACCTCGCTATTTCCGTCTCCTTCTTGACGACAGACACACACCTGAACACCCTCCAAGGCCTTGGCCTCTTTTTGAGTTTTCCGAAAATGAAACTTTTAGAAGCTATGGTAGGTGTATCAGGTCCAATAGTCACCAGTAGTGAAGAAAACAGAATACTCCTTTTTCTTACAAAAGGTTCAGCTCCAGGGTTCATATTTGTCTTTATCGCATGCTGTGAAATATTGTAACCTGGATAGATTTCAGTGGGGACATTTCCTGATGCTGCTACACTGGCTGTCACTATGGAGAAGTCCCTACTGAAACCCCTGGAGTGTGATGCTGTGGGGTTTAGCACAGCCCATTCCCACCCCGCTGCTGTTTGTTTACTGCAGGTTGGACTCACTAGGCTGCCATTTACTCACTAATTTAAGCTATTTGAGCCATAATGTGCATCAATCCAAATAGATGGAATCAGGCAAGCAGAATTGGTGTTCTCCATTATCCAAATCAAGCCTTGAGATGAGATCCCTCCTTCACACTGAAAGATGAGACTCTGAAACATGAGACCCTGAAACAAAAAAACAGTATAACAATGTATCTCTTTGCTATATAGGTTAATAAAGTGGGGAAGACATTTTCAATCATGTCTCAATGGATGCACATTGTGGTGTTAATGTTGGCAATTAGTCTTGTGGAGAGTATTCTGAGTGTCAGAGAGACAGGGTCTGAGAGATGCTTGTGTCAGAGGCTGGTGATTATCTTCCAGTGATATTCCTTTAGGGGACTGAAGTCCTACACTTACGCCTGCTCCCTCAAGGTGAGGATGTAAATATACTGGATAAACTTGTATTGTTACCATAGAAACAACTCTCTAGACTATTAACCTTATCGGGTTTCCAACACCTCTCTGAAATATTGATGGAAATCCTTTAAGAAATATACTTCCCATTTCAAAACTGCTTTCACAAGTACTTATACATATTTTAATTCTTAACCATAGCAATATACTAGGTCACGAAATTTGAGGTTTTTTTCAATTTTTAAGAATGATTATAATAAGACATAGATGACATTTTAAATGTAATATCCATAGCTTTTGGATTGTTTCTGGTTTAATGTATTGTATAGTATTGATTTAATCCAGCACAACATCTTGTGGGATGCCTTGATAATTTCAGTGAGGAGCAAATTCATTTTTTTATTCATAAATTGAAATTGGAAGTTAATAGGCTCTTCCCTGTTTTCGAGGGACATGATTAAAATATCCATTATGAGATCAGCTCTTTAGTTTCTACGTTGTGGATTACTTGTATCATCGTCAGCCTGATAAATTATGGAACTCTGCTCTCAATTTAATGAGGTAATTGCTTAAAATATATTCATTGTTCACTTTTCATTCCATCCTAGCAACAGAACTCTCTCATGGCTATGATCTCTTCCCAGCAATTGTATTTTCTACTTTTCCTCCATTACTTTATATGCTTATATTTAGTACACTTTTGTACCACGCATTTCATTTGACCTCAAATAGATTTACACTCTCTCGTTTTCTCTCTGTGATGGTTGAGTGCTCCAATGTTTACTCAACCTGGTTTGCTCAGGTTCAAGTGAGCTAATAAAACTTGGTCAGTGGCCTATGCTGATGACAGAGAGTGATGGCACTGGAGCTGAATTATACCACTGTTGTGGCCAAATAGGGATGATGCTACAGAGGCAAGCTATAATCCCTGACAAACAAGCATCTTTGGCTGTGAGTGCTTTTGTGTTTGGTGGTGGAGCAGCGCGAGGCGAGGCAGGGTGGGGCGAGGGCCAGAGTTAAACAGAGGGCCCCGAGTGGCCAGGGGAGAGCCCAGCTCAGCACAGATAAGGGCGATCATGCTGAAAATGACTCATAGGTAAGACCCCTATCTCTGGATACCCAGCTAGAACAAGCCTTATCAACCCTGGCCCTGATCTGGATCTTAAAGTCCAAACTGCATGAATTCCCCCAGCAGAGAGCTAATACAGTGGAGGAAGTGGTGGATGCTTTACTGTATCTGAAATTGTAGGCTTACCCTGGGATAGGTTGGAGTGGTCACCCAGGTCTAAAAGATATAACCCATTTATTTTGGGAAGAGGGAGTATTGGTCATTTCACCTATCTCCAGGAGATTTGTCTTGGGATGTTTTCCTCAATTTGCCAGGAAGTGTTGTAGTGAGAGGAGGGTACACAGGCATATAAATGGAATGTTTCATTATTTGTCAGAATCATACCACTTTCATTACGGTGTCTTTACTGTATGTACAAATTGTATTTGATTTATTTGCAAACCATTACTTGCTCTTTGCAAGGGATTGTCAGCCATTTGGATCATGAACATCATTCCTTTTTAAAGTACATAAGTTCAAGCTGTGACGACCATTTCTTTTCATTTCAGTTGAACAAATCATTTGCAGCTATTGTTGAGGAGAAGCTTTAAACATTTAAAACTCTCCTTCTGAACTACTTTGAACTCACTCTACCCCAGAGCACAAGGCTCAGGGATCTCATTGTAAGGTGCTTAAGTGCACAAACCTCATTTGCGAGTTTTATTTCAATAGTTAAGGAGAGTGAGATAAGGATGTTTCTGTGAATCAGGAGTATTCCCTTTCAAAATCCCAACACACAAGACTCCGGATTAAAAGAGCCTGATTAAAAAACTCAATTTAATTAGAGTGAACGGATAGATCCACCGCATGAAAGAGCAATAACTAAGGTCCCACTTAGAGCCAGATATCTTCTGACCCACTGAGGTATATAGCTGCCTACACCACAGGTAAAATTGAAGATCCAATCAGTCCCAGTAAGAAGTACGAATAAACTGCTCAAACAGACTTCCTGTCTGGGGACATAGGGTAGCTCTAGTCTAGTGCTTCATGATGAGCCCTGCCCAGTGTTCACAGGCCTTGTAGCCTAAATGCAGATCAATTACAGGGCAGAGAAGTCACTGTGTCACATATGATTCACAATATCAATTCCATGCCTTTCGGAAACTGTTTGGCAAGTGTTTCCTCACTTTACATCTGCTAACCAATCGGAAGGCGATGTGTCGAAGAGCAAGACAATTTAATGGTGTGACAGTTAACCAGGGAGTGCAATGTGTAGAGAGATTCTCCCAGCAGCCTCAATCTGTCTGTCATGGCCGGATATTTATTTATTTACGGGCACGGCTCTGCACAAATAAAATGTCACATCTCATTTGCACGTCTTGGCCTTTTGTGATGCAAAAATTCTCTTTAAATCAGAACTATGGGGCATGCTGTCTGATTAAAGCTCCTCTAGCAGGGAGGCCAGGTGATGCAAAACCACTGTGGCTGTTTATGAGGAGGACGATACAGAGTCAATGAAGAAGTAGGCCTAGTGAGTCCCCAAATCATCTGCTCTGTCATGCTGGCTCATTTCACCACTAAGCAACTGTATATGGTCTTTTTCCAAGTCTGGGCTGTCTGGTCTATGTATGAAGTGGGTAGGATAAGATGATTTGGTCTGGTAACAGAATTGGAATGATAATCTTTCAAATTATGGTATCATTTTTCATTCTTAAGGTAAAGGGGAAAAGTCTAACAAGAGTAAACCCATACAGTATGTTGTGTTTACTCCTAGTTTTCAATATTGTGCTTTTCAAACTCGCAAAGCTGAGTGGCCAAAGGTAGCATGAATAACATAAATAGGTATTTTTAAAAGAGCCATGAAACAACAATGAGGTGAAATCTCTGGTCTTGGTAGCAGCCATAGTGATCCCCAACCCCCTCTTAAAGATGGCCTCCACAAAGGACGCGGCTGAACTGGATGAGGGCAGGCAATGGCGCTCTCAAGAAAGAGACAAGATGCTTCCCCCTGTCCTTGGAGGCCAGTTTTTTTTTAAATAAACATGTGGCAGTGCCAAAGCCATTTCACATTCTGAAAGGCCGCTGTCCACTAATCTATGAATGGGGAGCCCAGGAGCCCCAGTGACAAATGTTATCTCAGCTTGGCATAGAGGGTTCAGACCCCATTCAGCCCCCACTCTACAGGCCACTGCTGAGATTATGTCACCATAATCCCCAAGCAGGCCCTTTGTTGCCTAAACGGGCAGGTGATTCTATGTGTGAGCAAAACAGCCAGTGCAAGGGCAGCAAGGAGGAATTGTTATTTATTCTCGGCATGGCGACAGAGGTTTGGACAGTCAACGCGTTGTCATATTGCATGTACACATTTGGGTTTTGGGGAGATGTAATTCCAAAGGAAAAAGAAGTACTGTAGAGGATGGATTATTTTCTCATATCAGGGTCGAGGACATGGTCCACCTTTTATACACACCTCTGAGGGCGAGCTGTGTAGCACCACGGCACACATTTCTATGTTGATTGATAAGGAGCTGAATGGACGCTGTTACAATGTTGTGTATGGGCACAGTTGAATGTATTAGCCAAACAAGCAAATGAAGGAAGGGTGAGAGTTGAAGAGGTCAGTGCATGCATTACTTCTGTCCCAGAGGAGCCAGAATAACTTTGTGAGTGGGCTGTTTTAATTGATTCATCCAGAACTACAGTATTGATCACTTAAGAGCCTCTGGTTTTAATGCTCACCAACCTCTTCACACCCTCATAAGCAATAAGCAGCATTCTCAGGTTTTACAGCACCTATGCAGCTGTATGTACAAGGATCTTATAAAGGCCTCCGCATAAACATCACTGACCCCACTGGATGAAGGGATTGTGCCACCATGATTTGATTGAATTGAGTTTGTATCTGCTTTCATTTAAATGTTGATGCAGGCTTGGATGGGGCCACTTACAGGGCCATGATTCAATGAAGAGTAATTGAAGTTCTTTAATTTGGTGGAGGTTTGGGGAATTAATCGCTGGACGCTCAAGGACACCGAGCCAAGATGTCCAGAAATTAAAAAGGATTAATTGAAAATCTTAATTACTTTCTGAGGGCATAAACATTTCAATATCAATTAAAATGTGTTTCCACTACACTTAGAGGATATGAGGAGCAGCAATAATTAGATCTGCAGACTGAGGGGCTAACTCAGTGCTTTTCAATGGAAGCTCTTAGATTGAACTACTGTGATTTAAAGATGCAATCTCAAACCTTTGTATAATTTCAGCCAGTCATTTTGAAAGTGGTGCTCATGAGCCAAAAGTGTTCCCCGTTTTTTGTGTACTACGTCATCAAATTGTGTACTATGTCATCAAATTGTGTACTACGTCATCAAATTGTGTACTATGTCATCCATTTTGTATGACACGTTATGAATCCAATTCGTAACTGTATGTTACGAATTTGTTGTGCTTAAGATCCTGGAGTGCGTCTTTAAGTATGTAAATAATACAGACCACTTGAGTGTTCATACCCGTTATTTTTAAACGTTCAGAGTCACCACCTACTCGAAGTTGAACAAAGTTGAAGGTTAGATTAAAGAGAGGTTCGAGGAAAATAAAGAAGCAAAAAATATTCGGGGTTATTATTAAAGTTTCTTAAATTATAGACTGCATATTAAGCAGAGTTATATGACTGGGGCCAACAGGGAAATAATATCCTCCAGCCGCTTCGCTAGCGCCGTGCGGTTGAGTGAACAGATAAAAGCTGGGTAAAAATGGCTAGTGGATGAGGAAATGTTTTGGAGGTGTAACTGTGATTGTTATTCAAGGAACACCCTTCTGCCACTGCCGGCAGTGTGGCCTTGAGCCCTGTCTGTCATCTCCCTGAATTTAACACTTATCTTTTTGAATAATGTGTGTTTATTCATTTATTTATATTTTTCTATAGTTCCAATGGATATTTTGGGAATTTTTCAAGGCCCTTTGTTTTTACTGGGTATGTATGGGTAGTGGTTCCTCATCCTCTAGAGCTTCTCTCTTCTCTACCAGCAGGAAGAAGAGACCAGTCATGAACCATTTAACCAGAGAAAATGGGGAGGGAGCTCCTCTAAAACTGGTATTTCTGGACCAATCTGGGCAGTGTATTCGAATTGCAGAGTAACAAATGGACAGTGGAAGAGGTTTGTAATGGTGATTAGAGTCTGAAATTGGTTCAGATTTACAGTGTCAGTCAGAGATGGAGGGAGAGGAATAAGCAGTCTAAGCGGTCTAATGGATCCATCAGCTTGCTTCGGCTGCTCAGTGGGCCGAGCGGGGTCACCAGCCATCCGCAGGCGCAGCCACAAAAGCACTTCAATTTTGTTAGGAAATGTATCAATTTAACTGACTCGAGCGGCACACTGGAAACCTAATGAATCTGGACTCAATTTTCCAGCACACTGCCTCTGTGAACCGGAGGAAACAATGTTGGTGGTGAAGGGGTGAGTTGAGGCCACTGTGATTGGCTGGCTCTGGTCTTCCTCAGTCCTCACCGTGGCCCAGTCCGGGAAACAGGGGCAGGCCTCCGTTTATCTAGCGATAGTCGTCGCGCCGACCGCTGTCACTCATCTAACAATGATGTCATTAAAGGTAAATTGGCTTCTATTTCAGCTGGATGATAATGCTAATTGAGTGGCAAAACATAATACCAGGAGCTGTTGTGTGCTGTTAAGGGGAGGAAGGAGACAGATTAAATGGCCTTACAATAGTGGGCGTCAGGCACGGCAGATGTTGCTTTGTGCTGAGGACTGCATTGACATATCTCTTGCTTGTCAGGCCTGGGCTTTAGGAGAGACTTATAGGACAGGGGGACCAGATGGTCCCACACAAAGTCCCAATAAAAGCAGTTAAACAGCGGCACTGTTTAAAAGAAGACAAGTCAGCCACAAGAAAATGCGGCTAGTTGGTAAATAAAAGGAGCGGGACTGGCTTATCGATCCTGCTGCCACACGCCAGCCCTGACTGCAGGCTAATGAAGGGGCCCTAGTCAGTAGGCGTCATGTTTATTTAGGGGCCAGGCTGTGATCACTGCTGACCCCCCCTCTCAGAGGAGCTGTCAGCCTGGCCTGCCTTATACTGTAGGGATAGGGGCTGGAGAGAGAGAGAAAGGAAAACCTGTGAGAAAGGCTGCTCTTATAAATGAGGTCAGCAAATCATCCGGTTACATGTCTTGTAATCTCTTTCTTTGAATTAAAGGAATACAATGGTGAGGTCAGTCCATTGATAAATATCCCCTTTGAGTAAGCAAGTGTTTCATTTGGGCCTCATCATCATTTTTACATTTAAAAACATAACTGTAATTTGGATGGACTTCCACTTTCTATGGATTTATGGTAATTCCCCCTATGAGCAGTATCTTCCCCCTGGATTAAACTGACGTGTGTGCAACGGTGGGGCAAAACAGATGGAGTTGGCTTAGATTGTTGACAACATGTAAACAATATTGATTCACCAATGTTTAGCGAAAACATAAAGGCATTTGCACAATGAACACTTGTTGTCTTTCAAGTTCGTCGTTACAGTTATTGGTTTCCATGCTAGTGAATTTTTGACATATTAGCATTGACATGGAAATCAGTCAAAACACCTCAAAGCAAGACATGGTTTCAGGAACCAGATGAAACTACCTGAAACGAGTCACTTACAATTCCCCACATGGCAGTTTCTTGTCATTGTTGGTAGCTATCTGGCCATCCAGAACCACAACTCGCAGACTTCTGCCCCATTGAAGCGTGCGCATCGTATTTATTACGTTGTCAGCTAACCCATATAGATGCATGGGATGACCATCCATGATATCAACCTTATAGTTTTAACCATGTTTTGAGGCTATAAATTGGATGTTCACATTTACATTGTTTACAAACATTGGAGAAAAACAAGCTTATAATCTAGGTTCTGACGGGGTATGACAGCTGAACCAAGCTCATGAGTCATTTATAAGTTATATTCTTCAAGAACCAATGGGTATATATCATTCATTGATTAGTCCAAAATATGGAGTAGCAACTGCAGATTCTAGCCTTATAGTGGAACTCCATTCTAATTTTCACCTCATTGAACACCTGATTTACTTAACAAAAGGCACCTCTCATTAGCTGGTCCAGGTAAGTCATGACATGACACAACTGGGGGAGGGGCCTTTCCTCTCTTGATCTCTATTGCTCCTCTATTGTTCCTCAAGCAACGAGAAGGCCGATGACATCATGGATTCCCACCAGACCAACCCTTTGAATGCCCTACTCTTTGAAGTTTCCAGTTGTCTAAAAAACACAATTTTGCTCAAAACATATATATTTTTTGCCTTTAGTGTGTATACTTTACTGTATTTATACTTGGAATATCACTATTAAATAGTAAAAGTATTTTATTTTAATCACTGGAGGACGTCTGTGGCACAGTACTCTTAGTATTTGGGGATATTTTGGTTTTCAAAGACTGATACAATCGCAAAAACATTGAGACCCCTATTTCTCGTTTCACATCTTCTGTGTCGCATGAACTCTTTGTGTGTGGCACGCCACCAGGTTCAGTCCTCCTGCTATTCCTAATTTATTGTGTGGTGATCACATGTCTATGTACTGTACTCAAAGCACATAATGCTGGCTGTCAGCCTGCCATGGACTAAAGAGGCTGTCCCTCCACTTGACCCCACCATTATTGTGAGCACTGATCTCATTTGGCAAGGCAGGCTCGAGCAGCCTTCAGTGTCTGACATGTCTTTGCAGCAGCAAATCCTTCCCAATGCAGAGCTAATGGGGAGATGGAATAGAAACCAATGGTAATCAGAGGGCATCAGATCTAATGGATGCAGAATAGTACTTCTCTCTCTTTCATCTTGATGGATGATAAAGTCAATTCCAAGCCATTGGTCTAATCCATGATAATTGTATCACGGTGTGATAGTAAAGTATTAGTGCTAGTTATATTCACCAGCATGGTGTGGTCTTTCACAGGGGCAAAAATGAATAGGTGCCAAGTCTGAATTTGACCATTTTCAAGTTGCAATACAGCGCTGATGAGGAATTTATGTTTTTCTATCAAAATATGTTAATTTTTAATCCCTGAATCCCCTTTACAACATTCATTTCCACCAAACAGGATGATAACATGGTATTATATGGAAAGTTCCAGTTTGATAATGTTCCCTCATTTAATGTAATCTCAACCTGATGGACAAAGCCACCGTTTGACTTTTGACATGTGCAGAATTTATTTGGGAAAATCCCTATTTATCTGTGACTGTTTAGGGAGCACTTCTGTATGTAGCATTGTATCAATGTTTTGACCTCAGTCTTTGGCCTTCGCTATTTTGTGTCATACAAACTGTATTAAGCCTTGTCCAATATCATGTTTTTAGAGTATACAATCAGTGTAGATATAAGGGCTAGGCGGATCACTTAGAATATCTAATGGTCTTAACCAAACCCAAGATTGATGTGTGATTTGCTGACATTTCCCCATGTCTGTCCTGTTTTTCCTCAATCACACTCTAACCGGCCGAGCTCTTGTTATTTCAACTGGAACAAACATAAACAGGTAGATGTGTGAAGCCCTGAGAAAGGGGAAGTTAGAGATCCTATTTGACAGGTTCACAGTGACTATTTTATTTTGTCTCTCCCCTCTGTCCCCTAGGTAGTTGACTGTGAGACATTTAATCGAGGGACTAGTGGTTTCATATCAGTAACAAAAATCAAATAATGCAAGATGATTTACTCCCGCTAGCAACCAGGGAGCGTATTCTTAGCAACCAGCCAAGCCCCGGGCCTCGGTGTAATCAGCTTGAAAATATTTCAATTATTGTGTTGATTTTAGTGGATTTGAGAGGTGGTCGGTGGGCGCCTTAGTACATTCAGCCCATGACCTGCAGAGGAAGACATTGATTTAAACAGGTGTCAGAAAGGAAAAGTAGAGGCAATTTAAATGGGAATAGGATAGCAAAGTCATTGAGCATTGTTCAGTGCATGTGTGACATCCACCCGATGCTGCCAAATCAATGTAGCTCAACTGAACTAAAAAATGTACCTTGAGGAATCATCCATCTACCATGGACCACTGGAGCAAGAGGATTGACTCTCCCTTCCCTTCCCTTCCACTTTCGTTGCCTATCTCAAGCACAATCACGCTCTTTTCACACTATTAAGATATATAGTACTGGGGATGATTGATCAACTTTCTGTGACAAAATGCTCTGATTGATGAATGTTTAGATTTGCATCTCTTCATGATAGAGCAAACGTATGTCACACACAACCAGGGAAAGAAACAAACAACGTGTTTTTGACTGTTTTGTCATGACTGTTTCAAGCTGTGTCGTTAGGTGGACATTGTGAAATCTCTCTGATGCAGATTGCCAGTAGCAGCTGGTGTAAAACCAAGTCTGGTTTTCTATGCAATGGAACGGTATTCAAATATTTCCTTTTAGAAGATCTAGTCAGGCCAAATTGGCCAGTGGTGACCTCCATTCATCTTTAATGGGAAAATATTAACACACCCTCCTTCATCAAATTTGCAGGGTTACGTTTGGCATGCAAATTGATTCCTTTCACTTTTCCACAAATGCAGATCATTTTAGCCCAGCTAATTTTGAGGTTGTGAGAATAGGGCTGTAATTAACGTAACAGATTTGCTGTGGTAGGCCTATATTGTCCTAAACGCATTCCCTCACTCACTAGCCATATCCTTCCCCAGCCATGATTGTATCATATTGCCTGGCTTATCTTAAGTGAGCAGTGATGTCAGTGGGCACTTACTCGATTACTTCCCAGTATTTTGCTTATTTGCACTCCAAGCTGTAAAAATTGTTAAATGTTACACCGTTAATTACCAGTTGTGCAAAATAGTGAGTGACAATATGTCCCTCCCCTCCTTGCTCTCCTTATGAATATAAACTTCTCCAGTAAAGGGGCAATGTAATGGGCACTGTATGCCACCGGCGTGAGGTGACCAGCCGAAGAAATCTTCAGGGTAGGTTCGAGAACAGAAATGGTTCCTGCTTGTTCGCGACCTCAGGTGACAGCAATTAAATGTGTTGCACTGCTTTGAGATCACATGGACTACCATTTGAATCATGTCTCGTGTTGATATTGAAGTGTGCGCTGTTATTCTGAGTGGGCTTGTGTAGGTGTTGTTTGTATTGTAATATGTGTGGGCGCTCCGACTCTAATGGTTAAACATGCTTTCTCTCCATTTAGAGATGGAAAGGATGCCCATTTTAAATATTTCATTTTCTACTGTAACTAATGTAAAGGACTGACCCTATAACACCAGGCGTGAGGGGTAAATATTGGCCTATTTCAATGCCAAGATACTGTGGCCTGGCTTTAAAGTAACTCAGGTGCATTCAATCTCTCTAACATAAACATGTAACCCCCCCCTTTAATAATGTCACAACAGCTTGTTTGATTGTCTTATGACTTTTGGAACAGGCATTCTTACTTTAAGTCCATTGAATTTATGTTTATTGAAGTAATTATATATAGTGCGTTAATTGCTATTTTTCATGTATGTTGGAGAGAATGAAGCTTGTACAGTCCATCTGTCAGTCAACACTTGCGTTGGATATGATCGCAATCCGTGCAATCAGTTTACCTCTAACATATGATTGTCCCCCAAGCTCATGAGAGGACACATTTTAGAGACATGTTCTTGAGTAGCTGATGTCCATGGGTAGCTCAAAATGGGGGGGGAAGCCATCAGAAAATGTCGTGTTGGAGAGGTGCTAATGTGTGTGATCACACATTAATCGGCTGACAGTATCTCACATTCTACAGTTAGTCCATTTTCACTGAAGTGAGGTCTAAGTGTCAGGTGTCATAATTTAATTGTGTTGTTTTCTATTTCTCTACAGTACTTAGGGGACTGGAGAACAGGCTAATCTATGGCAGAGTCTACTTCTCTCTTTCTTTCCCTCTCCCTTGCTTTCTTTCTTTTTTTAATTGGGGACACTAGGGGTTCACTTCACATTTCCCTTTAATCTTGACCTCAGAAGATTAACTGCTGATAAAGATAAGAATCGTTATCTGCCCAAAAAAATTCAAGGAACAATTCTCTGCTCATTTTTTGTTCCTTAATGGAAAAGTGCTTTTGTAGTTGAAGATATCTTGAACATGCACACAGCCCATATCTCCTATGACAAAGCAAGCCTTTGTAAAGGAGTTTACGGATGTGTTGTCATTTATTTAAATGACCTCCTTTGAACAATAGCTTAGCAATTTTGGGGTGGTGAATTGGAATGTATATTGGAATGCTATCAGATTGACAGTCCGAGTGTTTTTTTGGGGGGTGGGGTTGCAAGTAATTCTGTTAATACAAATAGTCAGCATGTTCATGACATTCCCAAGAGGGCAGAGGACAAAGAAAGGAAAAGAACAATACTGATTGAGATACATGTCTTCCATGTTGGATTCACATAGGAGACGACTAGAGAAAAGAAAGTGTGGAACTTAACAGAGGAGGAGGCAGGATTAGCAATAAATAACCGAGACAAGATATTGTTTAGGTAGAGCCCTTCTCCACTGAATTCATTAAGGGAGTGATATATACAGAGTTTCTCAAATGGCACTCCATTCCCCACAAAGTGCACCAACCCCGACCAGGGCCCATAGGCCTCTGGTGAAAAGTAGTGCACTATACAGGGGATACGGTGCCACCCGAGACGCAGATATAGCTAGATATAGCTCTACAGCAGATATGTACAGCCAAATTCACATACACTGTGAGACTTTGCTATTATTTCAACAGTAAAACACTGTAGAATGCATAGTATAATATCATAAATGTGTTTTACAGCATTCATGCTGTAGATTGCACTGCATTATGGGTAAAATGCTTAAAATAACTGGAATTCAGAAGCCTCCTGTAAATATTACTCTAACATACTGTATTTCTTTACAGTAATATTGTATGCCTACAGTAGATTCAAATGATCCAGTCCAGGTGTCAACCTCATGCTGTCGGGCGAGACACATGAAACTCAGACTATTTTAGTAAATATCTTCTTGAAGTGGCTGTGAAATGGAAGAATATTTTCAGCAGCTGCTGGGTAGGTACCTTGCCTTGTTAAAAAGCATATTTATTGCTAGACAACATTGAATTACCACATGTTTCCTTAGCTAACCTAGCTAGATAGCAGGCTAACATTTTGCTAGCTAGCTAGCTCGAGTTGACAAAAGCCATTTCAGTCTGCTCTAAAGTTCTTGTAAATTTCTAGCTGTGTGACCTAGAAAAACATCACAGAGAGAATATTGTGATTATAGGCTGTATCGCAGCCTCTGAGCGCCATAGAGAATACACTGAGCGCAGAATCGTGACCGTTCTGTTTCCACCATTACCACAGAGAAAATGGCTTGTTTCTAGCAGCATTTTGACGGGCCGCATTTTCCGCATAAACCATTTTGTGGGCCGCAAAGCCCATACTTGTGAGCCGCTAAAGCTGATATGAATGACCAATGCACCTTATATGTATCGAGGTGCCTGCCGACCTAAGGTGCAGTGCCACTGGTCAGCTGTAGCCTAACACAGTGTCGGCGGTGGAAACTAAGTGAAGTGTCAGATTTTCCCTCCAGGATTATACAGTATTTCAAGTAGGATAGCAGCCTACACAAGAAATAACTAATATTGGTAGCCATCTAGATGTCACCGTGACATATTCTACTCAATGGGAGAGCATAAATGGCAAAAACACCAGAAGCAAAAACACCAGAACAGAGTGTTCACTTGGCTCTCATCTGCGCAACATAAATCATAGTTTTGTAAGCCAGGATTGTCCATATTGCCTCTCCCGCTAGCCATTTGTTTAATTTAAAAAACATTGTTCTGTAATGTTACAGCATTAGCTAAACCTGTTCACTTTTACCAGTGGTTCGCAAACATTTGGTGGCACAGCTAGAAAGGAAAATGTTGTATATCTGGTAAAATAATCTGTGATATTGTGTAGGCTATAGCAATGTTGTATTGTTTGCCATGGTTTGAGGGTAGGTGTATATAGCTGTCTTATTTGTATTTGTTCAATACCTCAATTGATTTCATAAACTATTCTGATATATGCTGTAGGTTCGATTCAACCCAAGATGATGAATCCTGAAAGATGGAACAACGTGTATGACAGGGTGGCCCAGAGGAAGCCAGCTGTTTGTTCTCAATCCCTACCTTGCCCCATTCTTCCAAGAGCAAACTGAGTTTGAATGAAGACCTCTAGTGAGGCAAGAACACATACACACGACACCAACTTGGTATGTCCTTTGTTCCCTGTCTTGTTACCACAGAGTAACGGCCCTGGTGCTCTCTGTCTCATTCTATTCTTTCTTGTTCTATGCTTGTCCTAGGGGCGAGAAGAGCTGACAAAGGTTTGTTACGGAACCCCATGAGGAACACCTGATGCTGCACTGACTTCTCTGTCCTGGATGCTCTCCTGCCCAAACTGTCCAGTTGTGTTTCACCTCCTCTGAACCCCCTTACCCCAAACAGAGTTGCCCCTGATCATAGATTGGGCTGCATCACAGACTGGTATGGCAACACCACCGCCGCGGACCGAAAGGCACTTCAGAGGGTGATACGCCCCCCAAAAAAGACGTTTACTCTGCCCCCACCCCAATGACATTCATCACTGCAGCAGTTGCTAATAATGTACACATGATTCTTTGTTGTTTTATTATTATTTGTATTGTTTTATTTCACTTTGTCTCCACACTTCTCAATGGTAATTTAGTCTGACTGTTGGTCCACCTATGGTCAATGTCCACCCCAATGGACATGTATTTATTGATCACTGCTACTGTTGTTACTATGTACACTACCGCTCAAAAGTTTGGGGTCACCTAGAAATGTCCTTGTTTTTGAAAGAAAAGCACATTTTTGTCCATTAAAATAACATCAAATTGATCAGAAATACAGTGAAGACATTGTTAATGTTGTAAATGGCTATTCTACATACAGAGGTCCATTATCAGCAGCCATCACTCCTGTGATCCAATGGCACGTTGTGTTAGCTAATCCAAGTTTATCATTTCAAAAGGCTAATTGATCATTAGAATACCCTTTAGCGATTATGTTAGCACAGCTGAAAACTTGTTCTGATCAAAGAAGCAATAAAACTGGCCTTCTTAAGACTACTTAAGTATCTGGAGCATCAGCATTTGTGGGTTTGATGGCTCAAAATGGCCAGAAACAAAGACCTTTCTTCTGAAACTAGTCGGTCTATTCTTGTTCTGAGAAATGAAGGCTGATCATTTATCAATTAACAATGTCTACACTGTATTTCTGATCAATTTGATGTTATTTTAATGGACCATTTTTTATATTTTCTTTCAAAACAAGGACATTTCTAGGTGACCCCAAACTTTTGAACGGTAGTGTACATAGTACTATTTCTATTTTTCTTATTACCATTTTCATTGTTTTATTTCACTTAGTCCTGTTTGTTGGAGCTAGGAGCTCTGAATCTGAAGATCTAGGACTGTACCCAATCCCAATTTGAACTCTGTCTCCTCTCTCTCTTTGTCTCTCTCCCCCCACAGCCCCCAATGCACAGGCAGTTTTACATTAGTGTTGTAATGATTCTCTTATTTGGTTACATGTGTGGTAACTTCTTGTTACTTCTATTGTCAATTCTGTTGTTAATTCGTTTTTAATTTCGTTACCTATTTGAATTCATTTATTTTATGTACAAATGTATTGTTTTTCTTACATTTAGATTTGAGGTAGAATTTCACTGTACATTTACAGCATTATCCTGGTACCAGAGTTGTCAGCTTAATACTGTAGTTTTGCTTTACAGTACTATTTTCCTTACTGTAAAACATTACAGCATCCCTGTAAATGTACAGCAAGGATGGTGTAATATGTCTGTACAGTAAGGAAAATAGTACTGTAAAACATATTACAGCATCTCTGCATCTCAAAATTGCAGTATTAAACTGGCCACTGGTGTGCCAGTGTAGTTCTGTAAATTTACAGGGGAAGATTTTACAGTGTAATAGGTTCCTAAACCTGACCAGAAGAGAAGCAGCACATAGGCACCATTAAAGAGCAGGACCACAAGACCAATTGCTTGGCCCATTCACCTGAACTCCCTTCAATTCAGTAACATTATGGCCTAGTCATGGGCTAGTACTGAGAAGCAAAGTCTTTATTTCACTCCACCATACAAGTATTCAATAAGGATCTCCATAAACTATCAATTAACGAGGGGTAAATGTTGTCATGCAGCCACTTGTTCTACTGGATCCACAAAGAGTGGCAACCCAGTTAGGGTTAGATTGGGTGTTTTGTTTGTTGATTAAACATGGCTGGTGCACCTTCTGGGAACGAGCAACAAATTATTACAGTCAATATTTCCTGATCAGAAGCCATCCTGCTCTGTGCGCGCTCCGCCAGTATTACTAAGGATTACAGTACCTCCTGACAGAGGGTGGCCCAAAGCTGGCAAACACATTGGATTAGTGAGTCAAACTGCAGCCTTGCACAGCCAAAACTAACCATGGCGTATGGCGTAGCACTGAGAGAAATGTGAGAAGCCCTAACGCAGTGGCTTCTATACAGTCTTGCCCCCTATGCTGTCTTGCTCATTTATTCATGAGTATGCCATTAAGATTGAGTTTCATACCAAATGTGATTATTAGATTTTAGTGGGCTTTGTTTTGCCAATTTCAGTGGACATTGTCATAACCCAAGTGATTGGAATGTCTCTGTGCAAATCTATTGTAAATGCTTGAATGTTCAACACTACCTCCATTTGAATTTCCATATGGCATCTCGGGTTAAAGTAATATGTGTGGTTTGTGCTTCACAGTTGCATACCAGTGTGCATTAAAATTCCTACTGATATCTACTTTACATATATTACTTTTAATTGAATTCCTATTTGGGAGCCTGCCTGCTGGAGAGAACCTCAATTTGTTCAGTAAATGTATGTCCTCCAACTCCCCATTTATTAGGCTTAAAAAGCTGTAGGTGGTGCTTTAATTATTTCTCCTGTGCCATAATCGGTTATTTTGAAAGGCTGGCCTGCTTATCGATAGCGCTGAAATGAATGTTATGTCTTAAAAGGTTCCTTCAGGTTCTTCCTCTAGCCGCGATAAGGTGTTCGGTAGGGAAGCCGATCCTTAGACATCTCGGTGGCTGCTGATGGATATGGTCACACGTCTGAGAGGAAAACAGCATGATTCTGTCCCACTATCACTTTTAATTTTCTTCCAGCCTTTGCACAATGGGATCCTTATGCCTAATCACACCCACTTACAGGGCTGGTATGAGGCTTTCTTTTTTATTTCAAGAAGTGTGCCTGAAGCTCCAGAGTGTGTCAGTATCAGTATTTTTGGCCTGTCAGATCTCCCCACTTCCTGCTCTAATGTGATCGATCGGATACTGCGACAGAGGCATAACATGCCCTCCTCTACAGTCTACAGGACACTTTGATAGTGACATTTTCAGGCCCAGTTAGACCTTATTTCCCTGCCCATTAAAAATACTGGACCTAAGAAACTCCCCTGTGTCTGGCCCATCCCTGAGCTTCCAGCCGCATTAATGACAGAATTGTACGTGTCAGTACTACCAGGGAGTCCAAGGATTAAATAATGTGCATGTAGTAGTCAAATCCGAGGTCTTGGCCTTGATGTGTAAAGAGCATTTGCAATACCACTTTAATGATGAAAGGAAGGAGAGAGCTGGGGGCTGGTGACTAGCCTATTGGAGGACATGTCAAGACCTTCACGCCAACCATTTTAATTGCAACCAGAAAATGCCTATTAGCTAAAGAACACTTCCGCTGCAGGCTGAAATAAGATCACTAACACCAGCCCATGCACTGTTTAGTTCGGATTGTGAGGGATGTTATTTAAAAGTAATTATGTATCGAGACCATGAGGATGAGTAACTTTGATAAACAACACTGGGGAGTAATTGTTACAGGCTGCATGGTAACTTGGTAAAGTTTTTTTTTTTTAAACCAACCTCTGACACCTCTTTCATTTGCTGGAGCTGACTTATGTAGTTAAAAACTGTGCCTTTTTGGGGACATTTCTAAAAGGATAGTTAGCAAAAAGCTGAGAAGATGCTTTGATGGGACTACTCAAGGAGACACCCTCTCTGTTGAGGTGTGTTCTGAGTAATGGTTTTTATAGCTAACTTTTGATGGGATAAGGAAGGAACAAGCCTGGCAGTGTGATCAGAACCAATCCCCTGTATGAAATGGAAAAGGTTAATGCAGTTTTTAAGGGCTGAAATAATAACTAATTATCCTTGGGTTAACTACACCCTATGGCAATTTCTCTCATGTCCTTGCCATGTTTGGCTTGACCCAAATCAATGAAAACAGTCCACTCCATCGTAAATCATTAAACGGAGATCAACCTCCAGCAGAACGGCAGTCTACTTTAATGACCACTGTGCAACTGGAAGGCACACCTCCAAAAGGTGCAAACTGAAGGCACACTCCAAAGGGCAGCTAAGGTCCAGAACTGAAACTGAAAAGCTCCCCCCACACTTCTACTATTATCTGGATATTTGACTTGTAGTGACAGATCCAAGATGCCACAGGAGATTAAGCTCCATTTTTAAGAGCGCCCAGAATTGTTTTATTACAGTGTAGTTCAGTCATTGGAAATTATATCTCAGTGTATTCCTCTATTGAAGTACGGTGATCATCAACAAAGCATATGGAGATCAAGCTCATAATAGTGAACTTTGTTAGTGTTACATCCTATTGATTACAATACAGTTTCTGAGATGATCAGTATGCAATGTTAGATGTCAAACGTACATTCAAACAGAGATGTTGAAATGATCATGGAGTTGAAGTCCTATAATAAACCACAACATTTACCCATTTCGCTTTCGCCCTCTGACTGTATTTAATTAACTAATGAACTTTCAATTCAATCTCTCATAGGGTATTCAATGACAACACACATATATTACTTTACTTTGCGATAGTATACTAAAAGATAAGAGCCCTCTAGATTGAAAAGTGCCAAGATCTATAGATGGGGCTTGTTCACCTTCTGAAAAAGACTGATTTGAGGCATATGAAAAGAGCTGACATCCACAAATAGATTTGGACAGTGTTGCCTTAACATCTGAGGACACTGTTTAACTCATCCCATCTCGGGAAGTTTTCACACTTCACGCTTCATTAACCTCTGGGTCGCAGGTTCCCTGGGAAGTCGGGAGAGGAAAATGCCTGTTTACACCGTTCTCTAGAAACCCCCACAAAGTGGTTAGTCTTCATTGTGGCATATCAACACAGGTAAAAAAAAACATGTGATGGTGGGGAGCGAAAGCCCTGTAAGCTGTCTGAATATAACCTAGCTTCAAAACATAAAATGCTTTCTATATACAGTAGGTATCACCCAGGTGGATCGTGCATATGTGTGCTGGATGGTGTTGGTCATGTAACGCCATACAATCAAATGCACGTTCCATTCATTACATGTAACCCATGATATCATTTCTGGGTGCAAAAAGAGTCAAGTAAAGCAAATAAGACCTTGTGTGGCAACACCTTGTCGATTCCATGTAGGTTGACTTTTTTTGTTGTTGGCTGAATGGATTTGGAAACAGATTGAGTGATCTTTTTAAAGCACCACATCTGTGGGTGTTGACATATGGGTCCACTGAGGAAGTACATCCCTCCATATCACACATGAGCTGAGAGTGGCTAGATAAGCTGAATAAGCTATAGGTCTATCTATAATACATGGGCCTATGTTAAATGTCATTACTCATGACTTTGAGGAAGACCCCTTATTAGTTATTTGGCTGGAATTCCGTGGTTGGTTCATTAAATGAAAAAAAAGCTAATGAAACACTTTTCACAAGGTGATAATTAGCAGAGAAGAGCAGGGTTGCAGTCACAGGCTGTTAGATATTTAATAACCACAATGACCAAGGGAGTTGGTGTTAATTTCTGGGTCATGTTTATGATGTTGATTTATTCCAGGTCAAAATAATGGATGGTAAACGCCAAATGTAAACCAGAATGTCTACATCCGGATATGACAAGATGCGTTTGTTATAGAGGAAGCATTTGGGGCATATTGAATGTAGCTGAAAGCAGATTGGCGCTGGGGCCTATAACTCAAACCTTTTACAAAAACGGAATACTCCTAGGTGGTTGCCTGTATTGTTTCCCACATGGTTTGATGTAGTTGGTTGATATGACAGATGGATAGAGTATAATTCAGTCCCCCACTGCCTGTACTTTCCAAGCTGAATTTGCAGATAAAGCCGACAGGCGACAGTTGAGATGATGAGATAATTAAATGTTATAGAAGGTCTCTCAGATGGGTGGGCCTATTACACAACAGACATTAACATTTCAATAGAATATTTCCATTTTCACACATCTCTACACTTTATAAAAAAAAGTGCATCCAGAACCTAAATGGTTCTTCAAGCCGTCCCCATATAGGGAGAACCTTTTAAGTTTTTGGTTCCAGGAGACTTTTGGGTTCCATGTAAAACCTTTTCCACAAAGGGTTCTAACATGGAACCCAAAACCCTTTCCACAACGGTTCTACGTGTAACCTAAGTGTTCTTACCTGAACCAAAAAGGGTTCTCCAATGGGGACAGCCAAAGAACCATTTTGGAACTCTTTTTTCTAAGAGTGTATAGCCAACGTTCTACCTATAGTGGCCTATGTTTTTATCTTGGCCAATAGCTACAAAAAAAGACTGCTGGCTTCTCGCTTGTCACGCTTTGATTGTACTGGATGCTCTATAAGACATGGTGCAGTTTGTGCTATGGGCTAGTAGTGCATTGTTCATGATCGACTATGATCGACTAATCTCATCAATGTATCCAATGACTTTATGTCAAATTGATGTCATTTTAGTTTAGGCTACCAACGTTGTTTAGCTAATTCAGTGAGAGAATGAAGGGGACTTCCTTCTGTCCCAGTGATACCCAAAGAGAAACACTGGCACTTGGATCTTTAACACAATCGCTTAAAATGCTACTTGACATTTGGCTCCTATGCTGGAGCAACTCCGCCATGCTTTTTTAGGATTTTATTACATCGCATGCTTATTAATGGACCGACAGACTTAATCCTCGCCTTATCTCGTCCAAGCAAACGTGGGATAGGATTATCATAGGCATGTGCATTGTTTTACGGTCAATGCCTAAATTGATTTTTGAGTCACGTGGAAATTGAATAATTTGCCATGTTTTGTCTATGGGTTGTTGTAGCCTAAAATTATTGGTGTACATTTGCTTTGTTTGGTTATGATATAAGATATAGGCTCACATCTGCAAGTCATATACGCATATACTAAGCTATGTTGTAGGACTAGCTATAGATCCACATCGAATAGCTAAACAAATCTGTCATTTGATGTCTGTCGTGTATGACTGATCATTCCAATCTTGAATTGATTTGGCACAGTCCTTCTACATTCATGCTCATTTCGAGCTACTGAAACAAAGCCCTGCTAAGCAGATACTATTAGTGACAAGTTTGTAGAAAACCTCTGTCAATAATACGTGAAAAACCACTTAGAAACTCAAAGAATCTTCAAAAATATCCTAAAGGCTTGTTAGGAAACATGATCTTGGAAAATGTAGCAAGGAAAAGTGCTTAATAACATTCCTATAATCTACAAAACCAATGAATTAGCAGGTCACTAAACACAATTTTCTTTGTGTTCATTTCTATAATAGTATTGTACTAGCCAGCTTCAAATAATTAAGACTGTAACAAATTAAATGATGAGACAACAATTAATGAATTGGTTCATGACTAGAAATTGATGTTACACTCATTCATTTCTAACACCAATAGGCCCATGCAATGCTGAAGAAAAACTACGTAAGTGGATGAGTAATACATTCGTAGGCATATCTGTATAATTATGTTGTATAGTTCGGCATTGGTGTGTGCTATGAACATTGCATGTTGTAAAAATATTTTTAAAAGTGTGCGTCTTTCATTCTTAAATAATGTCAATGGCATAATTCCTGGTTCACTCCCCTTAATCGGTACAAAAATGGCAAATGACAAAATAAGTTAATTTACTCAGCTGCGAGGGAGGGAAAAGAGAATGTTGCAAATGAGGTTCTTGATATCACGCTCATAATTAATTGCGCAAATTTGTTTCTATTAAATAAAAATAACACGTATTGAGAAACTCAATTAGCATTAATTAAGCTTGATATCCCACTTGGATGTGTCGTTGAAAACAAGCTTTTTCGTAGTCTTTTTCCCACTCTCTGATGCTGAATGCGAACGAGTTCTGCCTTTTGGGCTGCTTTTCCCTCCTTTGAGAGTTGAAAATGAAAATGGAAATGAAATATCAGGAGGTGCTAAATTAGCTGCCTGATCTGCACTTATTGCTGCATATACGCCTCTATTACTTTTGCCAGTCTGTGTGTCTCTCTTTTAGCATTCCAGGCATGGAGAGGCGTCGAGATAGCAGATTTATCAAATGGGAAATGAATGCACGATGATCAGTTAAATTGAAAATCAGCGCCTGCATGACAGCCCGACCTGACACCTCCGTAATTAGAAAGAAAAATGATGGCGTCCGATGCATAATAGAGCAAAAACATTTACACTCTCCCATAATGATCCGGCGTTCAAATTGAAAATTTCTCCGGGTAGAAATTGAATTCATAAAGTATGATTCATGGAGGACACATTTCCTGGAGGCTGCCTGGGCCATATCGATTGATAGTTTGTCTTAGGAATCATACAGCGTGCAGCTCTCCAGGCAAAAAAGCAACTACTTAAGCAAATCGCTAATTTCACCTTAAGGCCACCAGTGTGCAGCCACGATACTCCTGTTCGGTATGCTAATGAATTAAACATACCCCCTACCATACAACATACGCTCAAATAAGACACACACACAAAAATATATATATATGTATTGAAGGACACATCCAGACAACTCTAATTTCCAAATGGCCTATCCTAAATGGCAACCTATTGACAGAAATAAAGCTCAATAATTGGGGGGAGCTGGGCTGGCTGTGGCTGGCTGAATAAGAAGATAATGTTTTTAAATATTATGTCGGGTATAGGAATATATATTTAATAAAAGTTACAAGTATTATCCTTGTTGGGTTGAGGACTTCCAAGGGCCATTGTATTTGGATCTGTTTTCATCAAATAATAAGTTATTCATTAGCTTATTGACTTTCTGTCTGCCATAGGCCTATATATTCTCTGTTGAGATTACATTTTCCCTTTCCCTATACACTTTTGCCTGTCTCTTATACCAAGAGCCCCCCTTCACCCACACCCAATAAGTCATTGCTTCCTCTGAGCAAACAGCAGTCATCGGGTGAAAATTATGTAAATATTATGAAAGGGACTGAGCTCAGAAATTCATTTGCGCCGGCTCCAGATGTAAAGCTGCACCTCTGATTATTTTCATTTTATTTGCAAATCAAGACCCTAAAAGAGTAGCAGGAACTCTGGGTATTTAAGGACACACTGGAATGGATGTTTTCCATTTTTAGTTTAGATGTTCGTATTTATTGAGGGCATTTTCGTGCGTTATACCTATAAGGCCCTATCTTGTAAAACAAGCTGTTTGAGATGTGAATGGTCTTTCCTTTCTTACCTAGACTTTAGATCTGGTCAACATGGCTAATATTGCCATGGCGCAGATGTCCCCGAGCCTGCACAGCATGCAGGACCCATAACCCTATTAGAACAAATGTGTTCTGCTATTGTAAATATGTTTGTTTTGCTTCGCCGCCTAGCCAGCCGACGCAGTGATCAATAGGCTGATAACACAGAAACATCAATGTAAGCGACAGACAATAAGAGGATATCATCCGAACATCCCTACTTAATATAGCCGGCTACAAGGGCCCTGACAAAGTGAAAAGCTCATGAAAATTCCGCCCCACGAGGATTCCCATCTCCTATCCAATATGCACACAAACACACTCCCAGCTGCCGGGGCTATTATTTTCGTATTTCAATTTGACACCCCAGCCTTTCATGTAATTCTATTATTCTTAGCAAGGATTTATGTGATTTCATATCACTAGAAATCGGTAATGTATAATAACCCTTTGGGCTAAAATAAACTGAATCCCTGCAGTAGCCACCGGGAAAATAATGACTTTCATATCAAAACTCTGCAGGAGTCGAGCGGGTCCTTTCGCCTCCGGCTCGTAACCTCATTTCAGTGAGGCTTATAGATGAATACATTTGTTAAAGCAATACACAAAATACAACGTCAGATTTTAGCAGAAAGCGCTACCTATACCCACTATACGGGCTATTTAAGGTCTCACACGGTTTGGATGCATTGTATACAATCGATTTATTTATGAAAACCTTACATATATAAATATTATAATACTTTTTTACAGCCTTTGAGGATTTTTGTGGTTTTATGTATTTTTACAGTTCGTTACACAGGGGGGGCGGGGGGGGCTAGTACTACTACCACCACCACCACACACACACGTGCACATATACACGCACGCACGCACGCAGCAAACACACACACGGTTATAACCCATCATCATCAGAAAATAGGCTATATATGTCATCTTTGAAATGAAAGTTTATATTCTAAGACGTGATTGAGCTTTGGGCAAATGAAAGGTGTTGTTGACGCTATCAATATTTTTTCTCACCTATAGGTCTATTATTCCATACCGACATCTTGAGTCTCTGTCTTTGTCTCTGGTGGACAGTTGGTTGTCACAGACTCGGAACTCTCTGGGTAGTCTTTTACAGACTGCTCTTTTTTTGTCTAATGGCAGATACTTTGAATCATCATCATCTTGGAAATATGTTGCACTACAACTGGCTGAAGGCTGACTACAGTTGCTACTGGAAAAGGTAACAAGGCCTGGGCTGTTCTGTGGGGAACTAGTATTTTTCGCGGTAAAGTTGACCTGCACTTTGATTGCTGTTGCGTCGTTGAGATTGTTGGACTCCTTGTGGTTTTTTATGTCCAGTATTGGCAGATAAGCTGCTGTCATTCACTAGGGGTTCTTTGTGTGGAGTTGTCAGTATCTGAGTCTGGTGGTGTTGTCTTCAAAGCAGTCTGATGAACAAGGAATCCAAGCGGCTGGGTGATAGGATAGAGTAAGAAATGTCCTTTCCCTATCAAAGGCCGCGAAGAAGGTAAGGCAGAAAATCCATCTATGTTCGGTTTGCGCCTTGGTCTGGAGTCGGATAGAAGGCTTTCTACGCTGAATGGGTTCAGCTTCTGAAGGGTGGAGGCTCTGCTGTTGGCGCACATGCTTGACTGTTGACTGCTGTCGGACGAGTCCAGCTCGGATCCACCAGCATCTTGGTTCAAGTGTCTTTGGTTCTGGAGAGTTTGTGGTGTTTGGTCACAGCTCGATTGGGTTTGGTTTCGGCCTACAGAGTCACAATGTGGATTTTGTTCACTGTCTGTCACTTGTGACACTCCGCTGTCACTGTCAGATCCCGGGGTGTGAAATAGGTCCCCTGACAAAAGTTTATTCTGGGACCTCAACAGTCTTCGCTCCTGCTTCCTCTTCTTCTTCTCCATCCTCTCCAGTTCTCGCCTGGCGATCTCCTCCGCGTCCATGGGCTCTCCACTGCATGTTGTTGGGTGGGAGTTGTGAGCTGGTCGCCCTGGACCCTTCTTTGTGTTTTCTTTTTTCCTCCACTTAGCTCTACGATTTTGGAACCATACCTGCATATTAGAGAAACAAATCATGTTACGCATGTTCAAAAAGAAGATGTCCACTCTCTTAAAAAAATACATAGGGCTAATAATAATTTAGGCTAATATGTGTGTGAACCATTGGAATAATGTTTTGTACCAAAGAGCAATGCCCCATGCTTGTAGGTCTACAATTATTTATTATCAGATGCGATGACAAAAATAAGCATAATTATTTTCCAATTCGACCTATAATTATTCCGTGTGCTACTGCCTTCTTCATTATTCAATTAAAAGTTAAATGCTGTCTGTCTGATCTGGAAAATGCTCCATGAAAATATATATCTCGCTTATGATGGGCCATTGTGTCCCAATCAAATGCATAATAATACATGGTTTAATATGGTTACAAATACTCAAAATTCCCCCAACACTAACTGCCTAAAATTTGCTAAAGTGACATGCCAAATATAGGACTAAACCAGCATTTCCCAAACTCGGTCCTCAGGACCTCAGGGGGTCAACGTTTTGTTTCCCTAACACCACACAGCTGATTCAAATTATCAAAGCTTGATGATTAGTTGATTATTTCAGCTGTGTATTGCTAAGACAAAAAATAAAACGCTGGTTTAGTCCTATATTTGGCATGCCACTTTTGCCATTTTTGGCATTTTCTCTGTGCATAACACAATATACATATGAGCTTTTGGCATCAGAAGTGCAAATGATCACAATAATAAGTCCACGTGCATGGACATTTGACTGATGAGGATAGATGTGGGAAAAGGTGTCCTTTATAAAAATGTACGGCTTGAAAATGTATCAATATTCAAGTTCAGAAATGTATGTGTATACTTGGGTGTTCTATCGGTTTATATAGGAAAATACAAGTGAAAATACTGAATGTGCATACGTCGATGTATTCATTTTGAGTATGTTTGAGTGCAAGTAACATAGCCTTGTCGACTGAATCTACACAATTTATATTAAATCAAGTACAGCAAATGAACTGACCATTCCATGGCTTAGCCATATTTTAAGTATTTCTCCTTGAACCAGAGGTCCTCTTTATACTCGGTTTGCTGCTCGTATCACCCTTGATTTCGAAGACTGTATCTCTATAAATATATCGTATAATGTGTTATCTAAATAAATATTCACGTTTGATAATGTTTTCCTTTTAAAATAGTGAAAATGATTTGCTGTCATTGCAGTTTGAAGCATCGTACTGTATGTATATATATATTATATATATATATTGATGCATCGTACTGTATATGTATATATATATTGAGGCATCGTACTGTACATACTATAATAGGCCTTTATGTGCCTATATTACACAAACTCCCTGTGGAGTTTTTGGTCACAGTACAAAACAACAAAGATACAGGAATTACAGGACAACTATATATCTAAAAGAGACTATTGTAATATATTTGTGTAAGAGACATGGGGAATAAATAGGCCTACTTTCCTTGTTCAAACAGCCTATCAGTGTTTAAGAATCCCATTAGGCTACACATCATAACAAACCAACAACAGTGAATGCCAAAAAAAGTGGATATGGTTGATATTTACCTGTACCCTCGATTCTATCAAGTCAATCTCAGAGCCAGTGCTTCCTCATGAACACGTCGGGATAGTGACTCTCATTAAAAGCCTTTTCTAATTCTTCCAGTTGCCAACCAGTGAAATTTGTACGAGTACGTCGTCTCTTACAACCAGGGCTATCCTTGTCTGGGTCACACAGAATCTAGCATGAGAATACAAAACAAAAGAGTCGCAAAAGTAGCCGGAATGAATTTTTGCAAGGATAACGTTCTTTCTGTGGTCCTTTATAAAGAAATTAATAAAATATCGTCTAATAAATTGGGCTATTATGTCCGTTTTCGATGGTAAGAAAATATCAGTAATAATAGACTATTAATCACACAATATTGATCCTATAATGATAACAATAACACATAAAAAAGCATTCTACTAACAATCGAGAAATTGTGATTTTTTTTCCCACCCTGTCACAACACAAGGGGTTTTCACGTTTGGAGCTGAGCTCGTATGCTGCTCTCCACTGAAATGAATTGCATAAAGCCTCATTTGAAAGCAGAAGACTGCTTCTTTGTTTCTTAGGATTTGGATTCCCTCTTTAACGCTTTATGGAGAGGATATACAGGACATACAGGCACTTTCAGTTCTTTGTTTAGTCCTTTGATCTACAGCCAACCTTTTGATTTGTATTGTATTTCGTTTTGCTTACCTGTCAGCTTGTACTGCTGGTTATCTCCATTCATACCACAGCCAGACAAGAGGGGTTCAGATTAACCACTGAAGCTGTGCAGGAACCATTAAGTAATCCGTCTATTGAAAAAGGAACTGCGGCCGCAGATTGAAGTTGATGACCGGCTAATTCGTAAACATGATGGTGGCTTAGATGGTACCGGAAAGCCCACCATCCGCCGAGAGAGCCTCCGAACTGGGCATGAGGTGGATCCAGTATCCTGCTGTCCATCATCTCTAGGCAAAAGGAAACGACGTCTGGAGGCTGGTGGTGTGAATTTAAAAAGCATGCAGTGCGAGTGGCCAGCGAGGAGGGGACATGATGTGGAGGGAAGGATGAGCTGTACTTTATCAACATGAACCTTCCAATAATTAGCCTAGGCTTTGGGAATTTGAGACCAATGAGAAACGGTAATCGAGTATGACGTCAGAGGCGCGGTCTGCAAACGCTTTCCATATCGATTGCTAATTAAACCTGACATCCACCTCAATAAACAATATCAGAGCTGTCACAACAAGACAGGAGGGCTTTGATAAGAACTACATCACAACTACACGGGGGACCACCAAGAGAGAGTGATCAGATTGAAGCCCAGTAAAAGGTGAAAGAGATGGACTAATTTCGAACGCTCGCTCCCACATCTAAAATGACAGAGGCTAGTCACAGTTTTTGGTCAACATGTTATGGCGTTTTAAATTTTTACTCTCTCCTATTAATCGATGCCGAGTTACAAATACCCTCATTTTACACAAAGACATTTATCATCCAAATGCTGTCAAATTTTTATTCGAGACTACAATAATTCGCGTGCAATATAACGGATGTTGATAAAAGGGGCGATCGACTCCTCAGCCTGCTGTCGATAGGCTGATTGAAAAAAGGCAGATGTTAAGTTATTAATTACAACACACACTAATTAATCTTCTGCTAATAAGAGGAACGATATTAGGAAGAAATGTGAACCCTTATTCCCCAGCACTTATACTGTAATTAATGAGACTTAATTTAGAAACGTGTGAGAATTTTTCCCAGGTTAACAAAGTAGCTTCTTGTATATACGGTTTTGTAGTTATTGTTATATATTTTTTTTTGGTAGGCTAGTTTTGAACTCATGTAGGAAGGTAAATGCTGTCTTTATGAGGCAAACAAATAAAACATTGTAGCTTAGATGTGCAGCATCAGTGTGTCATCTAATATCTATCTATCTATCTATCTATCTATCTATCTATCTATCTATCTATCTATCTATCTATCTATCTATCTATCTATCTATCTATCTATCTATCTATCTATCTATCTATATATAAATATTCAAAAATTGTATTATATTTACCTTTATATGCCTAGAGGTTTATTATTTTATTATTTATTCTCGAAGTTCAAAATAGACTAATCTCCAGTGAAAACGGAGGACATTATGATTGTGTAAAAGGTTAACAAAACTATCTGACCATAGTCTACTGTGGGGAAGCTCCGAACCATTCATGTTTGTTACATTATGCTATTTGTCCGGAGACCTTCATAGGACTAGTCCATGTTTCCCCACTCGCTAATGTAAAGAAATGTGTTGTGAATAAAGCCAATCAATCCTATCTAAGTAGGTCTAGTAGTTCTGTCTCTCTGCTCTTTAGGCTACAGAGAAAATTAATTCTACTTTATTTATCCCATGTCTGGTGCTGTCATAATGCTAATCTGAGTTGAAATTTCGCTCCCCTCTCACTCCCTGACCCTTGGCACCCGGATTGGCGTGTTGTAATAACCCGAATCTCTCAACAGTAACCGTGAAAATTGTTACCTTATTAGCATGCAAATTGTTTAATTAATATTATTATGAGGAAGTATATAATCCGTTCGTCACTTGACCTCAAGCCCATATAGCACCCCTCTGCATTTCAATGTGTACATTTTAATGAACTCCTTAGAAATGTCTCAGGATCTGGCCGTTTTATCCCTCTCCCCTACAAAGATGTGGTTAGAGTTGGCTCAGATGCCTTTTAACTAAGTTTATCATGTTTTACAGATGTTTTATGAATAATTCCAACCATTCATTTATTTTTTTGAACATCTAAAATTCAATAATTGCTTCTTGTCAATTCTGATCGTAACCCCATCCAGGCGCACGGACTCAGTGAAAAGCAGCCCTTGACACGCAGTCCCGGGAGACATTGCATTTAAATCCGTTTTTCTACAACCGGGTGACATTGTCAGATCCTAGCTTTAATTAACCCGATAATAAGACGAACAAGGCTTGCATTCAATGCCGCTACAGGCCTGTCTTTTCATTTGAATTCAAGAGTTTCATCAACAATTTAACTGGCCTTGGTCGATAGGACATAAAGGTTCAGTAAAATAATAGAAAAGTGCCTCAGAGTCAACACCCTAAACTGCAGAACAATAGACTCTTAGAAAAAAAGTGCTATCTAGAACCTAAAATGGTTCCTCGGCTGTTCCCATAGGCTTTCTCCATATTAGAACCCTTTGAAGAACCCTTTTTGGTTCCAGGTATAACCCTTATGGGTTTCATGTAGAACCCCTTTCCACAGAGGGTTCTACATGGAACCCAAAAGGGTTTTACCTGGAACTGAAAGGGTACATGGAACCAAAAAGGGTTCTCCTACGAGGCCAGCTGAAGAACCCTTTTGGAACCCTTTTTTCTCTAATAGTGTTTTATAGAGCTGGTAGCTTAGCCAATATGGCAAGTAGACATACATTGGTTCATGTGATATTTGTCTACCTTATTGTTGCCTTTACCACCTGATCTTAAATAGTGACTTTCTTGGATAAACCCACATGCGGATGGAAAAGGTAGCTCCCTACACATCCATCCCTGACCTGCAGGTCAACCATTGGCACAAAAGGCCTGTCTTTTATTTCAGATTCATTGAAAGAAACTGGCTTAAATCACACATTTGAAGATCTCAAATCATAATTACTGGAGACCATCAAAGCAGCAGATGAGAAAACAAATAGGCCTATTTAGCCTACCATCTAAAATCAGCAAAAAAAAACAAACGTCCATTTTTCAGGTCCCTGTCTGTAACGGGTTTCGTAGGTGGAAGAAGGTGTGGACCAAAGCGCAGTGCGGTACATGTTCATGATTTTAATAATGGAACACTGAAATACGAAACAACAACGTGAATAAATGAAAAAAACTAAACAGTCCTGTATGGTGCAGAAAACCACTAAACAGAAAATTAAACACCCACAACCAAAATGGGGAAAACAGGCTACCTAAGGATGATTGAATCAGAGACAACAAACGACACCTGCCTCTGATTGAGAACCATACTAGGCCAAACACATAGGTGCGGACTCCCCAAAGGTGCGGACTCCGGCCGCAAAACCTGAACCTATAGGGGAGGGTCTGGGTGGGCGTCTGTCCGCGGTGGCGGCTCTGGCGCGTGACGTGGACCCCACTCCACCATAGTCTTGGTCCACTCAAGTGGCGCCTTGGGAGCGGCGACACTCGCCGCCGACCTCGGACTCGGGACCCTTGCCGGAGTGAAGGGCGATACCGTCAGCGCCTGACTGACGGGCGGCTCCGTCAGCTCCTGACTGACGGGCGGCTCGGCAGCTCCTGACTGACGGGCGGCTCCGGCAGCTCCTGACTGACGGGCGGCTCCGGCAGCTCAGGACAGACGGGCGGCTCTGGCAGCTCAGGACAGACGGGGCGGACCTGGAGGGAGGAGACGGAGAGACAGCCTGGTGCGTGGGGCTGCCACAGGACCCACCAGGCTGGGGAGACCTACAGGAGGCCTGATGCTTGGAGGAGGCACCGGAAGGACCGGGCTGTGGGGGGAGCACTGGAGCCCTGGTGCATACCACTCGCACCTCTCCCTTAGGCTCAATACCCACATTCGCCCGGCACGGGCGGAGCGCACGTATAGGATGCACTGCACCCTCCCTCCCAGCGCCTCGGAGACACAGCACGAGGAGCCGTACTGGAGACCAAACACGCTGGGCCGGCATAACACACCCTTGCTGGATGCCCACTCTTGCATGGCACTTGCAGGGGGCTGGCCTATAGCCCACCGGGCAATGAGCGCGTACTGGCGACACAGTACTGACCAGTACTGCGCTTCTTCTGGTAAGCACGAGGAGTAGGCTCAGGTCTCCAACCTGACTCTACCACACTCCCCGTGTGCCTCCCCAAAAAAACATTTGAGGGGCTGCCTCTCGTGCCTGTCGCGCTGCCGTGCTACCTCCTCATATCGCCGCCGCTCAGCTTTCGCTGCCTCCAGCTCTGCCTTGGGGCGGCGATATTCCCCAGCCTGTGCCCAGGGTCCCTTTCCGTTCAAAATCTCCTCCCATATCCAGGTGTCCAGAACCCTCTGCTCCGGGTCGATACCACGCTGCTTGGTCCTTGGTTGGTGGGTGTTTCTGTAACGGGTTTCGTAGGTGGAAGAAGGTGTGGACCAAAGTGCAGCGTGGTACGTATTCATGATTTTAATAATGGAATACGAAACAACAACGTGAATAAACGGAAAAAAACGAAACAGTCCTGTAAGGTGCAGAAAACCACTAAAACAGGCTACCTAAGTATGATTCTCAATCAGAGACAACGAACGACACCTGCCTCTGATTGAGAACCATACCAGGCCAAACACATAGAAAAAAAGAACATAGACTACCAACCCCATCTCACTCCCTAAAACAAAGACATAACAAAGGAACTAAGGTCAGAACGTGACACTGTCTTTCAAAGATAATTCGTAAATATCCAAATAACTTCACAGATCTTCAATGTAAAGGGTTTAAACACTGTTTACCATGCTTGTTCAATGAACCATAAACAATTCATGAACATGCACCTGTGGAACGGTCGTTAAGACACTAACAGTTTACAGACGGTAGGAAATGAAGGTCACAGTTATGAAAACATAGGACACTAAAGAGGCCATTCTACTGACTCTGAAAAAACACCAAAAGAAAGATGCCCAGGGTCCCTGCTCATCTGCATGAATGTGCCTTAGGCATGCTACAAGGAGGCATGAGGACTGCAGATGTGGCCAGGACAATAAATTGCAATGTCCGTACTGTGAGATTCCTAAGACAGGGAGATAGGATGGACAGCTGATCATCCTCGCAGTGGCAGACCACGTGTAACAACACCTGCACAGGATCGGTACATCCGAACATCACACCTGCGGGACAGGTACAGGATGGCAACAACAACTGCCCGAGTTACACCAGGAACGCACAATCCCTCCATCAGTGCTCAGATTGTCCGCAATAGGCTGAGAGAGGCTGGACTGAGGGCTTGTAGGCCTGTTGTAAGGCAGGTCCTCAATAGACATCACCGGCAGCAACGTTGCATATGGGCACAAACCCACCGTCGCTGGACCAGACAGGGCTGGCAAAAAGTGCTCTTCACTGACGAGTCGCGGTTTTGTCTCACCAGGGGTGATGGTCGGATTCACGTTTTTCGTCGAAGGAATGAGCGTTACACCGAGTCCAGGACTCGGGATCGAGCGGGATCGATTTGGAGGTGGAGGGTCCGTCATGGTCTGGAGCGGTGTGTCACAGCATCATCGGACTGAGCTTGTTGTCATTGCAGGAAATCTCAATGCTGTGCGTTACAGGGAAGACATCCTCCTCCCTCATGTTGTACCCTTCCTGTAGGCTCATCCTGACATGACCCTCCAGCATGACAATGCCACCAGCCATACTGCTCGTTCTGTGCGTGATTTTCTGCAAGACAGGAATGTCAATGTTCTGCCATGGCCACCGAAGAGCCCGGATCTCAATCCCATTGAGCAAGTCTGGGACCTGTTTGATCGGAGGGTGAGAGCTAGGGCCATTCCTCCCAGAAATGTCCGGGAACGTGCAGGTGGCTTGGTGGAAGAGTGGGGTAACATCTCACAGCAAGAACTGGCAAATCTGGTGCAGTCCATGAGAAGATGATGCACTGCAGTACTTAATGCAGCTGGTGAACACCAGATACGGACTGTTACTTTTGACTCTCCCCTTTGTTCAGGAACACATTATTCCATCTCTGTTAGTCACATGTCTGTGGAACTTGTTCAGTTTATGTCTCAGTTGTTGAATCTTGTTATGTTCATACAAATATTTACATATGTTAAGTTTGCTGAAAATAAACGCAGTTGACAGTGAGAGGACGTTTCTTTTTTTGCTGGGTTTATAGACCTACTGTATGCTACTTGTTGTAGGCTACATGTCACATCATCTTCACAGCCTTGTATATGTCACATCATCTTCACAATCTCTTCATACTATGTTGTAAGTGTTGAACCAGATGACATCAAATCACTCCTTAGGTCACAGATGTTTAGAAATGTGAAGAATGAAGCATGGCCTGTGACCGCACACATAGCAAATGTGTGTGTCTGTGTGTGTAGGCGTCTGTCTGTCTGTCTGTCTGTCTGTCTGTCTGTCTGTCTGTCTGTCTGTCTGTCTGTCTGTCTGTCTGTCTGTCTGTCTGTCTGTCTGTCTGTCTGTCTGTCTAGGCCTCTGTAGGCCTTTGTTTATAAGGATAGACTATGTGAAAGCATCATAATAAGGGCTATAACACTGTCATAGCATATCATGATAGGACAGGTTATTATGAAAACAGATTTTACACTGTCTGAGCATAGCTTTGAGCATAGCCAACTGACTGTTTAGTATTATAGCCTAGCCAACTGACTGTTTATGACAGCATTATAGCCTAGCCCATATGACAGAGTGTTCAAGTAAAGTCTACTGTTGTTGCAGCACACTATCTTTAGGCTATAGAAGTGTGGAGGACAAAACATTATTGTGTTCACTGATCTTCCACTGAGGTTTGTTTTCCTGTGTTCACTCTTGGTAACTGCAGGTGACAGGGCAATGGTAATGATGTGGACAGGGAGTTCGGCACCTGAAGATACAAAATCAGTCCTTCAACCTCCAAACTTTCCCCCTGACAGAAAAATGAGCATGTGTGGGCAAGTAGACATTATTGACCCTATTAACATCAGGTATTCAAATGTAACACCACAAAAACAAACAAACTAATCAAACCAGCCATCTAACACTGATGCCTACTTTACCAACATTACAGAAAATCAGTTCATTTTTAATTAGGCTAGCAAATTAATAGGCAGCAGTTGAGGAGTTTAATTACTCAATTAATCCCATGCAAGTACATTTTTAACTATCTAAATTAAGTTGCACACTGATTTGATGATAATTATAGAATTAAATCTAAATTAATTGTTGGTGGATAATTTGATGATGAACTAGATGCACCTAATTAAACAGTAGAAAGCATTGGTTGCCATGTTAAGCTACCAAATCCTTTGATTCGTTTTTTAAGCAAGAAACTGCTTCTAAATTTTCTGATCCTGGAAAATTCTCTCCTCTTAATCCCCACAATTAAAGTTTCCTCCATCTAATTATCTGTAATTGTGCTGCTGTCAAAGTAGAATGGAGAAGGAAAGCGATTGATTTGGACTTTTAATTCACTTCATTTCTGATAGAAGAGAAAGTAATTCCCTTCAAATTACCTCATTCAATCCTGACACCCTAATGCCTCTTCAAAATCTTTTTACTCACCGCATTTATATATTAAAATGAATCTTAAATGAGTACTCGCCTCGTAATAATAATAACCAAACTTCCATTAGAATAATAATTTCATTTCAATTAAACTGACTTCACCTTGCTAAAACGTGCTTAATATGCCGAAAATTATCAATGCTTGAAGGAGCCCAAACTGGGGAGTTCTAATTGTAATCAGCAAATCAGAGGTGCTTGTCACCCTGTGCCTTCGCAGAGAAGCAAAGTTCGGAAATAGAACTAATTTACCAACTCCCCCGAAATCCGCTCAACAGATTAACATTTTCAAAATATAGTAATGATATAATTTGAGAAATGGTGACGCCAATTTGTGAGAAGCCTTTGTGCAGAATAATTTGCATTTTTTCACCGCCTGCATTTTCCTGTTAATTACAGCTCCGCAGATGAAGGGTGTGCAGTTTGACTCATTGCTTATTATTCAACTTCAATCTAGTAATTTAACACTACAGGAAAAAAATGTCTCTCCAAATCTTCAGCTAAACCCATTTAAACCGAAAGTGCCTCCGATGTGAGGAAATTTGAATAGGTACCTTTTAAATATCTGGTAAGTGCTGATGTGTATGTATGTATGTATGTATGTATGTATGTATGTATGTATGTATGTATGTATGTATGTATGTATGTATGTATGTATGTATGTATGTATGTATGTATGTATGTTTGTATGTATGTTTGTATGTATGTTTGTATGTATGTTTCTATGTATGTATGTATGTATGTATGTATGTATGTATGTATGTATGTATGTATGTATGTATGTATGTATGTATGTATGTATGTATGTATGTATGTATGTATGTATGTATGTATAAACAGTGTGTACTGTATGTGTGTGTATACATAGCCTTATATAGGAGGGAGGGGTGCAATGTATTTAGCCTAGTTGAAAGAATTGAGTGAGTGAGAGAGATAGATACATTGGGACACATAATAAGTTAGTTTTACATTAATAAGATTTTTTGATTGCTTTGCTTGATACAATCAAACATTGCGGTATCATTGGCTGCGTTTACACAGGCAGTTCTGATCTTTTTTCCACTAATTGGTCTTTTGACCAATCACATCAGATCTTGTCACATCAGATATTTTCAGAGCTGATCTGATTGATCAAAAGCTCAATTAGATAAATCAAATATCAGAACTGGGCTGGCTGTCCCTAAACGCAGCCATTGCTCCTATACAAACTTGGGCCTACCAATAGGGTATTTTTTTGTATTCTCTTATCTAAAGGGAAGGGTGTCATAGGCTAGTTTATACGTGAAACGTGAAACAGACAAACATTTGGTGGACAATACCGTGCATGTTTATGGCAGAGGAACGACAATTAGATATTGATATTTGTCTAATTGAACCTGTCTCAGGAGACTGCTAATAGTCAGCATTGAAATGGTTAATATCTCTTCGATAAAAGAAACGGCTGGATATTAATCCCCTGCTTTGCCGGTAACTCACATTGTACAGATCGGGTAGAGAGAGAGAGAGAGAGAGAGAGAGAGAGAGAGAGAGAGAGAGAGAGAGAGACCGTTAACTATTTTCCGCACCCCGGCCATCTGCTGTTGTAGAATATTCGAAACCCAGGAGATCTACTTATATCCACATCGTAAACGAGAAAAGATGTTTTAATTAAGAGAAATCAGGTTAACTTAGCGCTAATTTACAAGCATCCTGCTTAATGAATTGTGTGTGCAGTTCTCTCTTTAAATAAATGGGATATCTCTCGGTTTCCTGCTATAAAGACGAGCCTAATTAAAAAGTAGCATGTCATTTAATAAGTCCGCATTTCAATCATTTTCACATGAACTATGCATATTGTCTGACAATCAAGACCAAATGATTGATGAAAATTACGTTTCTTGATTTCGATTAGAGGCTTAGGCATGCAGGTAATGTTAGGCATATGAATTAAAAAGTGATACCTTGCCGTGGATGAATACCAATATACTGTTGCAGCAATAGGCCAAAACGTGCAGGGTGACAATTGCATTTCTCACTCTTCAGTGTCAGTCTTTACACTGGCCATTATCCATTAAACAGAGGGCAGTGCAATGTCATTACTTACCATATAGGCTACTCGGAGGTTAGATCAATGGAAAGTGGCGAAGCGTTGGAGAGGCATGCCCAGGATCCCAGAGCAACTGCACCTGCTCTGCACATGGGCGTGGGCCTACACCTTGACCCCAAGGACAAACCATGAAACGTTATTTGTTTTCAATATGGCGCCTAAAGTTAAAGAGTTGTGGCGCCAACTCGTGGCTATTCTAAGTCTTCAGCAAAGGCTTCGACCACAATGCTACTATAGAACATTGTTAGGCCAATTTGTCGTTTCAAAGTGACAAAAGCACACAAACTGACATAGCAAATTGTAATTATTCAATGTAGCTATTTGCGTACTTAAATATTTAACTGCATCTATCAACTAAAATAATCAATTAACTGTGAATTAGTTTTTTCAATTGTCATGTTTGTTGTACTATTTTCTTATTCAAATAAAACCAGTCGTTAATTCATACGCCCATCCTTTATTTCAGTAACCCTCTCCCCTATTTAATTGTATTTCAGGCCTGCTCTCTGCTCCACTGACCCTGTCATTGCGTTAACTCCCACTCTTCTCCATCTGTTCATCTTCTTCTCCTTTTCAGTTGGTGTGTGTTTTAGCACATTGTCGTTCACACGCGTTTATTGACACCTCTTTTCCACGTGCACTCTGTTCGCCTTTGCAGGTCGCGAGCAGCCTTCTCATCTGGCCCATTAACTCATTGAGATGAAGTCTGGTTAAACAAAAGACAGAAATGTGATGTCTTGTATTCATAAACCGTTCATCCCCTCACGCCTGCTTCCCAGTCAGCCTCGTGGGCATGGGATCCATTCTATAATATATCTGTTAATACACCATGAAATCTGTGAATAATCTCACAATGTTAAACAGGCCATGTCTATACTAAATCAGGCTCACAGAACTTGATAATAAATTGACATGATAATGGACCCAAAGTATTTACGCATTTAAAATATCGATTTGAATTGCTATCATTGGTTGGAGAAAAAGTCAAAGAATGTTCTACATGCTTGGAGAGTTCTATATAGTTGTAATAATGAAACCGAATTGTGATCAATATTTGACATTAAAGACCGTGTTCATGCTTAATTGTGTTTTTGATCGAAAACAATACAGATATGGCCAGCCAATAGGCCTCTCAGATGCATGGATTATTAGGGACAATCACCATGTAGGCAGCCTATCGGAATTGAATCTTGCATAAAAGGATTATTAACCAAGAATAATACTATTTTATAATAGAAAAAAATAAGGCGGGTTTCTGCCTCCCACTTGTCACTATGATGGCAATTACCATCCAATTTAGCAACACCACCACAATCTTGTATTTGTCTGGATGCTCAGGCGTTTTTATAGCAGGATAAATAAATCAACCAAATCGTTATTCAATTCTTCTAAACGCTAATACCCATCGAATAAAAAAGGCATTCTGTCCCTGAAAAGCACAAGAAGCTAGTTGAGTCGTTATGAAGGTAATGATATTCAAATGACTTTATCTTGCCTCATTGGAAACTTAAAAAACTGGATTAGATATCAAATGGAGGAGACTTGCAAGGATTGGATTTAGAATCAACGGATTATATGCATTTGAAGTTTGATCATCCATCTGATTAAGATCATATTTCACCAATGCAATTATGAAACTTTTTGAAAGAGAAACTCAAATGAGAAGAAAGTTACTTAACTGTGATGGTTTAATAATAATGGTTTTAGTAACTGGTTTAAATAACTGGTTTACGTAACTGGTTTAGAACATGTTTTTATTGTGGTCACTCATTCTAGAAAAAAAAACGACATTTGAGAGAAACTACAGAGTTTATTTAAATTTTTATATTGAATAGGCTTTAGGATACTGTAGCAGGTCTAGTTGTGCTATAGCTCTCACCTGAGAAACAGTGGCATCCTGAGATTGTCCAGAACAAAGCATAACCAAGGAGATTGAGAGGTGTCCTCACCCATGAGGACAAACTATGGCAATAAAGGGATGGGGGGTTTGAAATGATTACAATAATCTTCTACTTCGAGCAGATATAGTGTGAGCAAAGGAAGAGGAATCCCTATGATGAACCAGGTGTTCAGCAAGCGATGCCATCTGGCAGTAGAATTAGCAGCTTATGAGCCAGGTGCTACAGTACAGGGGAAGAATCTAGACGAGTGCCTCTGTGATCCCTTCTCCCAGCCTCTGATCATAACACTGTACTGTTGCATAATGAGAATAGTTCATTTTGTGGGTGACTCTACTATAGAACTACTATTTCTAGCTAGTTGACCTCTTGGTGATGGGATTGATCCTGCTATGCTGTGTGTTCATGTGGATTCCAGTGCCTCTTCAACAGGGAGTTGCTGCTTTAAGTTAGGCTTTGTTTCTAGTAACATAATCATTAACAATCACTATCTATGTGTTTTTCATACTCATGTCGAAAGGGTCTACAACTTCATACTTTCAAAATCTGAAACTGACCAGGTAGGCCCACCCTCACTAACTCCCCAGTGACACTTCTGTACATATATATTGTAACTTTATCTTTGCAATGACAACTTTCCTCTGCAGTTACCCTTCTGTTAATGTATGCATGAAACATGAGATTAGAGAGTCTATTAATGGGACTGCCACAATACAAAAACACAATGGCCAGTAATAAAACAACCAGATGTTGAAGACTGTATAGACGTCTGAAAGAGGCTCTGCCACCATCTGGTAATGATATGCCATTACATTGACTGCAGTATTGCACATGTTCCTCTTTAGACTCACAATTGCTTCCAGTGTACACAAAGTTGCCTAAAATGCCCATATGGGCCATTTCATCAGCATGAATGAATCACCTATAGCCTATATTGTGCTGATTAATAGAAGGGCACATTTACTTGTGAAACAAAGATATGTGCTCTGTGAATAACACATCTGTTATTCAGCAAGTAAACAAATACAATATCAAACAGAAAACAAAGTTGGAAGGTGATAACTATCCAAAATCACAACTAGCATCATTCTGCTTATTTTGTGTGCTTTATTATACCCTAGTTATAGACCTACCATGATTACAGAAATGTGATTCATTCTGACATGGCCTTTCTGAACTAGTCTGGCGACAGACTAGCTAGTCACCTTCATATTTAGTCACAGTGACACGGGATTATTGAGAGCTGTCCGTGGTGCTGGTTTGAGACATCCCAAACACTTCTTAATTAGACGTTTCGTAAAATCCAGCATCATGGACAGTTCTCAACAACGCTGTGTCACTGTGATTGATCAAAACAACGCTCCACCCCTGCCTCGTGTGGTACATTCTGGAACTCCCTAGCACAACCGTGAGGAGGGGCGTAAACAACAGCGTCAGTGACGCTTCGATGTAGCTGGCTGTCAAGATAGCTTGCTAGCCACTCGCTTCCTCAAAGTTTAACGTTAATTTCAAAGCAAGAGTGGGAAGAATAATCAAATAGAGCTGTCTGGTTGAACCAAGTCTCTGGGTAAGTGAGAGGAGTCGCCTATTGTTGCATGTATTTTTCAATGTACTATGGTTTGCCGTTAGTTATCGTATCTAGCTAGCTAGTCAGCCAACCAAACCAAGGAAGGGTGTCTCCAATCCATATTCTCTTAAATGTTAGCTAACTAGCTATCTAGCTAACGTTCGTGATGGTAAACAATTGTCCCAAATATATTTTTGCTAAATATTATCCGTTTCGAATTAAAGTAAAGTTAAATTAGTAACTTAAACGTTAGTTAACTATCAGTAACGACTTAATGTTAACGTTACAGTAGTTGTCTAGGATGTTAGCTAACAACGTTAGCTTATCAGCAAGCAAGCAAGCTATCTTAATTTAGTTGTTGTTGGCCTGTAAACCAGGAACAAGCTCATCAATGGTATTCCATAAATAACTCACTAGTTAACGTTAGGTAGCTTAAACACAGATAATACTAACAATGGTCTGCTAGGTAATTGCATTTATGTCCTCGAGCGATTGTACAGGGAGGAGCTGGCCTAGCTACTAGCTAGCTAGCTGGCGGCTAGTAGAGAGGGAGACTGCTGCTAGATACCCCATAATAACTTAGCTAGTTAGCTAACATTAGTCAAAATGGCAAATTGTAGGTAGCAAGAAGCGATGGCATGATTCAGCATTCGTTATCATAGGAAGTCCTAGCTACCTACATCTAGATGGGTAGCTAACGTTAGCTAACTACCTGTCAGTGGACATTCTTCCAATGACTGTACACGTCCATAATAAGCCTGTTACATAAGCGTTATTAACGTTAGTTGAAAGGGAAGCACGTAAACAAAGGGACTTTTTAAATAGCCTAAAAATTGATATGCTGAATCTACTGTTCTTAAAAACGAAGTGACGCAGACTAAGTTAGTTTATTTAGATAACCTGTCACAGGTAAACAAACATTGTTTATGGATGATCTTAGCTTATCTATGTATCTTTCAATTGAAGGGTGTATCACCATAGTGCCATGGAGTTTCCAGATCTAGGAGAGCATTGCTCTGAAAACTCCTGCAAGCATCTGGGTGAGTGGTTTGTTATAAAATGCTATCTCCATTTACTACCTCAGTGCCTCTGGGACCCTGCCAATACAGAGCCTGATGTGTTCCCTTCCTGTCCTTTCTAGAATGGCTTTGGTATCTGTCAATAGTTGTTGTTTAAGTCCAGTCCTCCATAACCAATTGTCATGGGCTGCACTACCCATTATCATGATTGAAGAGTGATAGTGAGAATTTCATTTATCTAAATTCATATGGATGATCCTTTGCCATGGAATAAACACCTTGACATATTTCTTATATCTGACAGATTTCCTACCATTGAGATGTGATGCCTGTGAAGAGATTTTTTGTAAAGACCACATAACCTATGCAAATCACAAATGCATGTCATCCTACAAGAAGGTACATTTTAAATAAATTAGCAGCATTGTATGTTATAATTAAAGCAAAGTTCCTGTAAAGTGCAGTTAGTATGTAGGAATGAATGTATGCTGTTCAACCTTATTAGTTGTCTGTATGTTATCTATTGATCCAAACAGAGCTTTAATACGGCTCTCTGCTTGATTCTGTCCCCAGGATATCCAGGTCCCCGTGTGTCCTCTGTGCAACACCCCGATCCCCATCAAGAGAGGGGAAATGCCAGACATCAAGGTTGGGGAGCACATCGATCGTGATTGCCAGTCGGACCCTGCTCAGAACAAGAGAAAGGTATGGTTGATAGGCTTCTCTACAGGACCATTTACACAAACTGCCCATGGTTAAAGTGAAGTAGCTATGCCTAATCTAAGCTAACCAAACGTTTTTTATTGTAGATATTTACAAACAAATGCTCGAAAGGAGGCTGCAAGCAGAAAGAAATGATCCGAGTGACATGTGACCAGTGCCACATTAATTATTGTCTTAAACACCGACATCCACTAGACCATGACTGTAAGCCTGAAGACAAACCAGTCTCCAAATCTGGGTAAATATTTCCCTCCACCTGATGCCATTTATTGATTGTGGTGCACATTGTGAGCTTTTGCGGTATAATGATGATTACATTGGATTTCTTTCAGATTCGCTGCTTTCATGCGGTCCCAAGGAGCATCCTCTAGCAGTGCCTCCACTACAGGCAGTAGAGGAAGTTCTAGGCCTGTTTCTAATGGGAATGCTAGGACCCAAAGTAGTCGGTGAGGATCCTCATATTGATTTTCGAACGCCACGCTGAAGAACCACATGAAGCTTACATAAATTAACAAGTGATATTGGCAAGCACAGTTTGTTCTCTAAATTCATGAGGCATATTCTCACTAAAACACATGGGATGGATGAATTGACATGTTGTTTTTTTTTATTGTCAGTGAAAAATATACTAACACATGGAAAGGATGTGACATTTCTTTTCCTTCACAGAACTGCTCTTACCTGTTACCGCTGTGCTTTTTGTTGAGTTGTTGACTCTATAACCGCACTGAGCATTATTGTTTTTGATTCTATCACAGCAGTGCTCAGGCCATTTATAGTCCAGCTCCGGCCATGCAGCCCCCTCCAGCACAGAATGTAGTACCTGCTTCGGCATCCTTTCAGGCTGGCCTGGTATGCCTAACACTCTTACACCACTTGATTGAAACTACTGTAAACTCTCTTCTCTGAATAATTCCAGTTCATTTATTGAGATTATTTAGTCTGCTCCTGTTTTATTCATTGAGATTCTAGTCTACTCCTGTTTTATTCATTGAGATTCTATAGTCTGCTCCTGTTTTATTCATTGAGATTCTATAGTCTGCTCCTGTTTTATTCATTGAGATTCTATAGTCTGCTCCTGTTTTATTCATTGAGATTCTATATTCTGCTCCTGTTTTATTCATTGAGATTCTATAGTCTGCTCCTGTTTTATTCATTGAGATTCCAAGAAGAAAATAATAAACATCCTGTAAGTGTTTATCTGCATGGTGTGATTGTAGACTGAGGAGCAGGCCTTACAAAGAGCGCTGGAGATGTCCTTGGCTGAGTCGGCTCGCAGCACAGTCCAACAGCCAACGCTCAGGTAATAAACAATCCCCATTAAATCCCATAATCCAGCATCACCCACACATAATATAGGCTGTAATCATGTCCAGATGCCATCAACACAACCCAGTTACCTATTGTTTTTTTCTTCACTAGCTCTTATTGCTATGTGTTTGTTCTAGCTGAAATGCAGGCTATTTGGTTACTCTAGGAAAACACAATATTAATAGGTTTGACATTCCACTGTTTAGACCATCTTTCTTGCCCATGACTTCATAAATTAAGTACAGTGGTGCCCACAGTTCAGTTTTCCTCATCTCATGATGTGTGTTGCTGCTCCTCAGACCTGTGACTGACTGTATATGTGTGTGTGTCTGTTATCCACCCTTTCTGGTGAGTGTGTCGTTGTGCCTCTTGCATGTTCTCTGCAGTGTGATGATGATGCATTCCTCTGTGTGACATAGAAGTGTCTGTCTCAGCCCTCAGGAGCAGGAGGATCTGGCTCTGGCTCAGGCCCTGCTGCTAGTGAAGAAGAGTACAGACGCCAGCAGCGGAGACAACAGGTATCCAGAAAAACTTAGGCATCAGTAGCATGCTAACAGGACAGGACCTCACCTAGGTACATTGTGTCTCCATGGCGTCCCCTATATTCCTTCATCATCGTCACTGGGTGCATTTAAAGATCAGCTACGGAGAAAATGAATGACACTTTGAAGTACTACTTAATGTGTATTTTATCTGATGGACCTATTAAATTATACTTTTTTTTTCTCCCGTGTTGAATATTTACGTAAATGGTGAGACAAGCCTCACTAATGATTCTTTGTCTTGAAGTAAATTGACTTTTGCCTGTACTAATATCTTACTTTCTATCATAGGAGAGAGAGTCCTCCAAGCAGTCTTCCTGCAGCCTATCATAAACCCAGACCAGTGTCTGAGCCCAAACTGCTACCACCAGTAATCAACTAGCAACTGTGCTACATCGATGGAACCCTCCAGCAGAACTCTAACGTCCAGTATCACTGATCCCAACTAATGAACAGTCTGGAACTTTCATCGAGATATATTGAATAGTATCACTGCTTTCTCTACTCAGCACACCATTCTAGACAGACTTTCTGTCCTTTTTAACCAATGGCTCTCTATGTACATATTTTCTATGTTGATCATGGACATTTAACCTCAGCATCAATGTTTCTTGAATAAATTATTTTAAAGATGTATTTGTTTCTGATGCACGTTCTATGTCCAAGGCATATATACAGGAGGATGATATAACTGGAGAGGAATGAAGTTTGGAGAACAGAACTGGAATGCGATTCAATTTCTATGGGTTAGAGAGAACAATCTCAGCCCAAACTTTGCCAATTAAGAATAAAAAAGGAAGGCCATTATATAATCCAACATATTTAAATCGAAGTTTATTGGTCTAGTACACAGTTTAGCAGATGTTATAACGGGTGTAATGAAATGCTAATGTTACTAGCTAGTCAAAACAAGTAGACTCTTGTCTGCATCATCATGACAACTGAAAAACAGCAGGTACACAATACAGTTGGTTGTATTGTGCTATTGTCTAGTCTATTCAATTGGCAGTGCTTGGTAAATGGAATGAACACAAATACACTTGTTGATTTCCATGATGTTGATGTGTATTATGTTGTTTCCCAACACATCCATCAGGGCCTTTGCGACGCAGTTCCAGCTTTGAATTTCAGGTAGGCCTTATCGACCTTGGCTGTTGAATTTAAAGGTAAGTGGATAGAACGTGTCTTTTTATTGTCAACATTTCATCAGTAATGTCTGTTTTCAAGAAGACCTTAGCAGTTATTGAGCACCACCCTAGAAAAATTCCTAACAGCAAAAACAGCTGAGACAAAACCAACATGTGCAAGATAGCCGGAGTAGAGCAAACTAACTTCAGTGCATATTCATTACGCCGATTCTGTTGCAAAACGTTTCTTAAACGGGACAAAATGTGGAGGGACCTACCTGAATTTGTCCAACAGAAACTCTTGTTTAGCTTCTGTTGGTTCTTAAACGGTAAACGGTTTCCGTAATGAATACATACACCTCTGGTAAATCGTTCCTGTTATTCAAGGAATGAATAGTCGTGAGACCTGTCTTTACCACTACGCATTCATACTTTGTCCAACAGAGGGCAGCATAACGTTGAATGTGAAATCTTTGAGGGAGGCCAAAGAGGATAAAATAAAAATTGCATTTGTCACATGCGCCGAATATAACATCTGTAAACTTCACCGTGAAATGCATAATTACAGGCCCTTAACCAACAATGCCGAGTTAATAAAATATTTACTAAATTAAGTAAACATACTTTTAAAATAAAACAATAAAATAACAATAATGAGGCTATATACAGGGGTACCGTACCGAGTCAATGTGCATGGGTACTGGTTAGTCGAGGTCATTTTTACATGTAGCTAGGGGTAAAGTTCCTACCTATCTCTCTGATTTGGTCCTGCCGTACATACCTACACGTACGCTACGGTCACAAGACCAGGCCTCTAATTGTCCCTAGAATTTCTAAGCAAACAGCTGGAGGTGCAGGGCTTTCTCCTATAGAGCTCCATTTTTATGGAACTGTCTGCCTACCCCATGTCAGAGACGAAACTGGTCTCCAGCCTTTAAGTCTTTACTGAAGACTCATCTCTTCAGTGGGTCATATGATTGAGTGTAGTCTGGCCAGGAGTGGGAAGGTGAACGGAAAGGCTCTGGAGCAACGAACCGCCTTGCTGTCTCTGCCTGGCCGGTTCCCCCTCTTTCCACTGGGATTCTCTGCCTCTAACCCTATTACAGGGGGCTGGGTCACTGGCTTACTGGGGCTCTCTCATGCCGTCCCTGAGGGGGTGCGTCACATGAGTGGGTTGATTCACTGTTGTGGTCATCCTGTCTGGGTTGGCGCCCCCCTTGGGTTGTGCCGTGGCGGAGATCTTTGTGGGCTATACTCAGCCTTGTCTCAGGATGGTAAGTTGGTGGTTGAAGATATCCCTCTGGTGGTGTGGGGGCTGTGCTTTGGCAAAGTGGGTGGGGTTATATCCTTCCTGTTTGGCCCTGTCCGGGGTGTCCTCGGATGGGGCCACAGTGTCTCCTGACCCCTCCTGTCTCAGCCTCCAGTATTTATGCTGCAGTAGTTTATGTGTCGGGGGGCTGGGGTCAGTTTGTTATATCTGGAGTACTTCTCCTGTCCTATTCGGTGTCCTGTGTGAATCTAAGTGTGCGTTCTCTAACTCTCTCCTTCTCTCTTTCTTTCTCTCTCGGAGGACCTGAGCCCTAGGACCATGCCCCAGGACTACCTGACATGATGACTCCTTGCTGTCCCCAGTCCACCTGGCCATGCTGCTGTTCCAGTTTCAACTGACCTGAGCCCTAGGACCATGCCCCAGGACTACCTGACATGATGACTCCTTGCTGTCCCCAGTCCACCTGGCCATGCTGCTGCTCCAGTTTCAACTTCCACCTGACTGTGCTGCTGCTCCAGTTTCAACTGTTCTGCCTTATTATTCGACCATGCTGGTCATTTATGAACATTTGAACATCTTGGCCATGTTCTGTTATAATCTCCACCCGGCACAGCCAGAAGAGGACTGGCCACCCCACATAGCCTGGTTCCTCTCTAGGGAGTTGGCCTTTCTAGGGAGTTTTTCCTAGCCACTGTGCTTCTACACCTGCATTGCTTGCTGTTTGGGGTTTTAGGCTGGGTTTCTGTACAGCACTTTGAGATATCAGCTGATGTACTGAGGGCTATATAAATCAATTTGATTGATTTGATTTAAAAGTCACTATGCATAGATAATAAACAGCAAGTAGCAGCAGTGTAAAAACAAAGGGATGGGGTTGTTGGGCAGATTCACAAGAATGGTGTTTTTTTTTTCTCCATAAAGAAGGCTCATTTGTTGACTATTTTTTGACAGTTTGGGGAAGTGCTGCTCATGTTGTCATGGTTATGAATTAGTCAGGCTAGTGTGTCACTAGCATGATTGTAGCACTCACAATTAAATTCCTTGAAATACATCGGATGCCATAAATGAAAGATTATTAAGGTAAATACATTCTGAGTAATATTTTTCACTGATAAAAACATGACCAAGGAAGCTATGCAATTACATAAAGAATTGATGGAAAGCATTACCATGTTCAAAGGATTAGAAAAACCATGTTCATTGGCAAACTAAGTTCATTTGCATAATGGTGCTTGGTCACCTTCATTTAGCTCCCTTAGCTGTTACGACCTCCTCACCCTCAAACATTTGAAAACAGCACATAGTTGTCAATTGTCACATAGTGACATTAGTTATAGGATTACTCATTTGGATCTAGTTTCATCTGAGCAAACAGAATAAAGGCACACTCTGTAGCTTCCCCCTGGGCACACCAAATAATTTCAACATGGGAATGTGGGTAATGTTTGATTGACGTTGATCAATGATTAACCTTTATTCACCCTCTCAAAATGACAGCCAGAAGTGTGTTGAATTCCCAATGTGTTATCACTTCCAACCATCTAAAAGCACAACCAAATTCCAATGGAAAAACTATAAGATTTTTAAAATTAGTTGTCATTATGTAAATGTACTATCACTGCGCTTTCAACCATTTAAAAAGCACAAACAAAGTTCAAATGTAAATACAATGTCAGATATTTTGTATTTATACAAAAATGTAATGTGTTATCACTGTGCTTCTTCTAATAGCACAAACTAAATGACCCAGGATTGCAGTTGAGATAACATTAAAAGTACAGTAAGTGACCAGGCATAATAGGACCCATTTCATCCGAAAAGGTATATGTTTGAATCGTCTGTCCATAGAAAATTCTTCCATGAGTCTTGATCATCATCCAGGTGCTTCCAGATGCTTTTTGACAAACTTGAGTCAACATTTTGGCTGGTCAAAATCAAACAATGCATTTCCACCAGTAAGAACCTTAAACCAAACTTGTCAAGCATGGTGGTGGTAGTGGGATGCTTTGCTGCCTCAGACCTGGACGACTTGCACATAATTGAAGGAGCTACGAATTCTGCTCTGTATCAGAGAATTCTACAGGTGAGACTGTCAGGGTAATCCGTCTGTGTGCTGAAGCAGAAGAGCAGCTAGGTCATGCAGCAAGACAATGATCCACAACACACAATCAAGTCTACATGAAAAATGTCTGAAATGCAACAAATGGAAGTTTTGGAACTGGTGAGTCAGACCTAATCCTCATTGAGATGTTGTGGGCAGGAATTGAAATGAGCAGTTCATGCTTGAAACCCACAAATGTCGCTGAGTTAAAGCAGTTCTGCATGGAAAAGTGGTCCAAAATTCCTCCACAGCGACTAATCAACAACTACAAGAAGTGTTTGGTTGGAGCCATTGCAGCTTAGGTGGCATAAACCAGCTATTGAGTGCAAATAATTACCTTTAACGCAGATGCATTGGGTGTTGCATAATTTTTAAAAAATTAAATAAATGGAATAAGTATATAATTGTTGTGTTATTTGTTCACCCAGGTTCCCTTTATCTAACAATGTTTTGTTTGAAGATCAGATAACATATCAGTATCAGTATCAGTATCAGAAATATGTAAAAGTAGAGCAAATTAGAAAGGGGCCAATTACTTTTTCACATCACTGTAAATATCAACATTTAAAGAATATGACTAAATCAAATGAACATTTATTTAAAGTGATTTTAAAGTTTGATTTGATTTAGTCCTGTTCTTCAACTTTGAATTTTGATTCAGATGGAGATGTGAATCCAACATATCAATTATAAATGATGAACTTGAAGATTACATTTGAAATCAACCACAGCTTGAAACTATATTTATTGTCTGTTTTTGAATTTGAACCTGGGTTGAATTGAAACTAGCTGTTGATGATTTTGCAAATGCTATTTAAGCCAATTGATGATTGTTGATGATGTATGACTAAAGTATAGTTACATTTCATTTGCTCTGTTAAACCTACCATTGAATAGTTATTAAGAGATCTATCAAAATCATTCTCACAATAGCACGTTATAGGGTCAATCACAAATATCAAAGCTATGCAAGGCTGGCCATAGTTAAAACCCTGAATGCGAGACCAATGGATAGCTGTAGATAGGTCAACCTTCCAGGAGGAGGTGCTGCTGAACTTAGTTTTTTTTCTGATAGTGGATATATAACGTTGAACGTTGATCTTGATCGACATTGTTTCAAAGGTACTAATTCAACATATTTTATACAAGGTTTGTCTGCTGTTGAAAATTGGTAACCATGATGACAATCCTGTGGTAGAAAATGTACCCTTGACTTTTGCCGTCAATGTATTTTCCCTGTAGATTCCACATCACAATACATTGAGAAATTCCATTGAAACAATGTTGTGTGCTCAGTGGGTTATGTTTCCTGTCAGCAGGGGTGGCCTGATTGTGTAAATAAATGGTAGACTGTAGATTGGGTAACTATGGTATGGTGATGTCTAAGGTATAAGAGGAACTAGTGAACCCATCTGTTAAGTAATGTATTCTGGGAAATAACCAGAATGCAGGTCCTCTCACATGTATCATTTCTTCCAGAGTGACAGAAGAACCATCCCTCCAATGCAAATCTCTGTCCACACCGTCATATCAGTTGGGATGTGAAGCATATTCAGGGAATGACAGCTGCACCTGTTACCAGAAGCATGTGATTGAAAATATATCTGAGCGTCATGAACATATCAGTTATTAGAGTCAATATGCGAGTGGGTATCAAACAAAAATATATCCTGTTGTTGCACATTAATCAAGAACATCCCATTTGATTACTGAATCTACCTTTCACGTTCAGGAAAGCTGGAAGATCCTCCAATCTGTCTTGTTTGTGCTTTGCAGTGCTCTACATCAGGGTTTTCCAAACTGGGGCTCATAGGCGGTATTGCAGGGGTTCTGCAAATAAAAATAAAATTACATTGGGAGTCTGCAGGAACAGTTATCATGCTGGCTGTTCCTGATCATCCTACTCTGGGAAAGTAGATAAAGGGCTTCATGCAAAATCTCAAACTATCCCTTGAATACAGAGGGAAATTACAGTCATTGGAGCTAATTTCACCTTTTCTTTTATAGAGAATTCTTATGGGGCAGACTAAGTGGGCCATTTTTGGGATGAAAACTCTTTCAGTGTCAATTTAAAGACCAAAACCAGATAGAGCATGCAGAAAAAGGGTGAACTATATATCTTGTTTTATAATACCATCTTTGATTTTTGTTCTAACGTTTGTTAGAGGTACATAGCATTGGCAAAATGTATAGTAAATTGCAGAAAATTAGCTTTAAAACTGCAACATTATCTCTGTTCCACAATGTAACTCATGAATCTCGGAAATTAGCTTTAAAAACTATAACATTTCTCTCAGCCCAATGAACATTGTGAAAAATGTGTGTTTTTACAACTGAAAATTTTCTATGCCTGAAGATACCTTTACCATTCACCTTAATAGACTATGTTAGAGTTTACATTTCTCCAATGAACCGTGAGGTCACTAAATTTCTTCAAAACTGTCTACCAAATCAATTCATTTCAAAATGATGATTACTTCTACTCAAGACATGATTTTTTTTTGCTAACATATGATGGGGGGTCCCTGGGTCGCCGATTTACCTGAGTGGGGGGTCACTGGGCAAGAAAAGTTTGAAAACTCCTGCTCTACATTATTCAGCAGCACCTCTTGGCTGTCCTTGAAACAAGTTTCTCTCTGCATTGTCTGTAGTGCTGGTAACAGAATGGATCCTTTAGTTAACTGTGTGGATGGTAAGATTCAGTGAAAGCATATTTACCTTGAATCTAGTGGTATTCAAACTGAGATAAGATCTCAGTCATCAAAAAAAATAAACAGTGTGGGCAGGGTGTTTTGTTTTTCTTGCACATAAAGCCCTCAGTGACTGAAATAATATAACATAGAAAACAGCAAGTAGAAAACATGTAGGCCTAATCTCACATCAACTACAAAGCCGCAAATTCAATGTATCCTATCCTCCTACCTCCTTTTTGAAGGATTTGCACACTTACTTTAATGCTCTGTCTCCAATGAGACAGCCGTTCCCAAGGTAGTGCTATATTTTATTGCAGGTACATCTGGGTTAGCGCTGCTCCTTGGAAAATTATTTTCATCTCGAGTGCGGGCTGGCAGCCTCTCAGACGGGTGGGTGATTGTGGTTCAGTGTGGCTTCAGGGGGGTTGGTGATGAATTCGTGGGCTTCTTTAGCTTCTTACAGCAAACAGGGCTTTGTGAATATTGTCAACCTCAGTAGGATGTGTCCTTAACCCTCGAGGATATGGTTTTGTGGTTTTGTAAAGAGGTCTGACTTGCAGTGTCCTTTGTGTTCTCTAGAACATTAGATAGGCAGAAGGTTTATTACAGGCCATAGAAAATGATGCAATGATCTGTATTTATTGGGTTGTACCTTCTTGTGCTCCGTCCAATACATCCAATACATTGACATAAGTAGGTAACACCAGACTCTCTGTCTGTTCTATTTCCTGTTGTATTTCCTGTCTTTTGACAATCATGTTAACCCGCCTCAAAAATAAAAACAAATTAACTCATATTATTCTTGAAAAACATTTGAGCCATTACCCTGTATGTCTTTTTGTTCATGGAAACTCACATGGAACTATTTAAAAAAAAAATTACATTATCATGCTCACATGAAAAAATATTTCAGTTTACTATAGAATACTACATTACTTACTATATAATTGTATAGTAAACTCTAGTATACCGTAGAATACTATACTACAGAATGTAACTTTCCCTTAGGTAGTAAATTTACTATAGAATGTTGAAGTATAATGAAAAATACTATGCTAAATACTACAGTAGATATCTGCCAAAAAAGATTGTAGTGTCTGCAAAGACACTGCTATAGTAAAAACCACAGTGTCTATTTAATTTGCACATGCCCTGCTCATTCCAGATTTGCCAATGCTCTTTAGAAATTTCTTTTAGTATTCCCTGTAGGTTTCCTGATATATCAACAATAACACTACAGTAAAACTACAATATACTACAGTCTGCAAAAACACTACAGTATAGTACAGTCTCCAAAAGCTACAGTAAATACTACAGTACTACTACTACTACAAATACTACTACAATTTGCAATAAACATTACATTATACAACAAAGTTATTTTACTACAGTATTTATACTATAGTTAACTGTAAATACTATAGCTATACTACAGTCTTAGTCTGCAAAACACTGCTGAATATTACAGCAAGTCTGCAAAAACACTACACTACAGTGTTGGAGGGCCATAGAGTGCACCCTTTCCGATCTAAAAATATCCCCAATGCCCCAGGGCAGTGATCAGGACATTGCCCTGTGTAGGGTGTCGTCTTTCAGATGGACATTGTCATGGGTTTCCTGACTCTCTGTCACCAAAGATCCCATTGCACTTATCATAAGAGTAGGGGTGTTAACCCTGGTGTCCTGGCTAAATTCCCAATCTGTCCCTCATACCATTATGGTCACCTAATAATCATCCCCCCTCCCTCTCCTGTAACTATTCCTGCCTTAAATGAGAATGTATTTCTCAGTCAACTTACCTAGTAAATAATGGTTAAATAATAGTATTTATAGCATAGTATACTATGGTATTTTTTTTTAAGTAGGGTGGAAGTGGCATTCATAGTAGCCTATGTGCTGTCAAATATTTCAGACACTATTTCAGACACACTGTGCTGTATTCATCGCAAGCAAGGTCACATAGCATAGAATAACAACTGTTATGTATTCAATTTCTTCAATCTAATTGGTTATCTGAAATGTGATGTGAGGGTTCAAACATGCACTAGCTTTAACCAGATGCAGACCACCAAGTGTCACATAGGCTGCGTTTACACAGGCAGCCCAATTATGATATTTTTCTCACAAATTGGTCTTTTGACCAATCAAAACAGATCTTTTCACATCAATCTTTTTTAGAGGCTGATCGGATTGGTCAAAGAAAATCTGTGAAAATATCAGAATTGGCCTCCAATAATAAAAGCAGCCATATAACATCCCAGGAATTCAGACACTGTTGTGATCAAAGGATGACTTTGGGAGCTATTCCTTGTCTCTCAATTAATCCTCTGGGTCAGCAGCTCTTAAAATATCACAAAGTAACGACTAACTAGCGAGGGCGAGAGGTACAGCATCCTGACTAACAAGGATGATCCCAATCAGAGGTGAAACCACACCCAAACAGACCAACCTGAAATCAAAACTCAATTGAGAAAACCTCAAATCATATAATAGCTGTCAAATATTTCAGACACCATTTTCTGTGCTCCTCTCATCGCAAGCAATGTCACATAACATGCGTGGACTGTTATGTATTCAATTTCTTCAATCATATTGGATTTCTGAAATGTGTACAGTGACGTGATGTATTTCCGTGACATGATACAGAGGTATTGTATGTTTGTTGTGTAAGGTTCAAACATGCAGTGGTGGAAAAGTACTCAATTGTCATACTTGAGTAATAGTGAAAGTCACCCTGTAGTACTACTTGAGTATAAGTCTAAAAGTATTTGGTTTTAAATATACTTAAGTATCAAATGTAAATGGAATTGCTAAAATGTACATAATTACCAAAGTAAAAGTACAAACCATTTCAAATTCTTTATATTCACCAAACTAGATGGCATAATAATAAAATAATGTTTTATTGGCAGATAGCCAGGGGCACACCATCATTTACAAACGAAGCATTTGTGTTAAGTGAGTCCTTGGATCAGAGGCAGGAATGTAGTGGAGTAAAAGTTGGCAAAATTATAATTAGTAAAGTAATGTACAGATACACCAAAACTACTTCAGTAGTACCTCTAAAGTATTTTTACTTAAGTACTTTACACCACTTGCACTAGCCCAGCAGATGCAGACCAGCATGTGTACATGCAGCATTTGGAATACAGTACCATGCAGGAATTCAGACACTGTTGTGATCAAAGGATGACTATGGGAGGTATACATGTCTCTCAATTATTCGCCCCCAAAAAAATAATAGTAATTCGAAAGCTAAAGCAAGTTTGTGATTGTGTCAAGCTCTTTCAAGAGGCTGCAGTGAAATTCTACATGGAAATATAATTCAAAATGAAACCGTAAATCATTTCTCTTACAGCTCCATTTTATTTTCAAGATGGAAGTCATATTGTGTCTTTCTGGGTTTAACTGCACGCTGACAGTCTTTCCTGTTCCTAAATGGTTCCTTCTACTAGAAATACTGCCTTTGGGAAATATGTCTCATAAAGCAATGAAACAGTATAACAAGGGCTGTGTTCATTTAAAATTCACCATAATATCTTTGAAGCTTGTGTTCTCTTATGTAATTCATTAGTGTCCATCAATGTTTATAAAAGCAGATATCATACAGTATTAACGCCTGTGACAGCTCTTTATCGTCAAATGATTGCAGGAGTTTCCCATTCTGCTTTGTTACTGTGTTCTCCTGTCTGTCATCAGGTAATGTGGAGCTGATTAATAGCCAAAGGAGAGCTATTACCTAAAGACATCTGGAATTACAGGTTGTACTGTTATCCTAATCAACTCACTGCAGGGGGACAATGCTGCATGCTCTACCAGCTCACAGTCTCAGCCAGAATCAGACATTCATCCATGTTTATCAAACATCAAATTTCGAAGTTGTTCCAAATGTCAAATTCCCAAGTGTTTCAGGTTAGGTTTAGGCGTTAACTCCAAATGTTTAAGGTTAGGATTAAGTTCAGGCATTAACTAAATGTCTAAGGTTAGGGATTAAGTTCAGGCATTAACTCCAAATGTTTAAGGTTAGGAGATTAAGTTCAGGCATTAACTCCAAATTCTTAAGGTTAGGATTGAGTTCAGGCATCAACTCCAAATGTTTAAAGTTAGGATTAAGTTCAGGCATTAACTCCAAATTTTAACATGAACTGAATGGTCAAGGTTTGGGATAGGCTTTAAAAAAAGAACTCAAAAACAACTTTCTATCACTGGGTTCAAACATTTTTCACAAGAGGCAGATGTTAACGCCCTAGCAAAACCAAAACTTTCTTGAAGGTAACAGCACTCACTGCCCTGGTGGTTGGTTTCTACATAATCTCCCTACGTCCACAGATATAGATGGACGTGAATACTGACTTGTATCACGATTGAACTGGCTGGCGGGCAGGTGTTTCATCACAATGTGTCACAGTCACACATAGCAAAACACAGGGAGAACCCCATACTGAGCTCTTATTCCCAGATATGTGCTGGAGCATTCTAGTACTGGACAAAAACAGTCTGAATAATTAAGTGAATCAATATTATTTCCTGCAATTTGTTTCGCTTAGTCTAAAGACAGACTGCCAAGGTGTCAGGAGCAACAGGTTTCATTTGGGACTGTTAGAAAAAGCATTGGTAGTGCTGCAGGCCCTGGATGTTCTTATTGGCTGCAGAAGCCAGTAGAAGCAGTGAAGTAGCAACAGCTTGAAATAAAGAGAGTGGCAACTCGTCTGTCAAAGACCAACCAAGCCTCCAGAGTACACCCTGTAAGAGTACACCCTGTGATTCCAGCTTTCTTAAGGTAATAGCTCTCTTTCTTGGCTATTAATCAAGGCCAACATCAGGTAGTGCAGCAGATGGCATCTCAGTGACATCAATATTTTAAAGCCAATTATCTCCACTGCCTTTCGCATGAAGCGATTCCTCAATAACTCCCAGGGCTCTAAAGGCACACAATGTTGATATCCACTAAAGTGGTTGCAAGATGACATACTATATGCCAATGTCTCTAGCCTTTACCTGTATTAGCTGGCCGATATTGATGTATGTGTGCGCATCTCCACTTTCTTTCAGCATCTCCACTTTGGCAAAAAAGGTAGTTGTATAATTACGAACAGTGTCTTGCAGGACTCAGTAGTTGGAATTGTAAGAGTTGTTGCCGTGTCCCTTTCTCTGCGATTGTCATTCTAATGGAATCTAGAAAGAACAAAACCCTGTCCTCAAACGTTTCCATCAAAAGGTGCAGAGTTATGGGCAAAGACACAAAACATCCACATCAAAAGTAGTGCACTGGGCCTTTACTAGTCCTGAAGTAGCGGACCGATATAGACATTGGTTAAAAAAAAAACGTGGCACCCACACCCCCAAAATACTTCCTGGTGCTATGGACACACCACTGCAAAGTGACAATGGAGATGATGAATAAATTGAGCTAAGACTGTATATTGTGAGGCTCAAGGCCCGCTCTCATTAGCCTGGCCAAAAAAAGTTGAGCATCTATGTCAGAGAAATCAGACAAAAGTGCACCTTCATTACAGCTCACAGAATATCACTGTCTCCTCCTGCCATTGTGATCGTAGCATTGGCTATTCATCTGCAATTTAGGAAGAACATTCAATCAGTGATATGCAATTTACAGCACATAGAATACCAAAGTATGCTTTGCCATTGTATTTGTAATATCGGCTAGCATATTCAAAATATATTATAATATACATTCCATTTAGTCATCTGCACTAGGTAGAGCGTGCAATCATTGACGCAATCACTGACGCAATCAATTTGATTAATCCTTAAGAGTCTATTGACTCTTTATTATCTAAGTAGCATAATAAAGAGATCCCCATCAAAGTCAGTCAATTTAAGCAGCATTTATTTATCTTTGATGATTTTTCACACTAAAAATCGAATCAGTCTCTGAAGCTATGCAAACTGCTGCACCTGGGTAGGAGAACTGGTTGACGATTTACTGTAGAGCACGATTTACTTTACTCTCTGCTGCAGAGTCATCAAGGACATATTAGAGCATTTTGTATCAGGTCAGAGCAATTAGACAACTCTATCTAACACCCAACAGACAACGCTGTCTGAATTCAGATACTTGTGTTTCCATGACAACTAGGAGAAAGACAGGATGTGATTTGTGTATTTATTGGAACCTGCGACTGATCCCTATATTCCCGATCTAGGGAATAAACATGACTGATCCAATTGTGACTATTCCTGATTTAAGGCTGACATCCGCAATAGGCGAAACAGCACCACTGGCTGCCCCAGGGGAATTTGTTATTGTTTTTGTTTGGAGGAATTGAGCATCCAGCATCATGGTAACAAACACAATTTTAATATATACTCTGCTTTTCTATCTCTGGTGCAATGATGAGCAATGATGTCTGAGGGGAAAAAAGCAGTGTTTATTGTTTGAAGTAACGTCTTTGGCTGCCCCAGGGGAGTTTGCAATGGATTGCAGCTTTGAGGAAAATATTTAAACTAACAAAATGTAGAAGAATATTTACCTATCCAGAAGCACAACTCTTTTCGATGACTTTTTAATCAAAAATACATTGAAAAAAAACATTAAATCAAAGGTGAAGACAGTAATTTTGTATATTGAAAGTCTAGAGCGTAAATCTGGAAGCACCCCTATCCCCATAGGGCAATTTAAAAGATAGGGTGTCATTTCAAAATGCTAGCTCATCCTAGTGCCATTACAATTTACAGCATAGGTCATCTCTTAACAGAGTGGTTTTTGCAGTTCTTGAGAGAATAACAAATAGGTGAAAAGAATTGAATGATTAGAATATCAACATATGATTTATGGAATTGATTAGAATGTATGAAATCATAATAAAAGTCTAGTCAGTATTATTGTAAAACAATATGCCTTTATGGTATTTCAAACACAGACTGTCTGAGCTTGGTGCCGACCTGACTAGAGATTTGGGAGAGAACGGGGAGTACGTCTCAAGGACAAGGTCAAATCGCTGTCGGCTGGGAAGTGAGACAGACAGTTCCCACAGGACATGTGTGTGCGTATGTTTGTGAGATGTGTGGTATGTTTGTGTCTATTTCGTAGTATGTGTGGCGTGAGAAGTCAGTATAAAATATCTCATTTGTATTCTTGCTTCAGAACGTTCCGTGAATAAACATGTAACTTTTAGACTGGGCCTGGTTGTTGCGTTTCTAGAGTAACTGTATCTATCAGGCAAGTCTGTTAAGAACAAATTCATATTTACAATGACGGCCTACACCGGCCAAACCCGGATGTAGCTGGGCCAATTGTGCACCGCCCTATCACGGCCGGTTGTGGTACAGCCTACAGACTCTACCAGAATGATTTAGGATAATACGTTCAGTGGTGTCAGAGGATTCCTGTGACTCAATTTTCATGTAACCAATCTAACATCTTCAATGTAACCAAATAGTGTCAAATGTGTTTCTCTTTCCATGCTTCAGTGGTCACATATCTTCTTCTAACACTTACAATTCCTGGGTGAGAGTGTGAGGTTAGCATCCTAAATGAAATCACATGATCTGAGCCGACACTGCTGTTGACCTCAGAGGACACAGGTTCAGCTACATTCCAAATGGGAAGAAACGCAATGAGAACTACATCAGGACAGAATTCTCATGAGACGATTATCTGTTTCACAATTCTACTGTACAACATTTGAAGACAGAGATTGTGACCATTCGATTATGTTATTCAACCTTTCTTTACCCAGTCAATTGAGAACTCATATGCAGCAAGTTTCGAGGTGCTTGCCAAGGTACTACACAATATACACTGATGTGGAAAGAGGTAATCAGCCTCTGCGTTTTTCGTCACATGTTCTGTTGTAGATTGGAGCAGGTATTCCTCTAACTGGCCTGTCCTAATCAAAGCAGCTACTACTTCAACTTCCTGTGCTTTCATCATGATGGGAGAGAGGATCTCCCTCTAATCACCAGTGTTCTGGAAAATAGCCCCAATCATGAGCCAAAATATACCTTTCTATGGGTTATACAATGACTGTGATGAGGATCCTTTTCAGCCTGCTTTTAAAAAATGTCTCTGTGAACAGAATCCTCTGACATGTCTGCTTTAATGGTATTATGGACATGAAAGGTTGAGTCTCATTAGTTGTAATGTACCTCAACTGGCTAATCGACAGAGAATGTTTGTCCCGGTCTAATTATTCTCATCTATTTTAGTGTTAGTGAGTTTACGTTGACTGGAACTAAAATAGTGAGAAGTATCATGTCAACCACTGGACAAATCAAAAAATGTTTTGTGATTATTTTCCTGTTTGATATTACTGCATACAAGCAGGCACAGATCTGCAGATTGCAACCATACAGTACTGGAATAAAATGAGCTGATTAAGGATTTACAGTACATACAGTACCTCTAACTACTCTGAAAGATTGGCTCCTCTTAACCCCATCATTAGAGTGAGTATTATATGAGATGAGAACCTATGGGAGGTTGAAAGTTTAGGGAAGAAATAGAAGGTTGGAATAAATCCCATACATGCTGTATCGCAGTGCTTTTGACAACGAGTGGGTACTTCATGTTAATTCGATTACACAACACATGAATGTCAGAAGAACATCTCACTGATTGCTGTGCTCTTGATGCCAAATCAATCTGAAGTGTCAGATAAATCCAGTACGAAGCATAAAGTGCTAACGATCTGATCAGTGTCCTGTGAAAATGAGCCTTCTTTGGTTGCTATGGGAACCTGCCCATAAAATAACCTAAGAGGCATTTCAGAATGCTGATTTACTGTACCTTGCCGCACAACTTCATAAGCCATGGGCACTTTGATAATACTTTAGTGTTTTCTTCCCCCACCCACAGACACCCATCTTACCATTCACTGAATACATCATGATGCAATGTACTGCAAAGCTGCCCACAACATTTTGACTTATCATTGAAAAGCTCTTTGCAGCCAACAAAAGCTTCCCTAGGCAACCTTGAGTCATACGGTGAATTGTACTGTATGACGTTTCTTTCTGAATATTGTAACAATGCTTAACAACAATACGCTCTGAAGTCTCAAGAAGTGTATTGACAAAGTACCACTTATGCCATTGCTATTCAAATGCAGTATGAACCCCATAGAGTCGATGTCCGCGCCCCACTGTGGAAATCTAATTAGCATAAACATCTGTCAGTTTAAGCTAGAGATGTCAGATTTGTTGCATTGGATGCGTCTCAATCCACCACATCTGACGATGTCGCACTTCCGCATCTGTGGTGAAAGGTGACAGAGCTAGAGCGATGTTTGTCAGACCACGAGACATCCCGAAAATCTGTCTTCTCACAAAATCGTCTGTAGTGTCAGAACTGTTTGGCCTACAAACTATTCTGGAAAGGTGAAACCCTCGCAAATACGTACACATCGGTTGTTTTCCTCTAGGACACCCAAAGGCCTCACAAGACTCCTCTGAAGGTCCCCAATACCATTTGAAAAAATGAATGGAAGTACATGCAGTGCCTTCGGAAAGTATTCAGACCCCTTGAGTATTCAGATCACTTTTCCACATTTTGTTAAGTTGGAGCCTTATTCTTAAATGGATTAAATAAATAAAAGCTCCTCAGCAATCTACACAGTACCCCATAATGAGAAAGCGAAAACTGTTTTTAGACATTTTGCAAATTTATTAAAACAAAAACAGAAATACCTTACTTACGTAAGTATTCAGACCTTTGCTATGAGACTCGAAATTGAGCTCAGGTGCATCCTGTTTCCATTGATCATCCTTGATCATTGGAGTCCACCTGTGGTAAATGAAATGTTTTAGATATGATTTTGAATTTTTGTCTATATAAGGTCCCACATTTGACAGTGCATGTCAGAGCAAAAACCAAGCCATGAGGTCAAAGGAATTGTCCGTAGAGCACCGAGACAGGATTGTGTAGAGGAACAGGTCTGGGGAAGGGTACCAAAAATGGTAGAAGTTTGGAACCACCAAGAATCTTCCAAGAGCTGGCCGCCCGGCCAAACTGAGCAATCAGGGGAGAAAGGCCTTGGTCAGGGAGGTGACCAAGAACCTGATGGTCACTCTGACAGAACTCCAGAGTTCCTCTGTGGCGATGGGAGAACCTTCCAGAAGGACAACCATCTCTGCACCACTCCACCAATCAGTCCTTTATAGTAGAGTAGCCAGACAGAGCCATTCCTCAGTAAAAGGCACATGACAGCCCACTTGGAGTTTGCCAAAAGGCACCTAAAGGCTCTCAGACCATGAGAAACAAGATTATCTGGTCTGATGAAACCAAGATTGAGCTTTTTGGCCTGAATGCCAAGCCTCACGTCTGGAGGAAACGTGGCAGCATCCCTATGGGGAAGCATGGGGGTGGCAGCGTAACGCTGTGGGGATGTTTTTCAGCGGCAGGGACTGGGAGACTAGTCAGGATCGAGGCATAGATGAACGGAACAAAGTACAGAGAGATCCTTGATGAAAACCTGCTCCAGAGCGCTCAGGACCTCAGACTGGGGTGAAGGTTCACCTTCCAACAGGACAACGAACCCAAGCACACAGCCAAGACAACGCAGGAGTGGCTTCGGGACAAGTCTCTGAATGTCCTTGAGTGGCCCAGCCAGAGCCGGACTTGAACCCGATCGAACATCTCTGGAGAGACCTGAAAATAGCTGTGCAGAGACGCTTCCCATCCAACCTGACAGAGCTTGAGAGGATATGCAGAGAGGAATGGGAGAAACTCTCTAAATACAGGTGTGCCAAGCTTGTAGCATCCAACCCAAGAAGACTTGAGGCTATAATCGCTGCCAAAGGTGCTTCAACAAAGTACTGAGTAAAGGGTCTGAATACTTTTGTAAATGTGATATTTCAGTTTTAGATTTTTAATAAATTTGCAAAAATGTCTAAAAACCTGTTTTTGCTTCGTCATTATGGGGTATTATGTGTAGGTTGATGAGGAAAATAAACAATATAATACATTTTAGAATAAGGCTGTAACGTAACAAAATGTGGAAAAAGTCAAGCTGTCTGAATACTTTCTGAATGCACTGTATTGATATGGAACCTGTTTAATACCAAAAATAATGGATTAAATACATGTCAAAAAATGTAACAAATGTTTCCTGATCATTCTTATATCTCTCAGGACAGGCACTTTGAGATCAAACTTCCTTTTGATATTTTAGGGGACTATCTGTTGTTCCATGTAGTGAATCTGTTATTCAATGTGCTTGTATGGGTTAATAGCAGTAAAGCTCTATACTTCAAGGGTCTTAAAATTCAAATAGAAAAATAATCCTTAATATGACCTTCTTAAAACAATTCCATATAGCTTACTGTAATGCTAAATGAAATGTTTAATCAAATAATAGTTTTTTTGGGGGGATACTTCAAGGGGGTCTAAAAAGTCTAAATCAAATAGCAAAATTATCCTTGGTATGACCTTAAAACAATTCCATGCAGCTCAGTAGTAAATTGTTGAGCTAGCTAACTAGCAGATTTACATCAACAATCAGCTGATAGCCCACCCTCTTTTCCCAATGTCAATCATGTCTTTAAGATGCACTGTAACTAGCTTGCATTGATGTACACACTCTTATCCAGAGCTAGAGCACGTCGACAGATTTTTCACCTAATCTGCTCAGTAACCATCAACCTTTCGATTACTGGCCCAACTCGCTTAACTGCTAGACTACCTGCCAACTACTGCTAGGCTACCTCCAAACTACAGCTAGGCTACCTGCCAACTACCACTAGGCTACCTGCCAACTACCGCTATGCTACCTGTCAACTACCGCTAGGCTACCTGCCAACTACCGCTAGGCTACCTGCCAACTACTGCTAGGCTACCTGCCAACTACTGCTAGGCTACCTGTCACCTTCTTACAATTTGTGATTGTAAGAAGTGAGTGTGTGTTGTGTGTATCAATTAGTGAGTGTGTGTTGTAGTAATAAATATGCCTAATGCTAAAAACAACATTTTTGGCCACAGAGGCAGTTAGTATGTTATGAATTTCGAGATATGAACTATGAATATCAACAACCAAAAAATCTAGCAAAGGGAGGAGGGGGAGAGGGGAGGGATGCCTCTTGGGTGGCTTTTTTTCATTTTGAGCACCTGCCCCCTGAAAGGTCTGTGCACGGCTCTGGTAATGTATTATGGTGTATTGTAACTGAGGACAGAAAGCTCTGGAGCGCTCAGACCAAGCATAAAGTGGTGCTGAGGTAATAAAAGGTCAATACCGTGAGCCTCATGTGAGTTTTACTCTGAGGTTTGGCTTTCCTCATCTATCTCCTCACTGTAATCTCCCTGAAATTGTCTGGTTACTGCCTCCGTATGCATTGTATTCCTTAACCGTACAGAATAAAATACAAAAATGTATCACAAAAAATCATAATGGCAGACGTTATTTTAAAATGATAATTTGCTAAAATGTTATTGCTTAGTAATTAAAATACATTTGTTTATTTATATCATTAATTATAATCCCAGCTAATTACCAATGAATTACTTGAAGGAAGCACCAGAAGGAGTATGCATTTTGACCACACCATTCTCTAGTAAATACCAAGGACATACCAGCTGGAACAACACGTCTTTAAATGGCCATTGCAGTCAAAAACGTAATTTTCCTGTGATATACAGTGGGGCAAAAAAAGTATTTAGTCAGCCACCACCAGCAGTTCTCCCACTTAAAATATGAGGCCTGTAATTTTCATCATAGGTACACTTCAACTATGACAGACAAAAAGAGAAAAAAATCCAGAAAATCACATTGTAGGATTTTAATGAATTTATTTGCAAATTATGGTGGAAAATAAGTATTTGGTCACCTACAAACAAGCAAGATTTCTGGCTCTCACAGACCTGTAACTTCTTCTTTAAGAGGCTCCTCTGTCCTCCACTCGTTACCTGTATTAATGGCACCTGTTTGAACTTGTTATCAGTATAAAAGACACCTGTCCACAACCTCAAACAGTCACACACTCCAAACTCCACTATGGCCAAGACCAAAGAGCTGTCAAAGGACACCAGAAACAAAATTGTAGACCTGCACCAGGCTGGGGACTGAATCTGCAATAGGTAAGCAGCTTGGTTTGAAGAAATCAACTGTGGGAGCAATTATTAGAAATGGAAGACATACAAGACCACTGATAATCTGCCTCGATCTGGGGCTCCAAAGATCTCACTCCCGTGGGGTCAAAATGATCACAAGAATGGTGAGCAAAATCCCAGAACCACACGGGGGGACCTAGTGAATGACCTGCAGAGAGCTGGGACCAAAATAACAAAGCCTACCATCAGTAACACAATGCCGCCAGGGACTCAAATCCTGCAGTGCCAGACGTGTCCCCCTGCTTAAGCCAGTACATGTCCAGGCCCGTCTGAAGTTTGCTAGAGAGCATTTGGATGATCCAGAAGAAGATTGGGAGAATGTCATATGGTCCGATGAAACCAAAATATAACTTTTTGGTAAAAACTCAACTCGTCATGTTTGGAGGACAAAGAATGCTGAGTTGCATCCAAAGAACACCATACCTACTGTGAAGCATGGGGGTGGAAACATCATGCTTTGGGGCTGTTTTTTTCTGCAAAGGGACCAGGACGACTGATCCGTGTAAAGGAAAGAATGAATGGGGCCATGTATCGTGAGATTTTGAGTGAAAACCTCCTTCCATCAGAAAGGGCATTGAAGATGAAACATGGCTGGGTCTTTCAGCATGACAATGATCCCAAACACACCGCCTGGACAACGAAGGAGTGGCTTCGTAAGAAGCATTTCAATGTCCTGGAGTGGCCTAGCCAGTCTCCAGATCTCAACCCCATAGAAAATCTTTGGGAGGGAGTTGAAAGTCAGTGTTGCCCAGCAACAGCCCCAAAACATCACTGCTCTAGAGGAGATCTGCATGGAGGAATGGGCCAAAATACCAGCAACAGTGTGTGAAAACCTTGTGAAGATTTACAGAAAACGTTTGACCGCTGTCATTGCCAACAAAGGGTAGATAACAAAGTATTGAGATAAACTTTGTTATTGACCAAATACTTATTATCCACCATAATTTGCAAATAAATTCATTAAAAATGCTACAATGTGATTTTATGGATTTTTTTTTTTTTTCTCGTTTTGTCTGTCATAGTTGAAGTGTACCTATGATGAACATTACAGGCCTCTCTCATCTTTTAAGTGGGAGAACTTGCACAATTGGTGGCTGACTAAATACTTTTTGCCCCACTGTATATATAATTCCACACTATGAGGTTGGAATAATACTGTGAAATTGTGAAAATTATAATAGCCTTTTATTGTAAGAGCTGTTTTAAAGACTGTTTTAAATGGAATTTGAGTGCCTGGTGTAATCACCTGGCAGTAAATCAGACCAATAAGAAAGAGAGTTCCAAATCTTTGCCAATAACAGATAGTTTTCAGTTTTCCCCTCCCCAGTCAGACCACTCCCAGACTGCCCTATCAGAAGTATTGTTTGAGAAATTGCTGTTTGCTAATCTTTGCTATGAAACTATGTATGTTTTTTTGTTTTGACAATTTTAATTGAAAACAATCACAGTAAGGTACTTAATGGTTACCCAGAAATGATTTAATATTGAGATATAATGTAAAGTGGCTGCATTGGACCTTTAAAGCAACGCTTGAGCACGGGGTATGATCAAATATGCATAATTCACAGTATTTGTATGCAAGAGCATTAAGCATCCTTCTCAACTGGTTAAGAGGCTGCTTTGGGAGGTCAAGCTTTCATTCCTGTTCAGCTGAATCATTTCCCACTTAGATGTGCTTAATGTGCTGTTGTCATTATTACAAAGAAAACTATAATACTATTTTTGTAATGCATAATAACACACACCAAGCCAACTGTGTGTAATTACGAGCTGGTTGTGAGTGTTTCTTAGTTTAGTTTAGGCTACAAGGTGGGAGTAATTATGTTCTCAAAATGTTGGAAGTGAAAACAGAGCAAAATGTTAGGAAGATTGGAGACTGAACTCTACAAACAGATGTATACATCTAAGGCTAATGGTATGGATGATTTAGATTAAGAGAGCCCGTACGGATGACTGAATATCAATATCATGTCACCCTAGATGTAAACACTCACAGGGCAGACAGACACGCACACACGCATTGACGAAAAGAACACACAACACAAATCTATTTGACCAATACATTGAAATGTAATATATGTGGATTAGAGACCCCGTTTCAATAGGGGCTAACTTTATCAAACTGCTGTATAGAGTCATCCAAAAGGGTTACGTTTAGAAAAGCATAAAGCATAAGCCATATTCCCTAACGTTGCAACTTGATCCCACAACCAAACAATTAATATATCATCCTTTTCTGAGTTCACAAGTTCAAAGCCCCTAAAGACAAGCACCCCCAACACATTAGTGAGAACAATCCAAGAGAGGTGTATTGAGCTATTTATCACAATAAGCTACCAGTCAAAGTTGCCATAATGATGCATTTATGGAAAACTTTGCACCACATTAATAGCTGATGAGTTCCAGCCGTAGTGCCGTAGTCTGGGTCCAGCAGGGGCTTGACTGATTGACAATATTGCTTGAGGTTATTCCTTTATCCCACTAGCTGATAATAAACAGTGGTTGTTAAGTCTTGCTCCAGTACGGACGGTAGTGTGTAAAACACAATGCACCTCTTCTGCAGTGAAGTGTGAACATTCAATTAAATGTGGAGGAGGAGCCTTTGTGAGAAGGGGAAAGGGAAGGGTTGAACTGAGAGAGAGAGAGAGAGAGAGAGACAGAGAGAGAGAGGGAGGGAGGGAGGGAGGGAGAGGAAGAGAGGGAGATAGAGAGAGAGATATCCAGGCAGAATATCAATGTGCAACGGAGGAGAGGGAGGAGAGAGAGAGCTCAGGCTATGGAGCAGATATTAGCATGAGCAGCATTGTTTTTCTGTTGAGGGTAGCAGGACACAACAAACATAAACAGGACATTTGAACAACGGATATATAGTTTGCCAGTAATCCTGGTAAGTAAAAATCACCCTAAATGCATCTACTTCTAATTTGCATGATGTGTCTACATTCATACACAAACACCTTCAAATATTTATAAAGCAATTATTCTAAAGGTTTCAAATGCATTTACCATGTACCATATTCTGTTTGAGGAGGTGTATAACAGCCGACCACTGAAATGTGGGATGCTAGATGGAAATGAACTACTCTTACTGTTACAATGAGAATGTGCTTCAGAAGTTTGGTTACATGTTGTCTGTGTCTTCACCTTCATTTTGTTTAATTACATTTGTTCATTATAAACATATTTATTCCACTGAGCTACACTCACCGGACAGTTTATTAGGTACACCCATCTGGTACCGGGTCGGACCCCCTTTGCCTCCAGAACAGCCTGAATTCTTTGGGGAATTCTACAAGGTGTCAGAAACGCTCCACAGGGATGTTGGTCCATGCTGATCTGATGGCATCACGCAGTTTCTGCAGATGGGCCAGCAGTACACTCATGCTGCAAACAGCCCATTCCATCTCATCCCAAAGATGCCCTATAGAGTTGAGCTCTGGGGACTGAGCAGGCCACTCAAGTAAACTGGACTCGCTGTCATGTTCCAAGCGACGTATTTCCACTCCTCAGATGTCCAGTGTTGATGATCACATGTCCACTGGAGCTGCTTCTTCTTGTTTTTAGCTGAGTGGAACCGGTGTGGTCGTCTGCTGCAAATTGCACATCCGTGACAAGGAAAAGCAGAAAATTGTATGTTTATTTTATATCCTGTCATTTACCCTCCTCTTATTGTCCATCACTGCTGTAATTCCAAACAAAACCATCATCATGACTCAAGACGAGAGGCAAATTCTGCATCCTCTCCAACTGTTGGTTCACACACGCTAAGGGATTAGCTCGATAGCTCTTCTAGCTCGTCCTCTCTGCCTGCCTCTCAGGCTGGCTGTCATGCTGCTCTTCCTGTCAGCCAGCTCAAATGACATGGCTGTCATGCTGCTCTTCCTGTCAGCCAGCTCAAATGACATGGCTGTCATGCTGCTCTTCCTGTCAGCCAGCTCAAATGACATGGCTGTCATGCTGCTCTTCCTGTCAGCCAGCTCAAATGACATGGCTGTCATGCTGCTCTTCCTGTCAGCCAGCTCAAATGACATGTTCAAGATTGTTTCCCCTGGGAGTTTGGGCTGAGGAGCAGAGTCTGGGCTCTGACTCTTGACAACAGGAGTGGTGAGACACATCTTGGAAATGGAATATAGACAGTAGCGGTAAAGCTAAAGTGGTAGGCTAGAGAGCATTGATTTAAATACCAGAACTACTTACTTATTGTCTCATACAACTCCATTGAGGATACCTCAGAGTTTATTTTAAATAATTTGGTGTATTTCACATAACCGCCCTTCCTCTTTTGGTAATCGACAATTAGCCACAGAGGTATGGACAGTTTGCTTTTTCATTATTATTCAAGGTCACATATTGGCAATATGTAAAGAACAGTGGGCAAAGGCAGCCTACTGTGATTACAAATGTGATGTTGTGTTAGGAAAATCTATGTTTTTATTATTGGGTATATTCAATTGAATCCTGTTCTCCAAAAAGCCTCATTTAGAATAAAAGGCACAACACTGTGCATGTTATTGTGGTACCACAGCAACATGCATTTTGTATTTGATTATGGAAGATTTTTTTTTTTTGATTTGGTATGTTTTAGGTATGTTTGTATGTGCTCATTCCACTATGTTTGCTTCTTTGTGTTTGTGTTCCCAGGTTAAGTCAGTGTTTGCCACTGTAATTGTCATCTCCCAGATATTCCAATTAGATTTAATATGGAGTCTGTAAGAGATTTAATAGGTGGTAGAAAGACAGTGTTTTTGAGAGAGACTGTTTCCCATTCCTATCAGCCAGAAAGCATTCAGTGAATGAGACATTTTAAAAGGGGTTTACTGTATGCTGTGGTACTGCTCCAAGGCCTATATGAGAAATATGTAAGAAGAGTCAACAATAGTAGTACATCGCCCCTGGAGCAAATTAGGGCACATCGACAGATTTTTCACCTTGTCGGCTCAGGTTTTCCGACCAGCAACCTTTCGGTTAATGGCCCCAACATGCTAACCGCTAGGCTATCAAATACCTGACTTTCAGCTGATGTAATAATAATTTGACAGTGATTTGACAAAATATGATTTTTAAAGCTTTCATGATCCCTAAATTAACCCAGAGAGATCAAGCCAATGGCATGCAATTTAAAGGGTGGGAAAGGCAGGATGCTGCACAATGACAAATCACCAGATGTACTTTCATATCACCCTTAATATAGTAGGACTTATGAACGATTTGGGAAGAATCAAGTAGTTTGTTTTAAGACAATATGAATGTCCTATAAGCCTTTACAGTTTTCGTTATTTTAAAGTGGGACTTGAATCCTCTGTTACAAATATGTCAAACTGTAATAACAATAATGTCATCAGACCAATCATGACAGCAGATGTCAGCTTGACAACCGACTTAGCAGTCATGTCACAAACCTAATAGGATCCCCAGCCAATTAGTTGGCTGAAACAATACTCTCTGTCATGGCAATTTAAAGTTGGTTACAGCAGCTGTTGTTTTGACATCTGACTTGTCATGTTCATGGTACGGTAGAGATCAGTCAGTCCTGTGCTGGATCAGGTCCAGTTTTGTTATGAGGAGTGATGGGTCTGGTGTAGGCTGATGGAGATCTATGAGGTGGAGGTATATGGCGGTACAGCTCTGCTTTGAGAAATGTGGGTTTTCTAAGAGCTGTCAAATTTATGCTAGACAAGTACAATCCAAGCTAACAGATTTATTGTAACCTATTTTTCCTGTGGTTTAATGGTATAACTGATAACAAATCTCTGATAACAAGTAGGTTTTGGACCTCAGTGGAGGTAGAGCAAACTAGCTTAACTGAACCCTACACAATAACTGTCAAATCTACAACACCATCAATGTTTTACTCCTTTCATGATAGATCCCGATAGTGACATACTATATCTCAGAGAGAAAAAAATAGCAAAAATATGAATTACAGTGAGTGAAATGGTGGATTTGCACAAGCAGCTTCTGCTGTATTTTGGAGGATGAGCCATACTTTGTCCAGAGTGGCACTTACAGCAAGTGCCAATTTACCAACACTCATCGTTGATCCAACATGAACATTGAACAGGAAAAATAGAGTGAGAATGGTCCAATGATGTCAGTATGCATGGTCCTCATATATAGACTGATTTACTATCTGCATAGTGTTAGGAAGTACAGTATGTATTTTTATTTCTAGTTTAGTTCACAAATAAGATAATGACTGCAGAACTGTAGACTCAAACAAGCCTCACTGTATAGGCCTACCTTAAGCTTTCATACAGTACAATGTAATCACTCTCATACTTAACAAATTCATCTCTGCATCATCTTTCATGGTTTTATCTGAATCTGCATTTTAATAATATTAGTGATTGTGTATGTGTGTCATGTCATTTCAACCATTTCCATTAAAATGTGGACATCGTTGAAATGTTATTGAGGCACACTCCAAAGCCATTGTGCTGGCAAGGCCTACTGTAATCACATGTGATCTGTTTTTATGCTAATTTCATCAGTATTCAAAAACCAAACTCGTTTTGATTTTTTTTGCCCTAGCACTACATGGCTGATTCAAATAATCAAAGCTTAAATGATGACTTGAATATATCAGCATCTCTCCCTACTCAATTTTTAATAGACCTTGCTGCTGGTATGGCTTAGCAGCCAATGGATGTGTGCATCTTCATGCTATGAGGATGAATGCAAGAGGATAACCAGGTCACTTTGGGTGGGAAGGCTATAGAAAAGACACAAGCTGGAGCTGGACAGGTCCCTTGGGTAGTCTGAGCATGCATCGGCTCCCTGTAATGAAAATACATGGTTGTCTTTAAAAAAAAAATTATCCTCACAGTTGGAACACAATCCACCATTCTTGTCAAATAAAACATCCAAAAGGAAATAGTTGCTCAAATTTGCGCAATGTGGGATTCAGGACATGAGACATAGTAGAAATTGATGTGTTATGAGAAATATTTAACAAACTTTCCTCCCTATCCTCGTGGTTTGAACATTTGAATTAACTGGTTTTAAAACATTTGTGAATATATACGTTCATAAATGATCAGTATTGTGTTCCCTAAAGTCCCTGTAGCCCCATTGCAGTCATAATTCAACAGCATTAACCACATCGTGTACTTCTCTCATTCTCTTCCAGAACTTCTAAAATACTCTCAAAATGTCAGATCTGGAAGACTTCAGCAAAACAGCAGTGCACTGGAACACATCGGACAGCTACCAGCTGAATCCCACCAGTGTGATCGTGCCCGTTGTGTTCTCGCTCATATTCCTGCTGGGGACCATTGGGAACAGTCTGGTTCTGGCCGTCCTCCTCCGCAGCGGCCAGGTGGGATACAACACCACCAACCTGTTCATTCTCAACCTCAGCGTGGCCGACTTCTTCTTCATCATCTTCTGCGTGCCTTTCCAAGCCACCATCTACTCCCTGGAGGGCTGGGTGTTCGGCTCCTTCATGTGCAAGGTGGTCCACTTCTTCATCAACCTCACCATGTACGCCAGCAGCTTCACGCTGGCCGCCGTCTCGGTTGACAGGTATGTACACTGTAGCTCTTGTTGGCTAATGTCTCATTTAACATTTAAAAAATTCCAAACATTGAAATACTCTATACAAATTTTTCTACATGCATACAAATTCCATAAGGAAGATCTTAATTATCATTTAGGGGTTAACTACTTCTTTATGGCTCATAACGAGGAGCTGATAGGAATATACTTCATTTGTGAAATATTTTTTCATTTATATTCGGTTGAGTTCTAACCGAAAGCACAGAGACATAACCTGTGCTGCAGCTCTAAAGGTCAATGCCAATTATAGTACAGAGTTCTATTGCCAAGGTCACTATTTCCCTCACCTCATTAAAGTCCAGCACACTTCCTCTCTATACAAGCGCCCAATACTCTCTCTACAGAAGAGGATGGACGCTCATTTGACGCTCATTTAGCAAAGCACACGGCAGTAACCTATACTGTAGTCATCCACTGGTCATTATTACAAAACAACCTTAACATTTTCACAGGGAGATAGGGAGAATGCTGTTCAGGCATTTATTTTTTGGCAACCCTGTTGGTCACATTAATGAAACCCAGTATTCATGTGATCAAGGGAAGGGCATTTTATCTGTATTAAAATGTGGAAATGAAAGAGTAGGTATTGACCTGAAATTGAGGCTGAATCTGTGATTGAGTACAGTAAAAGACCACTAATGTGTTATCCCTACATGAAATGGACATATTCTTTTCTTTCCTGCATAAATGGATGACTTTTATTCTGCAGGGCCCTCGCTATGCTCAGAGTGAGTCTTAGCTAGTCTTCTTTTTTCTTACATTAAATAAGGGAGCAGAAACCCTGGTGTTGTTTACCTTTTGTAGAGGAACATTCATTTGATAGATGTCCTCTATGTGAAAAATGAGCATCCACTCAGGCTTCAGCTGAGACCTATGAATACCCAGCAGCAATTATTTCACTGCCAGCTTGGGATGAGCAATATACGCACACACTGTTTGCCCGTTCATTAGTTCCATTTGCAGCACCAATGTGCCTCTTGTCTATTAAGCCCCAGAAGCAAGCGCTCATAATATTTGTATGTCTTTGTGCAAGCAACACAACAGTAAAAACAATTAATTCCATTTAGAAGGTGGAGTGTAATGAAATCCCAGTTGACTTGCAATTGCACATATAAAGCAAACAACATACAATGAGTGTACAAAACATTAGGAACACCTGCTCTTTCCATGACATAGACTGACCAGGTGAATCCAAGTGGAAGCTATGATCCCTTATTGATGTCACTTGTTAAATCCACTTCAATCAGTGTAGATGTAGGGAGGAGGCAGGTTAAAGAAGGATTTTAAGCCTAGACACAATTGAGACGTGGATTGTGTGTGTGCCATTCAGAGGTGAATGGGCAAGACAAAATATTTAAGTGTCTTTGAATGGGATATGGCGTTAGGTGCCAGGTCCACCAGTTTGTGTCAAGATCTGCAATGCTTCTGGGTTTTTCATGACCATGAGTTTCCCGTGTGTAACAAGAATGGTCCACCACCTAAAGGACATCCAGTCAACTTGGCACAACTGTGGGGAGGATTGGAGTCATCATGGGCCAGCATCCCTTTGGAACTCATTCGAAACCTGTAGAGTCCGTGTCCCGAAGAATTTAGGTTATTCTGAGGGCAAAATGGTGGGTGGGGTAAAACTCAATATTAGAAAGGTGTTACTTCATGTTTTGTACACTCAGTGTATATTGATTCATGGCATTATGTTTTAATACAATATGTAACTAAGTATTTCTGTTTGGTATAGGTATCTGGCCATTCGCTACCCTCTTCGCTCTAGAGAGTTGAGAACGCCCTGTAATGCCGTGGTTGCCATGGTAGTCATCTGGGGACTATCATTGATCTTCGCAGGACCGTATTTGAGCTACTACGACCTCATAGATTACGCCAACAGTAACGTTTGTGTTCCAGGTTGGGAGGAGTACAACCGCAAGGTGCTGGACACTTGCACCTTTGTGTTTGGTTATGTGATCCCTGTGCTCATCGTGAGCCTGTCCTACACCAGAACCATCAAGTACCTGTGGACTGCTGTGGACCCTCTGGACGGGATGTCAGAGTCCAAGAGGGCTAAGCGCAAAGTCACCAAAATGATCATCATCGTCACAGTGCTCTTCTGCTTATGCTGGCTGCCCTATCATGTGGTGATCCTATGCTATCTGTACGGAGACTTCCCTTCAACCAGACCACATACGCATTCAGGATCCTCTCTCACTGCATGGCCTACGCCAACTCCTGCCTCAACCCCATTGTGTATGCCTTGGTGTCCAAGCACTTTCGCAAAGGTTTCAAGAAGGTGTTCAGCTGCATTCTCAGTAAGAATGGCAGGAACAAAGTGCATGTGGTACATGTAGCCAACACAGTGCCTGGGTTCCAGGCGGGGTCCACAGAAGTGTCACAAATGAATGAGGACAATGTACGACAAAATGACTGTGAGATGAGCAGCCGGCCCATCGCCGAGCCGAGGGAAGCAACTATAAGCCATTTCCAGAAACAGCCTTGAATGATGAGGCCTATGGTAAAGGACTGTGCAGATTGCCTTATCACAAAGACTTTGCTTTCCAACCTCAAAGGGAAACTCAATGATGACATTATCTCGGTTTTTGAGATGGTGACAACTGAGAATTATGAGAGGGTAGAGAGCATGATCCTTAAAAATAAAAAAAAACATGAGAATGGTTCAAATAGAGAATTATAAATTAGAATACTAGTCATTTAATTTATGGGTTGCACCTATGTTTCATCACAATATTGGTTTGAACATTTGTTTTAGAACTGATGCCGACTGAGCATTCTACTCTGCATTATCAATGAGCGGTGAGGAAGATATCATCAAGTGCATTACAATGGCTTGGAAATACAATTACATTTCAAAACGAGGCAATTGATTAGTAGGAAAACCTTTTGTCATCATTTTGATGTCATCAGATGGACTTGCAGAATAACGTTAGCTAGCAAGCTAAGATTGAGTGGAGATCACCGGATTTTAGCTAGCTAAGTTTAGCATTGCTAGCTATTTTCAACAAACTTTGCTAGCTAATGACAACATTACCCTCTGTCTAAAGTACATTTTATGAAATGATAATGATGGCATAGTTGTGTCCTACTAAATATTTGCAACGTCATTGTAATTTAGATGAAGCAGTCATTTCCCTCTGTTCAGAATGAATGCATTTAATCTCAAGAGGGCGGCTTGAGAATGCTCATAACAATGGCATGACGCGACCGAGTGATGGAGGTGCAACCTACGAATAGGATCTCTATAGGTTCAAATGTATTAGGCTGGTGGTGTTCTCTTTTTGCTTTGCACATATTTGTATTTTTTCGCATGATTCTCTCTGATGTTTACTGAACTCAGTCACTTAAGAGTTGTGTTGCTGTTGTAAATGCCATGCTGCTACCTATATTATCCTTTATGGCCTCTATTCACTTGTATTATCTAATCTATCTGTTAAACTCTATGAAGTCAAATGTCTCTTTCTCTGTTTGCTTTCTTCACTTTCCTAGTTTCCCCTTTTCTAGTCGAGTCTCCTTAAAAGCTTGTATACTACCTCACTGCTGTGTTAAACTACCCTGCCTCTCATGTTCTTACCCTCCCTCTCATTTAGAAATTCCAAGAAATGCAATTTTCCACCAGCAGGACTGATTTTCCTGCAAAAGGCCAGAACAGAAAGGTATATATTTTATATTTAGAACTCTCCTTTATACCCTGCAATTTTGTCAAAAAATGTGCAAATGCAATGCTTTCTGTATTATTTGTTTTCGCCTTTGTGACACTTCCTTATGTTTGTACTTTATGTACTTCTCTAACTTGTTTATGTGTATTGGATGAGATTATGTATTTGGTTAAATATTGGCTAAACATTTTAGAAGTGGATGTAAATATCAATCATCAAATAAAATGTTTTTTTTTTTTTTTTGTCGCAGTATTTAATGCTATTATTGGTAACATATCAAACCCTAATCCTAGCTTCATGTGCACAACCCTGGGTTCAACCCTAAACCTAGACATAAAAACCTATGTAGTTTTTTATGAAAGGTACGTTCGTGTAATGTAGCTATTCATAAGCAAAGCGTTTAAACTAAGACGAACAAATATTGTGTGTTCTAAACATTCAACCTCTAACAGACCATGCTTTAAAAGCTCAATTGGTTCAGCGTATTAACATGAAACAAATAGCACCACCTCGTGGGTATCTTAGCCCGTATGTGATTTTCAACGTCTCTAACTTCTCAGTATGACTAATTAAAAGCAAATTCCGCCTGAGGAATAACAATTGCTTTCATGGAATTGTTTTTTTATCTTCAGCCCATAGTATTCTAAGTACAGTACTGAGATTTTCAAGTTGGTCTCATACAGCTCATTGTGTTCTTTGCTATGCTAGGTTTGCAACATGCACACTACCCATCTAAAAGTCAGGATGGAAATTCCAGTCCTTACATCAGTATTCATAAGTACAGTACTGGATGTTTAGAAAAGCAATAAGGAGTTGTAACAGTCTCATCACAGCTCATGGGCTATGCTAGGTTTGGCAACATGCACACTACCCCATCTAAAAGTATGGGTATGTATTTCAGTCCCTTACATCAGTATTCATAAGTACAGTATTGAGATGTTTAGAAAATCAATAAGGAGTTGTGTCAGTCTCATTACAGCTCATTGTGTTCTTTGCTATGCTAGGTTTGGCAACATGCACATTACCCATCTAAAAGCCAGGATGGAGTATGTATCCTTTTCTTGTTCACCCATTAATAATAGGAGGAAACACACGTGACACACACTTCACATTAGAAACGCTTTGTGTGTTCGTTTTGAGAGCCTTCGTTAGTAAAAGGTAGTAGGACAACAATGCTCTAAAGTGGTCAGTATCACACATCATGTATTCTGAAGGTTGGAAAATATAATGAGCTAATCCGATCTCAAGACAGCAACTATTATCATGCCAAGAGTAGAACTAATTTACATTGCAAGACGTGAGGAGCCTCAATTAGCTAAATCCCACTTCAGGTATGCTATATGTCTAATAAAATGACTATTATCATACTAACAGTCACAGGTTCAGTCTCACCCAATTCTTATGAAGCATTTCTAAGACCTTTCTAATCTGGCTCACCATCCTCACATTTTATAATTGTCTCTCCAGATGGTGGTTCAATACATCCACCTACTCCAATGATGGTATTCTTTCGGTGGCAGGCAATAATTTCCCATGTTTCATTCACTGGCATTAAATGAGTACAGACAGTAAATATAATTACTGAACTACAGGCTCTCTGTTTTGCACTGATATGATTATAGAAAGGCATTGTTTGTCTTGTGATTTTTTTGAGGATTTTTCTATGACGCTCTATAAGGCTCAGTACTTGTTTCTGAATTGTCGTGGCAACCAATCAATAAGCCTGCAGCCTCCTTGTCCTCATAGCTTACCATCATCTGTTTCACACCTTGTAGCGTTACATCCTTGAATGCATCTGACCACGTTTGTACATTGAATAAATATGAAGCTGTGTGAAGATAGAGCACACAGTGCTGTGCGTGCACACAAAAGAGGATTCTTTTCCATTGTTAGTTGAGGCTGCTGAGGGGAGGACGGTTCATAGTAAGGCAGAAATGGAGCCAATGGAATGGTATCAACCACATGGAAACCACGTCTGATACCATTCCATTGACTCCCACTCTAGCCATTAGTGAGCCGTCCTCTCCTCAGCAGCCTCTACTGATTCAGGCCTACCTGTTCTTGGCAGATTGTTCCTTTTCTTCTAGAGCAACTCATACTGTAGTAGAATATCAAGGAAAGCAGCAAGAGAGAGGAGAGAGCAAGAAAGGGAGAAAGAGGGAGCCCTGGGGGAGATCCCTTTACTCTCAATTGACCTGGAGCAGGCAGTGATTTGCATACAGGAGTTGCTCTGCTTCACTTTGAAGGAGCTCCTGATTAAAGAATAAAGCTTGTAAAGAAGAAAGTCAAATATAATTCTCATGCATAGACATTACAGAATGACTCTGGCCAATGTGTGCTACACGAAAGCAACGTTATGCATAAACAGCAGGATTTTGACTCATCAGTGTATCAACATCATGGTGGGAGTGCATTCCTTAATGTAATCACTGTAAGGCATTTCAATCGGAAATGTAGCTTGTCACACCCAAAACTCAAAGCAAGCAATTAAGACTGATGAAAGCTTTTATTTTGGCACGGTAATTGACAAACATCTGCCAATTATGCAGTGGTGGTACAAGATGTGAAGTTAAATAGAGAGTGGTTTTGTCTCACGAAGTCGTCCCTGAGATGTGTTCCCTGACTCATTGTTGGGATAACTCTATTGTGCGGGAGACTTCCTCCATCCCAGAATGACGCAGCTCCGGACACAATGTCCTGGATTTGTATATTGAAAAAAGACAGAGATTCAAATCCATGTCCACCGCACCAGCTGAGTCAAGAATCAGGCCTTACTGTTTGACATTGTCAAACTTCAATCTGTGGGCAGATGATACAACTACAATGAGTTATCTTTCAAAGACAACTTCATTGGTATCCTAAAATGTCCATTATCCTTCAATATTACCAAACTAGAAGCAGGATAATGAAACATTTGTGACAAACAAATTAAATGTGTTCACAACAAACTGGCAATGTCTGGTCTTTAATTTTATGAACTGTTTTATCTTCCAACGGAGTCAATACTCCATGTTAAATAACACACTGAGTGAAAAATACATCAGCTGTCTCTCACCACAGAGAGTTACTAACTCCTCAAGACCCTTATTTCACATGGACTATAGACTTTGAAAAGTTTTTAATATCAGGCTACCCTTATTGCTTTAAGCCTCAGACACTTTTCTTTCTGGAAGAAGAATTTAGTGGTTAGTGATTAATAGTTTCATTTGTATGGTTTCAGGCTTGTACTGAATTGAATCTGTTCTTATGTAACAGTCTCTCCTCTCTCATGAGCATTACGGACTTGTATTTAGGTTGGGTGATAAAGTGTGGGCCAACTGGGTGGATTACAAACATACCCTAAGTGTATATACGGGAATATGCTGTTAGATTATCTCTTGAAAGAAGATGTGAAATACGTAGTAATGTGTTGTAATTACTGATGATCCAAGGAAAAGTCATAGAGGTGAGTGGACAAACCATAACCTCCATTTCCCCCAGAACCCATCTGCAGTGTAGACACTTCCTGTGAAGATGATCATAGCAGAGCAGAAAGTCTAGAGGAGTGGAGTGCTTTAGTCATGGCCTTGATGCTGTTTAAAACCCCTCCGTTCCCAAAACCTGTGGGTGTCAAGCAGCAGTAAACGTGATCTATGAGACTTCAGCCTCCGGTTGCTATGACTCAGGGTAGAATTAACTCTAATAACAATTTGGAACATAAATAGACGTTTGAAAAAAACTCACCCCAGTTACTTCTTAGCACGATATAGACTGTTCTTTTTTAAAAGCCCTTTTGCTTGACATGGATCGAAGAAAGTCAGGCAGAACAGACTACACACACGCATGCACGGACACACACACACTTTAATTCTCTAAAATAAGGGACTTAATCATTTCCAACACTCAGCATGCAGTTAGCAAGCTCCATCTCTGCTTTTGATATATCCTATATCTGGTATATGACAGTTTATAGCGGTCTCCACTTGGTCATTTTGTACACATGTATACATTCTATTTTCTGTGACTACAACATGTGTCTGTCTCATTGATATCAAATTATTAGAGGTTTGCAAGTTGTTTTTTGAAATAGGTCACTGTAATTATGTCTACGACCACTGCGCGTCCTGCGCGTAATGGTTATATGAGCAGGTGTTCCAACAGTTTCCAACACAGGGCCTAATATTTCCACTCTGGTTGTGTCTGTTCATTAGTAATTCCAGCTCAGGGCTGGTGTCTGCATAGGGGATGTAATCCACACCCACAGATTCCATTTATTATCCTCCTCGCTCCCTGCAAAAGAAGCCTTGTCCTACTGCAACAGATGTAGGCCTAATTAGAAAGGCACCAGGCATATTAATGGTAGGAAACACTTACAAATTAAAAGGTTTCTCTGGGCAAGAGTGCTTGTTCAATCCAATATGTGAAATCAAACAAGGACTGTGGAAACATCCAACAACAATCCAACAAGAACTACATGGCTGGCTGAAGGATGGGAGCTTGAAGAATGTGCTTAGGCTTAAAATGCTGCCAAGTGTGCCTACGGACCCTTAAAGGAAATACAGTATACTTAACCCCTACTTGCTGATAGTGGTGCTGTGAGTCCCTCTTGACTATCAAATATCTAGAATATTGAAAATTTCTAATAGGCAAGGTTGGCATGGACAGATCAGCTATTAAAGGGAAATCAATGGTTGGGTCAAGAGAGGGTAATGCCAGGGAGTTGGATATATGGTTTGAGATTGACAAAGCACAGGTTAATCTAAGGACCGTGAGGAATTAGCTTAGAATTAGGAATTAGAATACTAGAATACTAGGTCATGAACCTCCTTATGATGATATAAAAGGTCAGACATTTTGGTAAGGGAGTTGTTAAGCCATTGGTCAGCCAGTGCTGTAATAAGATGCTATGTAAAACAACTCATGTTTATTTGCTAGCTAGCCAGAAGGTTTAAGTGGAATGATTCCCCCCCCCCCAAAAAAAATCAAATGACCTACATTCCATACAAACAATGGAGTCAATCCACAGCCATACACTGCTGAAATTAGTTGACAGGACATAGAAAACGTGTAAATGCAACCAGTATCAATATTGTATCATAGTATACCACACAGCTTTTCAAGAAAACAAACATTGAGACATTTATGGTCTGTTTACATA